>NW_027507758.1:482317551-482930086 GCF_037356315.1 Lithobates pipiens
CCCGTGATGTACTCTCAAGAAAAGGATTTTACAGGTAAGCTGTATATAAAAATCCCATTTTCTTGATCATACATCACGGGACACAGGAGCTTCATTACATAGTGGGATGTCCCATAGCAATGCTCCGGTTGAGGGGAGGGAGACACAGATCGTAAACATAGACCGCCAGGGACCTGAGGACCTAAACTGCAGCCTGCAGTACACTGCGCCCGAAGGCGATATCCTCTTGCCCTCTGACATCCACCTGATAGAATCTGGTGAATGTGTGGACTGATGACCAAGTCGCAGCCTTACAGATCTGAGCCAGGGAGGCCTGGTGATGCACTGCCCAAGAAGCACTGACAGCCCTAGTAGAGTGCGCTTTCACCTGAAAGGGAGGAATCTTCCCCTTTAAGCTATAGGCCTGAGAAATAACCTGTCTGATCCACCTTGAGAGAGTGGACTTTGACGCTGCCTGACCCCTTTTAGGGCCTTCTGGCAGAATAAATAAACAGTCAGTCTTTCTTATCTGAGCAGTTGTCTGAAGATAAAGACTGATTGCTCTAACCACATCTAAAGTGTGTAAAGACTCTTCTTCTATGGACTGAGGATTTGGAAAAAAGGATGGTAGGATTATATCCTGATTCAGATGAAAACCCGAAACCACCTTAGGTAGAAAGGATCCGTTGGGACGCATAACCACCCGGTCCTTATGAATAATTAAATAGGGCTCTTTACAGGAAAGAGCTGCCAATTCTGATACTCTTCTAGCCGTAGATATGGCTACTAAGAAGACCAGCTTTTTAGTCAAGAGGGCTAAAGAAGCCAGCTGCAAAGGTTCAAATGGTTGGGCCTCTAAGGCCGAGAGAACCAAATTCAGATCCCATGGGCATACCGGAGGTTTAACTGGCGGTTTTATCCGCATAGCTCCTTGGATAAAAGCCTTGGGAGTGTGATGCAAGAGGTCTTTGAAAAAATACTGACAGGGCCGAAATCTGCACCTTGATGGTGCTTATGGCCAAATTCATTTCTAGGCCTGACTGGAGAAAGGCCAAGATTCTGCTAATAACATACTTTCTAGGATGCCA
Organism: Lithobates pipiens; assembly: GCF_037356315.1. NCBI lineage: Eukaryota > Metazoa > Chordata > Amphibia > Anura > Ranidae > Lithobates > Lithobates pipiens. The sequence continues at coordinate 482,318,619 of NW_027507758.1, forward strand.
TCTCCTGAGTTCACACCAGGAAACATATGCCCTCCAGAACTTGTAATAGATACGCCTGGAGGCCGGCTTTCTGGCATTGACCAGAGTGGAAAGGACTGGCCCCGAAAGGCCACGGTCTCTCAAAATGTGGGTCTCAGCAGCCAGACCGTCAAATTCAGACTGCGTAAAGCAGGATGGTAGATTGGACCCTGTGAGAGCAGATCTGGCCGGAGAGGGAGGGTCCATGGCCTGCCCACTGCCAACTTCATGATTTCTGCAAACCATGGTCGCCTGGGCCAAGCTGAGGCCACTAACAGGACCGACTTCGACTCCCTCTTGACCCTTCCCAGGAACCGCGATAGCAGCGGGCTCGGGGGGAAGGCATAGATCAGATTGTACTGATCCCAGGGAACCGTCAGAGCATCTGACCCCTGAGCAAGTGCATCTCTTGTCCTTGACACAAAATTGTCCAGTTTCCTGTTGAACCTGGATGCAAACAGATCCACGTCTGGAGTGCCCCACTTGTGACATATATTCTGAAACACGTCGGGGTGCAGAGCCCATTCTCCTGGGCACAACTGCTGGCGGCTGAGAAAATCCGCCTGCCAATTCTCCACTCCTGGGATGAAAACTGCAGAGAGACACGGAACATGCTCTTCTGCCCAGACAAGTATGCGATTCACCTCCCTTTGGGCCACCAGACTTCTGGTACCGCCCTGGTGATTGATGTAAGCCACTGCGGTGGCATTGTCGGACTGAATCCGAACTGGGAAACCTCGCAGTCTGTAAGACCACTCTATGAGTGCCATGTAAACTGCCCGAATCTCCAGGATATTTATGGGCAGCAGACCTTCGGTCGCAGACCATCTTCCCTGCGAGCACGTTCCCTCCAATACGGCTCCCCAGCCTGTCAGGCTGGCGTCCGTTGTGACAATCTTCCATGAGAGGGGAAGAAAAGTTTTGCCTTTCAGCAAATTCCTGGTTTGTAACCACCAGACAAGACTTTTGCGTGCCCGGGGAGATAAACGCATAGGAAGATCCAATGATTGGGGCTTCCTGTTCCAAACCGCAAGGATGCATCTTTGCAGAGGCCTTGAATGGAACTGGGCGAATGGGACGGCCTCGAATGAGGCGACCATCTTTCCCAATAGTCTCATGCATAACCGAACGGAGGGAGATCTTCGGCCCAGAATCAGGCGCACCAGATCTCCAATGGCCAAGGCCTTTGGCCTTGGAAGAAACACCCTGCCCTGAGCGGTGTCGATAATGAAACCCAGGTAATCCAACCTGGTGGTCGGTTGCAAGGATGACTTTTCTAGGTTTATAATCCAACCTAGGCGCTCTAGATGTTCTAGCGTCCTGGTGATGCTGCGATTTAGGCATGCTGCAGTTCTCTCTACGAGAAGCAAGTCGTCTAGGTAAGCCATGACGGCTATACCCTGAACTCTTAAGATTGCTAAGAGCGGGTCCAGAATCTTCGTGAAGACTCGAGGGGCCGTAGCTAGCCCGAACGGCAGGGCCACAAATTGAAAAAGGCGCTGCTCTACCGCGAACCTTAGAAACTTCTGGTGTGCGGGAAATATTGGCACATGGAGATATGCATCCTTGATATCTATTGATGCCAAGAATTCTCCCCCCTGCAGGGAGGAGACCACAGTGCGTATTGACTGCATCCGGAAGGTCTGAATGTGTAAAAACCGATTTAAGTCTCTCAGATCCAAGATAGGTCTGACACTTCCGTTTGGTTTTGGAACGGTGAAGAGATTCGAATAGAAACCTGAACCCTGATCTATCGGGCTCACTTCTACTATCACACCTTGGGATAGTAACTGATCTAAGGCCAGGAATAACGGTCTCTGCCTTACTGGATCCTTGGGGATCCTTGACCTTAGAAAACGAGAAGGTGGAATCTTCTGCAACTCTAGCCTGTAGCCCCGAGATACTGAAGAGATCACCCATTTGTCCTGAATCTCTTCCCGCCAGGCGCCTGCAAACTGCAGGAGCCTTCCCCCCACCCTGTCGAGCGGGGGCGCCCCTTCACAAGGAGGTCTTGGGGGTCTGCTTGGCAGGCTTTCGCCCCCAAGTCTTCTTCTGTCCCTGGGCTCGGCCCTGGGGCTTTCTAGCAGAGGAGGGCTGGGAAGGCCGTCGCCACTGTTTAGAGCTTGATGCCTCGGGAGAGAGAGTACGCCTGAATGAAGGGCGTTTGCTCCTTTTGCCTGGAAGGAGAGTAGACTTACCTCCCGAAATATTTTGGACGAATTTATCCAATTCTTCCCCAAACAAACGCTCCCCTTTAAACGGGAACCCAGTCAAATGCTTCTTGCATGACATCTCAGCAGCCCAGTTCTTTAGCCATAGAGTCCTACGCATGTGTACCAACATGAGGGACAAACGTGATGCTTGTTGGACCGAATCCAAAATCGCATCAATTATGAAACACAAGATGTGAGGCATCACTGCATATTTCTCTACTTCGTCACTGGGAAGGAGATCAAACATTTGTTTAACCTGTTCCTTGAGGAACTGACACAACCCCACGGCTGCGACTGTAGGCTGCACCACAGCGCCGGCCATGGAAAAGGAGGCTTTTAACAAGGTTTCCAGCCTTTTGTCAACTGGATCCTTAAATACCTGCGCATTATCCAAAGGACAAGTTAGGTTCTTATTCACACAAGAAATAGCCGCATCGACAGATGGGGCCCCCCATTTCTTAGTGAAACTTTCCTCCACAGGATAATGCATAGAAAACCTTTTGGGAGGAGAAAACAGTTTATCGGGATGTCCCCATTCCTCATACATCAATTTATCCATTAAAGGATGAATTGGGAAGGAACAAGCAGTCTGTGGGGCTTTCCTGACTCCCAGGGAAGAGACAGAGGATGTAGCGACTTCAGCAGCCGGCATTCTGAATGTGGTACGCACCAATTCAGTATAATACTGCACCTGCTTTCTGAGTGCCTGGGAGGAGGGACTAACTCCTCTTCCTCTGACTCATCCGACTGCTCATGATCCCTATCCAAAGATAGGGATCCCTCCTCATTTTCAGAGCAACTATCTGAGAGAGGGATTTCAGCAGAGGGAGGGGATCTACCCCTTTTCCTGCTATCTTTTAGGGAAGCAGAAATAAAATTCATGATCCTCCCTTCAAAACCCTCCAATGTAGCCCTAAGGGAGTCCTCAGTGACATAGACCGGGGCTGCGACATTGGGGGAGGCTGCAAAGCCTGAAAGGGGCACTGACTCGTCTTGAGAGGCAGGCTCCAGTCTTGCAGAGGGGGATGGTAATTTACAGGCACTTTTGGAACCCCTGGACCTAGGCGGTGACTTGCCAGTGCTTTTATTACCTGCCCCTGAGACCCTCTTACGAGGAGACATAGTACTAAGCTACAAAGCAGAGGTACTAGTACAAATGCAATCACTGTTGCGCTTAAAGTCTCACAATAAATTAATATATGCTTAAACTGCACAACCTGATGCTGAGTAGGTGTCTTAAGGTTTGCCTGGATCCAATCCCACGGATGCTTACAGCCCACAGCTCCTGTGTCTCCAGTTTCAGTCCCCTGACGCTCTGGGCTTTTAAAAACTGCCGCTTGGCACCTGCGATACAGCGCCGTGCACACTAACGTGCACGGCTCGCAACCACACCCCCCCCTCCTCCATTAGGCCGGGAGCACGCGTGCACGAGGACCGCGGAATCCGGGGGGGGGGAAGGAGAACCCAAAGGGAACAACGTGGGACTGCATGGGACCCCTCTTTACCTTTAATTGTGGCAGGAACTGTAAGGGAGACGTGAGTAGCTGGAAGAACCAGGCTTTCACAGAGCGTGTTTGTATTGAAAGGCATGTAAGTATGCATCAGGCTGCTCTTACTCCCTCAAGTGGTGGAAACCAGGTAAGACATACAACTACTCACAATGAAGAAATCCATTCATATATTTAAAATATATAGGATGACTTCCCTTACCTGTTCCCCGCCGCAGGAATTGCTGAGAACAGACCAATTCCAGCCTTCACCCATCACGGCGGGTATTGCTAGCCAACCTTCAGGTATATCTGGGGCTCTTACGAAAAGATCCTCCCACCTGGGCCATGTAGAAAGCTCTGCCAGAAACTTACGGGCGCTCTGAGTAAACAGTACCCCAAGTCTGGTTGTCCCAGAGCCCAGTCTTCCAATGGAGAGGACTTACAGGCAAAACCTCGTGTCTTCGGCAGACGAGGCCCGGGTACCATACCATCATGGGAGTCAAATATCGGCCCGAGGTATGGATCCGGTTTGTTGTAGCCCTTCGGCCCTCGCCGGGACCCGCATAGAGCTGCGTTTTACATGACCATCGACCAGACACTGGCGAAAAAACAGGTGCCTCCCAAATGGGAGGGGTTATATAGGGGAGGAATTCTCTTTAATTAAGGTCAACCAGTGTCCAATCACCAGAGGTGCCTATATAACCCACTATGTAATGAAGCTCCTGTGTCCCGTGATGTATGATCAAGAAAAGTGTTTATCAGAAGTAGTTTGTAAGTACAGAATGGCAGAATCTACAGAGAGTAACAGAGTTATAGTATTTTTATGGGTGAGTCCTTACTCCTTACTAGAGGTTTTGAGGATTTATTTTACACCCCCTACTGTCTACAGTGTAGCGGAAAAGGTAGAGTAAGAAACTAGAAAACTATTGCCTGAATGTTTTCCTATATTTTATTAAGCGCCTAAAGGGATATTGGACTCTCTCCCTATGAGATTTTGTTTGGGAGTGTTACTTATATTTTGTCTCAGCAGCAGAGATTCAGATATCACGGATCTCATTCAGATCTCACAGAGAAAGTTGCTAATATTTTAAGGTTTTTAACAAACTTTTCTCACCAATTCCAGATCCTAACAGGTTGGAAGGATCTCATAAACTAAAGCTGGGTGACTTGTGGATTGTTGAGACGTGTGTGTGTGTGTATATGTATGTATGTGTGTATGTGTGTATATATATATATATATATATATATATATATATATATATATATATAATATGGAAATGTTTGGAGACTCATACCACATCTAGTTCATGTACAGTTTTGCAAAACTTGAAGGAAAAGTCACCTGGATTCACACCACACACTGCAAAAATTACTAAATTAAAGAATCTCTGTGTTTGATTTGTATCCCTTTTGGAATCACAGTTTAGAATACTATTTATTCAAATGCTTTAATTGTAAGGGATATAAATAAATATATATTTAATGTGATTTGAAAAGTAGTTTAGCCATGTTGAAGTCATATTTGTCTTTTGCACGCCTTCCATTTTATGTAGAATTGGCTGTTTACCTGTGCTGATAAGTTCGCATACCAACAATTAAGCTAGAAGGCCGTTCTGGCCACAGGGGTGTACAGCCAGTACTCTGTAAATATGTCTTATCAAACATTTTGTTTCTCACAATGAAAAGTCATTTTGTAATGAAAAAGCTGCTCAGCTATTATATCCTCCACAATGGAGTTTTGCCTCTTTAGCCAGGATTACCTCCAGCGCAGCGTGTGGGGGTTCCAGGTGAAAGGTGATAGCAGGTGTGGTTAGTGATCAAAATATTGATCAAAAGAGGGGAGATTGTAAAGGAAATTTGTAAGTTCTGTATATAATTGTATTCTAGTTTGTATATATTGCACACTGCCCTCACTGTGCACACGGCACTAATAATGTTTTCATTACGTTTGCATTCTTACGAGTCCCGATTAGAATTAGCCTGCCTATGTTACGCCCCTTGTTACCATAAAAGTACAATTGTTATATCAATGTGATACATAATTATGTGTATAAAAACCTTAAATTGCATTATAATAAAGCAGAACAGTTATTTGGAAAGGTGCTGAGTATATCTTTTGTCTGTTCCTTACTGCAGTAGTTATTATGAATTTGGAACCACTAATCAATATGAGGAAAGGAGTTGCCCATCTAAAAAATTCAATGTCAGAAATCCTGACCTATTTTTCCCACAGACAGAAAAGATGGGGCATATTCATCATAGTGATACTGGGGCATTTCTTCCCTCCTTCCACTGATAAAGGATGGGGTATATATTTCATCTCAATGACCACCCACACTGAGGCATGTCTTTTAACAGATGTCAGGGCATTTTTCCTTACTCCTGTCCACTGACCTGCCCCATCTGAAACAGCATAAAAGCTTTAGCTGACATTCAAGCTGCATCTGCATCCATCTCCAGGTATTGGAGAAACCAGTGGCATAACAAAATCCATAGCAGCCCCTTCGGCTTCTAAAGGATCTGGGGTAGGAGAGGGCCCGAATTAGGAAGGCTGTATTACTTTTGGTGATTTCAGGTGCGCCTTGCATAGACATGAAGTTGCACAGATGTCAGCCAAGTCGCACTTACATTCATCTTTGAAGCGTGCAATTTCAAGTGAAATCGCAGTTTCAAGGCTGCTTTCAGCATGAACCTAGACTGAAGTCAGACCTTGGAATAGTCTTTAGTCACTGATACCATTGTGTGTAGTAAGAAGCATTTTCTCCAGTCACCATGGAGTTTGAATGTTCTCCCTGTGCCTGTGTGGGTTTCCTCCGGGTACTCTGGTTTTCCTTCCACACTGCACACTGTCTAAATTTGGCCCTAGTATGTGTATGTATGAATGTGGGTAAGGGACCTTAAATTGTAAGCTCTTTGAGGGCAGGGACTGATGTGAATGTACAATATATACTGTAGGTGTAAAGTGCTGCAGAAATGAATGGTGCTATACAAGTACATGTAATAAAATATATACATGCTTCAATCTGATTGTACAATCAACTTGAGATTTATCAAAACTAAGTAATATGAGGACCTACCTAAACGAATCAATCAAATTGTATCTATTCAGGTAGGCCTTGTACTACATAGTTGTTGGTGGATCTAAAGGAACTTGTACAATCAGATTGTATCATGTGTGGTAAGCTTTAGGCTGATTATACACTATACAATCCACTCTTTTTTAAAGAACTATGGTCAGCTCTGTACAGAAATCGACCAGCTTGATTTAAAACTAATTGATTTGTTTAAGCGTACCCTCATAATATTGTGCGTGACTCAAAAATATCTTGTGGTGTTTGCTGCTTTTTCAGAAATCATTTGTTGTACAAGCACAGTTTTTGTTTACTTTCACATAGGTTTCCTCCTATTACAAAGTTTAGTTAAAAGGGTTGTAAAGCCTCATGGTTTTTCACCTTTAATGCATTCTATGTGTAGCGCCCCCCTGGGTCTACTGGGAGCAGGAAGGCACCTCCAGATACAGTTAGTTAGTTGAGGAGGTTCAGATACTCTTTTTAGCAGATCACTTACAGACTCCTTGAATCAAAGGACAAACAACTTTCTTTAAGCAGATCTTGAATACCTGGGTAGGACTCTAACAAAGACGTAGCAACCAGTAAGATGTCTGGATAAGCCTCTCTCACAGACTTAGCAGCCAAGAGCGTAGTACCTTGGTTAGATTGTGGAGCAGCTTGACAGTACCAGAACCTTTAAGCCAACCCGGCTGTACTGTAAAGGTAGTTAGATGTAGATGCGTCCTCTAAGTGAGTTACCAGGCTCTTCTGAGAGGCCAGCCTTCATCCTGGCTCTCTCCAGCAGCGGTCCTTCCTTGGATCTCCTCCGCTTGGCTCAGCTTCTCCCACTTAGGCAGGACAGCCTAAGGACCACCTCAGAAGTATTAGGCACCAGACAGGCTTCTGGGCCTACTGCAGAAGATGCAGCGATACAGCCTCAGGCCAGAAGGGCCCCGTGGTAAGAACGAACTAGAGCACATGGCGTCTAATAAATACCTTTTCACAGAATGCACAGCGGCCAGGAACCTCCTACTGGGCTGTTTCCGGAAAGAGAATATTCATTATAGCTCATCCGAGTTGTAACTCTTACATTGTTCTGTGGTACCAGTGACGCCTACTGCCAACAGTGGAAAATGCACAACACAGCCAAGTTTAGAACAGAACCAAATAAACTATGTACAATCTGAGCTGTTTACAGCTCAGCCAATAAAAGAAATTTACACCAAAGCCCCAATTTTAGGAACAGGGGGCTACATATGCATTAAGATGAAAAACCTTCTATGGTGCTGCAGCCCCCCCCCCCCCCCCCCAGCCCCTGTTTTACTTACCTTACCCCGATCCTTCGCCGGCTGGGAACGAGCACACAAGTGCTAGCTGGTGCCTCGTGTCCTGATTGGATAGATTGATAGCAGCGCAACCATTGGCTCCCCCTGCTGTCAATCAAATATAATGATGCTGCGCTGAGGGGCGGGGCAGAGTCTTGTATTCTGTGAATGGATACAGATACAGGACTCGGGAGCGTGCCCGCAAGGGTGTCCACTATAGGAGAGAGCTTCTTTAACGTGGAGATTCAATGAAGGGAGGAGCCAGGAGCGCCGCTGAGGGATTTTGGAAGAGCCACTCTGTGCAAAACTAACCACACGGTGGAGGCAAGAAAAACATGTTTGTTATTTAAAAAAAAAACTTTACAATCCCTTTAAATCTAAAGATTGTATAGTGCATGCCAGTTTTAGATCTATTATCCTTAAAGTGTTACTAAACCCACAACAGTAAAACAATGCAGGATAAGTATATGCAGGAAAGCATGCTTGTTATACTCACTGTGTTAAGGGGTTAATCCTCCACACTGTGTAAAAAGGCTGTTTAATTCTGTCTTCTCTGCCCCCCCCCCCCCTTCTTCCACAGTCCCCAATCTATTTCCTGATAAGACAGAGCCTTTGGATTCACGCTGCACATGCTCAGTTTGGTGTGTTTTGCAAGAGTTTTGTTTTTTTCTTGAGTGGGTGCATGTAATCAGCACAGGGCCAATCAGCACTGTCCAGACAGAGGATCAGCAGTCATGCAGTCTTCTAGGAGGATCAGAGTACAATGAAAACACCTCCTGCGAGCTTTAACCAGACACTGACAAAGTCATGAGACTGCTTTATACTGCTGATGAGATAGGGTATTTAGCAATTTAGATTTACTAAAACAATTGCATTTCCATGTCCTGTGGGAACATAGATCTAGTGAATGCAGGGTCCTGGGCTTAGAAACACTTTAAAGCTAAAGATTGTATAGTGTATGTCCAGTTTTAGATCAATTATCCTGATCGGCTAATGCAGTAAAAAAATTGCAGGTTCTCCTCTGCTAAAATCCTATAGGACAGATGATCTCATTATAGTTAGGACTCGTACACATGGACAGTTTGAAGCTTTCAACCCCTTTTGTACCACTGCATGTTTTTCAATGCACGCCAAAAATGCATGAAAATACAGTAGTTCTTGCTTCATTTTTTTTTACATGTGCTGTGTTTTTATAAAGTCGAGCTTGCTGCATCTTTTCTGCCCTCTTTGAAAAATGCACCAAAAACACACCTTCAATTATAGTCAATTTAAATCTGTTTTTTTTTTTTGGTCACATGTCAATCAGGTGGCTGGGGATAAAAACACATGTATTATGATTTTACAGGATTTATTTAGTGATATTATGATATTAGGGCAGACAGTACAATTACAATATAATTCAATACAGGGGGAATCGGAGAGCCTTGCTCATTAGAGCTTACAATCTAAGAGGGAGGGTTAAGTTATACATAAATCTAATAGCTGTGGGGGATGAGCTAATGGAGAAAAAGGGTCGGAACTTTAAATGAGGTGTCTATATTGTAGCTAATCAAAGGAGTCAAAGTAAAACATGAACAAGTATTTATTTGTTTGCCATGATTGAGTAGGTACATGGCAGACAATACATGCAATAATGGCACATAGTATAACAAACCATGTATCCAAAAACGTTTACATGTTAAATATGAATAGAATATACAATAGTATTGTCCTCAATAATAAAAATCATTGTAATATGACAGTTAACAGATAATCCACGGCATTGCCTGAATCCAAAGACCATGTGGGTATGTATACATTGCATCTAGGTTAGGCCCGACGCATTTCATGGGATCTATCCAATCATCAGGGGCGGATGCATGATACATCTATAAAAAGAGGTAAATATATCATCTTCAACCATTCATGGACAAGAAATGAACATACATAACAGGGAGGATAAGGTGGTCATCCCTGTAAAACTCACGTATCTGCTTAGTGTGAAACAAACACACCGCCGGGGTGCTAGGGCCGAAAGGAAGGCCTGTTCCGGAAGCTGTGGTAGTAGGGTCAAACAGAAACACAGGGAACATGAGTATGGATGTAACCCAGAATGTCTGGAACAATGTAACAAAGGGGCTCCATTCTGTGAAACAATAAAAACCATAAATACACCAAATGATGCTAAATGTCATGCCTTGTGTGACGCGGGGTGGGGTCCGCTTGTTACACAGTACATCGAGTCCACGGACCTGCGATCACGGTCATGGGGCATCCGCAAGCCGCCTCTTAAAGGGCAACGTACAGGTACATTGATCTGTCTGTACATGCCCTTCTGCCACAGTATATGTGCGTGAAGCGGTCAGAAAGTGCTTAATGAGGTTGATTGTAAACCAGCCATTCAAGGAGTTTAGCGGAAAAGGGGAGCATGGAGATACGGCATATGTTGGTAAGATTGGTAGGGTCCTATGGACGGCTTTTCAAGTATGGGGGTAACCAGTGCATCTTTTAGAGCATTGGGGAAGATGCCAGAGGTGAGGGAGAGATTGAAGATGTGGGTTAGAGAGTGTAGGATAGAGTCAGAGGGTGACCATAGTATTTGAGAGGGAATAAGGGACAGGTGATTAGGTGGGCGTTAGAAGGGAGTTTAGCAACTTCGTAAAACATATGTGTTGCGTTAAAATTGAAGGTGCCTTTTTGTTGCGTTTTTCAATCAGAGCACCAAAGCTGCAGCAAGCAGGACATTTTAAAAAGGCAGCGCAGCAATGTGAACAGATAGAATTTAAAGAGAACTATTTTACACTCGCTTCTGATGTGCACCGATGTAAACAGGCCCTAATGGCCCGTACGCATGATTAGATAATCGTATGAAAAATACAGATCTGATCTGATCCTTAGTACACAGCTTTTGCAAGCCAATCAGGACAGCTCGTTCGATATTATCTGATAGGACAAGCACGAACATGTTTCCTGTACGACCCCAGATCGTACAATTTACACTTTCTTGGTACAGTTGTCATTCGAAAATTCAGTACCAATACAATACAATACATCACTTCCAAAAAAAAATTCTGTCGTAACTTTAGTAAACTCTTCATTTTCGATATGAGATTAATATGCAAAAAAAAAAAAAGATGATCGTTCGTGCAATAATCTCATTCACCTCTATTTACAGTTAACACTGCAAAAAAAAATTTACCGCCATTTTAGCGGTGGTATTCGGCAGCTAGTATGGTGGTTTTACCCCCCTGCTAGTGGCCAAGAAAGGGTTGACACCACCGCAAAGCGCTGCTGCAGCGGCGCTTTGCCTGCGGTATAGCCATGCTGCCCCATTCAATTCAATGGGCAGGAGCTCCAAAGATGCTGCTAGTAGGACTTTTTTTCACTGTCCTGCCAGCACAGCTCACCAGTGTGAAAGCCCTCCGGCTTTCACACTGGTGTGAGGAGCGGCTCTTTCAGGGCGCTTTGCAGGCGCTATTTTTATGACTGTAGCGCCTGCAAAGCGCCTCAGTGTGAAAGGGGTCTAAATGTGAGATCTGAGGTCTTTTTGACCCCAGATCTCACATTAAAGAGGTCCTGTCATGCTTTTTTTTTTTTATATTACAAGAGATGTTTACATTCCCTGTAATAGGAATAAAAGTGATCCAAAGTTTTTTTTTTTAAAGGGACAGTGTAAAAACAAAAAGTAAAATATATAAGGAAAAAAATAAAAATTAAAGTGCCCCGTCCCGTCATGCTCGCGCGTAGAAGCGAATGTATAGAAGCGCACGCATATGTTAATGATGTTTAAACCACAAATGCGAGGCATCGCCGTGATCGTTAGAGCTAGAGCAATAATTCTAGCAAAATATCTCCTCTGTAACTTAAAACTGGTAACCTATAGAAATTTTTAAACGTCGCCCTATGGAGATTTTTACGTGATTTTTGTCGCCATTCCATGAGTGGGTGCAATTTTGAAGCGCGACATGTTAAGTATCAATTTACTCGGCGCAACATTATCTTTCACAATATAGAAAAAGAATTGGGCTAACTTTAGTGTTTTCTATTTATTTATTTTTATTGCGTTTGTAAGACTGATGTGCAAATATGATGTGACATAAATTATTGCAATGATCTCCATTTTATTCTCTAGGGCAGGGGTCTTAAACTAGCAGCCCTCCAGTAGACACCCCTGCTCTAGGGTCTCTGCTAAATAAATATATATATATATATATATATATATAAAAAAAAAATATATATATATATATATATATATATATATATAAAATGGAAAAAAATAATTTTATATATATATATATATATATATATATATATATATATATATATATATATATATATATATATATATTTAATGTTTGGGGGTTCTAAGTCATTTTCTAGCAAAAAATACTGATTTGAACTTGTAAGCAACAAGTGTCAGGCATAGGCTTGGTCCTTAAGTGGTTAAAACTTTTTTGCAATGGAGGCTATAAAGCTATTTCTGGTGACACTAAAAGACTAAAAAAAAATGGTTCAATAGCATACAACGTGTACACTCTACTTTCGCCCTTTACAAGCATGGCGGCCGAAGAATCACCATTGTTTATGGCTTTATTGCTTGGCTACCGTCTACTTCTCAGCCAATCACAGGGTGGAGACCTTTGCTTTCCTCGTAATCCACCAATAAAAAAAGTTTAGGAAAGTTAGAGCGTGACGTTCGTACACACTGCAGGCCCCGCCTACAGATTGACCTTCTACGCCAATCGCCGCCCAGAAATTGTGTAGAACGCTGTGGAGGAACGAAAGAAAGAACGCTTAACCCCACCCTCCCAACTGTTCTGTGACACGCCTACCACCAGGACCGCACCTCTTGCCTTTGCAGCGTCCAATCCCGAGTGTAACCGTTAGTGTCGCTTGGAGTTTCGGTGGAGGAAGGTGAGAAGAGGGAGCTGTGGGTGCGGGACGGGCGTTAGGTGTGCCTCGTAGGCTGAGGACAGGGTAGGGGGGCAGTTGTGTGCTTCTGTATTGTCTACACTGCTAAACGTGTTTACATGACTGGCCCTGTACAGAGGGCTGCTGGCATAGTGTGCCTGTGTGACTGACACTTGTATGTGTTCAGTGTAACCTGCCCTTCTCCTATGTGTGCAGCTACATAGGAGAGCACTGCTTTGTCTATGTGGCTTCATGTGTGACTCATCTGTGGGTGCAGGGAGACCAAAGTCATACAAATAATAGAAATATACAATGTGATACAGGAGAGTGGGAATCAGGGATTGCTCCATGCCAAGAAATGTGCTTCTGACCAAGCCTGTCCTCTTTGTTTACAAGGAGAAATCTGGATTTTTTAGTTGGAAAATTACTTAGAAACCCCAAGTGTGTGTGTGTGTGTGTGTGTCTGTGTGTGTGTATATAATATATATTTTTGGCAGAAACCCTAGAGAATAAAATGGCAGTCATTGCATTCTTTTTTTTATCTCGCACTGTATTTGCACAGCTGTTTTTCAAATGCAATTATTTTTGGAAAAGATACTTTTTAATACATTTTAAAAAATCTATACCCCAATTTTTTTTTTTTATAGTATAAAAGATGTTATGCCAATAAATACCTAACATGCCATGCTTTAAAACTGGGTGCGCTTGTGGAATGGCGCCAAACTACGGTACTTAGGAATCTCCACAGGCGACGCTTTTACAATTTCTACAGGTTACCAGTTTAGAGTTACAGAGGATGTTTAGTGCTAGAAGTATTGATCACGCTGTGATGTTTGTGGTGATACCACGTGTGTGGTGGGAACACGGTTTACATGTGGGCATGACCTATGTATGCATTTACCACTGCATGGGGAGACAGGAGCGCTTTAAATTTTTATATATATATATATATATATATATCTCTAAATCTACTTTTTTTTTGTTTTTTTGTTAGTGTGTATATGTATATATATATCTCTATATCTATATCTATCCAGAGGATCGCTGCGCTTAATTTCTTTATTGAACCAGAGTTCATACAAACATTACATGATGTGTAAGTTCATTACATTTCATCTACTTTGAAACAGGGGGTGTATATATATAATTATTATTACTTTTGTTTTATTTTTAAACTGTCATGTTAAAAAGGATCACTTTTATTGCTATCGCAAGAAATGCAAACATCCCTTGCGATAGAAGTACAGTATGACAGATCCTCTATATGGTGTGATCTGGGGTCTATAAGACCCCAGATCTTTCCTCTATCCTTAAAGGAGTTGTAAACCCTCATTGTTTTTCACTTTAATTGCATGTGTTCTGTGCGTTAAGGGGAAAAACCTTCTGTGCTGCAGCTCCCCCCAGACAACCCCCCCCCCTTTTCTTACTTGAGCCCAATCTTTCCATCGCAGGGGTAAGCCCAGCAGCTCCAGCCGCTCTCTCGGGTCCTCATTGAATAGATTGATAGACAGTATTTGTAGCTGCTGACTTTTAATCTTGGGAGGAGGGGCTGGAGCTATTCTATAAATTCTGTTTGTCTTCACACTGGTCCATTGTGGTGTTAAGTCTTACTTGCTGCATTTTTGGTTAATTAAAAAAAAAAGAAAATGCACTACCCCGTTGAAATGCATTGAAAACAAGAACGCATCCCTGTTAGGTTTTTGATGCAGTTTTTGAGTCACATGATCTATGAAAAACACCATGAGCACAGTAAAATCGCAGCAGAATTGTGTATATTTTCGGCACCATTATCAGTCTTTTTAGCTATCGGCAAAATCCCGAATACACTGTTTTCAGCCTGTGTTTTGGCCGCAGAAATTTTGTTGCATCTATAGCTCCTATCCTTTACAACCAAGGAAGCTTCTTCTGTTTGGTCTGCAACTGTCATGGTGCTGCACACATGATCAGTTATAACATCGGCCATTTGATGGTTTGACAGTTTGGTTGAGAGCACAAGCAAATGTGACAGTTAGCAATCCCGGCATTCTAGGAATGTAACTGTTTTTTAAAACCGTAAAATCAATGGGTTTATTTTCGCTTTATGATTTACTGCTGTTCAGGGGCTCTGGGCTTTGGCAAAAATGGCAGCCTCCGGTAAGAAGAAACGGGAACAACGCTGGAGGCAATTTACAGCACACACTAATTTGGTAGCATAATTATTAATGTGGCATGAATGCTCCTTGCTAAACATTATTTTTATCAAGCTGTTATGGGTGAAGTTTCACTTTTAAAGAGACCCTATCACCACATCCTACCTTATGAATTACAATATGTTATTTCTACTGGCCCCCCACCTGTACATCATTACAGAAAATCTCATACTATCAGCAGTGAAAGCTACCGCACAATAAACGCTGACAATGGGGAGTGGCTGGAAGGTTGACACTCCATAGTAAACTCAGAATGGTAGTATAGGTACATGTACTCTTCTTTTTAATGAGCACCCAAATATGTTGCTACATACTTTCAGTATCCTGAAGGTTCCCTCCATGCAGGGGGGACCATTTACACAAAGGGGCAATATTTTGTCCATGACACTATTATTTGTCAGGTTGATAGATGATTATAGATCATAACGCATACATGGCAGTCTGTTCTACCAATTATTTGGAATACTTAAGGTTTACTCTTCTATAGAGCTGCACAATTAAAAGTTAAAAAATCATGATCTCGATTCACATCTCTCCTGCAGAGGTTGCTGATTCTTTCATATAAACAAGTGGAGAAACTCTCAGCTGTCAAAAGAAAACATCCCCAAGTTTTATTTTATTTTTTTTTTTTAACTTGCAACATTGTAACTAAGCTTCCTTTTTAGATCAAAGGGATAGAACTTCTGTGTAAATAAATAATCCAGGCAGACTGCCAAATTTTCAACACCCTGTAAACGCAGGAAGTTTAACCACTTAAAGTCTAAATCTTTTTCTTTCTTAAGTTAAAAATCAGTATTTTTTGCTAGAAAATTACTTGGAACCCCCAAACATTATATATATTTTAGCAGAGCCCTAGGGAATAAAATGGAAATTGCTGCAAAATTTTATGTCACACTGTATTTGCCCAGTGGCCTTTCAAATGCAATTTTTTGGGAAAAAATTCACTTCAATTAATTAAAAACAAACAAAAAAAAAACAGTAAAGTTAGCCCAATTTTTTTTTTTTTGTTTTAATGTGAAAGATGATGTTATGCCGTGAGAATCAAGAGAATCATGATTTATCTTCTAAGCAAAAAAGTCGTGATTCTCATTTTAGCCAGAATCGTGCAGCTCTACTCTTCTATGTGCCTCCACATGTTTCAGCGTTATGCCCTGTGTGCAAGCTCATGCCATTTACGTATTTTTAGGCACTTGGATGTTTTGTTTTTGACTGTTGAATCATCCAAAGAAGACTTGTAGTGATGGTTTACATGGACTAAGGAGATTAAAATTGCAAGCTGTCAGGAAAACTCTGACCCCCTTCTTCAGGCAATTTTAGAAGTGATTATCTCCCCATATAAGTCTATTCAATTCCAGACATTTCTGGCACTTTTTGTTTACATGTCACAATTAGTATTTCTTTAGAAACTTCTGTAAAATGACTTGGAACCCCCAAATATTATATCATTTTTTTAAAGCTGGGTTTTGCAATTTTTTTAGGTCTTATGTTCTTTGTGTAACAAACACATTTTTATTAGGGGGGAACAAAAAATACACTTTTTTTTCTTTTAATTTTAATGCTAAAAAAAAAAAAATCCACAATACATGAACCAATTTTTTTTTTTTAAGATGTTAAAGATGATGTTACGCCAAAAAAAATAGTTACCAAACATGTTATACTTTAAAATTGTGCACGCCCGTGCAACAGTGACAAACAACGGAAGTTTTACTATCCATAGGCGACGCTTTAAAAGTCTTTTACATTTTACCATTTTAGATTTACAGGGGAAGTCTAGTACTTTAATTACTTTTTATTTTATATAAAATCTTATTTTTTTTATTTTTTTATGCTTATTCCATACAAAAGAAAAAACAAAAACAAAAAAAAACTGTTTTATTTTTTAAAACAAACAGCATCTTAATATACATATTCACCAAAAAAAACAACAACAAAAAAAAATAAACTAACAAGACCAACCAACAACAAACATACACCTCTGTATTAATTTCCAATTGCATTTGATACTGTTCAGTTCTCATCATCTTAGTTTGTTATAGTACTTGAATTTCTGCCCATGATCTGACGTTCATAGTGATACCTCACACGTGTGGGAAAATCGCTGTTCGCGTGTGTGTGGGACCAATGCATGCGTTTTGCCTTTACACAGGGACGCGTTAAAAAATAAAAAAACAACAACAAAAATAAAATTAAATGTTTTTATTTTTTTATTTTTACACTGTTGCTTTTTCATTTTTTTTTATTTTTTATTTTTTTATTGCTGTCACAGGGAACGTAAACATCCTTGTGGCAGAAATAGGCATGTGATGTGTACTCTTATGGAGAGATCTGGGGTCTACACGACCCCAAATCCCTCCCCTACTCTTAAAAGCATTCGATCATACCATGATCAGCGTTTTCAAATGCTTTTGACTTTTTTTTTTTTTTTTTTTATGGCACCTGTGACATTTGGGTAAACCGGAAGTGATTTCAGGTCATTGCTTCCGGGTTATAAAAGCCAATCTGGGCTTAGCTCTGCAATCAGCCGGCAGAAGCATCAGCTGGTTGCTCGGATCTCCCGGTGGGATGGGAGAGCCAGAGAAAGCCTCAGAAGGTGGGGGGCATGGACTCCTCTCCTGCTGCTTGGTAAAGCAATCCAGCGGCTAGTTAGCTGCTAGGATTGCTTTTACAGGAGCCGACCACTGGTTCTAAAAAAACGGTACTGCAGGCAGGCATCATCCTGGTATAACCCCTTGAAGTCCAGCGACTTATGCCCCTGGTCCACAAGTAGCTATGGTAGGACAAAAGCAGTTAAAGCAAGTCAGCTGCGCCTGCAAAGAATTCTGAATTATTTCTGAAGCATCTCAAGCTAATTTAGAAAGCGCACTGGATTTTTCCATTGAAACCCGTTGACAAGGGACCTAAAAACTGCATATCAAACATCGCAAATGAGATCAAGTGGTTGTATCTGTGACCAAAGTAAGGGTGGTCAGAGAGCAGTAGATATAGCCCCTGAGATTGACTGGCAGAGCGAGATGGCTTGCTGTCCTCCACCTCAATGCAAACATTGGCGAAGAAGCATGTTTCCTTCACTTTTTTCTATAGAAGAGTAATTGGGCCTGTAGGGAGATTTTTTACAACATAATGCACTGGTTCACACTACCCGTATGCTAAAATCCTGTCTTTTGCCCTGGAGTAAGCTGCAGAGCGTTGGTGGTGCGATGCATGATTCAGAATACTTTTATGTTTTTGTTTACTTTGAGCTGCATAGATACTTCATCGATGTCCCTGCACAGTGACACGATGCATTGCACTTCAGTACGATGACATGCCTTGCCATCCAGTGCGCTACGTCTTTTCGCACTCCACCGCACATCACATCTTGGTTGTGCACAAATAGAACCATTGTGGTGACTGGCATTTATCCAGTGTGGATGATCCAGAAGTGCCTTTATCAGAAGATTTCCTTCTTCTAGTAACACAATAAGAATGAAATCACATGTCATTAAAATGCGCTGCACTTGTGATGATGCTGTAATTCTAGAATTTTTAAAGGATTTTGACTTGGTAGCATGATCTGGGTTCAGGTGAATATAGTATCATGTACAAGTGGCTGTGAATGTTGCTAAATTAGTCCATGTGTCTTGGCAAAGGTACTTTAACATGCCCCATATTTAGATGGAATGCACTATGGAATGAGACAAACATTCATGTCTACATTTCTGAACACTCTGTAAATGATAGCCATGTCCTCCAAGAAAATGTGAGAGTTCATCCTTGGTTTGAAATAAATATTCTCCACCTACAGTCATTAAAGCAGAACTAAACTCTCTAAATCAACGTTAACTATTTTTAACCCTTCTGCTACTAGGAAGGTTCCTTATGCTGCTAGCATTGATAAATAGATCAGAAGGTATATTATATTTACTTGTTTTTAACCTTCTTTTTGCATTTATTCAGTTTACTTCCTGGTTTCTGGCCTAGGCCAAAACAATGCCATACAACCCAGGAGTCTTCATAAGCTTTTTTTTTTTTTTTAATCTGGAAAAGGTGGTTTCCTAGCTATGCAACATCTGCCTCAGCTAAGGGCAGATGGATTCCAGGAAGTAAATGCTACATGAATCATCTGCCCTTACCCAAGATGGCTGGGAATGCAAGGGGGGGGGGCGATCAAAGGGTTAAGTTTGTCTTTAGCGGGTGCTTACTGTGTGGTGATTGCTTTGACAGGGAGAACAGAGATCTTGTGTTCCTGGTGAGCAGGAACATGGATCACTATGTTCTCCCCTGTCAGAACAGCGATCTGCCTTGTTTACATAGACAGATTGCTGTCCTGCCTGTCGAGGGGAATGATCGCGGGTGGCCGGCGGACATTGCGTCCGCCGTACCCGCTGATTGGCCCCTCATACGCCTGCCCCCAGAGGCTACTGCATGAAGCGACGCACAGGTACCTTGTTTCACCTCCTTGCCGCAGTAAATGTACAGAAGGCAGTCCAGAAGTGGTTAAGCTGGTGTTCTTCTCACTACCCCAGGTTTCCTTTTTCAGGGTGATTCCTTTCATTTGCGGCACCCTATGTAGGGAGTAGTTATTTTCCTACACTGTGTGCATCAATAGAAACACACAGCCCCAGAGTCTAGGAATGGCAAGGCACTAACTTGCTCTTTCCCCTTTTTTTAACCTCCTTTTTTTGCAAGTTCACAGACTGACTGGAGACTGTGCTGTCCATTTTTAACTCTTTCCTGCTAAGGTGGGAATTTCAGAGAAGCAGCATTGATGGCTATAAAATGCTGGCGCTGGGGTAAGAAATCTCAGATGGCAAAAAAAAAAACTGACCGGGGTCATAACCCTTGCTCTATCCAAAATGGAAAAAAAAAGTTTTGCCTTTAGTTATGCATGCATTGTATAAGTATATTTCCCAAGTTGTATCTCTTTAGACACACTGCAAGTAAAGAAAAGTAATGGATGTACCAGAAACATGGTACACCCCACCTTCCTACCCTGACGACACACTGTACTTTCAGCTCCTAATTCTTATCACATGGTGTCGGTGTCACGTCACATTCGGCTACCCATCACATTTTGCTACCCGCTGGAGTGCACATGCGTGACGCCGCCATATGCGTCCCAACACAGGGCCCCTCGCGGGTTTGCTTCATTCGCCACACTTCGGGCACGGCCTCGCTTCGCTCGACATAATTATAATGTAAGTCTTTATGTCCACTTGCATGGTGGGGCTTGAACCTGGACTCGGGTAGAACATATATGGCGGCGCCACGCATGCACAGACCAGCGGGTAGCCAAATGTGATGGGTCACCATATGTGACAAAACATCGGCTCAATCAGTTTCATTTTATTTAAATTTTTTGTTTAATCTTATTTTATTAAACTTTTCATAGATGTTACCTTTGTCAGAACACATGAAAAGTAGTACATTTTGAATAACCGGTTCAATGGGTGGAAAGAGAAAAGTAACTGGGGGCATGAAAGGGGTAGGGGGGAAGAGTTTGGGATCACTCCATGGCTAATGGGTGGATTTCTATATACTTCACTGCTTCCTTAACCGGGCCCACAAAATCCGTGTCCAGTCAGACCCCACCCAATTATAGATGGCACTTTATTTTTATTTTTTACGGTTTAAATAAAGATAAGCATTGGGACTAAAGTTGCATTCACATGAACTTTTGCTTGCCCAAATGACCTCTAGTGGAAAATTCTATGTCTTTTCAAGTGCCTGGGAAGCCGCAGCTGACCATAGAAGTGAATGGCTGTGCTTTGCTTGTCTCATGTAAATGGCGATTCTCATTTGCATTTACCTGAGCATGTGCGTGTGACTCTTCCCCCTCAAAGGAGAAACTTGCGTGTTTGGGACCATACTGTCATGCTAGGTAAGCATGGTGTGTCTGAGCCCTAAAGTTGGTCATGCACATTTAAGATTTCTCTCATTCAGCGCATAGGGAGAAAATAATTAGATTTCCCCGTCCACATTAAACAGCTTGGATGGATGGATGAATCTGCATTGCTGGTTATTGTATTCTGACAGCTGGCACTTGTCAGACGCACTTCCGAACGAACGTACTTGCCCACACACGAACGGACTAAAGTCCGTTCGAAAGTCAGTTTATTTTGAACGTGATGACGTACGACGGGCTTAGAAGCCAGTAGCCAATAGCTGCCCTTGCGTCGTATTTGGGCCGTCGGACCAGCATACAGACTAACTTTTTTCCTGATAGCAATTGTGTCCATCGGACAGATTTGAAACGTTTTTAAGAAAAATGTTCGGGCTATCTCACACGCGATCGGACTATCTGACGGAATGATTCAGCCTGACCTAGTCTGCCGGAAAGTCTGGTCGTGTGTAAGCGGCATTAGAATACCCAAACAGTGCCTGCTCCTTAAATTGAAGAGGAGCAGGTGAATGACACAATCTGCCTCCTCCAGTCACAGAATGCTTTGCATTCTGCTAAAGAATACTGTGAGTTCTGGAACTGGGTGAGAAAGGAGGAAGAGGACGGCCAGCAATGCTAATGCTTCATGATCACAGCCGCTAACCTAAAAGTGATGCTAAACGCACACTGTTTAATTTAAATTGTCCTTTCTCTTTCTGTATGTGGATGATGGCACTGTAATTCTTTTAATAATAATAAAAAAAAAAAACGACCCTTTTCCTAATCGATGTATACAGCTGTCACATGACCCAGATCTTTCCCAGCCTGTCTGCAGGGATATATAAGCAGAAGGAGATTCTAGTCCTGCTCACATGTTCAAAAAAAAACAAACAGCATTTTGGGAGGGATTAAAAATATTTAATATCAAACTTTTAAATTTGGCGTACAAATCTAATTATTATAATTTGAAATCATATCTTTGTTATTTTGTGTAAATAACGTGGCATGGGTGGATTTCTGCCAGTCCCAGGCTTTGGCACGACCCTTCAGCCTGTGTGTGTGTTTGTGTTAAAATAACAGGGAGGGGAAGCTTCCATCAATCTGCATGTAATATCCCACCCCTATTGTGTTTAGCTGGTTAGTGGGCATAGAGGAGGAAGTGGGCTGTCATTTACCACCGTGTATACACCCCCATGTGTAACTCTCTAGTCACATGAGCTGCTCAGATGTGACAGGAAGGAAATGCTAAGCATTGAAACTCACTAAAAACTGAGCATTTGCAGAGTTGCCACCACAGCTGCAAAATCCCTAGCAGAATTGGGGACATGGACAGGATGTAGAGAGCAGCAGTATTAACCAGGTTTTTGCAGAATACAGAAAACAAATCTCATAGTGACAAGAGTGAGTATGAACAGCACGTAATACAGCATTTTTTATAATGTGTTTTTAGCTCGCATTATTAAAAAAAAAAACGAACACCTAAAGCTTCAGAAGATCACGTGTGTAAAACGTTCAATGTCCACTGGAGGTGAGCTTTCTACAGTAGCCAGCAGTCTACAGGACTTGGGGCATACTTAGAGTGATAGTTCACCTTTACCACAAAACTGCCTATGCAGATAAGGGGTGTCTGTAGATGGCTCTGAAGTTGAATAATGCCCTTGCTATAAGTGTAGGCCATTTACATACCTTATGAAGCCTGACTGGAATACTTCCAGGACATTAAGTGAGGCCTAGTCATCACTGCTCACCTCCACCATCACAGGAGTGAGCTCTCAAATGCTGAGCTTAGAGCTACTGTATCAGGGGATAGAGAGTATGTGAGGGGGGGGGGGGGGGTTAAATCCTGAGAAATAGCTCATTCCTGTGATGTGGAGGTGAGCAGTGATGACTAGGCCTCACTTAGCAACGTCCTGGAAGTATTCCAGTCAGGCTTCATGAGCTATGTGAATGGCCTTTATTTTTGAGAATGCATTTTAAACTTTCATCTAGTGTTTTCACCATCTAAAGCAGGGGTCTCAAACTGGTGGCCCTCCAGCTGTTGCCAAACTACAAGTCCCATCATACTTCTGCCTGTGAGAGTCATACTTGTAACTGTCAGCCTTGCAATGCCTTATGGGACTTTGCAATAGCTGGAGGGCCGCCAGTTTGAGACCCCTGATCTAAAGGGTGCAGTGGGTGGGCTTATCTTGTGCCTCACCTTTTATGTTACGGAAGCCCTGTATGTGAATTGGAAAACCTACATTCCGACATAGTGGGTCATTGTCTGTGTGTCTCTGATGATTTAGACATTGTGACCAAACGTCACTGCGTCAGTCTCAGGGAGCACATAGACCATGAGATAGTAGTTTTAATTTGATGAATTGGCTACAGTTCAAGCTGTAGATAGTTAAATCTATTTTTATTTTTTATTAAAAAATCAGATCGGAGTCTGCTATACTAAGAATCCAATGTTAGTACATCGATCTCAAGCTATTGTGTTCTGACGTTGTGCTCAGCCGTTGGCTGAGAGCGCTGATCAGGAGTCAGTCGGCTTCTGGTTTTCCTGCAGGCTCATCCCGGCAAAAAGCTAGCTTCTGTCGAATCGGGTGCCACACAGATGGGCCGAATGTTGCCCGACATTTGGCCTGTGTCTACAGGCTTAAGCAAGTATGTTTAGATATATTGTTCAGTCTGGTTGGTAACTGGCAGTAACCAGTTCCATAGGTGAGCGATTTATTTCACCTGTCTATCGTAATCAATGTAGAGGTCCAACTTGAGAACTTGTTTAGCTCTCGGTGTTCCTTTGCAAAGGGGCTTGAGTCGGATGGATAGTGGGTTTCCAATGTTTTGAAAATCTTATAGGTGAGACGATATTTATACTGTATGTACAGTACCCTTGTTACTCAAGCAAGTATTGGACCTCCATTGATTTTTATGTACTATGACTTGCTGTATATATATGGGTTTTCTTGGTTAGGTTACACACTGATAAACTGAAAACGGGCTGTAATTGTATTTGATAGCTGCATATTTCATTGAACATGTCGGTATTAAGTGACTCATCATGGTGGGGAAGACAAGGGGAAGGTGTTCATTAACTTGTATGCATGTACTGCCTCTACATGTTGTGCGTTGGGGAGAGAGAAAACCCAACTAATCGCCTGGAGGCTTTCTTTTCAAACTTTCTTTCCACTTACATGTCCAGATTTGTTTTGTGCAGCTTTACATAACAGATATTTTCTCGTGGGAAACAAACTTCCTATTTGATAACATATCACCTAACACCTTTTTTTTTTAATATCACCTTTAATCTTGCAACAAAGTGTGTAATCTAAAAAGATATGAATGACAAAATGCAGATCTCATTTCCTATGGTTATGAAGTCAATGATGTGTTACTAGACATGTGCTTTCATAATGTTTGTCCATGATTTGCAGCTTCTTCAGTGTGCTTGGCTTATGAATTGGTGACCTTATAGTTTGTAGGTAAATAATACATGGAGCAGAATTTATGACTGGTTTTAATTTTGAGTTATTTTCATTAAAGGCATAAATAGCTGGGTTAGACGCATTGTTGTGATTATTAGAAGAGAAACGGGTTGATTTTTCTTATTGCTCCTCTGTTCTTAGAAGAATGAGGAAAGCTGAAGGTTATGATTGCTGATTCCATTATTGAAAATTATATATACTTGGCTCTCTGGTTTTTATACTTTAGAATACTGACTTGGAGCAAGCATGCACACTAGAAAAGTTAGGACTCCTAATATCATACTTTTCCCATACTTCTACATGAAGCATGACAGTCAGTCATGCTTTTGGTATGTTATGAAGGAGAGGTTGTCTTAAAATGCCTCATTGTATGCCAGGTGTCTGCAGGTGAATTCACAATTCTTTCCACATACCTCCTGATCTTCAAATGCTGAACAGCTCTCAGCTGCCTTCAGTAGCTCACTGTTGTCTCCATGCAGCGTTTTCCAGCGTTTTTTGAGCTTTTGGCTTTTTTTTTTTTTTTTTTTTTTATTTATTAGCCAATAGGAAAAATGATCATCTGTTAGATAATTTGTTGCTATGTTGTCGTCTGCTTCTTGGGTGAATATTATTATTATTATTCAGGATTTATATAGTGCCAACAGTTTGCGCAGTGCTTTACAATATGAGGGCAGACAGTACACTTGCAATACAAATCAATAGTTAGAGTTTACAATCTAGAATATACTCCAAAAACGCCAGAGTCTGCCTAATTCGAGCGACAAAAAAGGGTCCAGAACTTGTTTGAGCTTCAGGTGACTTGGAGTGTAGATGTGATCCATCTCCATTGAGAATAGTGGATTTTTTTCCCCCTAAAGCGTTTTGTAGCTTTAAGCTACAAAATGCTCAGGTGTGAATGGGGCCTAAATGTCACAGGCAGCCTTGTTTACTCATAGGCATTTGGAGGGAAGGGCATGGCAGCATCATTAATGAAAGACTATGGTCACTATTTGCCTATGAATGCTCCCGGGTAGTCAGGGGTGCTTGGACATTCTGTAAGAAAACGGAACTGTATGGATTGCTGTAGTTTTTCCTATACCGTGCAGGTAGGATTTGATTATTATATCCTATTTATGAACTAGTTCTACATTGCTCTATAAGGTTGCAGTTTTTGTGACTTCCTTTTATATTATGGGTTTTATATAGTGGTCTAATAAAGGCTACGTTTTAGGTCATGGTGGCTTTGGTGCATGGGTTTAGTGCAGCCCTGCTGTTTATCCAATGGTGTTTCCTACAAAAGGTCTATCTTGTAGTACAAGTATATGTCATATTTTTCTGCATTCTGTACAGATTTCATAAACTACAAAATGCGGCACTTTGCGAGTGACTCCATAGTGCCTGCTGTGCTTAGTATACCAGGCCAGTGTAAAGCCTTGTCCAGGAGTGGATACAAAGTAATGGAGCAGCTTGGGTGCCAGCTGACAGATCCTCTGTTTTCCCATCAGATAAAGTATATATTTGCTTTTAATTTGAGGGAGATCAGTAGACCTTTGTGTGGCTCAACCACTAATTAGCCTCAATCAGTTCTGAGAGTTAATAAGCAGATAATCCAATGTTACAACATCAAATTGAGCAATTTGGAAATC
Organism: Lithobates pipiens; assembly: GCF_037356315.1. Lineage (NCBI taxonomy): Eukaryota > Metazoa > Chordata > Amphibia > Anura > Ranidae > Lithobates > Lithobates pipiens. The sequence goes on from NW_027507758.1 coordinate 482,344,746, forward strand.
TAGACACTGTCCTATAATTAATTGGAGCTATTTAAATGAGTATATATTTTATTATTATTATTCGTGTGAAAGCAAATATTTTCACATCTTCTGTTGCTATTTTTCTTTTCTTTTTCCCTTTTTTTTATTTATTTTTTATTTTTATTTTTTTTCTGTGGTAAGCAACAGTCAGTATACTTATGGAATGATTGTGGAGATACAAAATCCACTGCAGGATGAGCCATGTGGAGATTATGTTGCATCTTGTGCCAAATCTCGTTCATACAAAGCCAGTGAAGCAAAATCGCAAAATTGCCAGCATGCATATGTACAGTAAAATAAACACGGTTGTCCCATGTACCCATCCCTTTACAAATTATATGTGGAGATAACATTTTTAAAACCTTAACACACACACACACACACAACACATCACTGTAGCTTGTTGAGATTGAAGACTTTCTTTTTCATTGAGAATGTTGATTGCTAAACGGAGTATCTTCTACACGGTGAACATGTGCTGGCAAAAATGAACGCTCCTGGCACTCAGTAGTCCATAATTAACATCTACCTGGCACAATTGCTGTAGTAACTCAATGTGTCATATTGCTTGGAAAACCTGAACCATGAAATTGCTGTAGACCTATTTCATGCAGCTAAACAAGATCAGAACTAGGCTTCATGTACACATGGTCAAAACGTTCCTATCCTGAGCGTGATTCTTCCACGTTCAGTAGAGGGAGGTTGAAGCTCACCTCAACGCGGCAGCTCCTAAACTCTGATAAAAGCCTATGTGTACATTAACAACGTAGATTTTTATGGAGTTGAGTTTAGGCGCTTTTGATGTTTTTTTTTTTTGCCAAAGCTCCTAAACTTAAGTATAGCTGCTAGTGTACATGAAGCCTAAAGCCTGGTACACTAGTTTTTTGGTTGCACCAAAAAAAACGATCAGCTCCGGTTGGAGCCGCTGTGCTAACCATGCAAGGTTAGTATAGCGATCTCCATGCTGACCCATCGTGTTCTGACACCCCCAGACCACCCCCCCCCCCCCCCCCCCCTATGATCAGCGTTCTCTCTGCCATTGGCTAAAAGTGCTGACCAGGAGTCAGTCGGCTGCTGGTTTTCCAGCATGCATGTCCAACAGAAGCCAGACAGACACAAGAATGTCGGCTGGTATTTTTTTTTGCCGGCAAATGTCTCCAGACATTCTGCCTGTGTGTACTGGGATGTATTCTTTACATAGAGACAAAAGCTGAATTGTCATTGATCCTTCATTAGGTATGTTTGGGCTCATTTCAGAAATGGGCAAATATTTTGTAATATTCATTCATGCATATGAGTAACTAGCCACTGAAATGTTCTTGAGTTTTGTGATCCATGTTCAAACACATTCCAGAGCAAAGCAGGATAGTACCTTCCACCTTAGCTGGCAGAACCACACTTGCCAGAGTGAACTTTGTGCCTAATAAGTGAGCACAGGAGGGGGCAAAGTACAGCGGATTCTAGGGCCATTATTTAAGGCTAATGGACTGCACATAAAAAGCATCGGATGTTCCCAGTTTTATGAACACCATCATGCACTGCATACATATTTCGGTGTTGAGAGACGGGGATACAAATATTCTGATTCTTGAATAAATTACATATTTTCCTCTTTTGAGATGGCTACTAATATGCAGATTATCTAATTTCAGTTAGAATTGCTTGTGTCTGTCCTGCTTCTTCCCCTGGTACGGCAGGTTTAAGTCCACCAATAGGGCATAAATAAAATCTGAGACTTTTGTGGGGGGGGGGGGGGGGGAGAGAAATGTATCTTAAAGCCCAGCTCCAGGCTTCTTTTCCCAAAGCAGTGGGGCTGTGACCGCAATGCTTGGGTTACCTTTGTCTAAGGATGAACAAAGAGCCTATACTCACCCAATCCATTAGATCCTCCAGGAAAATGGCACTTCCCAAAGTCCATCTGTGGACTGTTCCTGGTGATAATTTTCATGTCTTGAGCCAGCCTATGGGCATGATGACGTTGGGGACAGTCTGCCGGTCTTGTGCTGAGAGGCTCGGAAGTTTAGGTGAGTATATCTTGGCTCTCCAAATCCCTAGACAAAAACTAGTTAACTCATGCAGCGCGGGCACAGCACCACTGCATGGGGGGGAAAAAAAATTTGCCCAGAGTTCAGCTTTAAGGGCATGACTTTGCAATGGGGAACTAACTAGGCTTCTTTAGCGACTCTTTAGCCTACTTTATTAAAGTGGTTGTAAACCTCAGACATGCAATATGAATAAAGCATATTCCTCTATAGTGTATACTTTCTCTATCCAGAGCACTGTGTCCTTTCTGTCCGCTGCCTCATTCCTCTGCTGTCTGCATGATTAATGTCTGACAAGTTTTCCTGACACCAAAATAAAAAATGTGACAGGGAGGGATCTCCAGCACAGAGCCTGTGATTAAAAGCCTCAGCTTTGTTCCTGTGTGCTGTGTGAAGGGGGGGGGGGGTGTCTCTTCCCTCCAATCAGCTCTCAGAGCTCTCCTCACTGTGCTCCTTAGTGTGTAATTTCAGCTCTCCGCACTCTATTTTATAATCGCTCAGACCGGCTTTAAAAAATTCTGGACTTTGAACAGATGCAGAGAATACCGCAGATAAACAGGTACAACTTATAGAGCAATTTGTTTCTTCTTTGTGTATGAGCCACTTTACTTGATATATGTAAGGGTTTATAACTACTTTAAAGCATAACTTCTTTTTATTTTTTTATTTTTTTTTCCTCCTCCTCCATATTTCGAATATATATTTTTTTTTTGGGGGGGGGGGACAGGTACCTGTTTTTATTTTGTTCACGTCTCCCCATATCCTCAAAGAACCATTTCAGGTGAGGACCTCGCTGGATCTTGGGACAGGTAAGTGTGTGTGTGTGTGTGTGTGTGTGTTGGTGTTGTGTTTTTTTTTTTTTTTTTTTTTTTTTTAAGTCAGCAGCTGGCTTTCTGTTTTTAAGGATGTCATCAGGGAAAAAAGCACTGTTTTGCCCCAACAAAAGGAGCCTAAGCTTCTTTCTGGGAAGCCATCTAGGCAGTAGCCATCTAAAGGTAGTTCCTTTAATTTCTTCCAGATCTCCAAATCAAAGGTAAATCCTCCGTTCTCAGTTCTGCCATAAGTCAGGGACTCCTAAGTCCTCAACACTTGTGAGCAAGGAGGCACCCACTTGTACCCATGAGGGTGCATTTGTCGGTCTTTGCGACCACCTGGTCCTAGGACATTTCCTACATCTGGGTCCAGAATGTGATATGCATGGACTACAAGCTAAAATTTCAGTTTGTTACCTCTGCTTAGCTTCATGCTTTTATACATGCCAACATCCCTGCAAAGACTAGCTGACCTCCACACTGCTTTGGCACAGCTCCTATCGTAAAGGATCATAGCCATTGTTCCCAAAAATGAAAGGTTCCATGATTTTTACTCAAATCTGTTTACAGTTCTCAAAGCAAAAGGGTCATTTACTCCATTCTAGACCTAAAAGTTTTCAACCATTTACGTATGGTACTAAAATATGCAAGGTCAGTCATTGCTTCCCTCCGCCTTTGGGACTTTCTGGCCTCTAGGGAAATCCAAAGTTAAATTGTGAAAATCCTCCCTTCCACTAATCTTAAAGGTTTCCACGATGAATGCCAGCCTGTGGCAGGGAGAAAGTCTGGAAACCTTTTGCGGTGCAAGGGACCTTGTCCCCAGAGGAATTCGGGCTCCCGATCAACATTCTGGTTCTTAGAGCAGTTGGGCCATCCCTTCAAGGTTGGACCTCACAGCTGTTATGTCACCTGATGGGGATTCAGTTGGACAGTCCCACAGAAACGGTTTACATTCTCCACTAGTGAGGGAACAGAAGTCTAGCAGCTCAAAGAACCAATCTGATACTGGAAAGGGTGGAATTGCATGTTCAGGCCCTTATCGCTGTAGACATTTATAGGCATGGAAAATTGGCAGGTGGATATATGAGTGGTCAATGTCTGGACTCTTCACCTGGTCCTCAAGGTTGAGCTGAAGGCATCCCAGTGATTTCTCGTACCACCAAACCGCCCCAGGAAAATGTGGAATTCGGACCATGCCAGACTCCTGAGAAATTCTATGATCCCTCAAATGTCTTATCTGTCCCAAGGACCAGTTTACCATCCTTCTCAGGACATTGGCTTTATCAACCAAACTGTATATTACCAGGTTTTAAAGGATAAGAGCCTACCTAATTTGGATATCCCTACACTCTTAAAAGCTAGAAAAGTCAACTTCTTGCAAAGTCCATCATCACACCTGGAAAATCTTTTTCTGCTTGTGTGAGTCAAGAAATTTCCATCCCAGGAAGTACTCTAGTGCTAATCTGTCTTTTCTCCAGTCTCGTCTGGATTAACATCTGGCCTGGAGTACCATCAAGGGTGAAATCTTGGCCTTAGCAACTCCTTTTCTCAAACACTGCTTATTTCTCGCTGTGCTTTCCACAAGGACTCTGAGCTCTTGACCTGGTTCTGTCATTTCTCTAGAAACTGCCCTTTAAACCTATCGGAGATATTCCTCCGTTTTTACTTTCACCCTCGAGGTTGCCTTCTTTATTGTCATCACCTCTGTGCAGCAAGTGTTGGAGTTGTCTGCTATAACCTGAACCCTTAAAACCCTTTCCTGTGCTACTCGGGGGTAAAGTTATTTTGAGACCTTGGGCCTCTTCTCTTCCCAAGGTGTTTTCTTCCTTGAACCTTAACCAGGATGTTGTTCTACAATCTTTAGGTTCTGCTCCACAGCATCTCAAGGAGATTTACCTTCACTGTCTGTATGTGGTACATGTTGTTGAGTGTATCTCTCAACTACAGCTTCTCTTTAATCAGGTTAAATAAGGTTATATTTCAGTTGTAATTGGTATTGTACCGACCTGATTTCCCCGTTGGAAGCGATAATAAAGATTATATTTGAAAAAAACAAAACATGTTCGTTATTTAAAAAAATAAAATCTAGACTTTACAATCACTTGAATGCATGAAGGTGAAAACCTCAAGGATTTACAACCACTTTAAGACCGGAAGTGTCACTGGTTGGATCGCCAGGTGAAATAAAGGGGAAAAAACAAACAAAACAAATACAACCACCAGATCTAAGGATTTGTAAGCTGCAATATATTATATTTTTGTTTTTGGGTTTAATGCTGCTTTAAGTATTAGGACACAACAGGAGTTTTGTCTAAGATGTATTTACACTTTAAGAATATTCTGAAGTCAGCAACAAATGAGAAAGCTGCTGACCAAATTGATTGTATAGTTGTCATGTGTACTCCAAGTCCGTTAAAAGAATAAAGTCTTTGTTCATATTTCTAAAGGCTATAGCTGCCTGGGGAAGTAATTTAATAAAGTAAGCCGTTGGTCTCTTGAACTTGAGCCCAGTTAGGCATATTACAATGCAACCACATGGGGATATATCCTGGGACTCACAACATATCTTCAAATGTACTTATGCATCCATGAAAACATGTATAGATCATTGGATTAATTAGGAAACCTATCAAAACCATTTAGATGGAGGGAGTCAGCTAAATGTGAAATATTTGTGCAGTGTTGAATTCATACTGACCACAGTTGTTTTTAGTCCCCCTCCATCTCCATCTTTCATGCATTCTAACCTGGTCTTCTTATACAGTAATCAGATAAGTGCAGGACTCCATAGAATGCAGTGCAATGAGTGAGCGGTGTTAGTCATTCTAGGACAGGAAAGGTGTTACTGGCAGGATCACTAGGTGAAATTTAAATAAGTGTGATAAAAAAAACTAACACATCCTCAAGAAAGACAGATAAGCTGAAATGTATTGTATTTTTGTTCTTGGGTTTAGATACAATTAAAATTTTCACTAAGACACTTAATGCTCCAAATTCCCTCTAGTGCTGCTTACAAAACCCTGAATGTTTGGTTAAAAGATCTCTTTAAGGCTCAGTTCACACTACTGCAATGCGATTTTTTTTCAGTGTGATTATGTAGTGCAACTTTGCATATTCTGTGGGGCCAAATTGCAGTGTAAATCACAACAATGTAGCACAGGAACCTTTTCCAAAGTCGCACCTTGCTGAGTCACATTGATGAGAATTGGCACCATTGAATATGTGTTTTTCCGTGTTGTTACTCTGTGCGACTCAAGTTGTATCAGAAGTTGCACCAGTGTGAACCAGCACTTAGAGGAAGTAAACCCTAATGTGTTTTACTTCCTTTTTTGTTCCCTGCAAAGTAAAAGCATAATGTGCTAGTATGCAATGCCTTGCTGCAGGACACATCCATGTTCGCCCCCCTTCCTTCCAGTGCCACGGACTTCGGCTCTGTGACTGGCCGGGGTTGCGTGACGTCACTCCTGTGCATGTGCACAAGAGCTGCAAGTCACGGCACTTACTAGCAAAGAAACGGCACAGAGGGCCGTTTCTTCACAGCTCGCGCGCCAATGACGTCATACATGCAGTATAAAGTAAATATCTCCTAAACTGCTCACTTTTAGGAGATATTTTCTGTACCTATAGGTAAGCCTATATAATAAAGCTTACCTATAGGTACAGCTTGAAAATGGAGGTTTACAACCTCTTTAAGCCACGGTTCACCCTATAACTCCCATAGGAACTGTACCTCATTCACATGCAATTCAGTGTGTTGCGATTTGAGCCTGTTTATTTTAATTGTGCTCAAATTGCCCGGAAATGCACCAAAAAAGTGCAGGCACTTTTTTTTGGAGCCACATAGTATGGTAATTTTCTGCCATGTGAGCAAACCTCACTGCGCTGGCTTTCCTTTTTGGTCTATCTTTAACTTTGTATTGACACCCGCAGCTAATCTCAAACATAACTTGTCAGAAGAACAGAGCAGGAGAAAACCACAGGACATAGTGCTTTTTAGAGAGAGAAGAAAACATTGCAGATTTGTATCTGGCTCAAATTTCATGAATCAGGCTCATTCACACAGGTGGTGGGCTCTACCGCTACTTTGAAAAGTGATCTGTGATGGATAGTTTCTTCAGAGGTGATTTATAGATAGTTTACACAGGCATGCAGGAAGAACCTCTTGAACGTCTGTATTTGTTTTTGTATGACCGGGTGATTTTACATTTAAATACTGCACCAGTCAGCTGACTTCATTGGGTGAGTTTGGTAAGCAACGTCGCTTGCCAAACTCAATATGCCCTGTTAAAATTGCCATGCCTAGAAGTGAAGCCATCATGTCACATTGAAGGTAAGCAGTCAGTGGAGAGAGGGTGGATGGGTGTAAACGCGGATCAGCTGCCTGTGTTTTTACAACATGGCGGCTCGTGTTAATTTACGATGACCATACACTATACAATCTTCTTATTAAATTCTTTTAGATTTACCAAAAAAGTAAGAAAATTGTATGTTTGGCCAGCCTTAGCTGTCTATGATCTGAAAAACCTAATTGCATATTTAATTTGGGCCCGTATGCAATGAAAGCTGAATACTAATAAAATGGCGTGGTACTAGGTCTTTATTTTACTGTTCTAACAGGTTACTTTTGTCCTATCAGAATATGGACTGTCTGCTACCTTGTTTGAGGCATGGCAGCTTTAAAACAAGTGTTTGCATAATGTTATATGACTTGACTTGTGCTGGAATTGTGAGATGTAGTTTTCCCATGCATGTCCCACATGTTTTGCTTCTGCTTCCTGTAATAGACAGGGAGGGACGCTAATCACTAATTATCTATGCCCTGGGCTAGTAGGATTTTTGCCATGTGTTCTTTTTTTTTTTTTTTTTTTTTGTATCTTTCACTATTGTCTTTAGTAGTTTTTGTTTTTATTTGCTTTAAAAACTAGTTGTATTGGTTAGACAGGTTGTGTTGCTGCTTAAGTAGACTCTGCTTTTCTCTGCGGTCTCTTTATTCTCCCTATTTACGTAGAAGCCATTGTGTCAGTCAATTGAGTATTTTTGGAATGTTCCATTATATTTCCACATTACTATTTATATATAATTTTATTAATTGCTAAAAGTTTACATTTTAGCGGATGCAAATTTATGTTACTTTCTTTGTGTGTGTGTGTGTGGGTTTTTTTTTTTTCCTGGTAAAATGTTATAATAGAATATGGCATTAGAAGTAACAAATTAAAGCTCTTGCATACAAACGAATATCCTACGCTTAAAGCTGAACTGCAGGCAACTACAGAAAGGGGTGAAGACCAGACCAGTCTCCCTGCACAAAGAGGGCAGCAGTGACGGACTTTATTATAGGAAGCTATTGTAAAGACAAAGTTTCAAGCTAGATTACTGATAGCCATACACAATGCAATGTGATTAAACAATCTTCTTATCGATGTGTCAACTATCAAGTATGAGAAACTACCTGACCTGACTGAATAAAAGTGGACTGGACTATTAAAAGAGAAGTATGGCACCTTTTGGGTGATGGGAGTGCACTTATTTCTGCACTCCTGTGATCCAAATTCAGCCGGCTATAGCCCACTGTTAGTGGGTGTTACAGAGCTGCTCAAGTCTTTGGATGTATACCGACAATGTCTGGATCCACCTAGATGCCTTACTGGCAGCTGGCTCAGTCTTTCTGCATTTTGCAGAGAGACTGACCTATCCGCTCCTGCCCTCTCCACAGCCCAGTGCCCCAGTAAGCACTGGAGGGGCAGAGCAGAGAGACAGAATTGAGTGATCAGCAGTGATCATTGAGTCTTAGAGCTGGCGCGGTACAGTTACAGCATTGGACTAATGCTGCAGCTATATAGGTAGGTGTGTGTGTGTGTGTGTGTGTCTATTTACATCTCAGATTTCTCCTTTTTAAGTAGGGCTTCTACTGCATCATTTTGGTAGATCTAACTGACTGAGAACGAATAGAGATTTCATATTTTAAAGAGGGAGTCCACCCAAATTTTTTTTTTATTAAAAGCCAGCAGCTACAAATACTACAGCTGCTGACGTTTAATAAATTGACACTCACCTTTCCTGGGGTCCAGCGATGTCGGCAGCCGAGGCCGATCAATCGCTCGGCTGCTGCCGCCGCCATTCTCAGTGAGGGAATCAGGAAGTGAAGTGTTGGGGCTTCACTTCCCAGTTCCCTACTGTGCATGTGCGAGTCGCGCAGCGCAATGAAAATGGTCTGCGCTGTCTCTGGGACCCGTGTGTGTCCCAGCAGACAGCGCGGCGGGACAGGAAGAGGCATAGACTCCCATGGGAGTCTAGGCCCAGAAGTGGGTGCAAATACCTGTCTTAGACAGGTATCTACACCCCCCTCCCCCCTGAAAGGTGCCAAATGTGACACCGGAGGGGGGGAGGGTTCCGATGAGCGGAAGTTCCACCATAGGGTGGAACTCTGCTTTAAATTGTGATGACTACCTCTAGAGAGGCATTGTTCTTTGACTTGGCTTCCATTGCGAAGTTACTGATTGGCCCCGTCCCTCCTGCTTCCAGGGCCTTGCTTCATAGTTCTAGTGATGTGCTAGGAAGTGAAGTCTGGGTCTGGTAGGGTTACAGAGATTTTAGGACATAACTAAAGATATGTGCAGTATTTCTCAAACTTGTCCTCAATTTCAACCAATTAGTTTCCCACATGCATAGTTAAAATGCACTGCGGATTTACTAGCTGGCCATACATGGAGCAAATTTCTTTCCTGCAACCACGAGTTGCAGGAAAGAAAGTCACTCAATTTCCCCATCAACACAGATTGTGTTGATGTGGAATCCCTCCTGCCAGGCCATTGTCTTCTCCCAGGGGGGCAGCCATCCCTGCCTGGAAACTACAGAAATTATTGCTAGCGGCTATAGCAGTTGCTAATGATGATAATCGCAGGTAAAACCTGGCATGCTGCTTGTACCCCAAGTTAATCGATTTATCGACATGGTACATTCAGTCTTCCCATATACGGTTTGAATCATGGCCGGTTCCTGCTGAACCAGCCAAAATTTGAACCTTGTATGGCCTGTGTGGTTAATGGCAGGACAACTGCCCCTGATGGGACTTCGGGATAGGGTTATGAAATGCAAACACATACATACAATTGACTCTTAAGGCCTGTACACATGATCAGACTTTTAGACAACAAACATGCAAATTAGCTGTTTTAGAGCAACATTCGACTGTGTGTACGCTCCATCGGACAAACTTTTTAGTTTTTTATCGGACTTTTGTTGGCTGTGTGAACGGACAAACTTTTTGACAACATAAATCCAATGGAGCGAAGTCCGATCGTGTGTACACAAAACCATCTGACTTTTGTACGAAGTACACACGCATGTTCAGAACCAGTGCGAAAGATCAGACAACAATACAGAAGTTGACCAAAGGTGGCGCTGGAGTCATTGAACGTCCTCTTTTGAAGTGTCGTCGGTACGTTGAAACGTCACTACGTTCATGTTTGTTGCCTAAAAAGTCTGATCGTGTGTATGCAATACAAACTTACGGCCAACGCCCTTTGTACAAAAGCCCACGGGAAAGTTTGTACAGAGTCCGACCATGTGCATGAGGCTTTAGATTGTAAGCTCTAATAAGCAGGGCCCTCTGATCCCTCCTGTATTGAATTGTATTGTAACTGCACTGCCTGCCCTCATGTTGTAAAGTGCTGCTCAAACTGTTGGCGCTATAAAAATCCTGTATAATAATAATAATACTGCAAAACAAACTGAAAAGTGCAGGTGGACTGATATCTGATTTATGTGGGTGGAGTGGTAATCCGGAATCATTTACAAATGCACCATTTTTTGTTTGAATTGTCAGGCAGTGCTTGACATTCATTCCTGCTGGCTCTCTTAGACCTAGGTGATGTGCATGTTGCTGCTGGTAAATCCAAAAACTAGATGTCATTTTGCAGTCTTAATGCCGCGTACACACGATCGGAATTCCGGCCAGCAAAAGACAGATGAGAGCTTTTCATCTGAAAATGCGACTGTGTGTATGCTCCATCGGATTTTAGCTGTCCGAATTTCCGCCAGCCAAAAATTGATATAATGTTTTTCCGTCAGGAAAATTGAGAACATGCTGTCGGAAATTCCGATCGTGTGTATGCAATTCCGACATGCCAAAAATCACGCATGCTCATATTCAACTATGAGACAGAAGCTATTGGCTACTGGCTATTAAACTTCCTTTTTCTAGTCCCGTTGTACGTCACCGCATTCTAAACGATCGGAATTTGGTGTGACTGTGTGTAGGCAGCTTGAGCTGAATTCAGTCAGAAAAACCATCAGAGCTTTTCGACGAGAATTCCGATCGTGTGTACGCGGCGTTAAGATATATTTATAAAATTGGGTCATGTGAGCTTTGCATGTCATCAAAGTAAAATTAATTGTATCAATGAATAAATCAAGTGACACTGAATGACATATCGGGGAACCATTTCTATATCGCCGGTGTAAGATTACCCTTTGTGTGACAGACACCTAGACATTCCATGAAATCATCTCTTCTCAATTGAGAAAGGCAAGGAGATTTGCTATGGAAACTGCCGCAGAACACTATTTGTCACACATTCTTAGGGCACATTTAGGTCAGAGGCTTGAAGTGGACAATGTGTGCATACTGTTGGCGATAGCATACCTGTATATAGTAACCAGCTGTAAACTGTGTAGTATAAGAAGAACTGTAGACATTGATTGGACTGGACTGTATGGCTGCACCGATAACGAGTATTTTCATGACAACTTGTAATTGTGAACATGCCCCCAATAATTTGCATTAATACAAAATGAATGGGCGCAAATCACACTGCAAAGAATCACATGCAAATTGAAAAGGAATGCTGTGCGATTCCTGTCCCAATTGCATGCGATAAAGCCTAGGCTTATGACCTCATGCACAGCTCTCGCTCTCCTGAGAGTTTGCTAGGAAGGGAGGGAGGAATGAGTCATAAGAGGACCAATGAGAGCTGCAGATCTGGAAGTGTGCCTCTGTGTAAATCCAGAAAGTAATCGGACAGCAGCTTCAGCTGCCCACAGTTAAAATGGATGCAGCCAGACTCAGTGGAGGGGGATTTCTGCAGCATATTTGGCAAGTACAGAATCACAGTATATATAAAATAATATGCAGAGTGGTTGGAGGGAAGCTTTAGAAGTTTTTATTACAAATTTATGTGAGTAGACTGCAGTTCCTCTTTAAGTACATATTGGCCCTGGTCCAGCCGATGATGGCAAATCACAGCTGCTGGAGGTGCTCACAGGGTTGGATGTAGAGGTGGTCCGCTCCCAAGCTGGCATAGCTTCTGCCCTATACCCACAGGGGTACCGGAACTTCTCCAGTCCTGTGATCACCTCCCGTGCCCATCATTTTCTATCATCTGCCGGACCGGGGCACTATGCAGATTTTGCATTTCACCAGATATGTACTTAATGTGAGTTATAATATTTTAATAGATTGCACTATATGTGTGTGTGTGTGTGTATATATATATATATACACACACACACACACACACACACACACACACACACACACACACACACGAGCAGTGGGGGAAACTATGATTCTGACAGGAGAATCACCACATTCCTGTTCAAATCACATGCAAGTTTTTGCAGTATTGGTACTGGGCATCGGCGAGTACTTGACCGAAAGTAGCGGTATTGTACTCTGCTAATAAAAAACTGGTATCAGTGCATCCCTATGGACTGTCCTAATTTGATTTGATCTTGCGTTTTTTTTTTTTTTTTAAGGTTGCATATTCAATACTGAATTGAGACAAAAGTAGCGATTTTAATCATCAATATACGTCAATACAAAGTCCTGCAAGCATCCTTCATGTGTATTTTAATTCCCTGGTGTGACAAGTAAGAAGGGCGACTCGTGTCCGGGTGTGGCTGTATCATAATCGGAAATTGCGTATCTCCAGCGGAAGTGATGGGTGCAGAGTAGGCAAGATGCTGTTACTCCCGATCCTTTACGGTTGCTATGGTGATGGGGATTTGTGCTTTTATTTTATTTGTGAGGTAGCATTTATATTTGATTATGTGGGTGTTTTTACAGACTGACACTATTGGAGCCTTTTTTCTTATACTCCATGTGATTGAGCTCAATAGTTGAAGGGTTTACCTCCATGCAGGTGTTTTTTATTTATTGATGTGTATACATATGATTCACAATGCTACATTTGTTACATAATTCAGAGATTTTTGTCTTGTTATTGTGGCAGCAGTGATATTTTGTCTTAGTTTGTATACATACGTTTGATCACATTGTGTTAGTCATAGCGCAGAGTGATTGCGTTGGAATTTTTTGCATATTAATATACATGTCTTTTTATATATTTCAGGAAATTAAAACAAGATTGAGGCATTATGGGGGAAATAGAAGGAACGTATCGTGTGTTGCAGACTCCAGGTGCCCGTCTGGGTGCAGAACGAAGCACTGGCATTAGCACACTGGAACCAGGACAGAACCTCAACACAGCTCTATCATCCTCTCCTGTCAAGAACAACAATCAAAATCTTTGTTCGTCTGTATTGCTCCTGGATGGCACAGAACTACCAGTGGAAATTGGGGTATGTTATGGAATGTTCTTAAAATGTATCTTTGGTCACAATTTAAATATTCATTGCCACGTTGTATTTTAATTCTAGCCTACTCCTCTTAACCTGAACAATACTGAAGTTTGTAAACTTTTTGAAGTCCCTACGAACAACCCACCACCACATTTGCTTCCTTGAATTTTGTGACACTTATTTACTTTGCCCTGTCAGTAGGCACTTCTACGTCACAAACTTTGCAGAGCCTGCCTTCTGAATGTGGAGTTTCAGGACTCACAGCTTGCAGGCAGCATGGTACCATGGGAGTCGTAGTCTTTAGAAATTGAAAGTAAGCAGCAGAGGAAAAGCTACAATATGTACAGGGAATGCAAGAAGTTGTTGAAAAAAATGGCCAGCAGACAGGCAGCACTCGTAACATGAAAGGAGATTTTTTTTTTTTTTTTTTTTTTTTTTAAACATGCTTAACCTCTTTGTGTGTGTAACGCACATACAGTATGCAATGCCCAGTAAGTGGGCTTTAATTCTGGGCTCAGCATATATGTATTCCTGTATTTGTGCTGGAAGCACACCCCCAGCACTGAGACCAACCTGTTGGTGAAAGCCCCACATCTCCTACTAATGATCTGGAACCAGGGAAACCAGGTCCTGATCACATGATCTCTAGGATTGACTGGCACAGTGATCATTCATTCTATAGCCTAGCCTTGTGTTTCTCCTTTGTAAGTTGGAGAGACACAAGATTGCTTCTCTAGAGATCATCATGATCACAATCATCAGGAGTATGACAATTTTACATTTTAGGTCTTTGGTGAGTCATGGTAATGACATAAAAATATACAGCTAAAATTTAAATAATATTTTTTACTTTTTCTGGCCCAGTTTTTCTTTCAAAATGAAAACAAAATCGGGAGATATCAATTACTATTTACCACCAAATGAAAGCCCAATCTGTCTTTGGGAAAAAAAAACAAGGTATAATCTACCTGGATATACTAAGTTTTATTAATACATGTTAAAGCTGCAAAAATTGGGTCTGGGTGTTAGGGCCGGTTCACACCAGAATGCGGTTTGGGAAAGATGCGCTGCATACATATTTCCCGTACCACGTTCAAAACACACTGCCTTCGCGATCTGCTTGCAGGCACCAGATTACGTGTCCTCACAGTACCTTTTTTTTGGTGTGGCATGCTTTTCAAAAGTAGTGCATGCAATTCAAATAATTCAAAATCTATTGTCGCTCTCTGGCAGACTTGAAGTATGATAAGATGATCAGTAAAGTATAATATAAGTAGAACCTGTATGTAATGAATAAACGTCAATATAAATATATATTATGTCTACTGTATGTTGTTTTTTACTGTGAAACCTGTTTTTATAGTGCATTAGTACACATTTAGAAGATGGCATTAATGGTTAAATTCACCTTTTAAGAAAAAATAATAAATGCACTTATTTTTGCAGGAAAAAAAGTAAATTTACTGTTTTATTCAGATGATCAAAGAGAACATTGCCCCCACGATCAGTAGATTGCGGGTTTAATGTAAGGCTCTTGGGGGCACTGCAGCTTGCCTGTGTGTACCTCCATACGGATAGAAAGTTTACAATGTTGGAGGAAGTGTCAATGGACTACAAGAGCACTCAGAATTGCACACAGTGGAAGACGGTACTTGTAGTTCATTCATTCACAGATTGCTGTGAATGAATGTGCAGGGCTCCGCCTACACAGCTGCATCAATCGCTCTGTTTTTGAAAAGTGACAGCGGGTGCAGGGAGAAGTTCCAAAATGTAAACATATCCTTTCAAGCCAATAGCATTTGTAGAATAACTCAAAGCACATACACCTCATAATAACTTCAACCTGCACCGTCCACCCGCTTGGGTCCCCCTGAGCCAAGGCATCAGCATCATGGTGGCACAAAAATGCCAGTCCCCGGTACAGGTCGGGGTGTCACATGGTGGCAGACTGCCCAAATCTGTCGGGTGAACCAGTTCATGTCTCGCTCGTCATCTGGCGCTTAACAGATGTGTCACCTACGGGCAGGCAGTGATATCCAATTGACACATTAATAGGAAAGGGTGGTGAAAGGAGAGAGAGAGGGAGGGAAAGAGAATAGTAAACTGGAACATGCCTGGAACCTCATGTCCAACTCCGAGCCCTGCCAACACCTCAACACATGCTGAATAGCTAGAAGGAGAAACATCTTGTCCCAACTCCCGCCATTAGTTAAATAACATTGTGATATGCTAGTGTATTTCAGCCCTTGGTTCCCATTTGTGAGTCACGGAGCCGTCCCTTCAGGGGGACAGGGTCCAAGCTATAGGGCATATGGCCCGGATCCGAGACATGCGGTCCAGGTCTGCCAAGTTGCAGAGAAGGCGTCACAAGTACCCCTGCAGGTGGTAAGCCAATCCTCTGCCTCTCTGATGTCGCTCACCTTGCTTTGCCATTCCTCTCTACTCTGAGTTTGTGGGCACTTCCAATATATAGGAAGCAGCCGCTTAGCTGCGTTCAGTAAGTGAGAATGTGTAGCAGGAAGTGGACCAGAGAGAGGTATGTCTATGCCTCTAATTTCTTTGATTTGTGACTTGATGTCCTCCCAGTAGGGTCTAATCACTAGTAAATACCACCAAATGTGCAGTAGAGTGCCCCTATGGCCGCATCCCCCCAGCAGCAGTCTGACGTGGATGGGTAGATTCTTGCTAAGTCTGCTGGGACTCGGTACCAGCGTAGTAATGTTTTGTCATTTAGTTTCCTGTGTCTTGGAGTCAATTTGAACTGGATCGAGTAAGTTGGTAGAGGGAAGATAGTTTTTACCCTCACCGAACTAGCTCTAAGTCCCTTTCCCAGGCCCTGATGTACATGGCCTTCACTGCGAAAGCAGCAGAACTAAGCAGGTAGTAGAGCTTAGAGATCATGTGTGGGATTGGTTCCTCTGCTATGAAAAGGCATTCGAAGGGCGTAAGAGCAGAGATATCTCGTATGGAGTTTCCCTGTGTCTTAAAAAAAAATAGTGAAGTTGCCTATAGTGCCAAAAGTCCATAGGAAAACTCCCTGTCCGGTCTCGGAGGGTTTCAAACGGTATTCATTTGCCATTCTGCATCAGTTTACCACAACTGGCATTACCATCGTCCACCAGAAAAAGGTCACCTATTCTCCGAGCGGGAACCACAGATAACCTCCCAGTGGTGACACAGGGGGTGCCAATGTCAAGTTGGTGTTGAGGCGATCCCAGGCTATCAGAGCCTGGATCGTCAGTGGGGAAGTAGTATCAGACAGCCCCTTGTGCCCCCCGGGCCAGCCAAGGGGCATATGGCAAGTTTCTGCCCGCCATAGATTTCTCTAGGGAGGCCCATAGTTTGGATTGAGTTTCGATGGGTGCTGTAGCCGGCAGTCCCAAAATCTCTCTACATATGTCCTCCAGGGTGTGAACAATCTTTAGGAGCTGTAGCTTCTGGCAGGCCGTGTATGTGAATGTTTGCTCGCCTGCTTTGGTTCTCAAAGTCATTTAACTGACAAAGTAAAGTCTCGATTTTCTGATCCTGGGAGCTGCGTCTGTCCTGGAGCACGGAGGTGGCTGGCAGGGCCTCATCAAGTCTCTGCTCCACAGCTTCCATCCTAGCACCCAAGTGGTAGATGTCAGCCTTAAACTGGGCCATGTCCTCCCTAAAGGCTTTCTCCACCCTGGCAGTGAGTTTTTCAAGATCATCTCTGGTGGGGAGGCACCAAATATGGTTCTTTATGTCCCCATCCCCTAGGAAGTCAGCCATGTCAGGGCCCTGGTCATGGGAGGCAGAGGATCCCGGGGAGAGTGGAGGAGCAGTGTCACTCACCAACCGCAGACAGGGGATCTGGAAGTCTAGTAGCTGTTGCTGCTGGGCCGCAGCTCTCTGAGCATCTTTAGCTGCTTTTGTCGTTTTCAGCGTTGGAACCATCTTGGAGGCCTCATGTCCCAGCCCGCGGGTCCTGCTGAAAAAGGCATCCAGCTGCTCCTGTCGGGTCCTGTCCACTCTCAGTTGTTGGGGAGTGCGCTCGCCGTCCCTGTGACATGCTTGTCGGTGTTCTGGAGGCGATATCTCCGCTCTGTGTGGCTGTAGTTGCTGAGGTGGACGAGGAGCGGAGGAGACACATGTCCTCACTTCTCCATAGCTAAGCCATAACACACTTCTTAAAGAAAAGGTTTTACTCTCCAAAAAGCTGTCTTTACCACCAGCGTAGTGGAGTGGATCCAGATTTGGCACGGTCAACAGGTCTCCATGCTCCCCGCTGGCAGAATACAATAACTCTGTGGGAGGGATTCCCCCATTTAACGCTCAATGTGAAAATTACATAATGTATCCCCCGCTTTAGTTACACTGAAAGCACCAGGGGACACTTGTCACACTGCAATGCAAAGTGAGAATCTGTGAGAGTGAGCGGTGGCTTCAGTGCTCTGCTGCACCTCCTCCATAGTACAGGCCATAGATTGGGCTTCAGATTTGGGTGGAGCTTCAGCCAGCAGAAGCACGCTTAAAGCGGTTGTATTGCCCGCTTGGTGATTTTTTTTTTTTTTTTTTTAACCTACAAGTAAGCCTATAATAAGGCTTACCCGTATGTAAAAAGAATATTATTAAGAATAAACCTTGCAGGTTTAGGAGATATTGATCATGCATGAAGCCGGTGACAGCAGCGCAGGTGCTCTGCAGGTCCAGCGTATCCTGCCAGAACTTGCAGGAGTGATGTCATTGTGGCTTTGGTCACTCACAGCGCTGGAGCCAGCAATCCCGGAAGAAACGCAGAGGTAACATGTCAGCTCCCTCAGCGGTGACTGGGCACCACTGCAGGACTTTGTTCTAAGGCAAGTATTTCATAATGTGCTAGTATGCGATGCATATTTTGCTATTGTCTTGCAGGTTTTTTTTTTTTTTTTTCCCAGCAGTTTACTACCGCTTTAAAGCAATGCTTTTAGCAGAAAAACGCAGCATGGATCAGAAGGGGACCAAATGCTATATGCACTTGTATCCTCAGGGCCGCTGATAGGGCAGTACAGCCAGCCTTCCTGTAGGGGGCCCGAGCTCTGTCACTTCAGAAGAGGAGCCCGGGAACCTGCAAGGCAGGAGAGCTATCTGTATTGCCTTCTGACCCCTGTGGATCACTTTGCAGCGCTGCCAGCTTTATCCCTCCAGCAGCTCTGCAGGGGGATGAGTTCTAAATACTGGCAAAGTGTCCCGATTTGAAGCAGAGGGAGACAGCTGCAGAGTCTCTGCCTGTGCCTTTCTCGGGTCCTGAAACTCCCCCAACAGTCGGCTGTGTTATCTCTGGTCAGCGTGATAAATGAGCAGGAAGTTTGCTCCACCTCCTCACTGAGTCCTGACCTCTGATCCACCTGCCTCCAGATCGTGCTGTCTCTTAATGTGCTGTGTTCATGGTGAACTCCAGTGTTTGGATGGAACAGTGCTTCTGCTGAAAGGGGTGAGTGGGGGGTTGCTGCTGGAGTGAAGGGACATTAATTTCATTTTGGAGAAAAGTAAATATGAAGCCAGCCTAGAAGTGCAGATAGCTGCCACTGCAGTGCTGATCTAGGAACCTGTGGACACATCTCTCTCTCAAGCTGACAGACATCTCTGCCCAGACATTTCTATATACCACCCCTAAGGCCCCCTTTATACTTCACATAGAGGGAACACACATTCCTGTGCATGTTAATTTTTTTGCTTGTTTTTCACATATAGGGGAGCCCATTCATTTGAATGGGCTGCCATATGTGTAACAAACACACATCATAGAGGTTCTAGAACCTAAGCATGCAGATTTGCCACATGACACAACACAGGTGTGCTAATTACAGGGGTGCAATCAACAATTAATGGCACCACAAGCGCTATTAGCATTTGCAGTGCATTTCCAAAATGCCTGCTACCTTTGCACTTTGTCCCACATTCAGGAAACGTCAAATGTGAATACGGCCTAATGCCTAGTATACGCTGCTAGTTTTTTTTTCATTCAACCCTGCAGGCTGAATAAAAAAACTGACACCTCAGGTCGGAGCCACTGTACTACCAATGCGATATTAGTAATCTCCTTTGCTGTTCTATTGTGTTCTGACAAGGGGATGACCCCCACCCCACCAGAACTCTCTGCTCAGTGCTCTCAGCCATTGGCTGAGAGCACTGATTGGGTTGACAGATCTTTTTTGGTTATGCCCCTTCAACAGAAGCCAGCTGTCATACAGTCAGACAGGGCTGTATACATGCCATTGCTGCAGCATTTTTAGAGCAGATTGCAGAGTTTGACAGGCAGCACCTCCTGTCAAACGTCTCATCGAGTTTAATGGGGCTGCTCTGCACCTTGAAGCCAAATAATTGTTTTAAAGTTGCAATGTGGTCGCACAATGTAAAATTGCCATTCGGCAATTTAAAAAAGTAAAAAAAACAGGTGGCATGAGGTGGCAGTAGCATGGCTCTAATTTCTAGTATGGCTGCAAAGCATACCACTGCGACCATGTAATTTTAGCAACTTGATATTTCCGGGGTGGGGGCCCTGTCAGGTAGGTTGTACGGGGCCCTGTGATTTCTAACAGCGGCCCTGTGTATCCTTGTGGTCAAACTTCTCCAATATACTTACTGTATTTTGCAGTCATTGTTGTGTCAATGTAAATGTCCCAATGCTTTTTTAGTTTTTAGTGCTGGTAATATATAGGGTTACGTTTCTGTAAACTTTTGCATGTGGTATTGCCGATGTTTAGCTAGCTGCATGTCACGAGTGCCGGTGACTGTCAGGGAGGCTGTTAGGAGAGACACAGCCAGGATTCCCCTTGTAATCTGGTCCTGGATTTTACGTAATACCACAGAACAGCTGTTATCCTCAGGACAGGTTTGTCTTGAATGGGCAACAGATGGACACAGGATAAGCTGTTCTAACAAGCTTTGCTCTTTTTACCTCTCTGTGTGTACAAATTCTTCTTCTATAGTAGTAGTAATATTGTTTTTAAAGACCCAACTCCATTTTCAGACTTGGCACCCCTCTAGTACCCCTTTTTCAGTAGCAAAGCATAAAAAATATATATACCTGTGAATTGGGTAAACCTTGAAGGTAAGTAATAACTCAAAATATATGCTCACTAATATAATATACTTCCCCCTTTTAAGCAGTGATGCAAAGCATAGAGGAGTATTCTGCACACATGTTTTTATTTTCTGCAGTGCGCTCCACTCTTGGTAGCTGAGATCTTTTGCGTTTCTCATCCCTCAAAAGTACATGTAAAAGTTCTAACAATCCAAGCCCCTGTATTTGGTTTCTTGCCAGTGGGTTTTTGTATGTTGTGAAAACTGTCCTATGCATATCTTAGCAAGGCTAGCCACACAGATGGAGGAATCTGCACTATCAGCTATTGTAATCAGGCAGCCATTGAACCTGCAGCAGGATTTGGATCGAATTCCAGCTGTGTATGGCTAGCTTTAAAGCTGACAAAGAATAATGAGCCACGTTTGTTCTGAACTCATGTTAGTAATTATAATAGATTTTTAACTATTAAAATAGGTAGTAAAAATAGACAATAGTAAAGCCTTTGTGTGTTTGTTCAGAAGAGCATTGCAACCACGGAAAAGGTAAATATCATTAAGATACATTTTTCTGCTCAGCGGCATTTAAAAAAAGTCTCTGAAGGATCTAGATCGATCAGAACCAAGATTACTTTCTTCTGAGAAAATGCCACATCGTGATGAAGTTGTAATATACATTTTAAAGGTATGACTGACTACCTGTATACACTAGAGGGGAAGTGAACATTCAGACACAGTCTGACAAACTTCAGGGCAATAAACGTAACTAGCCCTGCTGAACACTGAAACGTGCAACGGGGGGCTCAGCTGACCTATCAAGTTTATATCAATGCATTGAGGAAGGGGGAGATCAGTGGTGTGATATTTTTGCTGAGTGGCCAATTGTTGAACCTTTCCACACTATTTAAAGCTTAAATGCAGGTTTTATTTCACTTTTAAAGTGATTGTAAAGGTATTTTTTTTTTTTTTTTTTATAAATAACAAACATGGAATACTTACTTGCTCTGTGCAATGATTTTGATCTGATCCTCTTCTTCTGGAGCCCCCACCGGTGCTCTGGGCCCCTCCCTCCTGCTGAGTGCCCCATAGCAAGTTACTTGCTATGGGGGCACTCGTGCATGCTTACCCCCAAGCTGTTCTCTGTGGGCCCATTGACATGTACAGTGAGACTCAGACCTGCTCCCTTCTCACTGGTAGTGATTGAGAGCAGCAGGTGCCAATGGCTTCCACTGCTGCTTCTGTGGCAGTGAGCGGAGAGAAAGAGAGCAGCGATGCTGCACTCGTGCACAACACTGAATAGACATCGGGCTCAAGTAAGTATAAGGGAGGCTGGAAGGGGAGCATAATGCATAGAATACATTGAGCTAAAAACCTTCGGTCTTTAACCTCCCTGGCGGTATGATTATTTCAAATTTTAGGTGCTGAAAGCGGTACCATTAGTTTGCATGGAAATTTGGCGTTTTTATATTGTAGGCCTGTGGTTCTTAGAAATAATTCACTTAAATCCGTCCAAACAAGAGTCTAATAGACATCCCGGGTATGATAAAATTTGAAATAATTGTAATTCATATATATCTCTATCTATCTTTATCTCTCACAAATATTAATAATAAAAATTATTCAATAATGTAATCAAATCAAAACACTGAAATGTGCTGAGTTGCAGAATTGTCACTGTCCTTACTTTTAGTGTTTTATGACAAATGTCCCCACAAATTACTATAGCTCAATTCTGCAAGTGATTCTAATTTATGATCGCTGGTTTCTAACTGGTCTAAAAGCACTTTTGATGTAAATGGACATTTTTTGGTTGCTATGGACAATCTCCAGTTTCCTGGCATAAAGAATATTATTTATAATATAAAACTGCATGCAGGACACTGGACAAACCACTAGGAACAAAGGGGATGTGTAATTATTTGATACAGTACTGTAATCTGTAAGATTTGAATTTGGCGCTGAACTCCGTCCCCGTGCATCGCAACGCTCACAGGAAACAGAGCTCAGCACTTTGACAGATCGAGCGAGACACGGCGGCTTGCTGATCACAGCAGGGAGACATCGCTGGATCCAGGGGACAAGGTAAGTAAAACCCTACATGGATCCTGCAATGGGATCCCTAGTCTGGCTCGGGAATACCGCTTATGTTACTGAAATCTCACCCCCAGACTCTGGAATACCGCCAGGGAGGCTACATCCACTTTAAATATTTTGCTTTGGGCAAGCTGGTCGAAACAAACTATTTCTGTTACTGATACATGCACCCGCTGTTAGTGCTATATAAACTGTTCCAGTAGTGGTTAAGACATGCCGTTAAATTCCTGGAACAAAATCAAGTTGGGATGAGTGCTGCTTCGCTGTTCACAGGAAACTTTGCTATTTTATGAATGAACACAAGGCTTCCTCTGACTGGTCAGTTTAGTGATTGTGGCATCATTTGCTTACCGCTACACCTCAGCCAATCAGCGAGAGCCTTAAATTCATTCATAAAATGTAAAGCTTCTAGGAATTGAGCAAAACTCAGCCTAACTCTATTTTCTTACTGGAACAGGAAGTCCTCGCTGATGCTGCATATAGTTGATACAGCAGTGACATAGCGGGCACATGTATTAGTAATGGAAAATAGTTTCGTTTGGGCCAGCTTGACCCAAATGAATGATTTAAGATGAAATTAAACCTTGATAAGGATTGAGAAACTCAAAAAATAGGTGGACTTTGTGGGCACATAATGAGAGGAAACCTGATTAAGGGCTTGTCCACACTTGACTAAAATTACTGACGCTCAACAAATGCTCCTTTATCCTTTGTATGGGCGTCAGACAGGCGTCAATGAGCTTTAGATTTGGGCGTTTTACAAGCGTTAAATGGTCCCTAAATGCCCTATGCGTGGTTTCGTAGTGTTTGAGTGTTAAAACTGCTCCACAATGGAAAGTGACAAATTTTTAATGCGCCGCAACCGCACCAATACTGCGCTGAGAACGCCTGCCAAAACGTTTTGTGGAGTGTTTACATATACTTGAATGGGAGGCATTGAAAGGCTTTAAATGCCTCCTGACTCGACATGAGGCTTCAGTTTTGATGCTTAGTGTGACCAGCACAATGTACTGTCTATTATATCCTGTGCATAGGTGTTTGAGGGGCGTTTTTAATGCCTGTCAAACGCCTGCTCTTAATGGCAGTGTGACCTAAGCCTTAAAAGTTATACATTTTATTACAAATTAGTTAAACATACAAACACCCTGTATGGACTTGGTTTCCAATTAGCAAATATAGAGGTTGGATGTTACAACAAAGTATCAGAAAGATACAGGAGGTTCTCCAAATCATGGAGGACAGGGCAAAATCTAATCAGTACAGCTGTCCAACATACTGTGAGGACAGCTGTATTGATCCAAGCGGGGCTAAAGGACTCTCATTTCTGATTTAGGCATAAACTGCTGGGCCCTATGGCGAGGCCTCCCCAGGCCTCGCCCTGTCCTCCATGATTTCTGATACGTTGTTGTAACATCCTAGGGCTGAGAGATTACCTTTTTATGGTGCTCTTGGCAGCTGAATCATTACCCTATACTAATATAATATATCTTTATTTTATTTTTGGCCTGGATCTCTACCTTGCTACTTTTGTTGGCCGTATGCCTTCTATATACCAGGTATACAACAGTTTATTTACCAGCGTGTATGCCACAGCTAAAGTTATACCTATGTTCACAAATCGATCTGACATCGCTCTACATCAGATTTGAGGCTTTTTTTTTTTTTTTTTGTCTGTTTAGTCTCTTGGGGTGTCTCTGCACATCTGGATACAGGTCCACCAGCACCTACCCAGTATTGTCCTGAGGAAGCTAATATCTAGTGAGATGGGTCGACGAGCAAGTGTGGAGGCGATATTGGATCAAACCGTTTCTATTAGATATTACTTACCTATGAGTACTAACCTTTTATACTCAAGATCCAACCTCTATATTTGCATTATTTGTTAACTGTGTCCATGCAGGGTGTTTGTATGTTTTTTTTAACTAATTTGTAATAAAATGTATAACTTCTTTTTTAATCAGGTGTCCTCTCATTATGTGCCCAAAAAGTCCATCGTTTTTTTTTGTTTTGTTTTTTTTTGTTATTTTTTTGTGTGTGTCACTCTCACACTCTCTCTCACACTCACACTCTCTCTCTCTCTCACTCACACTCACACACTCACACACACAATATTTGGATGTTGGCATGATGAGAGTCCTCCCTTTCTATGAAATGAAACCTCGAGTTAGGCTATAAATGTTAAAAAATAAATAAAAATTCTGTTAACCTATTATTAAGAAAGTGTCCGCATGGAATTTAAATGTGGCTGGGGACAAGCTGCAGGTGGGGGGTGCTTTAAAAGTGCACTTGTTACTTTTCCCTGCTTGGGAAGATATATGTGCATAGTAGGACCCCAGAAGGTATGGTGGTGTGTAATTTCAGTCAATATGTTAAAACCGTGTTCTTCCACCTCCCTATGCGACTATAGTTAGCAGCTTGCTGACACTATCGTGCTCTCACACTTTGAAAATATACAATACTAAACCAGTGCCCTGCTACTTGGAGAAATAAAATGACTAAAATTCTTAACTATTTACAGTGTTTCATTATATTGTATATACAAATATTAAAATATACTGGGAACCCCTGAGGAAAGTAACATAGCCAGTGACATAACGCATAGGGTGGAGCTGGGTGACGTCATTGCAAAAACAAGGAAGGGATCAAAAACTGACAGAGTGTGCTGATCACATGAATATAGACACAAAGTGCAAATCTGTGGTGCAACAGTCTGTGCTCTTATTAATGTGAGTTTTAATAAGTGATTCTGGATAGAAAGTATTGTTATGAGATGATTTTTTTTGTTTTGTTTTTTTGTTTTTTCTCTTGAGCTGCGCTGCTTCCACTGGAGGTGGATGGCTATAGTCACTTAAAGGGCAAATATTATTTGACCTGTATGCCATAAAGATCTTTTTTGTATTGAATGACATTGTTCATTTATACGTTATATAGGGTGTGGACCACTATTGAAGTGCTATATATATATATATATATATATATATATATATGTGTGTGTATGTAATGTATATGTCTAATAATCTATATAATTTTTTTTAATTTTTATATATACATATATGTGAGAACACTATTTAATTTAAGTGAGTTTATTTTTATTTTCCTGCATGGTGGCAATTATTTTCACATGATTTATGTTTTGTGTTGGCACAGTATCTTTCAGTAAATATGCCTGTCGCATACACACGACCGGACTTTCCGGCAGACTAGGTCCGACGGACCTTTGGCGGAGTTCCGACTCATTTTCCGAATGAACGGACTTGGGGGCACACACCACCAAACCAAAGTCAGACGGATTCGAACATGATGATGTACGACTGGACTAGAATAAGGAATTTCATAGCCAGTAGCCAATAGCTGCCCTAGCGTCAGTTTTTGTCTGTCGGACTAGCATACACACGAAAGGATTTCTCGATAGGAACTGGTTCCGGCAGAAACATTTGAAACATGTTCTATTTCTAAAGTACTTCAGATTTTTAGACAGCAAAGGTCAGATGAAGCCCACACACAAACGAATTGTCCGGTGGATTTGTTCCGTCAGACCTTTGGTGTCAAAGTCCGGTCGTGTGTACGTGGCATAAGAAGCGCTCTTGCTCAAATTTTGTAGCTAAATTCTCCCAGAAAATGGTGGTGTGTTTACCTTCCATTATGTAATAGAAAGTTGCTCTTAGTCTGTGTGGAAGACATGGGTTGTGATACCAGTTGCAGGTGGTTCTTCACTTGGAAAATCCTCATTTGCTCCTCAGACTCTGAAACTGCTGGGTGCTTCATCTCGTGGTGTACAAGATATATGTCCACATCTGTGGTTGAGAAAGCTAGTTTTGCCCTTTTCTGATGTTGAGGCAGTACCTTCTTTTTCCATGTGGTAGCTGGGGAGAGTACCTTTTATAGGAGGCAACATTGTGGACAAGACTGATCTGGGCGTCTTGTCCACAATGGCAGCAAGAAGAATATTGCAGTTTGAGGTTAAAGAGGGCACAAGATAATAGACTTTCAGTGGAAAGGTACAGCGAAATGCTTGAACTGGACACACCCTCAAGCTGCACGATTAATGGTTACAAAATTGCGATTTCGATTCACCCCCCCACGCTCTCTCCTGCTGAGAGTAGGCGATTCTTTCATATAAACAAGTGGAGAGATTATCTTCTCACTCAGCTGTCAAAAAAAAAAGCATCCCAGGCAGTCTGCCAAGTTTATAACTTGAAACATTGTAACTCGCACTTATTTCTTAGATCAAAGGAATAGAACTTCTGTGTAAAAAAACAAATAATCTGGGCAGTCTGCCAAGCTCTCAACAATGTGTAAATGCAAGAAGTTTAACCACTTAAAGTCTAAATCTTTTTCTGACACTTCTTTAAAGCGGAGGTCCACCCTAAAGTGGACCTTCCGCTCATCGGAACCCTCCCCCCCTCCGGCGCCACAATTGGCACCTTTCAGGGGGGAGGGGGGTGCAGATACCTGTACAGTACAGGTATCTGCACCCACTTCCGGGATAGCTCTCTGCGGAAAGGGGCGTAGATTACGCCCCTTTCTGCAAGTGCTCGCCCCTTTCCGCAAGTGCCCCGCTGCCTGCTCGGAAACACACAGATCCCAGAGGCAGCGGGGACTGTCCTTATTGCGTAGCGCGACTCGCGCATGCGCAGTAGGGAACCAGGAAATGAAGCCGAAAGGCTCCATTTCCTGATTCCCATACCCAAGATGGCGGCGGCAGCACCCGAGAGACTATCTAGAGATCGGCTTCGGGTGCCGACATCGCGGGCACGCTGGACAGGTAAGTGTCACTATTTTAAAAGTCAGCAGCTGCAGTATTTGTAGCTGCTGGCTTTAAAAAAAAAAAAAAAGACGCGGAGTCCCGGCGGACTCCCGCTTTAAGTTAAAATCAACAATATTTTTTGCTAGAAAATTCCTTGGAACCCCCAAACATATAATGTATATTATAAGCAGAGACCCTAGGGAATAAAATGACAATTGCTGCAATATTTTATGGGAAAAAATACACTTCAATAAAAAAAAAAAAAAAAAAAACAGTAAAGTTAGCACATTTTATTATTTTTTTTTTTTTTTTTATGTGAAAGATGTTGTTATGCCGCGAGAATCGTGAGAGAATTGTGATCTATCTTCTAAGCCAAAAAATTGCGTTTCTCATTTTAGCCAGAATCCTGCAACTCTACTGCTTAGTCAGTTATTTCTAAGCTGTGACAGTAAATAGATTTACTGATCAGAGAGCACAAACCTCTGAATTATGAGTACGGGTCATAGGGTTTTGTATGAGTTAGAAGCACCTTATGTTAAATGTTTATTTCTAAAATAAATTATTCATGCAGGTAAATATGGGAGCGAGTACCTGGTTTTAACAAGTACCCACTCCCACTTTCGGTCGGATCACTGCAGCCGAAGTTCAACCCCCCCACCCCCTTTCCCGGCAGCCTTCTAGGAGACGTTGCAGGTCCCAGAAAGCTTGCGCATGCACATTTGGAAGCTGGCTGTGAAACCACAGGCAGTCACAGCCGGCTTCCTAAAGTAAACATGCTGGTGCTGTGACTTGAAGAGGGCCGAATAGCTCTGCTCTTGTGAGGACAATGTTGGGTCCCTGGACATGTAAGTGTCCTAATTATTAAGTCAGCAGCTACAGTATTTGTAGCTGCTAATTTTTAAATGTTTTGCTCCTATTTTGAAGAACAGCTTTAAGGTGTAGCATATAAACCCATCAAAAAAAGAGGTTTAATTAACACAAGTGAAAACCACAATAAAAGAGGTGCAATGTTGTTTGAAGTGATACTGTGGCATAAAGTTTAGTTTTTTTTAAATTGCCCCCTCAGTACCATAATTATGTTTAAACTTAACAATAACCATTATCTTTTAACTCCTTATTGTTGGTGGCATTAATCTGTCAAGATGGAATCTAATCCTCTGCATAGATCCCATCGAATCCCAGGACTGGAATGTGATAATAAGCGTTAATCTCTGTACACAGGAAATAATTGTTGATGACCTTGTTGTGGGAGGAGGTTGTTCTGTCTGGGTGATAATACAAATGAACAAAGAGTTCAACACAAAAACAAAGATCGACTGAGGACCACATTCATTTTGTGAAATCTTTACAGACCAGAATGCATGCCCACTAGGTTTATAAGTAGTGCTGCAGTAGGCAGAAGCGGTTCATCAGCTGTAACAAACTCCAAGCTGCCCTGCCGTCTGCTAGGACAGAATGTATCCTAAAGGTGTTTTTTTTTTTTTTTTTTTTTTTTTTTTTTTTTTTTAAAGCTGGTTGGCTGCTAACTACCCAACCCAACTTCTGTGTTATGAGGAACTCTCTTGTAAGTAAAGGCACACAGGTTTGTTCGAACTTTTTATTTTCTCTTACAAAAGTTATTCAGGTTGAAGAAATGACATGAGTATATCAAGTTCAACCAAAAGACAAAAATAACGATCAAAATAATGCTACAAGCTTAAAACTCCAACCTCATTCCAAGAAAAAAGCCCTACACCGCATGGGCCAACCCACTTAATTTCGAAGAAAATTCCCCAGCAGCAAACGTAAACTAACACTCGTATATTCTCGTATATTAGAAAAAAGATTTATATTTTTTATACCCAGAAACACTTTCAACCCTTTTGTGAAGCCGTCTACTGAGATGCCCAACACCAGCTCCTGTGTAGGTCTATTTCACCTTTTCATGGCTCACACTTTCTGTATGCAGAGGTTAAAGCCTACCATAGATGATTCCCTTACAGTATTTGGGTACATTGGGTTATGCTTCTGCCTCCAGGAAACTGGCAAATCAAAGCTGTAAGAGCCCCCTCCCACATGCCTCAGTTCTTTAATATTGTCCTAGGAGAATGGAGAGAGGGGAAAAACCCTGTTCTTGGTTTTTATTTTTTATCTAGTAATCTTCTGGAGAGCCAGAAGAGGCTCGTTTTGCAGATTTCCAGATTGACTGATCCTCGGCATTGCCATAGAAACTGTACCAGGACCCCACTGAGAAAAAGCAGGGCTGGCACTGGACTCTCTGTGGGGCACACACCTAGGTACTTTTTGTGTAATGTGCTGAATCAGCAGAGTGCTTCACAGGTTGAAGGGCCATGATGGACCCACCTGGTAAAATACTGTCCCTTAAGAGTACTCAAGGGGTATGCCCTCAAGTGGGTTAAAGACTGGTGGGTGTGGCATGCTCCCCGGGTACTGCCTTTTTATCTTTAGTTTTACAGGTAACTGGGCTATGTTGGTGTTTAAACCCTATGTTGGTGTATAAGCCCAGTTTCCACCCTAAGGGGTTAATACACTGTTGGACCTGGACCTTCATGTCTACCAGCAAATATCCCTTCCTAATGATGGGACCCCTCTCTTGTCAGAGTGGTGGGACATCCTTTGGCCTTTACTGCCATCTGGTACCGTACATTTTCAGGCATTTGTGTCCAAAATGTTATATACAGGTGCTACAAACTGAAATTTCAGTCTCTGCTTCCACCCAGCTTCATGTTGTCAAACTTGCCAACATACCCGCAAAGATCAGTGGACCTTCGTACTGCTATAGCGCAGCTCCTCTCAAGGGTTTATAGCCATTGTCCTGAAAAGGAGAGGTTTCTATTCAAACCTGTTCACTCTCCCCAAAGCAAAAGGGGCATCTGCCCCATAATTGAGCTAAAGTCTCCCCACGCCATCTTCCAGTTACAAAAATTCCTGATTTAATACCCTGGAACTGGATTTGATTATTCCTTCAATACTGAACAGCTATACAATGTCATCCAACCAGAATTCATTGGTTAATGCTTTTGGCAGTGGCTTGCACTAGCTGTCTGAGAAGAACCAGAAGTCATGTAGCCCAAAGAGAATATTTATATATATCTGATTCTGGCTAGGACAAAACTTCATGTTCCAGCCCTGACCCTTGTGCCAATTCCAAACGTGTCAAGCTGGCATGTAGACTACCCCAGTTGTCAATGTCTGAACTCGAGGAAAATGTTCTCCTCACCCCAAAGTGTTTTAAGACCCCTGTTGTAGATTGGGAATGCCCAATCCTGACCTTGTGGCTTCCAGGTACAACAAACTGAGAAGGTTTGCCTCACCTGATCAAATTCAGATATTTCTACTCTCTTGAAAGATTGTAAATCCACTTTAAACTTCACCTACTTGTACTTATTTTCTTTTTAATCTACAGGAAATATAACACAAAGTATAACTGACCATACAAAGACATGTGGTGCCATGATGGAAAAGCTACACTTGGCTTTTTATTAGTCTGTATTCGAGGTCGACCGATATGTGTTTTTTTTCTGGCCGATGCCGATATTTAGAAATCGCCACGACTGAAGGGCGATATATGATGCCAGATTTTTATTTATTTTTTTTGGGCTGATATGTTAGGCCGATTTTTTTTTTTTTTTTTTTTTTTTCCCCCTTCATCTCATAAAATGTAATAGTTAGACCCCTTTCACACTGGGTCGTTTTTCAGGCACTTTTGGGCTAAAAATAGCACCTGTAAAGTGCCTGCAAAACGGCTCCCCTGCAGTCTGTGTGGAAGCCCGAGTGCTTTCACAATGAGGAGATGCGCTGGCAGGACGTTAAAAAAAAAAAAGTCCTGCAAGCAGCATCTTTGGAGTGGTGTATACCGCTCCTCCACCACTCCTGCCCATTTAAATGAATGGGGACTGCTGCCGAAGCACCTGCAATGCGATTTGGCAGCGGCGCTTCATGGGCACATTTAACCTCTTCCTCGGCCGCTAGCTGGATTATAAGTGCCCCGCTATCAGGCGAATAGCGCCACTAAAATGACGGTAAAGCGCCGCTAAAACTGGCAGCATTTAAGCGTCAACACCTGCCCGCTCCATTGTGAAAGCAGCCTTAAGTAATAAAGAAAATTTCTTACATTTAAATATTTATTAAACAAAACCAAACATCCAATCTGTTCACTTGTATGTATAATTTAGATAAAAAAAAAAAAAAATTATATATAATACACAATAATAATAAATCAAAACTTTTGGATGAAAAAAAAAATGGGTTAACTTTACTGTGTGGGTTTTTTTTTTTTTTTTTTAATCATTAGTGTATTTTTTCCCCAAAAAATTGTGATTTGAAAGACCGCTGCGCAAATACCCTGTGACATAAAATATTGCAACAACCGCTATTTTATTCCCTAGGGTCTCTGCTAAAAAAATATATATAATTTTTGGGGGTTCTAAGTGATTTTCTAGCAGAAAATACAGGATTTTTATTTGTAAGCATCAAGTGTCAGAAAAGATTTGGTCTTTAAATGGTTAAACTTAGAAC
This sequence comes from Lithobates pipiens, assembly GCF_037356315.1. Taxonomy (NCBI): domain Eukaryota; kingdom Metazoa; phylum Chordata; class Amphibia; order Anura; family Ranidae; genus Lithobates; species Lithobates pipiens. Next base: position 482,376,584 of record NW_027507758.1, read on the forward strand.
GCTGACTGCCCAGAGAGGAAACAAGTCGCTTCACTGATGTCTTCAGTCAACTTGCATTGACTTCTATTACTGAAGTCATTTGCAAGTCGTGCTGAAGATATCATCGACCTTTTATAACGGCACAATCGGCCGATGCCTATTAATTAAAAAAATGCCAAATATCGGCCGCTATATCGGTCGACCTCTAGTCTGTATGTCACACCATGATAGTACCCCAACATCCCCTTGACAAGCTCATGAGATAAAGCAGAGCTCTGCAGCCATTGCTGATGCACTATCTTGCATTTCTAATGTGTGTGTGAGGAACTTTCACGTTTGATTGTTTAATTGCTCTGGATGAGAATGCTTTGTATAATACAGTAGCTGCAGTGATTCTTGGATATGTCCATGCCTGTTCTATGAGTCAAGAGGGAGGCACGCTAACACCCACATCATTGCAGAAGAAAATGCTTTGGGCATAAAGTGCAAATATTGCCATCAACAGTCTGTTAGAGAGACACATGGCCTAAATGGATCAGTGGCAGAAACAGCAGAAGCACCTTTTTAAGCCAGTTGAACTCACTAAAGACATAATTTTCTTAAACTTATTTAAATTTGTGCCTCTACTGTTGTCGTCGTTCACCAGTTTCTTGTTGTGAAAATTGCCAAATGTAAAAATAAAAGTGCAAATAATAAGGATCAGTAGCCCAAAGGAGTTGACAACTAACAAATTCAGACTTGCTTTTGCTTACATTCTAAGGGCCAGTTCACACCACATGCAGTCCAGTATGTGTTGTTTGTTTTTTTGATGCAGAAAAACAAAACAACAACGCATGGATAGGTTATATGGTTTTCAATGGTATAGTTCACACCAGTGCTTGCAGTTCCAGTGCGTTCTCCAGAAAAAAAAACATACATTTTTCCTGCACTGGCACGTACTGGAACACACATGTTCATATTTTAATAATATTTTTTTTTTTTTTTTAAACCAAAATAATGTTTGAGCATATTGAGTGAAGTGTACAGACAAGTGCAAAGTGCAACAGGCACTATATGAGAGGCTATAACATTGACATGACCATATTGATACATAGAATGTGACAGATACAGGGCCCGAATACCATGCGTTACTGGAGTAGATGGACAACGAGTGTACCCCAACAAGGGGTCAACATCCAACCCTATAGTAGTGTTACAGAGGTGCAGGAGAGATCCATATGTTTGAACATTAAGCATATGTGACAGAACAAATAACGATCTGTGGGAGGGAACTACTGTGTCATTGCATGTCTTCCAGTCACCTGTCCCAAATTTTAGTTGTATTTGGTCATGCAACCTCTATGTGAGTATAATACTTTTTTGTAGGGGAGAGTGGCATTTACTGCTCTGATACATTGTTTGATAGTAGGGGTGAAGCCTTCATCCAGGAGCGGGCTATTTGCATTTTGGTCAGGAACAGGAATTCCTGCAAGAAAATCTTTAAAGATTTCTCTTCTTCCGGGAAAGGAAGGAGGCACAGTAAACATTGATGACAGCATAGAGTCAGGGGGGGAACCCATGCGACCTGTGACCAGTATTGCTGGAGAGAGGGGCAGGACCATAATGAGTGATAGAAGGTTCTGCTAGCATCTCCACATTTGGGGCAGGCAGTGCTATGGTCCGGTTTGTATTTAGAAAGGGGAATCAGGGTAAGATGGGACCTGTGAAGTATATAGAGGTAAGTGAGGCAGTCTGATAATTTAGGGGATACTACTTTTACAGGAGGTTATTATCTGGTCCTTGTCCCTGCTGGAAGGTGAACCTCCGCCCCAGTCTCAAGTCTTGCAGACTAACAGGTTTTCTTCTTATGCCGCGTACACACGACTGGACTTTCCAGCAGACTAGGTCCGACATTCTTCCCGACTGACTTTTCAGCGGAGTTCTGACGGACTTCTGAATGAATGGACTTGGCCACACACGAACGAACTAAGTCCGTTCGAAAGTCCGTTTGTTTTGAATGTGATGACGTAAGACAGGACTAAAAAAAAAAAAAAAAAAAGTTCAATAGCCAGCAGCTAATAGCTTCCCTTGCGTCGTATTTGGTCCGTCGGACCAGCATACAGACTAACGGTTTTCCCGATAGGAATTGAGTCCATCGGACAGATTTAAAACTTGTTCTATTTCTAGGTCTGTCGGATTTTTTATAACGAAAAACGATCGGATTAGCCCACACAATCGGATAGTCCGACGGACTGATCCCGTCGTACCTAGTCTGCCGGAAAGTCCGGTCGTGTGTACGCTGCATAAGATTGCCCTGTATTTGGCTCCATCCATCTTCCTATCAAATCTGACTGCTTCCCTGTCCCTGCTGAAGAAAAGCATTCCCACAACATAATTTCTGCCACCACCATGTTTCACTGTAGAGAGGGTGATGTGTAGTATTAGTATTCCGCCAAACATAGCATTTTGCTTTTTGGCCAAAGTTCAATTTTGGTCTCATCTGACCAGAGCACCTTCTTCCACATGTTTGCTGTGTCCCCCACATGGCATTTTGCAAACTCCAAACAGGAGTTCTTATGGCTTTCTTTTTGCCAGTCTTAAATAAAGGCCAGTTGTGGAGTGCACAACTAATAGTGGTCCTGTGAACGGACTCCCCCACCTAAGCTGTGGATCTCTGCAGCTCCTCCAGAGTTACTATTTGCCTCTTGGCTGCTTCTTCGATTCATGCTCTCCTTGCCCGGCCTGTCAGTTTAGGAGGACAGCCATGTCTTGGTAGGTTAGCCGTTGTGGCATACGCTTTCCGTTTTCAGATGATGGATTGAAAAGTGCTCGATGGGATGTTCAAAGCTTGGGAAATTTTTTATAACCTAACCCAGATATTTACAGTATCTCACAAAAGTGAGTACACCCCTGACATTTTTGTAAATATTTTATTATATCTTTTCATGTGACAACACTGAAGAAATTACTTTGCTACAATGTAAAGTAGTGAGTGTACAGCTTGCATAACAGTGTAAATTTGCTGTCCCCTCAAAATACACACTACCATTAATGTCTAAACCGCTTGCAAAAAAAAGTGAGTGCACCCCAAGTGAAAATGTTCAAATTGGGCCCAAAGTGTCAATATTTTGTGTGGCCACCATTATTTTCCAGCACTACCTTAACCCTCTTGGGCATGGAGGTCACCAGAGCTTCACAGGTTGCCACTGGAGTCCTCTTCCACTCCTCCATGACAACATCATGGAGCTGGTGGGTTTTGGAGACCTTGCGCTCCTCCGCCTTCCATTTGAGGCTGCCCCACAGTTGCTTATTAGAGTTTAGGTCTGGAGACATACTTGGCCAGTCCATCACCTTTACCCTCGGCTTCTTTAGCAAGGCAGTGGTCATCTTGGAGGTGTGTTTGGGGTTGTTATCATGTTGGAATACAGCCCTGCAGCCCAGTCTCTGCAGGGAGGGGATCATGCCCTGCTTCAGTATGTCACAGTACTTGTTAGTATTCATGGTTACTCAATGAACTGTAGCTCCCCAGTGCCGACAGCACTCATGCAGCCCCAGATCATGACTCTCACCTCCATGCTTCACTGTAGGCAAGGCACACTTGTCTTTGTACTCCTCACCTGGTTGCCGCCACACACGCTCAAGACCATCTAAACCAAATAAGTTTATCTTGGTCTCATTAGACCACAGGACATGGTTCCAGTATTCCATGTCCTTAGTCTGCTTGTCTTCAGCAAACTGTTTGCGGGCTTTCTTGTGTATCATCTTTAGAGGAGGCTTCCTTCTGGGACGACAGCCATGCAGACCAATTTTGGTACTGTGTGCGGCGTATGGTCTGAGCACTGACAGGCTAACCCCCACACCTTCAACCTCTGGAGTAATTCTGCCAGCACTCATACGTCTATTTCCCAAAGACGACCTCTGGCTAGGACGCTGAGCACATGCACTCAACTTCTTTGGACCATGGCGGTGGGGCCTGTTCTGAGTGGAACCTGTCCTGTTAAACTGCTGTATGGTCTTGGCCACCGTGCTGAAGCTCAGTTTCGGGGTCTTGGCAATCTTCTAGCCTAGAATATCTTTATGAAGAGCAACAATTCTTTTTTTCAGATACTCAGTAGTTTGCCATGACGTGACATGTTTACCTTCCAGTGGCCGTAGTTGACATAGCCCCCCCCCCCCAACCACTGGTGTAGAGACAAAGGTCACAATAGAGACTCCACCCATGCTCCAGGGGGCCTGTGTGGCCCCCCTGTTGCATTCTGTTTTACACTTGGACAGGAGGGGCGACGGCATGTACACTAACCAATTCTTTTCATTTTTCCTTCTGCAGCTGCTGAAATAGACTTTGAAGTTGATTTATTTATTTCTCTAGAACTGGAGAGTGCAAAATCTGGTGCAACTGTGCATCAAAACTTTTTTTTTTTTTTTTTTTTTTAAGTTTTAAAAAAAATAACTTGTGGACATTGCTGGAGAGGATTGGGGCTCAGGTAAGTAATTAGACTGCTGCACAGTTTTTTTCTTTTCTTCTTTTTTTTTTTTTTTTTTTTAATCATAGAATAGCATAGAATGCATTAAGATAAAAAACCTTCTGCCTTTACAACTCCTTTAACTGAACAACCTGAAGTTAGAAGCTGATTGGCTACCATGCACAGCTGCACCATATTTTGCACTACGGTTTTAGTAAATCAATCCTAAAAAAAAAAAAAGTGAACAAAAGCTTGTGTTCACACTAGTGTCATCCACTCTTTTTTTTTTTTTTTTCTGTGATTATTAAACCGTGGGTAAACATCTAACCGGAATTGGTCCCAGAGAGATTGATTATCCTGATTCTTTAAAATCTTCACTATGCTATTCTAAATAAAAATAAATAAATAAAATCTGTACCAATTCATTTCATTCACGGCTGGTTACCAAATCACTTAAGTTGCCCTTTAAAAGGTTGAGCACCGCTGATATACATAAAACTCAATTGCTATATTAAAAGATTGATGAAAATTTTTAAAACAAATGGCATTTGACCCAAATCACTGTTTAAATCCTCAAACTACGGCCCTCCAGCTGTTGCGAAACTACACATCCCATGAGGCATTGTAAAACTCTGACATTCACAGACATGACTGGGCATGATGGGAATTGTAGTTCCTGAGCAACTGGAGGGCCATAGTTTGAAGACCCATGGTTTAAAAGATAAGTATGGAGGGAGGGATTTCCTGAATCATACTTACCTAGGTGGAACTGAGTGATAGAACACCGCTGATGATTCAGGGTTCTCACATGAGAAGACATCTGCTGACTGTCAGTCATAGCTCTCTGCTCTGCTCCCCCCTCGCACATTGGAGCACTGGGCTGTGGAGGGCGCGGTGGCGGCCCGCTCAGGCTCTCAGTGGCTCACAGAGAGGCTGAGCCAGGTATTGGTCCAGGGATCTGGCGGATCCAGGCTCTATTGTCGCGATGACACAGAGCCTGGACCGACTTTGGTGACGTCAGCAGAGAGCGGACTTCAGCCTGGTCACAGGAGTGCAAAACAAACTGCACTCCTGTGATCTATAGACGTAATGGCCAAACAAGCTCAGGCTGGACTTCACTTTTAAATAGGTACTAATTGTTGAATGCTATATAGATGTCACCAGGCCTCACTATATACACACAACCCCTGGTGTTGTTTTCCAGCAGGTAAACTGCCTGCTTCATTTGCAAACTATGTCGGCATATTCAATAAAAAAAACAGAGAATCTGGATTGCTTCTTGTGTGGATTCATCAAGCCTTGAAGAGAGGGAAGCGAATGCACAGCTTCTGGGTAGCGTAAGGAGGATGTCATTTTGTAATGGTCTCGGGCAAGGAGGAAATGTCCCAGTATGACTCTGAATTTGCAGATTTTCATTTTGCATTTCACATTTTTGTTTTTAGTATATTTAATATTTTGAAGACAATTGTTTTGTGTAATGCTGTTTTTGTGTGCGTAAAAAGTATCTTCCAGGGATGAACACGCTCATTAATCTGCACCCACACTGCTTCTGCAAAGAGCTTTCATAACATGGAAAGGTCACATCAGATCTCTAATTCTACAGTACATGAGAAACAATGAGGCTGCTCTTTTCTCCACATAATGTGAATGGTTAGGAAATTCACTTACTAGAGGATCTCAGATTGTTATAAATGAACTATTATTTAAAAAGTGCTGGTAAATTTGTATATTTTTAAATTTTCTAAAGCCTTGTACATACAATACGATTGTTGGCAGGGGATTGTCTGTTCCAAAATCTTACGTTAGTACGCTCCTGTTGACGATTGTTGTCCAACTTTCGGCCAACAAATGGATGACAGGCTAGTAAATTTTCGCCAGACAGCGGTTTGACATCAGATTTTTGTATGGTCAGTACACAAATCCGTCACAAAACACAGAGGGACAAACACGCATGCTCGGAATCGATGCCCACCAAACACAAAATTAGCAGAAGGGGCCCAAAGGGTGGCGCTCAAGAGCTGAAATTCCTTGTAGTATGTAATTACGTTCGTGTTTGTAGCACAACAATTGTGTAACGTTAGTGTGCAAGACAAGATCCTGGTATACGCCCTTTTGACAAAAATCTGCTGCTCGGTTGGCCAACGATCATATCGCGTGTACGAGGCTTTAGATGGAATAGAGACGCCTTTTTTTTTTTTTTTCTTTTTTTTTTTGCTCTGGCTACTGTTGGTTCACACCAGCAGCATTCAATACCTCACAGACCCTGGTGTGCAATGAAATGGTAGTGGTGCTGATGCACTGTAAACAGAATAATGCACTGTAGGCTTTTCTTATTTTCTTTTAGACCTTTATTCAGTTCTATTGGCCACAGTATGGTGCATTATGTTGCACCATGCAGTGCTAAAATATAGACTGCATGCTGTATGTACTTTTATTAAGTGCACCTAACCACAGTGCAGTGTTTTGCAAGCTCTAGCTCAGAAAGGATCAGGGAAATATTCTGATCCTTACTTACCACTACTTTTTCCTTAATTTTAGAGTATTAAAGTAAATGAAATACAGAAGTTGGATAAAGAATTTAATGCAATCTAAAAAAAATGATAGATGAATTTTCATTCCTTCCTACTTTTTCACCTCCACCCCTCTTTCCTATTTTGCTGGTTTCTTATAATAAAACATGCTCTCCTTCCAAGCAAATCCAGCATTGTCCTGCAGCAAACTGCTGTTCTGCTGCTTTCTGGATGCTTTGTGTATTCACTCCCGCAGCCTCTTGAGATATGTGACATAGCTATCCCAAAAGGTTAGGAGAGAATAACTGTGCCAGATTAAAAAATATATAGAAATGGTCTTTATATATTTTTAATTTTTGTGCAGGGTGAGGGGCTATGGAGGCAAGAACCTTTAAAGCGACCCGAGGAGTGTCGGATTCCTGAAACCTACCACTTGCTGTGCTTGCTCCTCACGACACCTGTATCATTAGTCATCCTCTGAGCATGACTGTTTATGTGATCTAGCTATATTCTATGTCATAATCTGTGTTATAAAGGGTAAGGCCGGGTTCACACTGGTACGACAAACACTCCGACATTGGGAGCTCATGTCGCATGATGTGTGAAAATCTATGTTTTCCTATGAGAGACATCTTAACTGGTCAGACACAAGTAGGTCTGACTTTGAAAATTCTCCCTGCACTACTTTGGTCCAACTTTGATCCTACTTCAGCCCATTGAATGTCACTGAAGTCGGATTGCAGTCTTAACCAAGGCATGTGACTTGTGCTCTGATCTTGAAGGGGAACTCAATGCCAAATTAAAAAAAAAAAACTGCATGGGTTCCCCCTCAAAGACCATACCAGGCCCTTTGGTCTGGTGTGGATTTTAAGGGGAGCACCCATGCCGAAAAAACATTGTGCAGTCCCCGTCCCCCCCAAATCCATAACAGACCCTTATCCGAGCATGCAGCCTGGCAGGTCAGGAAAGGGGGTGAGGATGAGCCCCGGGCGGTGATGTCTTAAGGGGCAGGGCCTTCAGGTGACGTTACATCGTGACCCTGTCCCGTGCCAATATTAGTAGTGGTACACCCCGCACTTAGCGTTAGAGTGGAAGAGAGTTTTGAGTCAACATCGGAAGAACAGAGGGAGAAGACAGGCGGAGAAGATCTGGGAAAACAGTGAGAAGACCCAGCATAGGGAGAAGAACTGGAGAGGGCTAGCAGACCCAGAGAGGGGAGAAGAACCAATAGAAGACATCAGCAGAGGTGGCAGAAGACCTGGGGAGGGGAGAAGTGATTGGAAGCGATGCCGGAGCTGCCTTAATAAACTACTTTAAAAACATGTGTAATGTGTTGTGTGTTTTTTTTTTTTTTTTTTTTTTTTTGGTGAATGGGTAGGAGTACAATGTACCCTATACTCATTCACATAGGGTGGTGGGCCCCCTTTGTTAAAGGGGGCTTCCAGATTGCGATAAGCCCCCCGCCCGCAGAACCCGTCGACCAACAACCAGGGTTGATGAGGACAAGGGCCTCTTCCCCACAACATGGGGACAAGGTGCTTTGGGGTGGAGGAGTAGCAAGGCCCCACCTGTTGTAATTGAATGGTATCAAATATGACCTTTCCTTTTCAGTCTTCAGCGCTCTAATGTTCTGTAAGAGACAATGCAATATGGCTACCTGGAGGTGTTCTGTACATAGATAGTGTAGAGAATGCCCCCCAGAAATGTAATTTACTGCTTGTGTGATTAGCTCACTGATTTTCCCAGAGATGTGCACGAAGATGCAAGACAGATTTTTGGTATCCTCTGCAACAAAAGTTTAATTTTTGGTGTGATACTCTTGAAGGGAAATCATGTCTAAAGCTGACCATACATTTATACAATTTTCTTGTATAACTTTCCTTTTAGATTTACCTTCAACTATGTAATGCAAGAGCCCGCCTGCTTGCATACAACATGAAAGTGTTTAGGTTTGACCTCATATTATAATATGGTTTTGGTAAATCTAAAGGCAAATTTGTACAACAAATTGCATAATGTATGGCTGGCCTAAAAGGATGTAGACCCAGCAGCTTTCCTCATTATAGCCCTGCAGCTTTAGCAGCCGCTTGCAAGAATCGTAAACAAATCTGGCAGGCTGGTTGTACCAAAGCTTAACGATCGATCAACTTGGTACATTTAGCCTGCTCATTATTGGTTTGAATTGGTTCAGCAGGAACTGGCCAAGATTCGAACCGTGTATGGCTAGACATTGCTCTTTTAAGCTGGCCATACGCCAATAGATTTCATTAATTCGGCCTGTAGGCTGAACTAAAGAAATCAAACATAATCCTCCACCCACACAAACTGCATTAATAAATGAATCATTCCTGCCAGGCTATTGTATTCTAGCAGCCACGGGCATCGGCTCTAATTGGCTGTGGGTGCGGTTTGTCCAACAATTTTCACTTCTAATCTTTTCACAAAAGTTGCTAGAGTAATACATGTTTTGCGGGTTGCCAGGACCAAATACTGTTGGAATTTCATCCAAAAATCTAACCATGTATGGTTAACTTTAGTTCTCTTCCAAGTTGAATAATGCCCAGCATCGTTTAACCTCCACTTCCTTTGAGCCCATGGACAAACCTCTTGAAGGTGCATAATCTCATCAGCCTAGGATCACAATACAGTGCTGCAGAGATTGGCACTGATAATTTAAAGTTAATGTAAACCCTCACCTATACCCGGTTAAGTGAACAGCCTCAGATGATACACAAAGATGAAACAAATCTCCCTACATAAGTTTTACATGTATACCTGCTGTCTTCAGCTTTATATACTTTTTAGAAAGTTCAGATAGTGTTAGGAGATTTTCTCTTCCTAGTAAGCACTGCAGTGAAGCCTGGGCATACAGCCAAGACCGCTGATTAGAGAAAAGGCACACGCCCCTTCTCCTTGTAGGTAGAGATTTTCAGAGTTTATAGTTGAATAGTTCAGGGCTCTCCTAATCTATTTATAACATTCTCCCCAACACAAAACTCTGACTGCTTTTATCCTATGTGAGGGAGAACTTGTCAGGAGTTATCAGGCTGATAACAGAAGAATGGAGCAGGAGACAGCTACGGTACATGGTGCTTTAAAGAGAAATAAGAAAACACTCCAGAGATATGTGCCCAGCTCAAATTTCATGAATCTGATTTACATCCACTTTAGGGGATAGTTTACAGGTTGTGGGACTGGCATTGAGTGTATCCTTTTATAAAAAAACAGTATTACTTGTAAAGCTGTTTTCTGTTAGCACTGGAATGCAGTCTGGCATTTGATTAATGGATCAGTGATGTGCAGTGTTTAATGGACTGTCCAGTTTAAGCGGACTCTTAATTGAGATGCAGGATGTCTTGGTGCACATAATAGGGTTAACACAGTGGAATTTCTCTGGCCTCACGGGCTGATTCTGTTATTTCCATTTGTAGGGGAATTTTCAGAATTCCAGAGAGAATTGTGTCCAGATGCTAAGACGGCTTCAGTTAAAAGTCCAAAGCTTTAATTTTCTCTTAAGTCTACATAGGTCCCTTTTTGGCTACAAAAGATCTATAGGTGCCAAAACGGTTATGACCTTCCTCTGAAGTTTCATTGGTTAGTTTGTCAGATTTATGGATACGGAATACCTTCTGCAAATTACAGCTAGGGTTGTCTCTGCACTGTAAATAGTCTCCTGCTCCCCAGAGCTGACACTTATTTTGGAGCCAAGACAATAGATGACTGAACAAAATAAACGGTTTAGTAAATGCATTAAAGTGACAGTAAACTCTGAATTGTAAAAATGTGTATTCTATTCAGGTATGTAATCTTAAAGTTTTTGTAAAGTCAAAAATAAAAAACATTGAACTGTCTTTGCATATTGTCTCACTTGTAATAAACAAATGTGATTTCTCATGTTTGCACTGTATTTCCTACTGCTGATGCTCTAATATACAAGGTTGATTCTGCCTGTGCTGCTCCTCCAAGTATACTGACCACAGTAGCATGGCACAGGATCCAAGCTACTGTGGTCAGTTTACATATTGCGCCATCACCCCAAAGATACAGGTGCGCTGCACAGGAGCACAGCGTGCCTGTATCTTCCATAATCAATGCAAAGCCCTGCCAATCTCTGCTCCTTAGATGGGAAGAGGGGGGGGGGGTTTGCTGCATACTCTGATCGTGTTCTATTGCCATTAAAATGCACATGCTCAACTACAATATTGCTTCAGGTTCTGATGTACTGTCCCAACATTGTTCACACTTACCAGTCTGTGCATCGCTGTGGAGCTGACAGCAATCACGTGATTTGCAGTTTGAAGCTGCACAACACAGCCAGCAAACACGTTTTTTTCTTAACAAAATAAACGCTGTGCAGTGAACCTTCATGTAATCAGTAGGCACATAAAGGTGTTTTTGGCAAGGTTAACAACCACTTTAACCACTTGACCCCTTCATGACCAGAGATATTTTTGCTGTATGACGCTGTGCTACTTTAATTGCCAATTGCGCGGTCATGCAACGCTATACATAAATAAAACTCATGTAGTTTCTTCCCCACTAGGTACATGATCCGGCACAGAAGAGCCACTTTGCGGCCGTGTGACGGCGTCATGCTGTTGGCAAGTAGTTAAAAAAACGGCCCAAATTTTCTTTTTTTTTTCTGGTGTGACCCAACTTCTTGTTAAAGGGTGGCTACAGTACTTTGAAAAAGTATTCATACCCCTTGAAATGTTCCACATTTTGTCACGTTACAACCAAAAGCGTAAATGTATTTTATTGGGATTTTATATGATGGACCAGCACAAAGTGCCACATTGTGAAGTGGAAGGAAAATGATAAATGGTTTTCAACGTTTTTTTCAAATACATATCTGAAAAGTGTGGCGTGCATTTGTGTTCAGCCCCCCTGAGTCAATACTTTTGTAGAATCGCCTTTTGCTGCAATTATAGCTTTGGGGATGTGTCTACCAGCTTTGCACAACTAGAGAGTGCCATTTTTGCCCATTCTTTGCAAAATAGCTCAAGCTCTGTCAGATTGGATGGATAGCTTCCGTGAACAGCAATTTTCAAGTCACAGATTCTCAATTGGATTTAGGTCTGGACATTGACTGAGCCATTCTAACACATGAATATGCTTTGATCAAAACCATTCCTTTGTAGCTCATGCTGTATGTTTAGGACCGTTGTCCTGCTGGAAGGTGAACCTCCGCCCCAGTCTCAAGACTTTTTTGCAGACTTGGAACAGGTTTTCTTCTAAGGGGTACCCTGTGTTTGGCTTCATCCATCTTCTCATCAACTCTGGCCAGCTTCCCTGTCCTGCTTAAGAATAGCATCCCCACAACATGATGCTGCCACCACCATGTTTTACGGTGGTAATGGTATGTTAAGGGGTGATGTGCAGTGTTAGTTTTCCGGCACACATAACATTTTGCTTTTAGGTTCAATTTTGGTTTCATCTGACCAGGGCACCTTCTTCCACATGTTTGCTGTGTCCCCCACATGGCCTCTCACAAACGGTAAACTGGACTTTCTATCAACCATGGCTTTTTGCTACTCTTCCATAAATACCAGATTTGTGGAGTGCACGACTAATAGTTGTCCCGTGGACAGATTCTCCCACCTGAGCTTTGGCTCTCTGCAGCTCCTCCAGAGTTATTATGGGCCTCTTGGCTGCTTCTCTTATTAATGCTCTTCTTGCCCATCCTGTCAGCTTAGGTGGATGGCCATGTCTTGGTAGATTTGCAGTTCTGCTATACTCTTTCCATTTTCGAGTGATGGATTGAACAGTGCTCCGTGAGATGTTCAAAGCTTGTGATTTTTTTTTTTTTTTTTTTTTTTATAGCCTAACCCTGCTTTAAACTTCTCCAACTTTTATCTCTGACGTGTCTGGTGTGTTCCATGGCCTTTGTGATGCTGTTTGTTCACTAAGGTTCTCTAAAAAACCTCTGAGAGCTTTACAGAGCAGCTGTATTTATACTAAGAATAAATTACACACAGGTGCACTAGATTTACTAATTGGGTGACTTCTGAAGGCAATTCATTCCACTAGATTTTAGTTAGAGGCTGCTTTCACATTGAGGCGCTTTACAGATGCTATAGCGCTAAAAATAGCACCTGTAAAGCGCCTCTCCTCTCACTCCAGTGTGAATCCGCATGCTTTCACAATGAAGCGGTGCGCTTACAGGACAGTAAAAGTCTGGCAAGCAACATCTTTGAATCTATAATGCCCCCGCCCATTGAAATTAATGGGCAGCGCCGCCAAAACCACCACTGCAGCACCGCTTTGCGGGTGGTTTTAACCCTTTTTTTGGCCATTACCGGGAGTTAAACGCCCCTGGCTAGCGGCCAAATAGTGCCACTAAAACGCTAAAAATAGCTGCGCTTTACCAACAACCTCCCCCAACGCCTCGGTGTGAAAGCACTCCCAGATATTTATTTGTAAAAAACATTGCAGAAAAATAAATACTATAAATAGCTGCGCTAAGTGTGACAGTGGGGTCACTTTGGACACAGGGTGAATAAAAGAAACCCCCGATATGGTCTGTGATAGCCATATTCAAGGCTGTATAATACATTGTGGATAAGTTGGATGTATATTGTATGTGGGGGTTAAGTGTCATTGCTGTGGGGAATTAAGTTGTTTTGCATTTCTATTGTTCATTTAAGTCTATTCTTGTGTGTATTGTAAAGTGCCAGACAGACTGGCTGCTAACCCTTTGTGGAAAAGATGTGTATTGGGTGGGATCGTTTGAAGCATAGCAGACGTCTTGGGATGTGTGGGTGGAGCTGGGCTCTTGTTCATGTTAAAGCATGTGCCTTGAATTGTGTATAAAAATACAATGTTGGTTTTTAATAAAGTCATTCCTACTACAGAAGGGACAGAGTGCGTCTCGTCTTTTTGCCAGAGGGATCGGCTCCTATAGGAAAGGGTCGTTTAGCTGTGGATATTGGTACCGAGTGGATGTGTGTCTCGGAGAGGGAACATCGTAAACGGCGTTAACCCCCTTTATATTAGGGGAGCCGTTACACTAAGGTTTTGAGCTTGGTTGCTGCCGCCATACAAATCTACAGCCCCCTGCAGGAGGCCGTGGATGTATAAAGTTTTTATAAAAAGAATATAGGGCCCAAGGCACTACCCCAAAATTATAAACCCTCAATCGGTATTAAAAGGGTTTCCAAAGTCCTCTCTATCTACATGGGAAGAAACCCTCTAAAGGAAGAGAGACAAGGTTACTCTATATCTTCTCTAATACTAGGAACATGCTACATATTAAGTTGGGCTATAATATCCAGTAAAACCACCAGATCATCCACATGGAGTGCCAGCCTACGATGAGTGCACGTATAACATACACTCAAAATAAGCAGATCGAACACACCGGCCTCTACATGCACACTCCCAAAGCTATTATATGAGGCATTACATAATATCGAAAAAGGATTCAACAAATAAAATAAAGTGAAAAATAGTAATAATTGTGAATATTGATATCAAAAAGAATATATATATATATATATATATATATATATATATATATATATATATATATATATATATATATATATATATAAAATTATTCATCAATAGTCCATATAGCATTAAAAAACAAATATTGTGCAAAAAAACAGTTCTCCAAAGTCCATAAAGTGCAAAGTGTGCAAAAACGTCTTTAAAAATTGTGTACAACCACCAAATATTTTTATGTACAGTATATACCCCAAAAACCTTCCAAAAGTTTTATATATACTAAAGTACATAGTCAATGTGTGTCTGGTCTCAGAAGCTGTGACGTGAATCACAAATAGGAATAACACATCAGGTTAAATGTGACTTTGGTGCTTGGTCAAAATAATCCAGTGACTTCCGTGCTCGCCCACTTGGGTCCTCACTCACCAGATCCTTGTCCCCCAAGGGGGTAAAGTGCATGTAGTCCCTCAGTGTCCAGCTATTTCCGTTCGATTCATTCACCTCCTTTCACTCATCAGTGTCCTTTATACCTGGGATGGTCCCCCTTTATTTTGTAAAAGGCTTGTGGCAATATGATGGATCCTCAGAGAGAACAGAAGGCGGCGGCTCCCATAGTGCAGTATTTTAATGACCAAAAATCATTTATTAAAAACTCATACAGTCCAAATATTATACAGTAAAACCACCAGAGCGTGGCCAAGAACGGCCGAGTGCGGCCGAAAATACCCGGAAGCCGCCGAGAACTACCGAGCGCCGCCGAGATACACAGGACATCCACTCTGTATCTCGGCAGTGCCATTTTTAAATGGAAAACACACAGACAATGCTGACAACACACACACAGACAATGCTGACAACGCTAAATGGATGGCTGCAAATGATACTGACAAGGCTGCATTGATGGGCATTTAAATGTAAGTTTTTTTTCCTCGAACTTCCCTCCTAAAAGTTTTTTTTTTTTCTTTTTAAATTCCCTCCTAAACTTGGGGTGCGTGTTATACGCCGATAAATACGGTGTGTGTGTGTGTGTGTGTGTGTGTGTGTGTATATGTATGTATGTATGTGTGTGTGTGTGTGTGTGTGTATATATATATATATCTATCTATCTATCTATCTATCCAGGTGAGGATGCTGCAGTACCTTTACGATCTATAGGAACATGACAAACTACAGTATAGTTCTTCTGATGATCAAAACCTGAGAAGTACACCAAACAAGCAATATTTCAGGAATCGTCATATAACAAATACCATGCGATACCTGAGATTGACCTATGTTTTTATTTAAAATCAAGTCCAGGGGTCCACTCAAGGACATAAAAATAAGGAAATATCTGAGGATTAAAAAAGAGACAGAAAAGAAAAAGGGGAGGGTAATTATCCCATAAACCTCCTGATGCGCAAGAGGGCATCGCCCCTACCAAGAGGCCAGAAAGCTATAAAGGGTGAGTGAAAAAAGGACCCCAAAAATGTGCACAAAGAGCACTTTAACAGACTCCACTTACAGGAATCCAGCAGTAAATAACCAAAAATAAAAATGAAAGAAAAAAACGGAAAAAAGAAAGGCGTAAGAGTAGCAAACCAAGGAAAAAGGAATCGCGGAGAAGAAAGTAAGCTCCTTCCTGGGGGATTCAAGGCCAGCACTGGCAGGCTTGTTAGAATTTCTTATAGGTCTAAAAAGCAAGAAGGTGGGTTTATCGCTGATCCAGCCAAGGTTGCTAAATCTTACGGAATTTGTCCCTAGTGTCTACGAGTATCGTGGTAAGCTTCTCGTTCATCAACCTACCATGCACCCGTCTCTTCACCTCCTCAAAAGAGAGGAGAGGTGTTTTTTACGCTTCGCAATGGTTTGTTTAGTAGCCATAAAAATGTGTGTTGCCAAGATGCATTCTCATTTCGTTAACCCTAAGATGGGCTTATGAAGTAGAGCTTCCCCCACGGGTCCTTGCGTATATTAAAATGAGAGCATATTGAACAAAGCGTTCACCTTAATCCGCAGCCTTAAATTTGGTTCATGTCCGCCATGTGTGCTTCATATCGCCCAAATCAGAACAACCCCTAAAACATAACGCTGGATACATAGGATGGTATTTTGCTATTCTCATTGGGGTGTAATCATCTGGACATAGCTTTGTACGAATTCTCTAGGGCTATGATGTTATGGGAAGAACGAGAAAGGGCCTCCCACATCTTGGGCCGGTCCTTGTGGGTTTTAAGGGCTCCAAAATCTGCAGTAAGAGGGGGTTGAATGACTGAGGCTTCCATCTTCAACCGGTCTTCCTGCTCGGTTTGTGCGCTCGGGCCACCGTGTGATGACATCACTCTCACGCATTTGCGCAGAGTCACAGGCCAGTGACATCACCAGCTGCATGCGGTGTGAGTATCTCATACACAGTTCAAGTTTAGGAGTTTAGCTTTGTTTGAGCTAAGTTGGTTTTGCCTTTGTGTTCTGTCCACCCAGATGCAATGACATCATCTGTCATTTGCTAGTTGGTTCTATTTCATTCTGTTGTCTAAAAGTTCACTGTCATAGCATAAAAAAATTGGGATATCATCCCAAAAAAATAAAAACAACTGAGCAGGCGGAGATGGATAATGTCAGTGTGTCCAGATTTCTTAAGATGGTTCTAGATTGTAAGCTCTAACGAGCAGGGCCCTCTGATCCCTCCTGTATTTTTTTTTTTTTGTAACTGTACTGTCTGCCACATGTTGTAAAGTGCTGCGCAAACTGTTGCTGCTATATAAATCCCGTGTAATAATAATAATAATTGATTCTTAAACATAATTCCAAGCTGCTATCTAGGGATTGTGAGGTTATATTTACAGAGTGCATTGTTGCAATGGATGCAGGGAGGGAGACATTTTGAACTTTTAGGAAATGTACAGCTGCTTACAATATGAAAATGAATTGTGTAGAAATAATTTATAGTGTATTCACTAGGCATTTCTGGTCCGATTTTTGTCTGATGTATTTTTACAAATCTGTTTGTCTTTTGCAGCCAAAGACCACGGGCCAAGCCTTGTTGTGCCAAGTATTCATGCATCTGAATGTGGTGGAGACAGACTATTTTGGTATTGAGTTCCAGACAGCACAGTCACAGTGGGTATGTAACGCTACTATATTTCACTTTACATTCTCAACTCTATTTATATCAGATTTACTGTTTTCTTCTTTGCATAACTTATTTGTGGATTATTGCTTAAAGGGGATGTAAACCCTCAAGGTTTTTCACCTTAATGCATTAAGGTGAAAAGCCTCCTGTGCTGCAGCAGCCCCCCAGAGCGCCCCTTTTACTTCCTGAACCTGGTCTTTCCAAATCATTGGATTTGATTGACCGCAGCGGAAGCCAATGATGGCACTGCTATCCATCTATCCAATCAGGACCTGAGACAACGGCTGGAGCAGGTGTGCTTGTCCCCGATGCAGGAACGATCGGGATCAGGTATGTAAAAGGGGGGGCTCTGAGGGGCTGGTGTACTACAAGAGGGTTTTCATAGAATGCATTGAGGTGAAAAACCCAGAGAGTTTACAACCCCTTTCAAGCTTGTGTAATAATTTAAAAAAGTGGATGGAAGCCGAAGTTACACTCTCTGCATAACTCAGTGAGGAGAACTCTGAGAATTGATTGGAGGGAAGGGACACAACCCCTTTCACACCTCCCAAAAATAAAGCTGGGACTTCCATCACCTACTGTATGCTGGAGATCCTCCCCGTCACCATTTTTCTCTTGGTGTTTGGAAAACTTGTCAGAAGTGATTCATGCTGATAGCAGAGGAATGAAGCAGCAGACAATTGACGCTTAGTGCTCTTAACCACTTGCCGCCCGCCCCGCCGTCAAATGGCAGTGGGGCTGTGTAGCTCTCGTTCTGGGTGGACGTCATTACGGTGCCCAGAGCGGCCGTGCCGTGTTCCTAGGACACGGCGCAACCCCAATCTCTCTAAAGATCTGTAGCCGTGGCTCTTTAACCATGTCATCAACTGTGTCCAATCACAGCCAGTCACATGTAAATGCGGATGCCGGTAATTGCAAGACAGAGTGACCGAGACAGAGTCACACTGACAGAGTGTGAGGAGAGGAGAGCCGATCAGCGGCATCTCCTCACAGAGGACATCTAGGCATTGTAATCAGGGCACTGACAATCAGTTCGCTGATTACAATAAAGCACCCACAAGTGTAAGCAATCGGTACCCATTAGTGATGCCAGTCAGTGCTGGCTATCACTGATGCCCATCAATGCCACCCATCAATGCCCATCAGTGCTGCCTATCAGTGCCCATTTGTGCAGCATATTCTTGCCGCCTCATCAGTGCCCATCAGTGCAGCCTATCAGTGCCCATCAGTGAAGGAGAAAAATTACTTATTTACAAAATTTACTGACCGAAACTAAGAAAAAAATTTTTTATTTTATTTTTTTCAAAATTTTCCGTCTTTTTTTTTTTTTTTGGGGCGGGGAAATAACCCCAGACGTGATTAAATAGCACCAAATGAAAGCTCTATTTGTGTGAAGAAAATGATAAACACTTCACATGGTTACAGTGTAGCATGACCGAGCAATTGTCATTCAAAGTTCAAAGTGTGGCAGCGCTGAAAAATGGCTTGGGCAGGAAGGGGTGTACGTGCCCTGTATTGAACTAGTTAATTGAGACAAGTGCACACTATCGAAGGATATACTTTCTTCAAATTTAATTTCTGAGGTTTACAAACACTTTAACTTTGATGCAGCACACAAAGCAGTTTCTTTTATAAAGTCTCATGAATATTACTGTTTATATCACAGGCTAAAATAAATAAAAAATCTTTTTACTTATGGCATATAGGCCAAATGGTGCTTTTAGAATCTTAATGGTAAACCTAATTGAAACAACATGAACTTGTGTATCAAAGTGTGAAAAAAAAATAAACCACTCCAGGCAAATATATAAAAATGCGGCTTAATTCTGTGTTTGTTTAGAAGTTTTGAAATCCTGCTTCAATTGATTTACTGTAATCACCCAAAAAATGTAATTATATTAAGTTGCCTAACACCAGCTTAAAGTGGTAATCAAGCCTATAGTTGGGAGTATCTGCTCTGTAGGCTAGGGTAAGTTTTTAGGTAGATTTACAAAAGGAAGAACCTTTAGAGTGAACTTATCAATGTTATGATGTTTTCAAGGGTCTTTATCACGAGGGCTCATTTAGGGACAGTTAACACCAGACGCAGTTCCATGCGCATTTTTTCTGCACTAAAAATGCATGCACAGTGGTTTCCGTGTATTCCAGTCAGTTTCTGGTGCAGAAACTGATCGGAAACTGACCGGAACTGACTGAACTGGTGCAGAAAAAACAGAGCTGCATTGAACTACATCTGCTGTGAACTGGCCCTAACACCACGTGCATTAATATGCATTGTTCAAGCCAATATACATTGCTTCCAAAAGGCTTTGTTCAAACCAATGCATGGCATTCATGTGCTTTTAGTCAAATTGTAACATGCTGCAGTAAAACGCATCACAGCACGCTGTAACAGGTTGCGACACATCACCCTACTGCTATGCTTGTTAAAGAATACATAAACCCAACACATTATTGATATGTGCCTGCTGTACCATGTACAGTATTTGTAGGAAAAATGATCCTGCTCTCTTAGTATTGCTTCATTTGTGTGAATTCCTGCTAGTCCTTCTGCTTTCCTATTAAAAACTAACCACACTAGGAATGAGAGCATAGCGTGGCCAGTTTTCTGCCAATACTGAGAACTCGGTCTGCTTCCCTCAAATAACCGGACCCCCCGCGCAGAGCCATTCAGTGGGTAGATCAGTGCACTGATGTTTCTCCTCATCCAGATCTCTAAGCTTCCTTATGCAGACAGCATGTGATCATTAAAAAAAAAAAAATAAAAGTAGGAGGGGTTAATAAATATAAATAAATATATATTACAAACACACACGTTATGTTTTGCCATTTTTATTTTTTAAACTGAATGGGTTG
Organism: Lithobates pipiens; assembly: GCF_037356315.1. Taxonomy (NCBI): domain Eukaryota; kingdom Metazoa; phylum Chordata; class Amphibia; order Anura; family Ranidae; genus Lithobates; species Lithobates pipiens. The sequence continues at coordinate 482,396,932 of NW_027507758.1, forward strand.
TTGGTTTACAAGGTAAGCGTGGTGTATTTTGGTGCCTGCTGTGAAAATTAAACCTGGGCATCAATACAGTGCATTAAGCAATTTGATGTCAATGCATGGCAACTCAGTCAAGTGCAGTTAAAGCAAGCTAAATATAAAGGACATATTGTGCATTAGCCTAAGGATTACCTCTATATATACATTTTTCAACACATAGTTAATTTGCATTGACTTATCTCCGCCACCTCTACGTTCTTTTGCTGGAGTGTATCTTAAAACCCTAGTACATGTACAATTATTAGTAAACATTTTGTATTTTGGCAGTAACATATACAGTATATCCTCATGCAGATCAGTTTGCTCTGCTCAGTTGCTAAGATTTTTGTTGGCGCTACAGTTCTAAGCACAATGTTCCTAAAGCCAGAGTAATGCAGTTCATGTGGCATGTTTAATTGGTTAAATGTTGGGTGGATAAAATATATCATTTAGTATCCGAGAATTTGGTTTATCTGATGTGGAAATTCCCTTTTGAAAAAGTCATAATTCAGCTGACTGCCATTTTTATATTTTTTTTCCATTCTGGGCAGCACATACTTTTCCAGTATGGTCTGTGGTGTTAATCTCCAACCAGTTATAAATGTAGCATATGGTAGGAATGAAATTATGTCAATATTTGCCATGTGTCAGTATGTGTTTTGATTTCTGTTCCTGCGGAAGAAATTTTATCTAGCCAGCAACTGCAGATTTATATTTTAGTGTGTGTGTGTATATGTATGTATGTGTGTGTGTGTGTGTATGTGTGTGTGTGTGTGTATGTATGTGTGTGTGTGTGTATGTATGTGTGTGTGTGTATATGTATGTGTGTGTGTATGTGTGTGTGTATATGTATGTGTGTGTGTATGTGTGTGTGTATATGTATGTATGTGTGTGTGTGTGTGTATATGTATGTATGTGTGTGTGTGTGTGTGTGTGTGTGTGTGTGTGTATGTATGTGTATATGTATGTGTGTGTATGTGTGTATATATATATATATACACACACACACAGTTCCAAAGGTTGCTGCACTTAAAAAAATTGTTGCTTTAGTCCATCAAATCTTTGGAAAAAGATTACAAGCAAGCAAGTTATTCCAGACAAAATTTTTACAATCATCTGTTCAGGCAAAGATTAACGCTTCGGGCCGATTTGTTTGCGCCCTTCCTTAGATCAGTCAGAACACATCTGAGGTTTTTCACCACAATCATCTGGCACTAGATTGAAAGCTGTATGCGGTTCTCCTCTACACTTCACTCTATATAAAATATGAAAATATATATATTAGTGATGCACCGAAATTTCGGCCGCCGAAACATATCGGCCGAAAATGCCCTTTTCGGCAATTTGCCGAAAGAGAAAAACGGCCGATAATGGAGCCAAAAATGGGTCGTGGCCTGGGTGGGGGCGGGGCTCCGCCCCCGCCCCTGGAGACGCCAATCATGGGGGGGTGTATAGCGCAGGAGAGCCGCCTCCGCCTCCTGTTTGATCACAGCGCCTGGAACATCACAGCTTTCATTTCAATAGCTGTGTGTTCCCGGTCGCGCGCCATCACGTACAGCTCCTCCCCCTTGTCCGGGCACTTAGACAGACAGATCATCCCCAGGATTGGACGGATGATCTGTCTATCAAAGTGCCCGGACAAGGGGGAGGGGCTGCGTGTGACGGCGCGCGGCCGGGAACACACAGCTATTGAAATGAAAGCTGTGATGTTCCCGGCGCTGTGATCAAACAGGCGGCGGAGGCGGCTCTCTTCCCTGCACAGGCTGGCTGCAATGGGACACGCAGGCTGCAATGGGACACGCAGGCTGCAATGGGACACGCAGGCTGCAATGGGACACGCAGGCTGCAATGGGACACGCAGGCTGCAATGGGACACGCAGGCTGCAATGGGACACACTGGCTGCAATGGGGCACACTGGCTGCAATTGGGCACACTGGCTTGCAATGGGGGATGCCTCCTGTACCACGTCCTCTGTCTCTGACCATCTCCTGTACCATGTCCCCAGTCTGACCATCTTCTGTACCACGTCCCCAGTCTCTGACCATCTCCTGTACAACGTCCTCTGTCTCTGACCATCTCCTATACCAGTGATGGCGAACCTTTTTGATCCCGAGTGCCCAAACCGCGACGCAAAACCAACTTATTTCTTTCAAAGTGCCAACACAGAATTAAACCTGCCAGCTTTGAATGAGCCCTAAGGGACCAAAAAGAATGCAGAATGCACTGTGCAACATACACTGACCTACCTGACCATTGCATTCACCTACATGACACATGCACTACCTGACACATGCACTCACCTACATGACCATTACACTCACCTAAATGACACATGCACTCACCTACATGACACATGCACTACCTGACACATGCACTCACCTACATGACCATTACACTCACCTACATGACACATGCACTCACCTACATGACACATGCACTCACCTACATGACACATGCACTCACCTACATGACCATTACACTCACCTACATGACACATGCACTCACCTACATGACACATGCACTCACCTACATGACCATTACACTCACCTACATGACACATGCACTCACCTACATGACACATGCACTCACCTACATGACACATGCACTCACCTACATGACACATGCACTCACCTACATGACACATGCACTCACCTACATGACACATGCACTCACCTACATGACACATGCACTCACCTACATGACACATGCACTCACCTACATGACACATGCACTCACCTACATGACACATGCACTCACCTACATGACACATGAACTCACCTACATGACACATGAACTCACCTACATGACACATGAACTCACCTACATGACACATGCACTCACCTACATGACCATTACACTCACCTACTGTACATGACACATGCTTCCTGCACTACTAACATGCCCCCACACAGTACAATGTAAATCGGAGGATCCACCCTCCTCCTTATCTTTCTATTGCCTCATCGTCCAGCTCTCCCCAGACAGCATTGAAGGAATCCCCGACATCCGGCCATTCCTCGATATCCCTGGATGCCAGCTAGCAGCCATTGCACCTCTCCCCATGGAAAATCAGCTCCCAGCACCGCCCCTCCCCCTTCTCTTTTTCACAGGCTGCACTAGGACAGACTGAACCAAAGTCGTCCTGGAGCAGGGGGAGCTGACATAGGGTACCTGCAAAAAGGAATCCCTGAATGCCTTACCAGAAGTGTAGGGGTCCGGGGGAGGCAATAAGCTGCTGAACAGAGTCTGGATGGTGGAGAAAGAAGAATTTTACACTTAAATGACACACAAGGAATAAGATGACTGGCTGTCCACTCCCCTGCCGATGTCACTAGCAATGAAGCAAGGAAGAGAGCCGGCTCCTCCCTGCCTGCAACGTCAGTGCAAGTGACTGACTGGCTGGGGGATTCCCCTGGCGTGCCGACAGGGAGGGCTTGACGTGCCAGCTGTGGCACGCGTGCCATAGGTTCGCCATCACTGTCCTATACCGTGTCCCCAGTCTGACCATCTCCTGTACCGTGTCCCCAGTCTGACCATCTCCTGTACCGTGTCCCCTGTCTCTGACTACCTCCTGTACCATGCATGCAGTCTCTGACCACCTCCTGTACCATGCATGCAGTCTCTGACCACCTCCTGTACCATGCATGCAGTCTCTGACCACCTCCTGTACCATGCATGCAGTCTCTGACCACCTCCTGTACCATGCATGCAGTTTCTGACCACCTCCTGTACCATGCATGCAGTCTCTGACCACCTCCTGTACCATGTCGCCAGTCTCTGACCACCTCCTGTACCATGTCGCCAGTCTCTGACCACCTCCTGTACCATGTCGCCAGTCTCTGACCACCTCCTGTACCATGTCGCCAGTCTCTGACCACCTCCTGTACCATGTCGCCAGTCTCTGACCACCTCCTGTACCATGTCGCCAGTCTCTGACCACCTCCTGTACCATGTCGCCAGTCTCTGACCACCTCCTGTACCATGTCGCCAGTCTCTGACCACCTCCTGTACCATGTCGCCAGTCTCTGACCACCTCCTGTACCATGTCGCCAGTCTCTGACCACCTCCTGTACCATGTCGCCAGTCTCTGACCACCTCCTGTACCATGTCGCCAGTCTCTGACCACCTCCTGTACCATGTCGCCAGTCTCTGACCACCTCCTGTACCATGTCGCCAGTCTCTGACCACCTCCTGTACCATGTCCCCAGTCTCTGACCACCTCCTGTATAAATATTTTTTAAAAACAGTCATTTTCGGTATCGGTGCTGTTTCGGCATCGGTTTTCGGCCTAGTGTATTTTTCATTTTCGGTATGGATTTCGGCACCAAAAAACCCATTCGGTGCATAATATAATATATTTAGAATCATATTTAGGCCTTGTGCATCCTTTTGACATTTACAGCAGCTGCTTTTGGCTGTAGACGTTATTTTTTTTTCTACAGTGATTAAACTCTCCATGTTATCTTATGTGTTCACGCACACATAGGCTGTTATCAATTGTTTTGGGCAGTAAAAAACCCAAAACTATTGAGTTCTGAGAGATGTTTTTCAGCTGTAAAAACGCTCTAACAATGATAAACCCTCAAAACTCTCGCCAGCATTTAAAGAGGGATTCCACCAAAAAAAAAAAAAATTAAAAGCCAGCAGCTATAAATACTACAGCTGCTGACTTTTAATAAATGGACACTCACCTGTCCCGGGTTCCAGCGAGGCCGATCGATCGCTCGGCTGCTGCCGCCACCATTCTAGGTGAGGGAATCAGGAAGTGAAGCAAATCGGCTTCCCTTCCCGGTTCCCTACTGCGCATGCGCGAGTTGCGCCGCGCAATAGGAAATCTCCGCGCTGTCACTGGGACCCGTGTGTGTCCCAGCAGACAGCACGGCAGGGCAGGAAATGGCGTAGACTCCCACGGGAGTCTATGCCCGGAAGTGGGTGTAAATACCTGTCTTTGACAGGTATCTCCACCCCCCTCCCCCCTGAAAGGTGTCAATTGTGACACCGGAAGGGGGGAGGGATCCGATCAGCGGAGGTTCCACTTTAGGGTGGAATCCCGCTTTAAGATTTTTGAGAAAAAAAAATGTTCTTCCAAAAAAACAAACACTAAACGCTATTGCAAAAATGGTGAAAAACTCACTGCAAAACTACTGACATTTTTTATGTTATGCATGAGGCCTTAAAGTTGACATATTGTTCTGCCCAGATGTGAATAGATCTAGCTACCATTTTTCCTTTCTTTCAGCTGTTAGTAAGGTTCTCTGTTTTCTTGCTGGTCAGTTGAGGACTTCCAAGTTATACTGCTGTCTATAAGAGAATTTGGCACTGGTATCAATCCTTCAACCATGTAGTGCAAGGGCCTGCCTGATTTGCATACAAATTAAAACTGTTTGACCTTTTATTATATGGTTTTAGTAAATCTTTAGGAAGAAATTGAAAGAAAATTGTATAGTGTGTATCCAGCTTTAGACGGCGCTACATTTCTACATCTACATCATATCTACAGCTACTGGTAGATTCAAATCCTGGAAAGCTCTCAAGTTGTCCAAGCAGCTCAGGTTCCCAGTTTATGATCTACACTGGGGTTCTCTCTGCAGCAGACCTGGAGTTTGCATAATACTCCTCCATTGAGATTAGACCAGTACGTCTGGGGATTCCCTATGGCGTTCTCCATCTGGGGCTGAGGCAATTTTCCTGTCCCCATCTCTGCAACTCACTGTTGCGAGTATCTGGCAGGATTTTTTTGTATTAAGATCACCTCTGTTTAAATACCGAGGGAACATATATGCTATTTTGCTACACTAGCAATTGTAGCTGGCTGGCAATTTCTATGTAGAGATTTAAAATTCCCACATCTGTGTATTTACCCACCCATGCACATTTGAGAACGTTTCCTAAATGCCACACTATAGCGTTTGGCAACATACGTGGGTAAACTCCTTCCAGCCCGGTTCCCAGTCCACCTGCAAGGTCCGGCACTCAGTCTTCCTCAACTTCAAACAAGGTCTCTACATGCACCCGCATGTATGCTCGGTAGTGACATAATTGCGGCTCCGACCAGTCACAGCGCTGGAGCCCATGAACCCAAAAGTAACTCGTGAAAGATGACGGCTGTGGGAGCAGAGTGTGGGCGGCACTGCAGGCCATTGTTGTAAGGTAAGTGTTTCATAATGAGCTTGTATATGATGCATACTAGCTCATTATGCCTTTTTGTCTTGCAGGGTTTTTTTTTGGGGGGGGGGGGCACTTTCAGAGGTTTACAACCTATTTAAAGTGATTATTTAGAGGTTGGTTAAATGAGGGTCTTTTTTTTTCCCCCCAGAGAAGGGCTTTAAAACCCTTTTTTACTATAGATATATTTTTTTTCTTCTAATTGTCTTCATGAATTGTGTCATTTTTGTGCTGAAGTTTGGTATGCGTTTCACATAATTGGTAGTAGCAAGTGAGAGACTGCATAAGAAGATCCACCCATGATATTCTGTTTTTAATTATTACAATATAGCACTGTCAATGTCCATAAAAAGCAAACTCTATGTGTTTCTATTTTAGGTGTGGTTGGAGAATCTAAAATTTGTATGCAAGCAGCTGCGCAGTAAGTTGACTTATTATTTTGTTTGATGAGTGGGTTGATTTGTCACAACTTTCATAAACATTTGTAATACCAATATAGCTGTACGTGACTGATGGGGAAGGATTGTGTTGTTAGAAAATTTTACTTTCCAACGCCTAATATAAACAAATTGCAGTGTGACTGTTTTGGAAATAGTTGATATAAAACCTAGTTGTACATGTGTGTAAAATATATAAAGAAATTTGTTAGAAATTTTTGCAAATTTATTAACCAGTTAATGACCTCACTGTAGCTGAATGACGGCTATAGTGCAGCTAGATAACTCTGGGAGGGCGTACATTGACGTCCTCCCAAAATCCCTCTCCCGCGCACCCGGGAATATCTGTGACCTGGCACATCACGGATCACGGTAAATGGCGGCCATTTACCGCGCAATCGCTCCATCAAATTACGGAGTGATCACTTGTAAAAAAAACAGCATTGTTTCCAGTTACTTTCTCTCCTCTCTGTACCGATCAGTACAGTGTGAGCGGAGAGGGGAGACATAGGGTGCAGCAGCGCTGTGGGCTGGATCTGTAGTGCCCACAGTGTTGATATGTGCCAATTGCAGCCTCATCCAGCCATCCATGATGTCATACTCCTCCAGCAATCCATCCATGCTCAGCCATCCGTCCATACTCCGTAATACTCATCCATCCATCCATCCATCCATGCTCAGCCATACCCAGTCGTGCTCAGCTGTACTTGCGTACTCGGCCATACTCATTCATGCTCAGTCATCCCATCCATACTCTGCCATCCCCATCCATGGCTCATCCATCCCACATCAGTTCTCTTCCATGCCACTATAGTGCCTCACAAAAGTGTAATAGGTAGTCAAATTTAGATTTGAAATATATGCCCCTAGAACACCTGATGGTGCTCCCCGCATGTTGGGCTTCTGTATGTGCCCAGGCTGTGGAAAAGTCTCCCACATGTGGTATCGCCCTACTCAGGAGGAGTAGGAGGAGAATCTATTTTGGGGTTTAATTTTTGGTATGTGCATGCTATGTGTTAGAAATATTGTATACATGGAGGACTTTGTGTAAAAATAAAAAAAATGACATGTTCAGAAGACTCATTATGCCTCATAGATTATAGATTGAGTTGTTTTTATAAAATGGGGTCCTTTTTTGGGCATTTCCATTGTCCTGGTGCTCCAGGGCCTTCAAAAGTGTAAGAGGTAGTCAAGAAATCATATGTGTAATTTATGCTCCAAGAACGCCTGATGGAGCTTCCTGCATGTTGGGCCTCTGTATGTGGCCAGGCTGTGTAAAAGTCTCACACATGTGGTATTGCCATACTCAGGAGGAGTAGTAGAATGTGTTTTGGGGTGTAATTTGTGCTGTGTGTGTGTGTGTGTGTGTGTGTGTGTGTGTGTGTGTGTGTGTGTGTGTGAGATAACCTGCTAAGATTACACTTTTGTTAAAAAAAAAAAAAAAAAAAATCTTGATATTTTTTTTTTTGCAAAGAATTGTGGGGAAAAATTACAACTTCAAAAAACTCACCACGCCTCTTACTAAATACCTTTTGGAATGTCTACTTTTCCAAAAAGGGGTAATTTTGGGGGTATTTATACTTTCCTGGCTTGTTAGGGTCATCAGGTGTGATAAATTTCAGAGATTGGCAGCATAACTTTCACAAAGACCAAATAATATACACCAATTTTGGGTTATTTTTACCAAAGATATGTAGCAGTGTGGCCAAAGTTTATGAAGAAAAATTACTAATTTGCTAAATTTTCTAACAAACAAAGAAAAATGCATTTTTTAAAGGATTTTTTTTGAATTTGTACTTTATTTTATGGCTGAGGATTAATTTATAAATAACATAACATTTTTTTTTTCGGCCCTTAAATGTCTGTAAAATATACAGTGTGGCCCTCAAAGTAAAAAGTTTGGAGAGCCCTGCTTTAAAGGATAAGTTCAGCTTTTGGAACATGTAAAATTTACACCCTTATTTGCCGTTTCAATGAGCTACGATGGCACTGGTGATACCTTGTAAGTCATTCACAAGCCCTGCAGCTTTCAAACAGATGACCTGTATGATGGTACGAATAGAGAGCTCCAGGGCTTGTCTGCAGAAGCCTGACCTTGTACCCTTGATCACGGGTGCAATTCTTTCCAGGCTCCTGCAAGAAAAAAAAATATATGCACATGATTTTGTTTTTTCTGCAACAATATGTGCATTTATTATTTTTTCTGGAAAAGGTGGTTCTTTAATGCAGAGACAAGCTGTTTTCATCCGACCCTTTTCCGTTACCTTCGCCATTGTGAACTCAGCCTCTTGAAGTTATTTAAAGTAAATATGTTTATATAGTGGTGAGCTGGCACTGCCCCTTGTGCCCTACTCCTTCATAACTAAGAGCCTTCTTAATTATACTGACATAGCTGAAAAAAAAAATCAAAGGAGAGCTTATTCCCATCCCAGACTGTTTGCCAGAGGCAAAGTGTTTCTGAATTTTTAATTCTTGAGATGAGATCAGTCCTGTGGCCTGAGGATTGTCTGGTGATACAGAATCCACTATTATACATGCCATTGTATTTTAGCCATCTGATTTGATGTGTCAGTTTGAAAGACCCTCTGAAGCTATAAAGGCCCTGGCTGGGTATGGAGCCACAAGTGCTTGTGACTTTTTGGCATGAGAGGTCCATATAATTTTGATAAGCAAGCATTTCAGCCTTTGGTGGTGGTGTTGACACATAGTATCACACTTCAAATTGGTGGATGGTGGTGATACTCACCAGGAATATTAGAACACATCACTGGTAGGCTTGAGCCTGTGTAACGCACCAGCCAACCCAGTGGGCTGAACGAAAAAAAAATAAAACTCAAGTGCTCCCGAAGAAGATTTTGTACTAACATTTTGATGTTAGTGCAGTGATCTCCCAGCTGAGCTGTTGTGTTCTGACAAGGGGACTCCCTCCTCCCCTGCCGAAATACACTAGTCAGTGCTCTCAGCCGTTGGCTGCCGGTCGGCAGACCTTTTTCGCTCATGCCCCTTTGACAGAAGCCAGACCAGCTGCTGTACACACGGCCCGAATGTCAATTTGGTTTCTATTGAACTGGCTGATATTCGGCCCATGTGATTGGCCCTTTACAAGGGGGAATTCATTGTTGGCTGTCCCTTGTTTCCCCTGAAACCAGGCGCTAGGAGCTGATTATTTGACTGGACTGGGAGTGACCTAAGAATAGGCAAGTATATGCATCTTCCTTCTACAGGATATTTAGAATAAGAGGAGGTAGGAACTGTTTTAAACTTGGTTATATCTAGCCTGGAATTCCACTTTAATTCAAGCCCATTTTTTAATTGCAGTTTAAGCCCTTGTACACACGGTTGGACATTCCGACGGAAAATGTCCGATCGGACCCTGTTGTTTGATAATCCGACTGTGTGTGGGCTCCATCGGACTGTTTCCGTCGGAATATCAGACGGACAAAGTTTTAGAGCTGGGCTTTAAAACTTTCCGACAACATGATCCGATCTGACTTTGTCCGATTGTGTGTAGAGAATTCCGATTGGACAAAGCGCCACGCATGCTCAGATCAAATTCCTAGATCAAAGCTATTGGCTACTAGCCTGAACGTAGTCCCGTCGTAACGAAATAATGTCATCACGTTATGTATAGTCGGATTTTCCGTCAACTTTGTCCGACCGTGTGTATGCAACACAAGTTTCGGACAAAATCCGTTGGATTTTGTTGTCGGAATGTCCGACCGTGTGTACAAGGGCTAAGACCTTTCCAAATAATGATGCATAATATATTGTGCTTTCATTGGAGATATATTGTAAGGTCATCACTACTTCATTGTCGCACGGTGTATATTTTCCTGTACAGATTGTTTTATAACATCTGTGAAACTTAATCACTGTATGTGTTTACAGAACCAAAAAATGCCAAAATGCGTCTGGCTGTGAAGTTTTTCCCCCCAGACCCTGGTCAGCTGCAGGAGGAGTACACAAGGTTAGATCTCAAAGATTGATGTGCAAGATATTCCAGGGTTCTTTTACATGTGACTGTGTAATAACCAATGTTCTGTTTGCTTTAGGTACCTTTTTGCTATGCAGATCAAGAGGGACCTTGCAGAAGAGAGGCTGGTGTGCAGTGATAATACTACAGCTCTACTTATGTCTCTGCTCTTGCAGTGTAAGTATTTTACCTGTGAGGTGTGGACTCTCACTATAATCTAGGATACACCCTTGGGGCTCTAAGTAAACCCGTCCCAGCTCTTTGTGAAATGCATGCTGATGCTGGAGAAAGCTTGAATGTGATCAAAGTGCACAAAGGGCTTCAAATATGAACTTCTCTGCATTTCGAGGATTACCCAATTATATTCTCCCTTCCTATTTCTTGTTTTTAGTGAAACTTTAAAAATAAAAGTAGAATGTGACTTGTTGCTCTGGACAACACATTGCTACTTTCGTACATGTGGCTGCATACATTTCAGAAAAAAGTGAATTTGATCCAGAAGCTTTTGTCTTCGTTTGTGCCTTAAGAGAAGCAAACATTGTTATCATCAAACAATACAGGTTTCTTAGAATTGTAGACACATCCAACTACCATAGAGCAAACAAAATGAAGTCTGTGTGTTGCTTTCAGATTTGAGCATGGTACACACGATGCTTGCAACAAGACAAATCTGCACAGTCTGCAGCTATTATTATATCTTATGGAGACTAGAGGTCGACCGATATATCGGCCGGCCGATATATCGGCCGATATTTGACGTTTTTTAAATAATCAGCATCGGCCGATTGTGCTGATAAAAAGCCGATTTAGAACTACAGCGGGACTTTGAAATGACTTCTGTCATAGAAGTCAGTGTAAGTTGCCATAGAAACGTCTTCCTCCTCTCTGGGCAGGCTGCCAAGAAAAGAACAAAATGATACAATGTTTACACTTGAATGAATGAAGTCATCTCTGTGTGTAGAAGTTCTCAGTTTAACCATTTAAAGACTAAATCTTTTCTGACACTTGTTGCTTACAAGTAAAAATCCTGTATTTTCTGCCAGAAAATCACTTAGACCCCCCCAAAAATTATATATATTTTTTTTAGCAGAGATCCTAGGGAATAAAATGGCGGTTGTTGCAATATTTTATGTCACACAGCATTTGCACAGAGGTCTTTCAAATGCATTTTTTTGGTAAAAAAATACACTATTTAAAAAAATAAAAATAAAATAAAAACAGTAAAGTTAGCCCATTTTTTTTTTTTTTTTTATCTAAATCATACATACAAGTAAACTGATTGGAGGTTTGTTTTGATTAATAAATGTTTTAAATGTAAGATATTTTCTGTATCACTTATGAAGGCTGCTTTCACACTGGAGCGGGGCAGGCGTTGATGGTAAAACGCACGTTTTAGCGGCTCTTTACCATAATTTTAGCGGTGCTATTTGGCTGCTAGTGGGGCACATATAACCCAGCTAGTGGCCAAGGAAGAGGTTAAATGCGCCCATGAAGCACTGCTGCCAAATCGCATGCGCTTCGGCAGTGGTGCCCATTCATATCAATAGGCAGGAGTGGTGGAGGAGCGGTATACACCACTCCAAACGTGCTGCTTGCAGGACTTTTTTTTTTTTAAGATCCTGCCAGCGCATCGCCTCAGTGTGAAAGCACTCTGTCTTTCACACAGACTGCAGGGGAGCCATTTTGCAGGCACTTTACAGGCGCTATTTTTAGCCCAAAAGTGCCTGAAAAACGCCCCAGTGGGAAAGGTGTGTTAGATCAAGGGGGATTAAAAAAAAAAAAAAAAAAAAATAATAAAAAAGGAAAAAAATAAATAAATAAAATAAAATTGGCCTAACATATCGGCCCTAAAAAATCGGCATCATATATCGGCTATCGGCCGCCATGATTTCTAAATATCGGCATCGGCCAGAGAAAAACCCATATCGGTCGACCTCTAATGGAGACAATAGTACTTTTGTTGTCAGACTTCAGTTGCCCTAATAGCTATAGACTGAGGGGTTTTAGGAGACTGGAATTTCTGTGGAAGGTGTCCTAAATCAAACAGAGATTTAAAATATAAAGTATATTTTTTTGTAAAATTTTTAATACAGTGGTAACAGGTTTTTAGTTTTTTTGTCTAAAGCCTTCATGAGAGAGTTTCTCTCACTTCCTGTCCTGACAATGGTATCTTCCAGACAGGAATTGAACACAACAGTAACACAACAGGGACCAAGACAGCAGTAAACCTTCCCCCTTTTCTTTTTTCTTTTTTTTTTTCCCCCTCGCCTTCCGTTATGGTGAGACATTGTAATTATGTAAAACTTCCCCAACAGAAAGCAGTAAAAACTGACTGATTCTAACACAGGGTCTACTATATCCAAAGCTGAAAAGTAAGTTTTTGACTCAAGATACACTTTAAAATAAATCTGTTAGTTGTTTTAACCTTTTAGAAATACAGGTCTTGCCTAACAGAAGATGCCCCAATATGGCTTTTAACTTTATTAACTAAGCCCAGCCCAACTGCCATTTTGTTTTTCTAAAATAATAGCAGATACCTTAAGATGTCTGCTGTTAGGCAGGTTGTTTACTTAAAATGTGTGATGTGCACTTAAACCTTGGCTAGACTGAAACTAAAAGTTGTTTGTGGTGACTATGGTATACCTGTAACAGAAACTTAGAAAATTATGAATTTAAGCTGTGAACTGTCAAAAAAAAAAAAAAAAAAAAGTGTTAGTGTTCAAATCCTGGCCACCTTCACCAACTTGGTACGAATGGCTGGTCAAAGTCACACCGTGCTGTCACTGATACAGGACAATGAAACTCTTGGCCTCACCTGCACAAACATTTCCAGCTTGCGGGACCACAGTCTAAGTGCCAGTAGACTGAGAGCGATCACTGGGTTTGGTTACCAATGCAATTAACCTGTTAGGCCCCGGATCATTTGCTACCAGATGTTATTGTAAACATTTCATATTTACAATTAAATAATTATGCATTTTTATAAATGCTTGTTATACCCACTGTCACCACAGACAGGAATATCCAGAGATTTGCCATATAGTAGCACCCATCAAATAGACAGGGATTCTCTAAGTTCTGGCTTGGTGCATTGGACACCACATTTTGAAATATTGTTTAATAAGAAACGGGTAACGGTGCAAACGAAAACAGAAAAGGGGTATTACAAAAGAAACAAGACAATTATGAAACAGAAAAACATAAAGGGTTTAAGAAAGAAAATACTTAACAAAGTCCTGGTTCTGTGAGTTTAGCAAAGTCCAGTCAATGAGCAACATGGATCAGTGGCTTTCATAAATTTGGTCATATATTCTTTGTTTGATGGTAAGGGAGAGCTTCAGACTGCTAATGCAGTCTCTTTTCTAGTCCTTGAGGAGGGTGTTGAGAGAAATGACCTGACCAATGAGAAGGTCTGAGAAGTGATATGATGTCAGTCTTTATGATCATTCAGCTGTCGCGTCCTCCGATACAGTTTTCTAAATGTAATAATATTTTGAGTATACCACACGTCCTGACCCAGTAACCCACATGCAATTGGCATTCTAGAGGTACTAAACTGGTATGCCTCAGAAACAGGCTTTTATGATATCAGTTAGCCCTGGGTACCCTGCACGTACTCCTAATGGGTCTAATTACACTGAGTTTCTAAGCCTGGCAAAATGAATTTTTTTTTTTTTTTTTACGATGCCTGATTCCAATACATTCAATGAGAAGTGCTGATGGCTTTTCTAGATGTTTACTGCCAACAGATATTCGGATAACTCCTTACATACTGCAGTGTTCTGTTCCAGATCTCCTGCTAAAACATTCAGTTAGTTATTTACAACTTTAGCAAATCCCTCATTATTAGTCATCTGCTAAGTAATGGTCAGCAGAATGGTTGGCTATTCCTGACTTCTTTTGAACCCTTAAGCCAGCCATAGATGAATCGAAATTCAGCTGTTTCAGTGGGGACTGGTCGAATTTTAACCCATCTATGGGCAGCGAGTTGTACAGAAGTTGATCTCTTGATCGACTTCTGTACAACCAGCCTGTTTGGTTGTTTTTTTGGTTTTTTTTTTTCCCATTCGATCAGTGCCACCGGCTGTAGCAGGCAACACTGAGTATTGTATTCTGATTGCAGGGGACTCTCCCCACTGTCAGAATATAATGGCTCTGCAAGAGGGATTACCCTATCAATGCAGAGTGTGTTGATGGGGTAATCAAATCTTTTTTTGTTTAACCTTCTGGTTGAATGAAAAGCATTGTCTATGGCCTGACTTGGCAAACTGTTTGCTCAAGTTTCATGCCTATGGAGATGCACTTCTGGGATTATAGCTATCTCCTGGAAGGGGGCTAACAGCTGTTCTGTCTCCTAGTCTAAAAAATGTCTTGGCTGACGTTTGAAATTTTGAACAACATGGCTGTCCTGTGTCTTCTCACATGTTTTTTTTTTTTTTTTTTTTTTTTTTTGGGGGGGGGGGGGGGGGGTTACTCGATTTGCATGATCATTACAGGCTGCAGCTCCTTTGATGAGAAGAAACCTCAGTAAGTTGCTTAGTGAAATATAAATGTTGCTAAGATGTTG
This sequence comes from Lithobates pipiens, assembly GCF_037356315.1. Classification (NCBI taxonomy): domain Eukaryota; kingdom Metazoa; phylum Chordata; class Amphibia; order Anura; family Ranidae; genus Lithobates; species Lithobates pipiens. The sequence continues at coordinate 482,412,090 of NW_027507758.1, forward strand.
TTATATTTCATGTTTATTACACTTAGATCATGTGCTTTAAATCTAAAAATGTTACACAGATAACCTTCTATGCTATCGGACTATTGGCTCATAGCATTTGCTCGTTTTACTTCAGGTTTTCCTTCCATATTCTTATCTATATATCCATATCTGTTACAGCTGAAGTGGGGGATTACGATCAGAAAGTGGATTTGGAGAATCTGAAAAACACTCACTATGTACAGAGACAGCACAGTCTGGAAGAACGCATATTGCAGTACCACCACGAGCACATGTGAGTCATATGCTATCATTTTTATAAATGATCATATTAATATCTGTATACAACAGTAAAGCCTTATGATTATTTGGCATTTTTTTGTTTACTTTTTGTTAAATTATGTGAGCATGTAATAAGTATTCTATTCTAATGACACATGTGTTGCTATAATTTCCTTTTGCAGTGGCATGTCTCCAGCTGATGCTGATTTCCAGATTCTGGAGATTTCTAGAAGACTCGACCTGTATGGAACCCGCTTCCACCTTGCATCTGACCGGGAAGGTGCCAAAATTAATTTGTCAGTTTCTCATATGGGTGTACTGGTTTTTCAGGTAATATTTGAGATTCATGTACAAAAATGTTTTAAGATAGTCTTTGTGTATATATTAAGTACTTGCCTAAAAAAAAAAAAAAAAAAAAAAACTGCAGTGGTGTCTGCTTTCACTGCATCCAGTACCATGTGGATTAAAATATTAAAGCCTAGTGTATTTAATTTGGAACACATCTGGGTAGGTAAAATAAGCACATGATTTTCACCAAGGTCCAAAATAGCTTTGAGCATTTTTAGCCACAACAACCTGCTGCATGCTGGAAGTTCAAGTCAGAGAGCACGCTCTCACAACATCAAGGGTCAGCTGATGCACGCCTCCGAGCTACATGTTCCATCTTTCTTAGTGTGCCTCAAAAAGATTTTGGCCTATCTGAGATGCTGCCTGTGCGTGTCAGAAGACGGTAAGCTCGGCCCTCAACTGGGATGATTGGGTGGAATGCTGACATGTAGGTGCCCGTCGGAAAGCCCAACTCCGCCAGCAAACTCTTGCCTCTCCTGGTGCTGACATACTGAGATTCTGAATGCGTGAGAAGGTCTCCTGCCTGTCTATGCTCCTTGCTCCCAGCGCTCAAGGCTTTGCATTAAATCGCTTATGCAGCAGTTGTCTGGGAATACTCTCTCCTTTTAATCATCTTCCTTCCATTGCTGCTTAAACCGTATTAATGACTTGATTGTATGGCTTCTTCCAGGCTGCATGATAGCATGCATAATCCAAGCCATTCATTAGGAGCCCGGCTGTCATCAACAGCCCCCATGTATCTTTCAGCACTACAGGGGGTGTTATAGACCTCCCTGGCAATGAGCAGAAGCATTGCACATACCAGATAGAATATATATATATATATATATATATATATATATATACATACAGTGCCTTGCAAAAGTATTCGGCCCCCTTGAACTTTTCGACCTTTTGCCACATTTCAGGCTTCAAACATAAAGATATAAAATTTTAATTTTTTGTCAAGAATCACCAACAAGTGGGACACAATTGTGAAGTGGAAAGAAATCTATTGGATAATTTAAACTTTTTTAGCAAATAAAAAACTGAAAAGTGGTACGTGCAAAATTATTCGGCCCCTTTACTTTCAGTGCAGCAAACTCACTCCAGAAGTTCAGCGAGGATCTCTGAATGATCCAATGTTGTCCTAAATGACTGATGGTGATAAATAGAATCCACCTGTGTGTAATCAAATCTCTGTATAAATGCACCTGCTCTGTGATAGTCTCAGGGTTCTGTTGAAAGCGCAGAGAGCATCATGAAGACCAAGGAACACACCAGGCAGGTCCGTAATACTGTTGTGGAGAAGTTTAAAGCCGGATTTGGATACAAAAAGATTTCCCAAGCTTTAAACATCCCAAGGAGCACTGTGCAAGCGATCATTTTGAAATGGAAGGAGTATCAGACCACTGCAAACCTACCAAGACCTGGCCATCCCTCTAAACTTTCAGCTCAGACAAGGAGGAGACTGATCAGAGATGCAGCCAAGAGGCCCATGATCACTCTGGATGAACTGCAGAGAACTACAGCTGAGGTGGGAGAATCTGTCCATAGGACAACAATCAGTCGTACACTGCACAAATCTGGCCTTTATAGAAGAGTGGCAAGAAGAAAGCCATTTCTCAAAGATATCCATAAAAAGTCTCGTCTAAAGTTTGCCACAAGCCACCTGGGAGACACACCAAACATGTGGAAGAAGGTGCTCTGGTCAGATGAAACCAAAATCGAACTTTTTGCCCACAATGCAAAACGATATGTTTGGCGTAAAAGCAACACAGCTCATCACCCTCAACACACCATCCCCACTGTCAAACGTGGTGGCAGCATCATGGTTTGGGCCTGCTTTTCTTCATCAGGGAAAGGGAAGATGGTTAAAATTGAGGGGAAGATGGATGCAGCCAAATACAGGACCATTCTGGATGAAAACCTGTTGGAGTCTGCAAAAGACCTGAAACTGGGATGGAGATTTATCTTCCAACAAGACAATGATCCCAAACATACAGCAAAATCTACAAAGGAATGGTTCACAAATAAAGGTATCCAGGTGTTAGAAAGGCCAAGTCAAAGTCCAGACCTGAATATCTTTCAGGAGATATATATTGTATTTCTATCTCTTTTTTATATATATATATGTGTGTATGTATGTGTATATATATATGTATGTGTGTATGTGTGTATGTGTGTATGTGTGTGTATATATATATATATATATATATATATATATATATATATATATATATATATATATATATATATATATACATATACAGTCAGGTCCATAAATATTGGGACATCAACACAATTCTAATCTTTTTGTCTATATACATCACCACAAGGGATTTGAAATGAAACAAACAAGATGTGCTTTAACTGCAGACTTTCAGATTTAATTTGAGGGTATTTACATCCACATCAGGTGAACGGTGTAGGAATTACAACAGTTTGTATATGTGCCTCACACTTTTTAAGGGACCAAAATTAATGGGACAATTGGCTGTTCAGCTGTTCCATGACCAGGTGTGTGTTAATCCCTCATTATCCCATTTACAAGGAGCAGATAAAAGGTCCAGAGTTCATTTCAAGTGTGCTATTTGCATTTGGAATCTGTTGCTGTCAACTCTCAATATGAGATTCAAAGAGCTGTCACTATCAGTGAAGCAAGCCATCATTAGGCTGAAAAAAAACAAAACAAACCCATCAGAGAGATAGCAAAAACATTAGGTGTGGCCAAATCAACTGTTTGGAACATCCTTAAAAAGAAAGAACACACCGGTGATTTCAGTAACGCCAAAAGACCCAGAAGACCATGGAAAACAACTGTGGTGGATGACCGAAGAATTCTTTCCCTGGTGAAGAAAACACCCTTCACAACAGTTGGCCAGATCAAGAACACTCTCCAGGAGGTAGGTGTATGTGTGTCAAAGTCAACAATCAAAGGGAGACTTCACCAGAGTGAATACAGAGGGTTCACCACAAGATGTAAACCATTGGTGAGCTTCAAAAACAGGAAGGCCAGATTTGAGTTTGCCAAACAACATCTAAAAAAGCCTTCACAGTTCTGGAACAACATCCTATGGACAGATGAGACCAAGATCAACTTGTACCAGGGTGATGGGAAGAGAAGAGTATGGAGAAGGAAAGGAACTGCTCATGATCCAAAGCATACCACCTCATCAGTGAAGCATGGTGGTGGTAATGTCATGGCGTGGGCCTGTATGGCTGCCAATGGAACTGGTTCTCTTGTATTTATTGATGTGACTGCTGACAAGAGCAGCAGGATGAATTCTGAAGTGTTTCGGGCAATATTATCTGCTCATATTCAGCAAAATGCTTGAGAACTCATTGGACTGCGCTTCACAGTGCAGATGGACAATGACCCGAAGCATACTGCGAAAGCAACCAAAGAGTTTAAGGGAAAGAAGTGGAATGTTATGCAATGGCCAAGTCAATCACCTGACCTGAATCCGATTGAGCATGCATTTCACTTGCTGAAGACAAAACTGAAGGCAGAATGCCCCAAGATCAAGCAGGAACTGAAGACAGTTGCAGTAGAGGCCTTGCAGAGCATCATCAGGGATGAAACCCAGTGCCTGGTGATGTCTATGCGTTCCAGACTTCAGGCTGTAATTGACTGCAAAGGATTTGCAACCAAGTATTAAAAAGTGAAAGTTTGATGGATGATTGTTAATCTGTCCCATTACTTTTGGTCCCCTAAAAAGTGTGAGGCACATATACAAACTGTTTTAATTCCTACACCGTTCACCTTATTTGGATGTAAATACCCTCAAATTAAAGCGGAAAGTCTGCAGTTAAGGCGCATCTTGTTAGTTTCATTTCAAATCCATTGTGGTGGTGTATAGAGCCAAAAATATTAGAATTGTGTCGATGTCCCAATATTTATGGACCTGACTGTATGTATATGTGTGTGTGTGTGTGTGTGTGTATATGTATGTGTATATGTATGTGTATATATATATATATATATATATATGTGTGTGTGTGTGTGTGTGTATATGTATGTATGTATATATATGTGTATATATATATATATATATATATATATATATATATATATATATATATATATATATATATATATATATATATATATATATATCTCTCCTGCAAGATATTTTTCTACTTTACTGTGCATTTTATCATTGAAAAGCTGAAGGCCGTATGACCTTTTCTTGTCTTTCAGGCTTATTTAATTAGCTAGTATAAAATTCGGTCACATGCTAATCGGATATTCAGGTTTCCCCCCCTCAATTAAAAGCTGTAGACAGAAATCAGGTTGCTATGGAATGCTACACTTTTATCTGATGAAGTAGGTGTCTGCACTCTGTTGATCTTGGTGCAGTTGTGGATGCACATGAGCATATCTGCATTCAGTATTGCCATTCGGTTATAATAAATCTATAGACAGTTTATCTATAAGATAACCATGAGTAGTTGCTATAATTTGACTGTTTCAGCCAGGTTTACCATAGAGGCAAATGTCTTCAGTGACAGTCAGTTTGAGGTGTGTGCCTGTTAAGCATTGTCACATACTAGTGCTTGAAAACTGTATTTTATACACTGGTCTGTATGCTTACTTGAGCATTATATTTATAATCTTCAGTCTTGTAATTTGCAAAATGTGTTTACACATCCATATGAAAACTTCCTTAACGCCTACTGTACAGTGAGAAAAAAAATGTATTTGATCCCCTGCATATTTTAAGTTTGCCCACTTAAAAAGAAATTAAGGGTTTATAATTGTTATCATAGGTGTATTTTAAATTATAGAGGCAGAATATCAACCAAAAATCCAGAAAAAAACGCCTAATACAAGTGTTTTAAATTGATTTGCATAATTCTGGCTCCCACAGACTGTCTACAGTATGTGCTCATGTGGTACACAGATTAGTCCTGTCAATTTTAAAAAGGTGCTCCTAATAAGAACTCGTTATGTGTAGAAAAGACACCTGTCCACAGAATCTTGCTTCCATTCAAGCTCTTTGACAAAGCGCTGTCAAAGGACTTCGGGGACAAGATTGTATACCTGCACAAGGCGTGAATGGGCTACAAGACCATCAGCAAAAAGCTTGGTGAGGAGACAAGCGTTGGAGCGATTAATCGCAAATGGAATAAATACAAAATAACCATCAATCAACCTTGGGTTGGAGCTCCATGCAAGATTTCGCCTCATGGAGTAAGGATGATGATGAGAAAAGTGAGGGATCATCCCAGAACTACACGGAAGGTGCTTGTGAATGATCTCAAGGCAATTGGGACCAACTGCCAGAACACTAAAGATGGGTCGTGGATGGGTCTTCCAACATGACAATGACCCAAAACATACCACCAAGGCAACACATGAGTGGCTCAAGAAGAAGTACATTAAGGTCATGGCTTGGCCTAGCCAGTCTCCAGACCTTAATCCTATAGAATATTTAAGGAGGGATCTGAAACTTTGAGTTGCCAAGTGACAGTCAAGAAAAATTAAGTATTATGGTATTCGTTTATGAAACTGAGATGAGCTGCGATCCTGATCGCAGCTCATCTCAGATCATTATCCGTTTATAAAACAAGAGAAAATCGGGGGAGAACATGTTTTCCGCTGATCATCTCCGCAGAAAATCTGTCATAAACAGAAACGGACAGTTTATGAAGGTGCTATCTCAGCACTTCACTGGCGAGCTCTGTCAGAGTTCTCCCTCCCAGAGGTGGAGACTCAGGGGGAGAAGAGAGAATTCCCAGAGAACTGAGGGGAAAGCAGGAAGATTGACTTCCTTCTTTCTTGATCAGACCCCCCCCCCCCCCCCCCAGACAATAAACCTATCCCCCTGCCGTGTGTGTGTGTAACTTTCTTTTTTTGTTTAGTGGGACTAATTATTTTATTAATATTAGGTGGGCGGTCTCCTCTGAGAATGCCCATGAACATACACCTCAAGTGTTTCAGCGAATTTCTGGTACTGTCATCTCGCAATGTCTCTCGAGATTACAGTAACGGGGCAATTCTCCACAGTTCAAAGCGCTTGTAGATCGCTTCACTCCTCAAAATGAGAAGCTCTCTACACCGCTTCATAAACAGGCACTCAGAGGAGAGAGATCTCCTCTGAGAACTCAGCAGCGGATATATTCCTCTGCTTGATAAATGGACACCTTAGAGAAGATCTGTAAATAAGAGTGGACCAAAATCCCTCCTGAGATGTGTGCAAACCTTGTCACCAACTACAGGAAACGCCTGTCCTCTGTGCCTGCCAACAAGGGTTTCTCCACCAAGTACTAAAGCGGGAGTCCGCTGTTTTTTTTTTTTTTAAAGCCAGCAGCTACAAATACTGCAGCTGCTGACTTTTAAAATAATGACACTTACCCGCCCAGTGCGCCCGTGATGTCGGCACCCGAAGCCGATCTCTCGATCGTCTCTCGGGTGCTGCCGCCGCCATCTTGGGTATGGGAATCCGGAAGTGGAGCCTTTCGGCTTTATTTCCCGGTTCCCTACTGCGCATGAGCGAGTCGCGCTGCACAATAAGGATGGTCCCCGCTGTCTCTGGGATCCGTGTGTTTCCCAGCAGGCAGCGGGGGACCTTCGGAAAGGGGCGTAGATTCTGCGGAAAGGGGCGTACCTCCTGCAGAATCTACGCCGGAAGTGGGTGCAGATACCTGTACTGTACAGGTACCTGCACCCCCCTCCCCCCTGAAAGGTGCCAATTGTGGCGCCGGAGGGGGGGGGGGTTCCAATGAGCGGAAGGTCCACTTTAGGGTGGAGCTCCGCTTAAGTCATGTTTTGCTTGGGGAACAAATGCTTATTTTACTTACTGACCTGCCAACTCCATTTATAACATTTTGTATCATGCTTTTGTTTGTTTTTTCTGGATTTTTTGTTTATATTCTGTCGTTATCATTTAAAATGCACCTATTATAAAACCAATTATAGACCCTTAATTTCTTTAAGTGGGCAGACTTACAAAATCTGCATGGGATCAAATAATAATTTTCCCCACTGTGTGTGTATTTGATGCATGTGGTGTTAAGGCAGCCCATTCACTTTTAATGGGCCCTTAAAGTGATTTGTAAAGGCTTGTTTTTGTTTTTTTTCTATAAAGATAACAAACTTTTTATACTTGCCTGCTCTGTTGTAGTGGATTTGCACAGAGCAGCCCGGATCCTCCTCTTCTCGGCTTGCTATGGGGGCACCTGAGCTGAGTCACAGCCCCCTGTGTCCATTCAGACATGGAGCCGCCCAACCTGGCCCTGTCCCACCCCCTCTCTGCCCTAATTGGCTAGCTGACTTTGACAGCAGTGGAAGCCAATGGTGCCACTGCTGTGTCTCAGCCAATCAGGAAGGAGAGTCTGGGTGACTGAGACGCTCATGGGACAGCGCTGGATAGTGAGGGGGCTCAGTTAAGTGTGAGGGGGGGCTGCTGCACACAGAAGGCTTTTTATCTTAATGTATCCTAACTCATTTAACATAACTCAGAACATGAAAAAAAAAATTTTGAACAATGAGGCGCACCACAGTACACATTGATTCATCTATGCATTTTTGTGTGCTAAAAGGCAGCAACGTTTTTTTCACTGTATGTGCAGGTGGGTGTCATTCAGTATCAATAGCAACACCCATATATGTATAGCTCACAGGGGTAAATACAGCTTCATGGTGTAACATCTTTCTTTTCTGGGTCAATAATTGAATTTCCTTTTCACTTATACTCATTACTTTTCCATTTTTGTCTTGCAGGGTAACACAAAAATTAATACATTTAACTGGTCAAAAATTCGGAAGTTAAGCTTCAAAAGGCGACGTTTCCTCATAAAGTTACACCCGGAGGTTCATGTGAGTAATGTAAAAAATATCCCTTTTATCGCAGTTTTTTAACAGTGGGAAAAATCTTGGCTGGTTTTTCCGACAGAATTCCGCTCAAGCATGAATTTTGGCTACACGCGGTCATACAAGTTCATAGAACTTTCGACCATCAAGAACGCAGTAACGTACAAAACAGGACGACGAGCCAAGAAAATTAAGTTCAATGCTTCCGAGCATGCGTCAAATTGTTTCCAAGCATGCGTAGGAATTTTGCACGTCGGAATTGGTACAGACGATTGGAACTTCTGATCGAAACTTTTTCCGACCGAAAAATTGAGAACCTGCTCTCAATCTTTTGCTAGCAGAATTTCCAATTGTGTGTATGCAGCATAACAGGAATTTGTACCTTTTCATGAAAGATGCACTGCAGTTGAGGTTTGGAGTTTTTTTTTTATTGGTGTATGTATAACAAGCTAACCCATCTAAACTGGAAAATGTACATAAATATTGTTAGCATTGATAGTTAGAAGTGGTCTCTGTATTCTATTAAAAAAAAAAAATATAGTGAAGGCCCTACTGTTTCCACAGGAAGAGAAACGCACACAGAATGCTTAAGAAACGTATCTTGTCTATTCATCAACTTACAACGGCTTTAGTACAGTTAAGGGATAAGGTTAGATCACGTGCCCGTTGCCTGAGAACAATACAGCTCTATGCCTTAGTAGATACTCAAGGTCAATTCTGGCTATATGACTAGAAATACAAAATGTTATCTTTCATTTTCTCGTGAGAACACAGGTGAAGAAAGGAAACCTTAAGGGAGAACCCTACATGCATAACTAAAAAGAAATTAAGTCTCTAAAGCATAATTCTGACTAAGACCTGCTTACTCAGTTATATATATATATATATATATATATATATATATATATATATATATTGTATATGTATAACTGCAAGGATGCTAAACTGTATATGAAATCCTACCTACTAGCAGACACCAGATGATGAATGTGTTTACCTTTTATTATCACAAAAAACTTCTCTGTGTGGCTTTTACATTTACAGCGGGTATAGAAAATAATAATCACATTTTGTTGCTTTGCAGCCCCACATGAAGACACAGTTGTTTTTTGTTTTATCCAGCTGTATTTACTGTATTTGCAGCATATAACAAGTGCAAGATATGACACCAACATGTCAGGAGTTGGAAAAAGGATCACCCCCATTGTGTCAGTGTTTTGTTGCTTCAATTATAGCCTTTGGTCTGTTGGGATATGTCTCTACTAACTTTGCACATCTAGACTTTGCAATATTTGCCCACTCTTCTTTGCAGAACTGCTGAAGTTCTGTTAAATTTGATGGTGACCGTTTGTAGATTGCAGTCTTCAAGTCATTCCATAGATTTTTCATGGGACTTAAGTCTGGGTTCTGCTTAGACCATGCAAGAACAGTCACCCTTTTCTCCTTCAACCGCTGTGTGGTAACTTTTTGCTGTGTGCTTTGCGTCATTGTCATGTTAGAAGGTAAACCTTCTTCCCATGATGATTTTGTGGCAGGGGGCAGCATATTTTCCTCAAGAATTAGATGGTATTTTGCTTTATCTATTTTCCCTTCTGTCCTGACAAGTGCTTCAGTCCCTGCTGCAGAGAAACACCCCATAACGGGATATTATCACCTCAATGCTTTACTGTAGGAATGGTGTTATTTGGATGGTAAGCTGCATTTGATTTCCGCCAGACATATCGTTTGGTGTTGAGGCCAAATAACTTAATTTTAGTCTCATCTGACCATAAAACTTTTTTCCATATGGCCGCAGAATCTCCAATGTGCGTTTTTTGGCAAAGCTTAGTCGCAACTGCATGTGGCCTTTCTTGGAATGTCTTTTTTCTTGCAACCCTCCCATACAAGCCACATTTGTGGAGAATTTGTCATATTGTTGTTACAGGACCACTCTTTGTCATACGTTCCTGTAACTGCTTCAGAGTTGCTATAGGCCTCTTGGTAGCCTCTCTGACTAGTTTCCTCCTGGCTCCTTCATCCAGTTTGGAGTGATGTCCTGATCCAGGGAGGGTCTGTATTGTACAAAATACCTTCCACTTCCTAATTATAGACTTCACTTTGCTTCTAGTCATTAATAAAGCCTTTACATTTTTTTTCTGTATCCATGTCTTGACTTTCCACAACTTTATCGTGGAGATCTTTTGACAGTGCCTTGCCACCCATAGTTGGTTGTTTGCTCAAGTTGTACTATTGGGGAAATGCTCCAGGAAAGCTCTTTTCATGCTGAGCTAATAAAAATAACCACAACTGATCACAGTTGAAAGTCAGATGGCTTTGTGTATCATTGCTAAAGTGGTTAGCTACACCTGATTGAGTTTACAAGCTGTTTTTAGGAGGGGGGTTGATTCTTCTTTCTTTTTTTTTTTTTTTCTCTGACACGTTGGTATTGTATCTTTCACTTGGACATTATAAGTTGCAGTAAATGCAACAAAAACTGTTTGTCTTCATTTCAGCAAAATGTGAATATTTTAAAGGGGGGGGGGTTATATACCCACTTTATTTCACTTTGTTACACTGGTCATACTTTTTCTAACCCCATGGCTAAACCTTACCCACTGCCATTCCACTGTGAAATGTGACTGCCTGATTACCCAGAAAGGGCAGTCTTACTGGACTAGGAAATTTAATTTAGTGGCATTTAGCTAGTCTGTAAAAGTCAGGTCCCAGCAACAAACTAAAAACAGTTTGAGGAGTGGGCAGATTAGTGGGTTAAAGGAACTAGAATACATCTTTTGATGTCTGCTCTTAACCGGACTTTTTTTATTTTTTATTATTATTATTATTTTTTATATAAAATTCATGATTAAATTATATTCATGATACATGAATACGTAGTATACAAATACATGACAGACATATAAATACTATAGAAAACTATATGGAAAAAATTACCTGGGTATAAGTATTCTCAACACACATAAGGAGGTGCTGATCACTGAATAAGAAGTCTTTAAAATTGTTTGGATGCCACAACTCGTATGCATGTTCTACATAACTTCTCCATATGGATGTGGGCAGTTTGGCCATCCCACAGAATTATCACCTTCATCTCCCAAATGCAGCATTTATTAGGCTAAGCATATTGTGAGCTAGTGACCTGGATATCTACTGCAAAATGTACTACCTACACTACCATTCTCCCCTCAACACGTAATGCACAGATTTAGCTAACTTGTAGAGTAAAATGGAAGAAAGGCTAAGGTACACTGTATGACCAGTGGATATTTTATCTTAGAGGCCATACCACCATCTTACAAACATACCCAGCTATTTATATTACACAGAAAGTACTGCAGCCCACAATGGCTTAGTCAATATGGTTGCAGACCTAATCTCAACTGTACAAGAAGTGGGCTGTCCCCTGGAGGCCTCTTACACATATTGTGGAGATTCCAAAATATTTTTAAATATTGGAATTGTGTATTAGTTACCATCAATAGTTTTTTTTGTTTTGTTTTTTTGTTTTTTACACCTAATCCTAAATTGTGATTACTTGGGCTAATGTATTGCGAGGAGGTTCCTCCTGACGTACAGACCACCTATACATTGTTTCTAGTTTTATATACTTCTAGCTCCTAATCTGCTGTTTGACAACTGTACATTCGGTATCTTGAGTATTGCAGTTTATTCACCCCCTGCTCTTCTTTCATGAGTACTGTTAATCGCTGAATTGTATACTTAGATTTTATTCCCTATGATATGATATTGTTAAAAAATGCATCAAAAACCTGTTTCATAAAAAGTACTTGAGCTACTGTCAGATTTAAGATGATCTCTGATTTCCAGATTTCCAGACACAGTTATATAGGAGGGAACTAGAAATCCTCCTCAATTCTGTCCACACGCATAGGCCCCATGCATACGGGGAGTTTTTACAGCAGCTTTTAGGAGCGTCAGGCATTTTTGTACAGCTAAAAAAACAAAGGAAGAGGCGCCTCTGGGTGTAGAGATAACATACACTTTAAAAAAACGTATTTAATACAGGCAACTCACATTTTGGAGGTGGTCTATGAGCATTCAGTCACTTTAAAAGCTGATCATGGATGTGGTCATCTGATAGTCCATCAAGCTGAGGCGCTGTAGCCGCTAGTGGCCAGGAAGTGGCACAGACGCCGGCCGTGGAGCGCCGTTCAAAGCAGAGCGAAGTCTGGAGCGCCGGCGGAGAGAGATGACATCATGAGGTGGGTGCGACCGGTTTCGTGAGCGTACAGGCTGAGGTTGTTTGACAGCTGCGCTCCTTCATCAAGCAAGTGGGACAACAACAAAGACTTTTTTATATATATATATATATATATATATATATATATATATATATATATATATATATATATATATATATATATATATATATATATATATATATATATATATATGCCATGCACAGGAGGAAGGGGAGGAGGCACTTAAAATGCAGGTGCATTTTACAAAGGATTACAAATCTTAGTTGCAAAAAAATAAAAGGGGGTGTCAGCAAGAACATGAAATAAGATATAAATTAATTGGAAATGGAAGATGAATAAAAAAAAAAAAAAAAAAGAAGCTAAAAAAAAAAAAAAACGAATTAAAATAAATATAACAATGGTACTGAAAAAAAAAATCAAGACTCATGGGTAAATCTTGATTTTTGTTTTTTTGTTTTTTTTTCAGTACCATTGTTATATTTTTTATTTTTTATTTTATTTTTACATTTATCATCTTTATTTTATTTTAATTATTTTTTTGGTGGGTTTTTTTTGGGGTTTTTTTTTGGGGGTTTTTTTTTTTTTTTTTTTATTCATCTTCCATTTCCAATTCATTTATATCTTATTTCATGTTCTTGCTGACACCCCCCTTTTTTTTTTTTTGCAACTAAGATTTGTAATCCTCTGCACCTGCTTTTTAAGTGCCTCCTCCCCTTCCTCCTGTGCATGGCCTATATATATCAGTCTTTGTTGTTGTCCCACTTGCTTGATGAAGGAGCGCGGCTGTCAAACAACCTCAGCTTGTACGCTCACGAAACTGGTCGCACCCACCTCATGATGTCATCTCTCTCCGCCGGCGCTCCAGACTTCGCTCTGCTTTGAACTGCGCTCCACGGCCGGCGTCTGTGCCACTTCCTGGCCACTAGCGGCTACAGCGCCTCAGCTTGATGGACTATCAGATGACCACATCCATGATCAGCTTTTAAAGTGACTGAATGCTCATAGACCACCTCCAAAATGTGAGTTGCCTGTATTAAATACGTTTTTTTAATTAAAGTGTATGTTATCTCTACACCCAGAGGCGCCTCTTCCTTTGCTTTTTTCACAGACTTTGGAACATGGTTTCTGTCCTTCACTGATGGCAGCCCTGGATATGGAGCTCCTGGTTTTAAATGCTTTCCTTTGTTCTACTGGACAGTAGCTTTTATATTTATAATCATACGGATCTTTACATAATATGGACTCTCACTCATATAATTGGATTTTTGGTTTCAATTGGTGAGAGACTGGTGGACATTGGGAAAAATCTTTGACCCTGTTTTTGCGCATTTACTTGTGTATTATTTTTGTACAGCTTAAAGACTTCTCTCAATGTTATTCTATGGCCTCATGCACACGCAGGCTTTTAGGAGCTGTAAGTGGCATAGGCGTTTCTGAGATGCAAAAAAGACCCTACGTTCAGTGCATTCTGAGGATCAGTGTTAGAGTTGAAAAAACGTCTGATGCTGGTAAAAGCTGCTAAAAGTGGCTTAACGCAGGATACAGCCGTATTAAAATCAAAAAATATCAGTACAGCGCAAATACAAAATAATACAATAAATATCATAAAGTGAAAAATGAAAAGTCCATATAGTGAATAATAAGAGAAGTTCAGAAAGAGTCCACTTGTGTAATGTATCTTCAATCAATATATCAAGTGACGATGTGATCCCTTCACCATTGAGCAAGTTGAACTCTCACCTCAACAAGTGGACCCCTGATAAATCAGATAGGTCAAAAACGCATGTTCCCATCAAGGGTAGATCATAAGGTTACAGCAGACCAAGCGGAAGCATTTCCAGGTAAGGTTCTCCTCCGTATCATCAGATCAATGGGATATCATATATGAAAAAGAACAGGCAAATCTAGTGCTCTCCGTTGATGCAAATTTATTAAACATATAAATAAAAAACAAATACCACTCACATTTGAAAGCACTGATCTCCAGTGCTGAGTGCTAAGATAAAAAGTACCATGCATGGATCAGTGTGTCAGCTGGCGGATGACGTCACGACCTGCGTCGTGACGTCATCCGCCAGCTGACACACTGATCCATGCATGGTACTTTTTATCTTAGCACTCAGCACTGGAGATCAGTGCTTTCAAATGTGAGTGGTATTTGTTTTTTATTTATTTGTTTAATAAATTTGCATCAACGGAGAGCACTAGATTTGCCTGTTCTTTTTCATATATGATATCCCATTGATCTGATGATACGGAGGAGAACCTTACCTGGAAATGCTTCCGCTTGGTCTGCTGTAACCTTATGATCTACCCTTGATGGGAACATGCGTTTTTGACCTATCTGATTTATCAGGGGTCCACTTGTTGAGGTGAGAGTTCAACTTGCTCAATGGTGAAGGGATCACATCGTCACTTGATATATTGATTGAAGATACATTACACAAGTGAACTCTTTCTGAACTTCTCTTATTATTCACTATATGGACTTTTCATTTTTCACTTTATGATATTTATTGTATTATTTTGTATTTGCGCTGTACTGATATTTTTTGATTTTGAGATGTGGGATTTGGTAATTTGACCTACAGTATTCTAGCTGCATTTTTATATATTTTCTCACTGTATTTGTTGTGTTTTTAGCGCTGGTTGATTTTTCACTTTATACAGCCGTATTAAGCCTCATTAAAGCGGAGGTCCACCCTAAAGTGGACCTTCCGCTCATTGGAACCCCCCCCCCCCCTCCGGCGCCACAATTGGCACCTTTCAGGGGGGAGGGGGGGTGCAGGTACCTGTACAGTACAGGTATCTGCACCCACTTCCAGCGTAGATTCTGCAGAAGGTACGCCCCTTTCCGCAGAATCTACGCCCCTTTCCGAAGGTCCCCCTCTGCCTGCTGGGAAACACACGGATCCCAGAGACAGCGGGGACCATCCTTATTGCGCAGCGCAACTCGCGCATGCGCAGTAGGGAACCGGGAAATGAAGCCGCAAGGCTCCATTTCCTGATTCCCATACCCAAGATGGCGGCGGCAGAACCCGAGACACGATCGAGAGATCAGCTTCGGGGGCCGACATCGCGGGCGCGCTGGGCGGGTAAGTGTCATTATTTTAAAAGTCAGCAGCTGCAGTGTTTGTAGCTGCTGGCTTTTAAAAAAACAAAAAACGGCGGACTCCCGCTTTAAGCATTTTGTTTGTTTTGTATGTCAAAATCAATGGTTTCCTATGAGAGCCCATTGATTTGAATGAAGTCATACCAGAAGTTGGATCGTGATGATCCAACTTATGGTGCGGCTTGTGCGCTAAGGATAATGAAGGAGAACCCTTGCCAAAATGGGGAGAAAAACTGGCGTTGGGTTCCCCCCCCCAAAATCCATACCAGATCCTTATCTGAGCACGCAGCCTGGCAGGTCAGGAAAGGGGGGGGTAGATGAGCGAGTGCCCCCCTCACCTCCTGGACCATACCAGACCACATGCCCTCAACATGGGGGGGTGCTTCGGGGAAGGGGGGGGTCACCTGGTGATGTCATCCGAAGGCCCACTCCTTGTGATGTCAACGTCCCATCATGCCCCGGGCAGTGATGTCACAAGGGGTGGGGCCATTGGATGAAGTCACTGGGTGGCCCCGCCCCATGGCTATATAAGTAGTCGCACACGGGGGAACCAAGCATTACAGTGGGACAGCGCATTGGAAGAACACCGGAGGAACAACAGAGGGAGAAAACAGCGAAAAGAAGACAGTGGGAGAACCAACGATAGGAGAAGACAGTGGGGAGAAGAGGAGCAGAGGCAGGAGAAGACCTCAGCAGAGAGAAAAGAACCGGTGGTGGGAAAAGACTTCAGCGGAGGGAGAAGAACCAGAGGATAAAGAACTCGCTGGAGGGAGAAGAAATCTGAAAGAAGAAAATGCCGGAGTTGCTTTAATAAATGACTTTGTCAAAGACCTGTGTACTGTTTTTTTTATTTTTGCCACTTTTTTTGGGTTAAAGGGTAGGGGTACAATGTACCCCATACTCATTCACATAGAGTGGGGGGGGGCTGGGATCTGGGGCCCCCCTGTTAAAGGGGACTTCCAAATTCCGATAAGCCCCCTGCCCGCAGACCCCAACAACCAACGGCCAGGGTTGTCGGGAAGAGACCCTTGTCCTCCTCAACATGGGGACAAGGTGCGTTGGTCTTCAGTACCCCCCCCCCCCCCTTCATGGTCTAACGGGCTGCATGCTCAGATAAGGGTCTGGCATGGATTTTGGGGGGGACCTTGCGCCAATTTTTTTTCCCCCATTTTGGCGAGGGTTCCCCTTCGAGATCCTCAGCGCACAAGCCGCAGCGCAAGTCAGATCATCGAGATCCGACTTCTGGTGCAACTTCTATTCAAATCAACGGGCTTTCATAGGGAACCATTCATTTTGAATAGAGGCAGAGAAACACTGCTAATGCACGTTTAGCCGCACCAGCTTTTAACACCAATGCAAAAAGCTACTAAAAAGCACTATTTTTTTTTTTTTTTTTTGTGTTTTTTACAACCTCTTTTTCCTGCCATTGGTAGTAGCATTGCAGCTTCTTTTTCTAACGCTCTGTATGCATGAGGCCTTATACTCATATACTCATTACTCCATATGCTCAGAGAGCAGATCGCTCAGTTCTCAGGGAGCAGAGAGCTAGTGACTGTCGGTCATTGCTCCCTGCTCTGCTCTTCCCCCTCCAGCACTCACTGGAGCGCCGAGCGTTGTAGGCGGCGGGAGAGTCTCCGTCTTGTCTTCCAGCGGCTTGGTGGGAGGCTGAGCCAGCTGCCGGTCCAGGCATTTGGGTGGATCCTGACTTTAAAGTATGGAACTCTTTAGAGCCTGGAGCAGCTCCGCAACCACAGCCGGCAGTCGACTTTACCCCGCTGTCAGCTGAAAACTGGTCACAGGTGTGCAGAATCAAGTTTTGGTTGTGCATAAAACTTTGGCCCTACTTCTCCTTCTTTTAATAAATTAAATTCTAACTTTTCTCATTTTATATTGATCTTTCAGCACAGATCTAGCATCATAGGTTTGCTAGGAGGTATTATGGCTTAAATATTTTAATAAAAGTAATTTTAAATGTCTCAGTAGTTTTTTTTTTTTTTTTTTTTTTTTTTTGTACGATTATATATTGACCTATTTCTTACCCATCCTCTTCATGTAGGGTCCCTATCAGGATGCCCTGGAGTTCCTTCTCCCTAGCCGCGATATGTGTAAGAGATTCTGGAAAATCTGTGTTGAGTATCACAGCTTCTTCCGACTCCAGGATCAGCCTAAGCCAAAAGCCAAGCCAGTTCTTCTAAGCCGGGGTTCCTCTTTTCGATACAGGTAAATGAAAATAAAGTTTAAAAGTGATAATTGTGCAGTAAAATTAGAATTTTTATGGGATGTGTGGTGAGTGTTTCAGAGAAGTGTGTGTGTGTGTGTGTGTGTGTGTGTGTGTGTGTGTGTGTGTATATAACTGGGAACACGAGGATGTAGATATCCTCCTGAGCATAATGTCAGCACTTAAAGTGATTGCAAAGGCTTGTTTAAAAATAAAATAACCAATATAATAATCTCCTCTGTGCAGTTGGTTTTTGCACAGAGCAGCCCAGATCCTCCTCTTCTCTGGTCTCTCTTCGTGGCTCCTAGGCTCTTCCTCCTCCCTCTCAGCCAGCAGCTTGCTACAGGGGGCACCCAAGCGGAGTCTGAGCTCTGTGTATCCATTCAGACATGGAGCCTTGTCCTGGCCCCGCCCCCTCTTTCCCTGATTGGCTGGCTGACTGACTTTGACAGTAGCGGGAGCTAATGGGCCGATGCTCTGTCTCAGCCAATCAGGAGGTGTGTCCTGGGTGGCTGAGGGGATCGTGGACATCGCTGGAGAGAAAAAGGGCTCAAGTAGGTAATTAGGTGGGTGCTGGGGGGCTGCTACACACATGTTTTTTATCTTAATGCATAGAATGCATTAAGATAAAACTTCTGCCTTTACAACTCCTTTAATATAGTTCCTTGTGTTGCTTTTTTAGCAGACATAAGCGACACATGAACCTTCTTCTCACTTGGCATAAGAAAGGATTGACTGTTTTTTGCACAAGGATTTTCCCAATAGGCTGCCCATAAATCCTTATATTTTTTATGTTGATTGGATTTTGGGGCTCGACCGTGCTTTGTTACGAACAGCATTGATACCTAGCATTATTATGACACAGCCATGAAATGCAGAGAAGCTGATTTGTTTATTAACAGTGTTATTAGGTACTAGAACATTTGCTTCTTTTGTGATAAGGGTACAGGGAGAAAGGTTATGTCAGTGTCAAGCTTCCCAACGTCTCATGCAGAATTTACTGCATGTTTTGAATATTCCTGCTTATGAGGAGATAACTGCTGGGCTCCCATGGAGCTGCTTAGACTCAATAGTGGAGATGCAACCTTCCCCATTCCAGCCTGAACAGAGTCATCTCTCTGTAATGTTGTCATTTTTCACTGAAGGAAAGGCATAGTTGGTGTTAGCTCAGCTCTAGAGCTGCATGATTAATCGTTAAAAAATCACGATCTCGATTCAACCCCTCTCATGATCTTAATTTGGCATTTCCATGATTCCTGTGAATGCAAAGCTGTTATCTGCTCAGAGCTGTCAAAGAAAAAAAAAAAGCCAGCAAAGTTTATCACATTGCTTATCGCTGAGAAACGGTGTATAATTTTGGTTCTTTTAGATCAAAGGAATGAACTTCAGTCTGTAAATGAAGTCACTTTAACCACTTAAAGACTAAAAAAAATTTCTGACATTGGTTACTTACTATTTAAAACCAGTATTTTTTGATAGAACATTACTTATAACCCCCAAAATGTATATTTTTAGCAGAGACCCTAGGGAATAAAATGGCGGCAATATTTTATGTCACGCAGTATTTGTGTGCGGTCTTTCAAAAGCTTTTTTTTTTTATTAGGGGGAAAAATACACTTCAATGAATTAAAACACAAAACTAAACAGTAAAGTTAGCCCAATTTTTTGTATAATGTGAAAGATGATGTTGCGCCGAGAATCGTGAGTGAATCGTGATCTTTATTCTAAGGAAAAAAATAGTAATTCTCATTTTATCCAGAATCGTGCAGCTCTGATGGTTTATTTGATGTATTATTTATTTATTTTTTAAAGTGGTCGAACACAGAAGCAACTGATGGACTATGTACGAGACACCAGCATCAAGAGGCCACCATATGAAAGGTCAGTACACAGCCCTGATGTGTGCGTTACTGATTAGTAGTGCTGCCCCTTTTCTTTTATATCATTCTTTGTTAACTTTACCTGCTAGTCTCCATACAAAAATGACATTTTGTAAGCTTAGAAAAATGCATATGGCAAAGGGGCAGCACTTTTATAAATGACATCTAGCAATTGTGTAGTGTGCTGCAGTAAAAAATTTAAATTCCACATTTACCCAGCAATGTTGACCAGCATGAGGCTTTGTAGTTAAGTTCCCAAACAGGCAGCTGTTGAGCTAAAAACAGAGGAGCTGAGACCTTAAAAACAATTAGAGTTGATTCCTTTAGCGCTATCCAGCTCCTGCTCAGAAAATCATTAAAAAAGAAGGCTCTACAAACAGTTGAGTGGTAACAATGTTTAGCTGGCCCATATTTCTGAAATGCAGGGGTTTTCCAATGTTTTGCTGCTAATGGAAGGCCCTTGAAAAGATCCAACATGAAATGACAGCTTGAATTGGTTTAGTGGCTAGTGGCAAAGCATAATTTGCATTTTCTTTACTAACTACTAACTGAATGCAAGTCCATCCAAACCGGATGTTTTCTTGTGTGGCCTTCAGTAATCTGAAACATCTAAAGCTTATTAAATGTTTTGGAGACTTAAGTGATCAGATTTCCAAGTGGTAGTTTGTGTTGCCCACAACTCCTAATGAAGATGTTGCTCCACTGGCTATGGTTTTTCCAATCGTTTATTCTACATTACGAAGGGGAGAATGGCATCGTCACATGTAATGGCCAAGGTACGTAGACAGTATGAAGGATTCTGATGATGTCCTTCCAGAAGTCTATGATGCCAGTGTTATCAATTTTTTACCAGTTTTGGAAGACTTCTATGAAGTCTTTGGAAGAGAAAAACTACATAGAATCAACCCGTTCACAGAAATGTCCTCAATGGTTTTGATCTTTTCCTAATTTTAAGCAACCAGATTATAAAAACTGGGTACCTTCTGAAATGCCCTTTGACTGACATTGTAGTGGTTTCAAATGGTTTACCAAAGAATTGCCATGTGTATATAGTCTGCATGTAAGATACAAGGCAGCATGTTTTCCAGCATCCTTACAAAACTGAAATGTCTGTTTTAGTTACAGTTGCCCTTTTTATTAGCTTAACCTGCCCTTACTATAAAAAAATAAAAATAGTTTAGTTTAAAGGGTTTTTAACACCCAGCTGATGGTTTAAATTTCTTACTAGGATTTGCCCTATAACCACATCAAAATAATCTATGTGATTTACATTCTTGATGTAGACTTGTAGTGGTATAAGATTATTTTAGAAATTGGGGCTAGTTAGATAATACCAAGAGGCAAGGCAAATGACCTTATAGGTTACAATCAAAGGTAAGAGTGCATGTTATTGAATTACTCACATGTCTGTAGTCAGTAGTACTTATCTCTCATGCTGAGTCTCTTCAACATTGCTTGTATGCATAGTACCTGCTTTTGTGTTAACCATTGGGCTTTGGTGTCAGTGGGATCCTCCTGACTGTATTGCTCTCTGTCCTGCAGGAGACACAGCAAACCCAGAGTGTCCCCTTGCACTGTGACTCCTGACTCTCCAAAGCAGGTGCGTGTAGATATACAGCACTGGGTGCCTCATGCTTTGCTGTCTCTCTTGCTTTTTCTGTTTTCTGTGGTCCCTTAGATCCCCAAGCTTTTTCCTTGCTTTGCTGCTTACTGGCTAATATTTGCTGCATTTCCGTATGACGCCTTTCATCTGTTTCTCCTTCCTTGTTGGCTTTTTTTCTTTTCTTACTGTATTGCTTGGGCCTAGATCAGCACAACATAGGGAGTAGGGGGGGCGCTTTTGATCTTGACAGTGCTTTGTGTCTCCATTTACACTGAAGGGAAATCTCTCACCAGCTGTCTTCTGTGAACTACAAAACACCACCTCTCTCTATGTAATGGAAATGAGGAGAGGGAGTGTTTTTTATAATAGAAATTAGGAGTTCAGCGTAGGGTGGCGATGCTGTAAGTGAGTGCTGTCACCTTATAATGGGAAATGTGTTACTGGCAAGTTCACGTGATGATAATAAAATAAAAAGCCTGCAAAAGGAAAACTAATACCGACCTCACATCTAAAGACTAATAGGCTGCAATATATTATATTTTTGTTCTTTTCCTAGCTTATCCTCTTGACCTCTATTATACTGCCAAAAGGGCCATTGAAAACCATGCATGTTGTTCCTACTTTGACATACCCTTTGTTTCATGTGCTAAAAGCAACATGTATATTTGTATATGCTTGGCTTAGTATGCTCTTCTGTGACATGTACAAGTGTACTACTGTGATTGCTCATGCACATCTAGGTACATTTATTTCATTTGGCTAGATTGAGATCCTTAGGACCTGTTTCACCAGTAGGTACATCTACTACTCAGGAACATTACGTGGCCAAATGGTCATACAGCAATACACAATGAACAATTGTATCTCAAGAGGCTCAAGCAATACATACTGTGGATGCTGACTGAAATTGCTGTATATTTCCCTCCTCTTTTTCATAATTTTACATGCTGCATGAAAGCACTTTGATCTAGCCATGTGTAATTACCGCATATAACAAAAGAGAGGGCACAAAGCATATGTTCTCCAAGTTCACGTTCACTGTGCTTATAATTACCAAGATAACTGTGCGGAATTCTCCTACTATGCTTTCTAAATTGCCATCATTGGCCTTAATGTCACTTCTTGATATAGCAGCTAGTGCAAGATGGGGGATTTGACTTCTTAAATCTCCCCTTAAATATATATATATATGTGGTAATGACGATGCAACTAAATCCAGACCTTTTAGTCTGATATTGATGTTTCTGAGTTTCGCATGACGATTGATCTTCAAACCATCCTTATCTTTTAAATAGTTGTTACTATCCTTCATTTTATTTTTTCTCTGCATTTTCCCTTTTATTATGCATATCAGCATTTGCAAATTTCATGCTACTTTCTACTTGTGATAAGTTGTTCTTCAGTAGTTCATATAAGTGAAGATCAACATTAATATTCGTAATAGTGTTCTTTGACATGTATTTAATTTCAATGTTTTTCTTCCAGATCATCACTTTCACTGAGAGTCTGAAGACTCCTCCATTGCCTTCTCCTCTTACCCTGTCCCCTCAACCTGTATCCAGCCCTTCTACCTCCTTCCCACAGAAAAGCATTACCAGAGTTGAAAATATTCCAGCTTCTCCATGGAAAGAAGAGCCCACCAGAATACAAGAGAGCACGGGACCGCCAGTTTATTCACCATTACAAGGTCTTTCACCCCACCCTATCCCTTCCTTACACAGTAGACAGGATACCATAGAAAGCCTGGAATCAGAAAATGCTCACCAGGTTGAGGATGTCAGGTTGTGGGTATCAGGTGTTTCTGGTTCTCTTCTGCTTACTGAGGAGTTTATAGATGATGATCCAGCTGACATCTCCTTCAGTGGAGGAGCGGAAGTATATAATTATAATTATGGGGGAAGAATGGCGGCATCTGACCACGAGGACATTTCACCAGAAGAGTATTATCTGGATGATGTGGATGTAAGAGATTTCAATGGTAATACAAGGCCAACAGATGCTAGTGAGTTATTTGAGGTGAAGGCTCAGGCTAGTCTTATGCAGAGTCTTCTTAGCCCATCAGAAAACGGCTCACTTCTCAACCACCGCTCAGAAAGTAGCTCTCTGCTCCATCATCATTCTGAAAGCAGTTCCCTCAGCAACCTTAATGGTATTCCAAGCTTTTCGCGTTCTGAAAACCACTCCACTGCCAGCTCAATGATCAACTTTCCGGCCTGTTCTGTGCGGTCAGAATCCAGCTCTGCTCTCCAGTTTGGAGATATACTGGACCAGCTTGAACAGCTTAGCTACCCCCCAACAACTACCGAAGACTCCAGCAGTTCGGATGGTGATTCTTGGGACTCTGAAGAAGAGACCCCACTTGACATCAACTTATTTTTCAGCAATCCACTGACCCAGTATGCCAGTTTTAACCAACTTGGGATGCAGGATAAAAAGGGACCACCAGACATCTGATTTTTTCATATTACAGTGTGTTGACTAGAAGTGATCAGAATGCAAAAGCAGCCTTAGCTACAAATGTTTTTGTCCCAGGAATGTGTTGTAGCGATTGGTTTACACTGTAAAATGAAGTGGGAGACAACTGTGATCTGTTGACTCCATTGGCTATACGGGAACAACAGTTAAACACAGTAATTGTGATTATCTTTATAGCTATACAATAATTGCATTGTACATATTGTATCCTCTTCCTGATGGATGGCAGCTTTCAGATAGCCATACCTAGGTTTTCTTGTAAATATAAAATGCCAAATCTCTGTGGCTATTTTCCTTTAGAACACTTCAATTTTTTTGAGAATGGCACCATTATGTTAATGTGCGACTTATGGCACGTTGATTTGTTACGATTTTGCATGTAGTGCAGTACTATCTCGCACTCACTGTGTGTTGCCTTGTTTATCACTAATCCTCTGCGTTTCATTTCACTTTCTCTTGCATTGCCCTCACACTATGCAACCATTTTAACTATCACTGCTTGGAAACCTAATTCTTTCACTAATCTTTTCATATCACTGAATGGAAGTCTAATATCTATACTAGTCTCTCCATTTTGCCACTTGGAGGTCTAGTACCTTTTCTATTTTTTTTTCATTTTGTTGCTTGGAAGTCTAATACCTTCACTAATCTTTTCATATTGCTGCTTGTAACCCCTAAAGTCCCATTCCAAATAGCAGTTGTATTGGAACACATCCGCTGATTTTTTTGTTTTTGGGATAAAAGTTTTACAGAAAGGTATAAAAGCTGACAATTGTAACTGTCAGTGATAAATGGTTTGTCTTAATCATCCAACTAATCCTTTTGGTGGACAGCTTGATCTATTAAAATAAGTTAAAAAATAAAAGGCTTGCTGCCTGGTTGGATCACCAGGTGAAACTAATGGGGGGGAAAAAAATAAAAAAGGAAACTAATACGGTCATCACATCTAAGAATTTTTAAGCTGCAATACATTTTTAGTTTGAGGGATTAATGCTGCTTTTAAGTTCTATATAGTGTTCTATTGGATTTCAGTACGACAGTGCGTCGCACCATGCTGTGCTGAAAAAAATGACTGCTTGCTGTGTTTTTTTGAGTGCACACCATCCAGCACAGTCCCAACATACCTGATATTAACAGACCCTTCAGCTTTACTAGTCTTTCCATGTTACTACTTGGAACACTAGGTCTCATGCACACTTGGAATTTGCTCTGCTCCCTTGAACGCCTTTTCTCTTGTCAAGAGAAAAGCAGCTTAAAAAATGAGCCTAAAGTTGCGTTTAGGCATCTTGAGTGCTTGGGTGTTCATTGCATGAGCCAGAATATTTATTGTGAGCATTGCAAGAAACGAAAGCTCAAGTGCGAATTTCGCTTAACGTTTAGGAGTGCTTACAGGCATTTAGGCTCATCAAGCATTTTTTTTCTGCTCAACTGTTCGTTTCCGCAACATGCAAGTGATTTTTTTTATTTTTTGTTCAGCCTGTCGATGCCTATGTGTGCATGGCCACATAGTCAACATGGAGGGGCATTTAGAGGCTAAAAAAAAACGTTAAAAGCGGTGTGCATGAAGCCTCATACGTTCACTTATTTTTTCATCTTGTTGCTTGGAATTCTAAAACCTTCATTAGTGTTTTCATGTCAGTGCTTAAAACTCTGATACTTTCACACGGGCTTGTCTGATCAGGTCCGCCTGTCAGTTTTTCAGACGGACCTGATCGAACCCTCCATTCACCCCTATGGAGCGACAGATGTCGGTGCTATCCTCTGCTATTTGAGCCGATCATGTCCACCAAATCCAGACAGATGGTGATCCTATTTTCCATGCATCTGGTGGAATAGATGTGTTGGCTTTTTTTTTTTCCATACGATTTCCCCATAGAGGAGAGCTGGACTGCACAGTGAGCAGAGGCGGACCTGTCATCCGACTGCTCAGCGGGAATCAGCAGAGCGATCCCCACTGAGCAAGCGGAGTCCCTCAAACAGATCTGCCCTATGTGAAAAGGGCCAAACACTTACTATGCTGAGAAACTTTTCTCTGGAAGGATTTTGTGTTGAAATGTTCAAGTGCATCGCTGGCATCATGCCTGAGCTAGCTCAGCTATAAATCTGTGGGGGTTTTCTAAATAGTATCATGAAGACCCTGTTTTGGGGTATTTTTTTAATAGTGGTATCACAGCAACCTATTTTTTGTACTACCGGTTATTCTTGATTTCATCTTTTAAATTTTCTATTCTTTTTACTGGTAATAATCACTTTGCATGTAATTTATATATCTCTTTAACAGATGTACTAACTTATTATGCAGCTGGAATATTCTGATATGTGGTCACCTTGATTCTATGAGTGCACTACAGTTAACTACATTTGCTTTTTTTTTTTTTTTTGGTATAATTTACTGAAGATTTTATATATGTGTTTTATTTCTGAACTGATTGCCAACAGTTGCTTTTGCTAGCTTTTCTTAAGCATCTAACATTGAAGTGAATAAGTAAATCCACTAGCAGTCTCACTGCATTTGCATGCTGTTTTTTTTTTCTCTAAAATTTGAATCCCAAGCTTACAGTGTATACAACAACAGGTAACCGAGATGGTAACACTACTCTGTGCAAATGTATGATTTGTAATAGTGGCACTTGTCTACTGTGAGCTTCTCATGGAAGGTCCTTCATGGACTATCAATGTTGACTGTTTTTTTCAAAAAGTATTGTTGACTGTGAGTGAGAATGTTTCCAATATCATGCCAGTTTAGCAAATTTAACAAAGCTAAATAAATGAGAAATTTCTTTTAATCTGAAAGGTGCATGTAACACTAGGATAAGAACATTTTTCTCCAGAACCCACTATGTCTCATTATAAACTATGCCTATTTAGGTCTTCAGACACTATAGAATGTTGACTATTTTTGAAGTAGAGAACAGGCAGCATAACATGCACCTAGTTCTTGTACCCAACTTTTTAAAATTTAGTCATAAAGTTAAAGTCGCGTTATCTGACACATACTGATGCTTCTAAATTTGGCTTTGGCATCAAAGCTTAAGTTAACTCTGGTCACAAAGGGTTTAAAGTGGAAGTCATTCATATATTATGATCGTTTGGGTTGAATTTTTACAACAATCCTTTGCAATAAAAAGCAGATGCATGAAAGAACGTGGATGGAGTAATAGTGTAATTTTTAAAGGGGTTGTAAAGTCAGATGTTTTTTTTTTGTTTTTTATCTTACTGCATTCTAAGCATTAAGATAAAAAGCCTTCTGAGTGCAGGAGCCCCCATCAGCCCCTCTAATACTTGAGCCCCATCTCTATCCAGCAATGTCCACGAGTTTCTCGACCTCCCTGGACTCTCCTTCCTGAATGGCTGCGACACAGCAGTGGCACCATTGGCTCCCGCTGCTGCCAAGCAAAGTCAGCTAATCGGGAGAACCGCAGCTCCGTGTCTGAATGGACACACGGAGCTGTAGCTTGACTTGGGTGCCCCCATAGCAAGATGCTTGGATTGAGGCCACTCAACAGAGGAGAGGAGTAAGGAGGGCTGAAGAGGGACTGGAGAAGAGAGGACTGGGGCTGCTCTGTGCAAAACCACTAGAGTACCATCAGAGTAGGCAAGTATGACATGTTTGTAAAGTCTCTCTCTTTTTTTCTATAAAAATAACAATCACTTTAAAGTGATTTTAAAGGCGTATTTTTTGTTTTTTTTAAATGACAAACATATAATACTTACCTCCACTGTGCAGCTCGTTTTGCACAGAATGGCCACAATCGTGCATTTCTAGGGTCCTCCGGCAGCTCTCGTGGCTCCTCCCCGCATCAGATAACCCCCTAAGAGAATCACTCTCCAGGGGGGGTTACCATGCGGGCGCGCTCAGAGCCCAGCATTTGCGTCCATAGACACGAATGCCGGACTTGGCCCCATCCCCGGCGTCCGCGTCATTGGAGTTGATTGACGGCAGTGGGAGCCAATAGCTGCGCTGCTATCATTCTAGCCAATCAAGAGCCGGAATCCCGTGGAGAGAGGGAGAGCGCGTCCCCGCTGAGGGAAATACGGGGCTCAGATAAGTAAAACAGGGAGGCAAGGGGCCTGCCAGGTGTTTTTTCACCTTCATGCATAGAATGCATGAAGGTGAAAAAAACATGAGGGTTTACAACTCCTTTAAGAATTTGTTTTGCCCTGATTAGAGCTCAGTTCTATTTAGCTGTTCTTTTTATCAGTGGCTTAGCTCCTTTCGAACAAACTTAACCAGTGCAGCAGTGTAAGCTCCTGTAGCTTTTTACAGGCAGTCAGGCTATTTTTTATTTTATTTTACTGACTTTTCACTACTGGCTAAATTTACAGCCAATAGATCTGAGTATTGTTTCTGCACTTTCCATTATGTGTTGTAAGAATAATGTCTAAAGCTGGGTACACATGTAGTGAAAGTTGGCTGGGTGTGTACCCTTGTACCCCCCCTGTTTTAACAACTAACTTCTGTTCAATGGGCATGCTGGAAAATCTACATTCGATCAGCACTTGCAGGCAGTGGCTGCAGTGTTTTATAAGTGTGTTTTAGCAGGGAAGGAGAGGGGGGATCTCCACTGTTAGAATAGAGTAGCACAGTGGGAGAGACCCATGCATCACAAGTTGTTGTGGTGATCTGTCATTTTTTTTTTTTTATTATATTTTTATTTCGTTGAACGAAAAAAAAAAAAAACTATGTTTATATACCCAGCTTTAGGGCCACTGTAGATTAATACACTATATGGATATTTTATAATGATTTAAAGCTTAACTTCAGGCACCAAAACTTTTTTCCAGATATATTCTTCAATTGCCATAAAGGTTCTAAATCCACTTTGTGTGCGCCAAATGCATTTGCAAATCTAGCTATTACCTTGTAATAGTTTTGGTGACACCCCGATTGTGCTATCCCAATTACAGACTGCCTGCTACAGGTTGTTTGCAGAAAACTGAACAGCCACTCTGCACAAGAGGAGAGGGCAAAGTTTCACACCGGACTGCACAGATCTGGGAAAAATAACACAAAGTAAGCCAAGATTCAAGTAAGAATATATGTTCCTCTTGTATTTGGACTATATTTGCTTATCCTGGGGTTCAGGTTTAAAGTGAATTTGTTGTGATAAAAATAGTGACCTTGGATAAATGTACAGGTCAAGTGTCCCAGCACTTTTCTGGTTGCATGCTTGTTTTGGCTTTGTGACTCTCAAAGTAGCAAAGCAAGGATAAAGCCTGGTATACACGATCAGAAAATCATGCGAAAAAAACAGATTTCAGAGTGATCTACGTTAATCTGATCATTGGTACAGAGCTTTCGAGAGCCCATGAGGACAGTTCATCCGATCTTATTTGATCGGACATGCACAAAAATGTTTTTAGTACAATGCCAGATCGTACAATTTTTGTTTTAATCAGTACAGTTGTCAGTCAGAAATGCAATACAAATACATTACAGCACATGGCATCACTTCCGAATTTTTATTCTGGCGTACGAGAATTTTCGTGACCTGAGGTTTGATTTGAGATTAGCTGGCAAAAAAAAAAAAAAATCATTCGTCCGATAATCCCATTGTGTGTACCAGGCATAAGAGTGACCGCCAAGTTACGTTAACAGCCCCCTTGTTTTATGCCTCAACAAGTGTGTTTAACTTTATAGTATAGACCAACCAAGTTAAGTGTAGCACTGTGTGAAAGCTAAAATATATAAATTATGTGGCTGGCTAGGTGTTGGTAATAAGATTTCTATAGTGCTCCTTTTTATAATCATTGAGTGTGGATAATTTAATAGAATTTTGTAAATATGCTATACTATGGAGGAGCTGAGATGATATGGTTGACTATTATCAGGTACGATTTGCTCCCCAGGGGGATTTACGATGTCTGTTTTCATCTTCTAATTGTGCCTTAATAACCCTTAAATGTGTACAGTCATGTAACTAGCAGACTGTACTCTACCCTATTAAGATGTCTGTACATTAAATCATGCTGGTGCCAATGTACCTGCAGGAAAGGGAGTGTCTACTATTTGTCAATTAATTTGTATCTTTAATATGTTTAATATCATATGTATCAGTAATAAAGGTAGGAGTGCTGGAGCTCTCCTCTTTTACATGTTTCTCTAGCTGTCGGTCTGGTTGTCTCTTGTGTTCAGCACCACAGATAAAGTCCAGTTTTTGTGTTTTTTTTATTGGGTTTTTTTGTGTTTTTTTTACATGCCAAAGTTTTGGTCAGTGGCTAAAAGAGCATCAACCATTACACTGAGAAACCAACTTAGGCCTTATGCACACTAGAGCTGCACGATTCTGGCTAAAATGAGGATCGTAATTTTTTCTTTTTTGCTTAGAAAAAAATCACGATTCTTGCGGCGCAACATCATCTTTCACATTAAAACCAAAAAAAATGGGCTAACTGTACTCGTGTTTTTTTTTATTTTTTTTTATTCATTAAAGTGTATTTTTTCCCAAAAAATTGCATTTGGAAGACCGCTGGGCAAATACAGTGTGACATAAAATATTGCAGCAATTGACATTTTATTCCCTAGGGTCTCTGCTAAAATATATAGAATGTTTGGGGGTTCCAAGTAATTTTCTAGCAAAAAATATTGATTTTAACTTAAAGTGTCAGAAAAAGATTTAGACTTTAAGTGGTTAAACTTCCTGCATTTACATGTTAAAAACTTGGCAGACTCCCTGGATTTTTTTCTTTACACACAGTTTATCCCTTTCATCTAAGAAGGAAGAGTTAGTTACAATGTTTCATGTTAAAAACTTGGCAGGCTGCCCGGATGTTTTCTTTTGACAGCTGAGCAAGCAGATATGTCTCTCCACTTTGTTATATGAAAGAATCCACAAACTCTGCAATAGAGATCGTCAGGGGGGTTTAATCGAGATCACAATTTTTTTAACGATTGATTGTGCGGCTCTAATGCACACTGCTGCTGTTAAGCTCAAGTTTTTGTGAATTTCCTTTTTTTTTTTTTTTTTTATAAACTGCCCTTAATTTCCCCTCTGTTATCCTATGTGTCCATGCGCACATGGATGTTTTTAGCAGTTTATTAGCAGAGAAGTTTATGGGCTGTTGTCTGAACGCCCTAAAATCATGTTAAACGGCAGTTCTTCTGACCACAAAGAATGCTGAACGCTGAATAAAGCTCATCATTTCTATTCAGATTTGGCACTTCAGCATTTGTTTATTTCAATGGCGAGAATAAATTAAAATTCTGGCCAATTAAATAAACTCTCAAGCTCCAAAATGCAGCTTAGGTGAGTTTATAACGCTGATTTTCTCCTCAGGAATTTCTCCTCAAGCTTATTTTAACCTCAGGATAAACCACATTTACAATGAACCAGTGTGCATTAGGCCATAAGGTTTTATAAAATGTACACTGTTTAACACACCCCCCCCCCCATATATATATATATATATATATATATATATATATATATATATATATATATATATATATATATATATATATATATATTTACCTGTTTGTGATCAAAGATGCATAGACATTTGCTCTGACATTTCTGCATGTTGGTTTTAATGAAAATCTGTTAATACTGGTATATATTTCATATAGATTGAAATAAATATATAAAAAAAAAATTCTTCCAGTTTAGGCCAATATATATTCTTCTACATATTTTTGGTAAAAAGAAATCGCAATAACTATGTATTGATTGGTTTATGCAAAAGTTATAGCCTCTACAATTTTTTTTTTTTCTCTCCATCTTGACTGCGACATTATGGCGGACATATCGGACACTTTTGACACTGTTTTGGTACCATTGAAATTTATACAGCAATCAGAGCTACAAATAGACACTGATTACTTTATAAATGACACTGGCAGCAAAGGGGTTAAACACTAGGGGACGATCAAGGGGTTAAGTGTGTTCCCTGAATGTGTTCTAATGGTAGGGGAGGGATAGGCTCACTACACTTGCTAGGTAGAACAAGGAAATGCCTTCTTGTTCTGCCTCTCCTCGCCACAATTGCAAGCCACCGATGAACATAGAGTTTGCGGGACCCACGGGCAGCGTGTGCTCACCCGGCGGCAAATTTAAAGGTACGTACAGGTACTCCCTTTTGCCTGCCCATGCCATTCTACCGACCTCAATCGGCATGCGGCGGTCGGCAAGTGGTTAACGTGATAATTTACAATAAATGACAGGGTCCTTTCAAAGGGAATCTGCTACTATCTGCATAAAAGACTGATGATTAAAAGCTACCATTCCACAGCTCATGCTAGTTCTGGAGCTTTCTGTGAGGAATTTTATTTACTTATGCTGTCCTTGATATGGCACCATCTTTAAACAAACTGTTATCACATTACGGCCAAGGCTATACACTTGCATCAAAGAAAGGCTGCATTTTGGTGATCAAATGCATCTATCAGGTCAGGCAAGTTAGAGAACAATTGTGTTACCGGTAGAAATTGAATATGCCGTTAAGTTTGTTTGGTTTGCTTATAATTGATATTTAGATGTCTAAATTAATCTAAATTTCTTTCTAGAAGTTCTAGCACAGCATGCAATAGGTTTCCATGAATTTGACCACCAGTACTGCACTGGTGACAGTATGTGTAATGTGTTTTTCTTTCTTTTTATTTCATTTTCCAAAACATTATGACAAAAAAATACAACTTCAAAAAACTCAAAATGCCTCTTACAAAATACATTGGACTGTCTACTTTACTTTACAAAAAGGGGTAATTTAGGGGATATCTGTCAGGCGGCTCTATGCTTTGTGAGGCCTTAGGCAAATCATAGACATGAGGTCTCACTCACTTCCACAACAGGAAAAATAATTCAAGCGATAGAGAGTAACTGGATAAATTGCATATATTAAGAGCCTTAAATCCTATGAACTATGAATTCAGTTTCTAAAACTTTCTCTAACCAAGTACTCAATCAAATATCCAGTAAACATAGATATATATTACACACGCACATAAATATAGATAGAATTTGTGCAGCTGCTACTAGCAATGTGCTTAAGTTTTATAAATATAACTTTATAACTATACAAGTTATAAAGGTCAAAAACCATGAAGGTCAGATTACTATTACCCAGTCAGCAAATGGTTCCCCCTTACATCAGAGTCTGCAGGATTCCCCCTTACAGTGCAAGGGAAACCGAGGTCGAGGGGAATGCTGCAGATCACGATACAAGAGATGGTCAGAGACTGTGTGGACATGATACAAGAGATGGTCTTATGGTAGTGACAAGCAAACTGTCAGCTGGCTAACACAGTAACACCACATTGCGGTAGCAGCCACAGACGATCCC
The DNA here is from genome assembly GCF_037356315.1 of Lithobates pipiens. Taxonomy (NCBI): domain Eukaryota; kingdom Metazoa; phylum Chordata; class Amphibia; order Anura; family Ranidae; genus Lithobates; species Lithobates pipiens. The sequence goes on from NW_027507758.1 coordinate 482,445,284, forward strand.
GCCACAGATAAAGTGCAGACAGATAATCTCTCTATACACTTCTCCATCCCCTACTACAAGCAGGAGAAGTCGACACATTCGCTTTGAGTGCCCTGCAGTGCATTCTGGGAGGTGTAGTCTCTGCAGAGCACAGGCACTGGCTGGCCTGGAGAACTACGAGTCCTGCCATGCAATATGTTGCGGGCTTTGGAAGAAAGCTAGGACAGCAGTAGAGCCTGTTATTGGCTGCAGCTGATGAGATGTTCTCCGCGTAAGGGGGTTATTGGCGATGGCTGAAACTTCAATGGATTTACCCGAGTGTGTGTCAGCCATCTTTTTTTAATATTGATTGGACCCTGGACAAACATTTTCCTGGGCCCCCCACCCCTAGTAATTTCGCTCTCCACCCCCAACATTCCAAAAAACAAACACGCACATAGACTTATCTAAAATTAAAAAAAAGTAATAAACTTTAATAATGTATGCATAAAGATCTGGTTCACAATCACGGATTGCTCCAGGCTCACTGATTGGTCAATAGAGGTTAGTGCACATCATTACCACTCACTAATTGGTTGCTAGAGGTTACTGCACAATATTACCACTCAATATTTGGTTGCTAGAGGTTACTGCACATCATTACTGCTCACGCATTGGTTGCAAGAGTTTACTGCACTTCATTACTGCTCATTGGTTGCTAGAGGTTACTGCACATAATTACCGTGTACCCATTGGTTGATGGAGGTTACTGTACGTCATTACCTCTCACCCATTGGTTGCTAGATGTTACTACACATTGCCATACCCTGGTGGTGGGAGGAAGGCGCGCTCCTTCAAGCATGCATTCCTTCCACCACTAGGGTTCTCAAGCTCAAAAATGCGGTGCGAGCAAGCCAGTGTCGTCATCTCGACCAGCGCTGTGGTTCAAGGTGCGTTCCAGCCCTCTGTTCTGGCTCTCCTCCACACTACCATCTTGCCAGCAACAAGAGAACATAGAACAGCCAGGACGATGTCTCTTGCGGACAAGCGCCATGGATGCTTCACTGGACAAATCACCACAGATGTGCCTGTCCTCTCAATCCCAAATGCGAGTTTACTATGTAATTTACAATACAAATTTGAACGGTCTGCACTTGGAGGCACCTGCATTGTTTGTTTTTCTCTTGCATATCCTGGAGATTGTTTCTGCTTCCCTGCAAAAGGCTGGCTCTGATACAGTGGACTTTCTCACCCCGTTTTCACGGGGTTGCTGCGTTGCAGCTGTCTGACAAGACTATATAGACTTTTTTTTTTAGTACAATACAATCTGTATAGCTTTGCGCCACACATGTATATTTGGGGTGGTAGGAAGCTGGCGGAGGGGTACAAGGGGTTGGGTAGAAGGAAACTGGCAGTGGGGTACAGATGGGATAGTGATGATGGAGTGGTAGGAACTTGGCACTGGGGTTATGGGGGGGTTAAGATTACACGGGGTGGGGTGGTAGAAAACTGGCAGAGGGGTACGAGGGGGATGAAGATGACGGAGGGTGGTAGGAAAATGGCAGTGGAGTACAGTGGGGATGAAGATGACATAGGGTGAGGTAGTAGGCTGCCAGGCACGGGGATTTTATGATGAGGATAGAGAAAACAAGGGGTAAGTTGGTAGGAAGCTGATAACTTATGCTGGACGGCATACATATTATCAGGGCTGTGTGTGAGGTCAGACAGTTGGCAGCAGTGATTTTTTTTTTTTTTTGGGGGGGGGGCGCCCTCGCTCAGGAGGTGACATCACCACGGGATGCTGTCAGTGTTGGTCAGGACTGTCAGACAGTACATTGAGGCTGTGGCAGACTGGCTCCTCAATGACTGTCAGGTGCCAGCCACAGACCATGAGGCCTCAGGCAGTGCTTAAGTGGTCAGTCGGCCACTGGCCAGGAAAAGCTAGTTGAGGGCACCACAGGCCTTTGTCCCATGTTAAAGAGCCCTGGGGGAAACTGGCAGTGGGAAACAGATGGGATAGTGATGGAGTGGTACGAAGTTGGCAGTGGGGTTATGGGGGGGGTTAAGATTACATGGGGTGGGGTGGTAGAAAACTGGCTGAGGGGTACAAGGGGGATGAAGATGACACAGGGTGGGTTAGTAGGGTGCCAGGCACAGGGTGGTTATGATGAGGATAGAGAAAACAAGGGGTAAGTTGGTAGGAAGCTGACAGTGGGAAGTATGATCACAGGAGGTAGGGTGGTGGGATGCCAAGAATGGGCTTATGAGGAGGATGATGATTATGGCAGGGTGTATCATGCTGGATGGCGTACATATTATCAGGGCTGTGTGTGAGGTCACGGACAGTTGGCAGCAGTGATTTTTTTAGAGCTGCCTCTCTGTACTGTCCTGACATGGGCCTCAAGAAATTAGATGGTCAGTACATCATGATTGATCAATTTTCAGATATATACCATAGTTTGTGGCCTCTATAGCTTTCCTACCGACTAAATAATATACACTGATTTTGGGTTAGTTTCACCAAAGAGATGTAGCAGAATACATTTCTCTTTCGTTCATTGACAGACACGGCACTCCATTATTCAAAACCATAGGGTTATATCGCCCCCTACAGGAGTAGGACACTAGTCTTCGCTACACCTATGGGCAGTCCTCCTCTCTGCTATAGGCCTTTTTTTTCCTGCCTAGTGAGGCGTAAGGACCTAGTTGTCTGCTGGGATCTCTGGTCCTGCCAATTTTTTGTTTTTGCTTTTTAAACAACTTTTTTTTTTTTGGGGGGGGGGGGGGATTTTTTTCCTGTGAGATCTACAATCAACTGCCGGACTGGATGAGGGACTGGACACTAAGATCCAGTGGTCACCCAGTCTGGCCAGAGAGCACATGCAGACCAGAGCTACACGCTAAGTCGGCCACAAAATAGCCCCACTGAACGGGGGCTGGCCCTGTGAGTTAAATGTCTTGTGAGATCACATACTACCAGGTTTCGGCCTGTGTCGCAGTGTTCCTCATGGCCGTCAGCCCCCCCAATTCGATGGCGAGGATCTGTCTGGGAGCGTTACCCGTGCACTTAGCAGAAGCTGTAAGTAAGGGGCCCCCTCCTTTCCTTCCAAGGAGTGGTACTCCCCGAGGTGGTCGGTCCCTCTGGGGTTTTCCTCCACACCCCCATCCTCATCCCCGGGCCTCTGGCTTAGGTGCTTTGGGCACTGTCCACCCCCTCCAGGGTTGTCACTATGTGGGGGGACACCTTGGCACCTGCTGGATGGTTGGATGGATGACCAGGCATCCGTAGAATCCACGCCCCCTGCGTCGACCCTCCACTAATTTAGGTCACGGCTTTGTGGCCTACCGAGCACTTGTGGCGGGTGGCCGAAAATTTGGGCCGCAGCTTTTACAGCCTATTGACCGGGCACCGTCCACAGTGGCCCTAGAGCGTGCGGCGAAGGTCGCAGTTTTTCGTTCCGGGCATTCGCACTCCTTTCTCGGCTCTAGCCCGCACTCACGGCGGGTGGTCTCAAATCTGGGCCGCGGCTTTTGCAGCCTACGCAGCCACACCGGGCACCTTCTTCCAGAGGGACGCTGTGGGGGCTCTGAGGGTGACCCCCTTTTGGAGGGTTAAGTGGGCCCTCCTTAGACGCCCCCTTTGTGTTTTCACAGGTGGTGCTTAGACATATAGGCTAGTAAATGGTGCCCCTCGCCCTCCCCTGCCTCATCTGTCTCGACTGACCCTATGTCTGGATCTGCCGTCGTGGATATGGCCCACCTTGCGGGGTTGGTGGCCACATTCCCTGTCCTGTCAGTGAGGTTGTTCCTACACAACTGTAGCGGTGCACAATAAGGTGCTAGTTGTCACCCTTATTACATCTGTGCAGGAAACTTTAAAGATGGAGGATGCAGCTGTGGCTGCGGCAGAAGTGCAGCTCCTGGGAGTGTCCGAAGCATCCCTTTGTGGTTCTAAAGACGCTTCGCTGTGAGGTACCCCTTGTGGGGTCCCTCCTTAAAGAGTGGACTGTTCCACCAGTAGTGGACCATGATTCTGGTAGAGGAGCCTCCAGCTTTTAAGGATCTGGTTGAAATGCCTGGAGGAGGAGCAGATTCCTTCTGCTTTCACTGAGTTGGCGGACCGGTTGGTCTGGGGCTGCAGTTTGTATGCAATGCCTTTTTTGGATGCAGTTCGCCTGGTTGCTAAGCTCTCTGTTTCTGCAGTGGTGCTTAGACATGTATTGGGGCTTAAGTGTTGGTCTGCAGACTGGGCTTCTAAAAAAGTTCTGACTGGGTTACCATTTCAAGGCAAATGTCTGTCTGGGGTTACCCTGGATGATATCTTTACGAGTCTTACAGGAGGGAAGTGTACATCTGTTACGCAGTCTGAAATGGGGGGGGGGGGGCAATGGACCTGGCGAGCCGAGAGCGGGGCATGCTAGACCCACGCGCAAGGCCCTTCCGTGTTCTGTCCTTGAAGGGTTTTCCTTCCAATTGGCGTCTGTCACCGGACTGTTGGCAGTTCTCTTTGGGGCTGTGCAAGCCCTGTTGCTTCAGGGTGTGCTTGTCCCGGTTCTACCACCAAAAGAAAGCTCTAGTTGTGTAAACAAAATGCAAACAATTTAGTTTGTGTACAGTGTGGCATGACTACGCAATCGTCATTCAACGTGCAACCACGCCAAAAGCTGAAAATTGGCCTGGGCAGGAAGGGGTTAAAAGTGGCCAGTATTGAAGTGGTTAAAGTTGGGTAGTATAAAACAGACTTTAATAAAATTATAGTCATCAAAAACAGGGGATTATGGAGGGTTAATGGATACTCATGTTCCCAAGCTCATAGCACACTTCCTGTACTGGAATTGAAGAAAACGACAGCTATTATTTTAGTCCGTCCCTACATAAACGTTTGTGTAGCAGCTGGGAGGAGTGAATAGGAAATTCTATAGGGTGTAACTTGAGTGAAGGCTTTGTGGCTGCTGACATCACATTCAAGGTGCTGTTGCCCTGCAGTAGTCTTAAGGTTTTTGGATGCCTACACAAGGGGGCTTTTACAGGTAAATAACATGTCTAAAATACATTAAATGCAAATCTAATCTTATGGTAAGATTGTTGTTGAGCTGAATAGTCTGACACGTTCTCTATAATAAATACCTGTCAGGTCACCTTGAGGCGAGGTGACAGGTGCACGCTGTAGGGATCAGGAGTGCACCGCAAGGTTGTGGACCCTACGGCTGACTGCTGCAGACGGGGGACAGATCCCACTAGGGTTAGAGCGGAAGATTCCCTGGGGCGCGGAGTCTAAGAGCCAGCAGGTGTTCACCAGCGCCTCCAGTGGTGAGGATGGACTTGGCTGCAACTGGCTCCAGGTCGCGACCCCCAGGGTCCCCCAGTTCACACCCACAATAGGCAACAGGAGGATAGGGATGGTGAGGGACAAAGCCAAGGTCGGGGCCACAAGCAGACCGGAATAGTCAGGGACACGCCAAAAGGTCAGGATCACAGGCAAACGGGGATAGTCAAGACACGCCAAAGTTGGTAACGGAAAACGGAAGCAGAGCACACGGCAGTTAACAGGAAGCTAAAACACAAAGGAATACACAATGGTTGATCAGCACTGATGGCCTGCAGTGCACAGGTTAATATAGGGCTCCCTGATAGGGCCTGGGAGCCATGCTTAGAGGAGAGGTTATAAAAACCACCAGGTGGAAGTGGCTGGGCTCTTAGGCTGAAGACATGAGGGGAGGTAAGCAAACACAGGAAGATCACTGCATAACCATGACAATACCTTATAAATACTTTTCTTTAAAATTAGAATGTCACACTGGGTTACCCTTTTTTTTTTTTTTTTTTTTTTTTTTTTTTTTTTACCTTTTACTCAATTGTAATGTGTTTTACTCTTGGTCTTGATCAATTTTATACCTGTGAAAACCTTGTCTTGTTTTCTTGGTCTTAGTCAAGGAGAAGATGATCATTGAATACAAGGTGATGTATATTTAGCATATTTTGCATATTTCTGTTATTTCGAGGCTAGAGCTTTGTCCGTTCTTCATTAGAGTTCTTTCTCTGCACTCTTTCGATCTGGCTTAGCTACTTGAGTTCTTTTTTGATAATTAAGATTCTCTCAGAGGCATCCTTCCTTTCCATTTTTAGCCTTCAATAAAGTTTGGTGGCTTCTTGCTTTCCATCCTTTGTATCCTCTTTGCACGATCTTCTCTCAAAAAAACCCATCTACACTGCTTTCAGTGTTCGTACAGCTTCAAATCTTTTTTTTGTTCCTCTTTTAGTGCACAGAATATGCACAGAGAAATTATGTAAACAGAAAAAAAACATAATGCTGATGGGGTGTGCCCTGATGCTGTAGAAGGCAGTAGTGACACATCCCGGTCCTGTGGTTTGTCTGCCTGTTTACCCTCCGCTGGGTTAGGCTTTATGCTGTGCTTATACAGCAGCAGTGGATTTGGATCCTTTATCCTCCCTAAGATCTCCCCCGGATCCCTCCTCACCTGTGCTAGTGGAGGCATGTTCAACTTATCTGGTGCCCGATGTCCTGAAGGAAGAGGCTATGAAGAGGATTTTTTTTGTGGAAATATTGCTGAGACTGTGGCTGTCACCAATATTCCTGATGCTAGCATCTGACTTCTATGTGCTGTCTAAAGCTACATATGAAAATGCACTGCTGTGTTAGCAGTGCTAGCTAAAGTAATGTGGTCAGTAACTGCGATCTCCCAGCGTCGGGGCAACAAAAGATGTATATGCCTTGGAAGGGGCAGGGAGGAGGCGGGACCGAGCACAGCACACACACAGGAGAATTTCCTGTTTACGGGTGGCCTCTGTAATAGGAAGTCCTGTCTCCAGCGCTGCCATTGGACGACTGTTCTGTCCATCAAAAGAGGTGGGACTTTCTATTAAAGAGGCCGCTGTGTAAACAGGAGATACTCCTCTAGGTAATCTTTGGCGCTCGTCAGTGCATTCTTGGCAATAGTGCTGCATTCCTGACAATGGTGAGGCGTTCCTGGCTATGGTGGGTTCTCCATTCTTGGCAATGGTGAGGCTACATTAATGGCAATGGTGGGTCTGCAGGTGGGCACTGATTAGGCTGCATTGATGAGCATTGACCATTATTTTTCTTCACAGTTCTTTATTTAAATTATTATTATTTTTTTCCTGAAACTTCCCTCTTAAAGAGAAGGTGCGTGTTATACACCAGTAAATAGGGTATATCCAAATAATACACCCAAGCTCATCTCTTCACCACACACAGCCACAAAGGCAAGAGAATTTTTGTTGGGCAGTGTATTAATGCTCGAACTAACACACTTAGACCGAATTTTAATGGTTCAAAGAGTGTCAGGCAAAATGGTCAGCCCTCACGCATGTTCACTTCAAATCTGGCCCTCTTTGAAAAAAGTTTGGACACCCCTGACTTATACAGAGCTTATACAGTTACTTTTGAAATAAAAAATGTGAAATATTTGTAACGGGAAGCCGTTTGTTCGAAGGGCTGCAGAGTGATCCAATGAGCATCTGCAGGCAACAGTGAAGCATGGTGAAGATTCCTTGCAAGTTTGGGGATGCCTTGCTGCTAAAAGAGTTTGAGATATTGTTAGTATCAATTGTTGTCCTCAATACTGAGAAATACAAGCAGATATTTCTCCATCATGCCATACCATCAGAGAGCCATCTGATTAACCCCCAATTTATTCTGCAGCAGGACAATGACCCCAAACATACAATGTCATTCAGAACTAGTGTAAGGAAGAACAAGAAGTCCTGGAAGTGATGGTTTGGCTCCCACAGAGCCCAGATCTCCACCTCATCGAGTCTGTCTGGGATTACATGAAGAGACCGAAGGATTTGAGACAGCCTACATCCACAGAAATGTTGTGTTTAGTTCTCCAAGATGTTTGGAACAACTTACCTGCCGAATTCCTTTAAAAACTGTGTGCAAGTGTACCTAGAAGAATTGATGCTGTTTTGAAGGCAAAGGGTGGTCACACCAAATAGTGATTTGATTTGGACTTCTCTTTCTCTTTCTATTTTACTACCTGTTTTTATAGCGCTGTCAATTTACACAGAACTTTACATATACATGTGCATTAGTCCCTGCCTCTGAAGGAGCTTACAATCTACTGTCCCTAATTCACATTCATACATACTAGGGCCAATTTAGGCGGGATCCAGTAAACTTACCGGCATGTCTTTGGAGTGTGGTAGGAAACCAGAGTACCCAGCAGTGGCAGCCCATCCATTAGGGGCGCCGCCCCCTTTGTCCACGGCCACCACATTCTAATTAATGCTCTATGATCCTTTTGCCGCTACCCCTTATTCATGCGTCTGGCCCCTTTCAGGACGTCGGGTGCATGAATTACAGTGGTGGTTTTTTTTGTTTTCTTTTTTTTAAGCACCTGATAGGTGCTTCAAAATAGGGTAGGCTCGGGTCGCAGAGCATTGCACCATGAGCCCACCCAGGTGTTTACAACATTTAATGAATATTTGCTGTTGCAACACTGATCCTCCTCCTTGTCAATCAGGAAGCGGGTCTAATGCCCGTCACCCAATTGGCTGAAAGGACAGATGATCCTATTGGATGCCTAGGAGGAGAAGCGCAGCAGAAGCGAGGAGGAGAAGACACGGGAGCCACTGCCTGATGTCTGCCTATGCCACAATCCCCGCCGCTGCCCGATATGCCTGCTGATGCCCCGATCTCTGTTGCTGCCCAATGTGCCTGCTGCCTAGACGGGGTAAGTGCCGATGGACCAGCAGATGACGAGGGGGTGGTTGTTTGCCACCCTCCAAACAAAAAAAGACCAGCCGCCACTGGTACCTGGAGGAAACCCACACAGGCACAGGGAGAACATGGTTGGGATTCGAACTGACAACCCTAGTGCTGCTAGGCAGAAGTGCTAACCACTTAGCTACTTTTGGGTGATACAAGTTACTCTTTCTATAATGTTGTTATAACTATAATTTCTATTTTTGTTCATTTTTCAGATTTGCTAATTGTGTCAAGTCTGTATTGTTACCCATTGATAAACGGAAATCCCTTCTACCCACATCTATTAAGATGGTTATCTCTTTTAAGTATTTAGTGAGAGTGATAAATTCTACAAATCCTAAATTGTAAACTCCATTAAATGTGAATCCATGTGTTACATTTTGGGCACAATTTTGGTGTAAACTTCCTTTGTCTATAATTGGCAGATCTAACGTCCTCCTCTGTGGCTGCCCCGTAGCAGGCAGCTTGCTATGGGGGTAGATGTGCCGGCACGCTCCCGAGCCAGCTGTGTGTGTTTACACACACAGTGCAGCTTGGCTTTGCCCCCCCCCCCACTGCCGTCGGAGGCTCTAGTGAGGCCAGGAAGAGGAGAGAAGAGCTGCATCACACAGGCAAAACGCTAAAGTGTTTAATGGGGGCACTGGAGGAAGCCGCTATTAAAAAGGTAGTGAAAAAAACCCTGCAAGACAATGGCATAATGTGCTAGTATGCATTGCATACTAACACATTATAACAATTATTTGGAATCAAGCCCTCCCAGCAGCGCCGGTCAACGCTGAGAGGGCTGACATATTCTCCTGTGCTTTCTTCTGTGATCCCAGGCTCCGGCGCTGTGAGTGGCTGGAGCCGCGATGACGTCACTTGGTTCCAGCAAGAAGCTCTGAAGGTCCAGCACGGTATGCCAGACCTTCAAAGCGCATGCACTGCTGACGCCAGTGGCTGCATGCAAGGTGAATCTCTTAAACGGTGCATGTTTAGGAAATATAAATTTTACCTACAGGTAAGCCTTATAGGCTTACCTGTAGGTAAAAATAACAGCAGGGTTTACACCCTAGAGGTGATTCAGTTCGCATTGTGCGCTATACAAGTATTTCATTCATTCATTCATTCATTCACAACCACTTTAAAGGTTTTTTTTTGTTTTGTTTTGTTTTTTTTCAAATTTTTATTCGAATTTTTCAATTTTCACCATATAAAACAACATAGAGGAAAAAAAGAAAAATAGGTTTTTAATTTCATGCAGTAAAAAAACCTTTTATAACCACTTTAAATGCACATTTTAGACCAGAAGATTAGCCCATAATCCCCAAATATATTTTCTAAAAGCAAAGACACTGGAGAATAAAATGGTGATAGTTGCAATTTGTATGTCGCATAGTATTACTGCACCTTTGTATCAAAAACAAATATTCAGTAAAACATGCACAAATTTATTTTAGGGCACACAGACAAAATATATTTGGTAAAAAGATGAGGTTGTGTCAAGTAAATAGACACCCAACAAGTAGTCTTAAAATTGTGCATGCCCGTGAAACCGCAACAAACTTACTCTGCTACTGACAAAGTAAGTTTACATTACAATTTACACCTAATAGCAGTGACACTTTTAAAAGCCTTTACAGGTCATAAATTTAGAGTTAGTCATGAACAATGGTCTGATAATTATTGCTTTTACTGTGTGTCTGGCGATATGTAATGCGGAGCCCATTCGTGGTTTTGAATGTAGCCACACGCAACACATGTTTATCTTGCATTTTTTTTTTTTTTACTTTTTGGCTTTGTTGGTTTCCCTTTTTTTAAGGCTTTTTTTTTTCTCTTCACCTGGTGATGCGGCTAGTAACACACATTCTGTCTTAGGGTGTCGCCACTCTGGATGGAGAAATGGCAGAGACCCCTTTGGACAGCAGCAGCAACGTCAGTCTGGGGAAAGGGTAGTATTTGATGCACTGACAGATCTAGCTAACATTTTTTAAGAAGTTACAGATTTTTTTCTTTTCCCTTTTTGGGATGAAGATTTTACATAAATGGATAAAAGCTGATCATTGTAAGTACCCCTGTGTTTAATTGTTTATCTCAACCTTTTTAACTGCCCTTTTTGCTGTAAAGCTTGGTCTGTTAATGGAAGTTGAACAGTAACAGACTTACTGGCTGGATCACCTTGTGAAAATAAAGCAAAAACATCTATAAAAAAGGAAAGAAATGCAGCCACCACATCTATGAATTGGTAAGCTGCAATATAATAGTTTTGTTTTTAGGTTTAATACTGCTTTAAAGTGAAAGGAAAGCCAAGAACCTGCATACTCCCCTTGCAATCATTCATGTAAACAAAATTCATCTTTGTGCTTCATACTTGATATGATTGTAGTCGTATTAGTGCAATTGTCAGAGAAAATTTGAGCACTGTCCGTGATACTTTATTTGCACTAACATATAATTTTTCAGGACAAGCTTTCGGGGTGTGTCCCCCCTTCTTCAAGGTCCAAGCAGTACTGATTTACACATTTTTAAGCAGAATGCAATAAAGATAGCAACAGAGTTAGTCTTATCTCACTAACTCTGCTGCTATCTTTATTGCCATTGATTTGTATGTGTTTGTTTTTTTTTTGTTTTTTGTTTTTTTCTTTTACTCTCTCCTTTCCCTCAGAGATGTGTTTTTTTATTTTTTTTTTTTTTTTTTTTTTTTTTTTATTCTGCTTAAATAGTAAATCAGTACTGCTTGGACCTTGAAGAAGGGGACACGCCCCTAAAGCTTGTCCTGAAAAATTGTATGTTGGCGCAAATAAAAAAAAATTATCTTTGTGCTTCAAAATTCCAAAACCAGTTTTTTACCTTTTTTTTTTTTTTTTTTTTTTTTTTTGTTTGTGCCATTCAATGCCTGTCGCGTGACTACGTTCCTCCCTTCTTTCAATTCTAAGCCATTAGGTGGCTGGCAGGCATGTCTGGACATTGATAGTGGTGTTATTTTCCAAAGCTGCATTATAGGCTTCCCCTTGGAGCTCTCTTATGAATAAGGATGTGTGTGTCCTCATTCATGAAAAGAATGTGACCTCTTGGATTGGGCAGGGGGGGGTTGTGCCATGATGGACTGTGCTTGACTATGCTGAGCATCGCAGGGTGGGACTTTTTGAATGAACACCGACCACAGTACTAGGAAGTGTCTGTGAGCAGCCACATTTGGCTGCACAGAGCAACCATTGTCTGTGAGAGATAGAAGGGTTGATGCATGTCTGGATTGGACAGTGTTTGTGTTTTGTTTTTTTCCAGCTATTTAGCAATCCAATTAGTGCTTAATATAAGTTTTGTTTTTGTCAGAGACAAAGGGAAAACTTTTAATTTTGACTAGAATTACACTTTAACTTTCTTGCTATCAGGGCAGTTTATTGTCCAATAGATGTTTAGAGCTTCTTATTCCCTTTATAGAGCAATTGTTCAGGATCGCTCTAATTATATCGGATGTGGACAGACCCCTGCAGATTTCATACATTTTATTGTCTAAGTTAAGATCTTGGAAAGATGTTCAATATATCAGTGCTGTTTTTAAAACAAATGTTGTATATAATCCATATACATGCATTTTAGGGCACCTACAGTTTCCAAAAAAACAGGTTAACAAGGTTAAGGATTAGCAGAACACTGTCTCTTGTTAGATTGCACAAAAAGTGGATTTCACCACATCCATTGACAGTAGGGGAATGAACATCGGCAGTGAATCTAAATGAGAAACTGCAGCGTTTGACTGGTCTTTAAGTCTTTTTTAAAAATTCAAAAAGATTTGGGTGGAATGGCTTCTGGTACCTGATCTGGTACCAGATTTTTGAGAATATGAAAGATGTTCTGGAGGTGCTATTGTGGCTTTACTCAACTGTGTCAATGGATCTGGAAGTAGAAAACATGGGCAACCAACTAAAGAAGATCACTCTTCATTCCTATATGAAGAAAGGTGATGCCAAGGATTGTAACAAGTAAAATGATTAAGCACACTACGAATGCATCTGAGGGACCTCTCCTGCAGGTGCAGAGCTAAAGCCATCTTATATTACCTGATTTCGTTTTGGTCACAGTGAGTCGGTGTCCTGTGTGCGATTGGTTGCCATTTTCCTGAAGCATATTGTAGCCTAAAAAGCTATTTTATATGATCTGCACCAGTTTATTATTTGCCATGTTGGCTGATATCAGTGATAGGAGCGTCAGAGCAGTACTTTTTTTTGTTTGTCCACAACTACAGAACGATTGCAATAATTCCACATGCCAGCAAGTATTACTGAAAATAATACAACAAAAGATACATTCATACATTGAGCAAGAACTACCCGAAATTCAGGCTGGTTTCAGAGAAGGGCGAGGAACAAGAGACAATATTGCCAATGTTAGATGGATATTAGAAAAGAGCAAAGAATATCAAACGACTGTATACTTTTTTTTTCATTGAGTACAGCAAAGTGTTTGTGTGGATCATAATAAATTATGGAGGACTCTGTTTCAAATGGGAATACCTAAACACATAGCTCATTTGATAAAGAGCCTCTACAAAAATCCAGAAGCTGCAGTGAGAACAGAAAACACTGGTTTCCAATAACTGGTGCCAGGCAAGAATTCATCTTGTCAGTTTACCTGCTCAAACTATATTGTGAGGCCATCTTCAGAAATGCAAATTTGGAAGAAGAGGCTGCTGTATCATAAACCATGCATTATGAAAATGGCACAACGCTTGTCACCAAAAGCAATGAAAATATGCTATATTTACTAAGAAAAGTCAAAGCTGAAAGTCAAACATTGGATAAGAACTCAATATAAACAAGACAAAAATCTTGAAACACAGAAAATGACGATGATGATTTTGAGCTTGATAATGATGGAGCAAAAGTTGTAAAGCATTTTAATCTCCCGTACTCTTTTATAAACAAGGAAGCAACCAGTCGTGACGGAATACTCCACCGGATAGCACTTGGTAGCTACACAATGAAGACTCTTGACAAAGTATTCAAAGGTAAAGAAATTACACTCAAAACCAAGATCGGACATGTCCAAGCACTCGTTATCTCACTTGTTAAGTACGCTGTGAAAGCTGGACACAACGGAAACCGGACAGGAGGAGAATCAACTTTAGTGGTGTTGGAGAAGGATTTTATGTGAGTTCTATGGGCTGTCCATGGCAAACAGATTGATTTTGGAGGAGATCAAACAGGCTATGTCAGTAGAAGCCCAAATGGTGACGTTACAACTCCTATTTTGGTCATACTGTCAGAAGAGACATTACTTGAGAAGGAAATCATGTTTGAGAAGATCAAAGGAACCAGGAGATGAGGTAGACTGGCTACAAGATGGTTGGACACATTGACTACAGCTGTGGGGATGACACTGATGGACTAGCAGAGAATTTAGTTTTTTAGATCTCTCAAATCATCAGTTCTCTAGGACTCTGACACGAGTTGATGGCACTTAACTAAAGATGCTAAAAGCTTAAAAATTTTGAAATATTTTGTAAGGGGGAATTTTTATTTCTTTTATTTTTACAACCAGAGGAATAGGGGATAGATTACATAACATTTTACATTTGTAAGGTGAAGTTTGGTTTGGTATTTGTTTTTGCATTTTTTGGGATGCTGTTTTGTTTATATTGAGTTTATGAATGGTATATGCATTTATTGGAAATATGTTTTCTATATATAACATATGGATTTAAAAAAATAACGGAGACCGGCTTGCAAATAGTGTTATTACTGTGCATTCCTGTTTAAAAGCCTTTTTCTATGTTTGTTTTTGGATTATTATATGTACATGGGGGCAGCTGTGTATTGTTTACTATATATATGCTGGCTCTGCTGCCTGCTTTGCAGTGCTTTACTGTAAGTCAATTCATTGAAATCAATACACTCCCTGTGTGGCTATTTTCTCTCAACAAGTGATTACAAGAAAGGCAGAGTAACTGGACTAATCCATATAAGCTGTTTCTAGTGGTAAATTTTACAAGTCTCTCACATGATTTTTATAAAAAATATGGACGTGTAAAAAAGGCAATAGTCACTTCAAAGTAGATGTAAACCCAAAGTGCACAGCATTTAGTTTAAGCACCGTGTATCAAACAATTGCCATGTGAGGTTTTTTTTTTTTTTCCTTTCACAAACTACACCTTTTTCGCTTAGTGCTGCTGATCTTCTGTAGCCTCTTTTCAACCACTTTCTGTTTACATGCACAAACTTCAGCACTGACTGCATGGCAATTCTTACAGCAAGCCTTCTGATAGTAACATCAGTAGGTCATGCTTGCATTGTGTGTGTTAGCATAGTCACTAACCGTATCCACTGGACGAATGTGACAGGGTCACAACACAGGAGAGCATTTGGAAGACAGAGTTTTGTCAACCAGTAACAGAAAGTGCCTGCAAGCTGCTGAACACATTTGAGTGTGGTTTCCATATCTCCAGAATGAAGAATGTCATCAGTCAGGCTCTCTTTCGGCTTAAAATAAGTAAGGAAAGCTCTCGTGCAAATTGGGAAGTAGATTTATATCTCCATCTCTCAAAGAGCTGTGTTTTCCTTCTTTAAAAGAAGTACAGGCTTGTAAAAAAAAACAAATGAGGCTGAGCCAGCTGCTGGTCCAGAAATCTAGTTGGATTTTGACTGTAAAGTCAGGATCTTTCCAGAGCCTGGCTCAGCTAAGTGACGTCAGCTGACAGCGGACTTTAGCCTGCTGTCAGCTGAAAATGGGTCATTACATGTAGTTTAGGAGATGCACGAAAGCCATGCAGGAAGAATAAAAGCCAAGGAGAGAGGCACTACTAATTAGTTCCCTTTATATAAGTAGATTCTTTGTGTTTGTTATATTGTCCACCCTTCAAGTTAAAACATTCTGCAAATCCCTCAATATATTTCAAACAGGTCCACGCCTATATGATTTTATATGGGCACACAGGAGATCTCGGATTCATTGTCTGCTTCTGACCCTGCCTAAGCAGTTCAGCAGGTTGGCCGTCCTGGATTTGCAAGAATATTATCAACCAACTCACCTAGGGAGACTTGTGCTGCCATGGAGACATTTAACTATATTTGCCTCTTCTGCTCAAATATACCCACTAATTGGCACGTCTCATATATGTTCCCATTTATTAACATCGACTTCTCTGGCCCCCAGGAATTCATCTTTGTTTCCAATTTTGGGGAACCTTCGATTTAGACGGGTCTTCTGGATGGCTCCTTTAGGTCCCTTCTGCAATCGGGCAGTTTCCAAGCTTCTCACTTTCTTGGTGGCAGGCTCTTGGCCTTCTATGCAGACTCTTATGAACTCATCAGATCCTTATAAGCTGGACTTTTAGAGAGCTCTTCAAATACACCGCTTTTTCAGCTCAGTTACCCCTCCGAATAGGTTTCAATGTACATTAACCATCTTAGAGAGATACTGTTCATACAAGAGTGTGCTTCCTCATGTGCTTTCCAAACTGTACACACTATTGGTCCTACCTCCCAGAGGATTTCTGCTTACTATACCTTGCAAAATGGAAGGCGGACCTGCGGAGGTCCTTTACGGAATATCCTCATTTTGCTCAAGAATCTAAGAAAATAAGATTTTAGCGTGATGGTACAGAACTTCAATCTTGCATATACTTTTTCCTGGCCACTTTGGAAAGATGCTGGCGGTGCCAGGTAGAGCGGGGCATGCTCATACATTTTTTGATCATGTCAGCATTTTTCCATTTTACATGTAGCCAATATACCAGCAAAAATCTAAAAATGTCATGTGTCATCTTTTAAATGCTGCCAAGTCCTGTATCTCTTTGAGGTGGAGAGATCCGCAACCTCCGTCCCTTGGTCTTTGGCTGCATAAGGTGGAGGAACTGAACCAAATGGAAGATCTTGTGTTAGCGCAACAACACAAACGTGAGGTTTACTCCGAGACTTGGACTCTATGGTACATGTTCATATATCCTGAGGGGAAGTCTCTTTTCACAGTGAGTCCCAGTCCTAAGTTGGTGGTTGGCATAGTTCCCTAGTGGCTCCCATTCCTCCATTCTACACCCCCCCTCTTTTTTTTTTTTTTTTTTTTTTTTTTTTGGCCTGCCCTCATTTTCTGTTTCTCCTCTTTCCCCCTTTTCCTCCTCCCGTGTGTTCACTACTCTTTCTATTCTTTCTCTTCCTAGGCTATACCCTAAGTGGTTTAGCCGTGGAGATGAGTAAAATGTTCAGAAGTTTATCACATCATCAGTTAGATTTTGGAGGTCATCCTCGTCTGTTACTCCTTGACCCCCAATTCCTGTGGCGATCTAAGTTTACCAAAGATATTCTATATGTCATTTGTTATACTTTGTAACTGTCATGAGGGTTCATTGTGTGATTTATATTTTGCCATTACTGTTTTTTACCATATTGTAATGTTCTACGTTGTTGGAACATGCTGCTTCATAAAATAAAAAATGTAAAAAAGAGAAATCCTGCAGAACGTAATAATGTTTTGCTTATGGTTTAAAATGTCTTCTGTCTCTGTGTAGATTGTCAGTTGTGTCCAGTTACTTTGAGGTTGCCTTCCTCCCAATCCCAGCCTGGCAGTTCCCCATTGTTGAGTCCCTCATTAAGTGACACTGGAAGTGCCAGGACATATGATGCTGAAGAATCATCTGAGATCAAGGTAGGGACAGTTTGTGCTAATCGCAGCAAAAACCTATTTCTAGCCAGCCTGGCCCAACATCTGTTTTATTTATTTTTTACGTTCAACTTAAAGAGGAAATGATGTCATTATTAAACATTTGTACTTCGTATGCGGTTATAATTTCTTTCTCGTACTTCACGGGACACAGAGACTCAGTAATTACTGATGGGTTATAGGGTATCACTAGGTGATTGGACACTGGCACACCCTAGACAGGAAGTTCAATCCCCCATATAACCCCTCCCCCTGCTGGAGGTACTTCAGGTTTTTTCGCCAGTGTCTTAGGTGTTGGTCAACTTAAAGATCAGTGCTATAAGAGAACTGATTCAGTTAGTCAGGGCAAAGAAGGGTCCTTCTATTCGTCTTTCTATGAGGTTGTTGAGGAAGATGGTGGCTTCATTCGAAGCAAGAATAAACAAAAAACACTGCGCTATCCTAACATGAAGGAGCAGCAAACACACTAAATTGGATAAATTCAGTTCAGCTCGTAAGTGTACAGAAAGTGTTGCGCTAAAGAAAAATGTGAGAAATGTGTTGAATAATGACTAAATAACACACTCATTTGTATATAAAAATAACCAACATCCAAAACAAAATGAGATATATACAAAAATATATATATAAAAATGCAAGAAAAAGATGTGAAGAAGTCCTTTGTTAAAAGGTCATAATAGTTGTGCTCGCCCTTGGTGCAGACAAAAGAATATTGAAATGTTCATTTCATCCGTGATATATTTGATCCAGAGAAGAACACCCTGGTGCAGACACCACACGCAAAAGAAGGATGTAAGCTTACCGACTCCCAATGACCCCTATAATCATACGATCCAGGGGTCGGAAACGCTTTCCAATTGTATCGATAGAAGATCATCCAATCAGGAAAGATGGGCTTTAGATATTGATGCTAACTGCTCTCTCGTTAAAGCTGGATTGGACACGGAAGCAATACTCCCAGAAAGATCGCACCCTCGTTCATGGGATCATAGTGGACAAGAAGAAATGGGGCCACATAGCATAATTCCGTATAGTAAATACATTTAATGAAGTAAAATCACACTTACATTGGAGAAGTGAGAAAAGCGCTTTTACAGATAATAAGCAGCAGTAGAGTCCTCCTGAAGCGTTTCGTCTCATTTAGACATCGTCTGGCTTCATTCGAAGCAGTTCCCTACGCTGTTTCATTCAAGGCTGCTGCAAAAAAGTATCCTATCAGCCTGGAACAAGAAGGTTCAGGTGTTAGATTTTCCAATGCATCTGTCCCCTACAACTCGTTGGAGCCTCAGCTGGTTGATACCCGAAAATCTGCGGAAAGGAAAATCCTTTTTACCAGTTACCTGGACAGTGGTAACAGATGCCAGTCTTTCGGGTTGGGGGGCAGTCCTGGAACAGTCGACTGTCCAAGGGAGATGGTCCAAGACCGAGAGGGCCTTACCCATCAACATTCTGGAGATCCGTGCGGTGTATCTAGCCCTAAAAGCCTGGACACTCAGGTTGCAGGGTTGCTCTGTCAGGATCCAGTCCGACAATGCCACAGTAGTGGCTTATATCAATCACCAAGGGGGCACCAAGAGTCGTGCAGCTCAGAGAGAAGTAAATCAGATCTTAATCTTGGCAGAAAGACATGTCATGCATATTGGCAGTCTTCATTCCGAGGGGTAGAGAACTGGCAGGCGGACTACTTGAGCCACCAGCAGTTAGTCTCAGGGTAATGGTATCTTCACCCGACGTCTTCTTGGCCATATGCCAGAGATGTGGGTTCCGGATGTAGATCTCTTTGCGTCCAGGTTGAACAACAAGATCGACCAACTTTGTGTCAAGAACGAGGGATCCTCTTGCATGCGGGACAGATGCGTTGGTAACTCAGTGGCATCAGTTCTCTCTGATTTATGCATTACTTCCTATTCTGCTACTGCCAAGACTTCTTTGCAGGATCAGGCAGGAAAATAAGTCGGTGCTTCTGGTGGCCCCAGTATGGCCCAGAAGAGCTTGGTATGCAGAAATAGTGAAGATGGCGGTAGGCTCTCCTTGGACCCTACCGTGCCGTCCAGACCTGCTATCCCAGGGACCAGTATTCCATCCTACCTTACAAATGTTAAATTTTACGATTTGGCTATTGAAACCCACATTCTGAAGAATCGTGGGCTTTCGGGCCCTGTGATATCTACCTTGATTAATGCAAGAAAGCCAGCTTCCAGAATGATTTATCACAGAGTCTGGAAAGCATATGTCTCCTGGTGTGAAACCAGGGGTTGCCACCCCAGAAAATATGTCATAAGCAGAATCCTCGAATTTCTGCAAAATGGGTTAGAGATGAAACTGGCCTTGAGTACCATCAAGGGCAAAGTCTCGGCCTTATTGGTTCTGTTTCAACATCCACTTGCTTCGCATTCTTTGGTCCGAAGCTTTATACAAGGGGTAAGGCACCTTAATCCTCCAGTTAGGGCGCCTCTGAACCCCTGGGATTTTAATTTGGTTCTTTCAGCTTTACAGAAGCAGCCCTTTGAACCGATGCATCAAATTCCCTTAGTTCTGCTGACAAGGACATTAATTTTTCTGTTGGCCATTTCTTCTGCCAGATGAGTATCAGAATTAGCGGCCCTCTCTTGTAAAGAACTGTATCTGATAATGCACAAGGATAGAGTGGTATTACGCCCTCATCCTAGTTTTCTACCGAAGGTGGTCTCAGGTTTTCATCTAAACCAAGATATTGTTCTGCCTTCCTTTTTTCCAAATCCCTGCTCTATGGAAGAGAAGTCACTACATTCTTTGGCTGTAGTGAGAGCTGTCAAAGCCTATCTGGAAGCGACTGCTCAGGTTCACAAAACTGATGTTTTGTTCGTATTGCCAGAGGGTCCTAAGAGAGGACAGGCAGCGTTGACATCTACCATTGCTAAATGGATTTGACAAGTAATTGTTCAAGCTTATGGTTTGAAGCAAAAGATTCCGCCTTTTCAAATCAAGGCGCACTCCACTAGGCTTATTAGTTCTTCGTGGGCAGTGCATTACCAGGCCTCCATGGCTCAAATCTGCAAGGCCGCAACCTGGTTATCAGTTCATACATTCACCAAATTTTATCAGGTGGATGTGAGAAGGCATGAGGATATCGCCTTTGGGTGTAGTGTGCTGCAGGCAGCGATACAGGGTCCTCAGGTCTGATTACACCCTAATGTTGTGTGGTTCCCCCTCCCCTCAGGTAGCGTTGCTCTGGGACATCCCATCAGTAATTACTGAGTCTGTGTCCCGTGATGTACGAGAAAGAAAATAGGATTTCTATAACCGTTTACCTGTAAAATCCTTTTCTTTTGAGGTACATCACGGGACACAGAGGTCCCTACCCTTCTCTAATACACTTGGATTGCTTTGCTACAAAACTGAGGTACCTCCAGTAGGGGGAGGGGTTATATGGGGGATTGAACTTCCTGTCTAGGGTGTGCCAGTGTCCAATTGCCTAGTGATACCCTATAATCCATCAGTAATTACTGAGTCTCTGTGTCCCATGATGAAAAAAAAAACCCTCAAAAAAAGGATTTTACAGGTAAGCTGTTATTAACGCGGCCCAAAAATAGGATTTTTTATAACTACTTGAGTTTTATTGGCTAGTAGACACTGAAATCCTTGGGCTTTTGGCACACTGAGTATTTTATAGTGGTTGCTGGCAGAAATTGTTATTTTATTGTATTCATATAATAATACTCTGAAGAGGCTTGCTCTCTAAAACACCCTGTAGGCATGACACAACAAAATTTGTAGTCGGCCTCTTTTGATAGAGATGGAGCTCGGCTGATGGCACTTAAGGGTTCTGCCGGGTTTGTAATGACGTTGCCCATTCTGATGCAATGGATTAACCAATGGCTTCGATTTACTGGGCATTTGCATGCATAAAAGGAATTAAATAAAGAGCAATACTTGCATTATGAGCCAGAGCAAAGCCATGAACTACTGACTAAAATTTCAAGTGAAATTAAAAGTGAGCCTCTAAATCTGACATCTTATATTAGGCTATATATTCTTAAAGCTGTGTAATATGTACAGTGTAGATGCTATAGCAATATCTTAAGACCACCTCCCAGTCATCTTTTGATAAGAAAGGGATAAAAATAAGAATTGTATTGATCAAAGGAAATTGTTTTGACTTTCAGCAGAACTCCTTTTTCCCTATCATTCGTTTAGGGACACAGCTTGATGATTTATGCAACCTAGGGGTTATGCTGCCTCCTAAACTAAAGGCCAACCCCCTTAATGTTTTAACCCTTCTTGTCTCAGACCTGCTCAGTTTTGCTTAGTGTCCTCAGGAGAAGGGGCGAGTTTTCTTCTCTAATGCTGCTCTTTTGGAAGATTTTTCTGCTATGAACATCTGCTGGTGCTTTTAGGCTGAAATTCCCAAAGTTTCCCCAATCCGCCTAAGAGTGCAATTTATTAGATACTGTATATTCGTGTTCTCTTTGCAACAGCCCAGAATTCTTGCAAGTTTCTCCAGTTATCCAAAAAGCATAGTTTTTCCAGTTGATTAAAGCAGACCTTCAGAAATTTTGCTTCAACTTTTGATCTATTAAATCTTCTTGTTAAACTTGATGTTTTAACTTTGGATAGTAAAACATTTTTTCTGCCAGTAAATACCTTTATACAGCCCAATTCCTGTTTCTTGCAAAAAGAAACAAATGCATCTGCGCTCGAAAGATTGCCGCAGGGTAAATTGAGGAAGAGGGAAATCCTTGCACCACTGCATCGGACAGAGGGCGCACCAGCCTTGTGTATTACCTTTTGCAACACTGAAATTAAAAATAAAATAATGGACTCACAAATTAGTTATAAAATCAGATAATGCAAAGTCCATCATTTGCCTCATTCAGCATGATCTGCTGGCCAGTAAACTTGGGTGGGATGAAAAAGGTCAAAGTAAACTGACACATTTCGAGGGTGGCCCACTTTCTCAGAGCTCTGAGGAAGAGGGGGGCCACCATCAAAATGGGTCAGCTTACTTTGGACTTTTTCATCCCACCCATGTTTACTGGCCAGCAGATCCTGCTGGATGAGGCCAACGATGGCTTCATTATCTGTTTGATTTTATCACTCATTTGTGAGTACATTATTTTATTTTTTAATAAATTTCAGTGTTGCAAAGGTAATGCGCAAGGCTGGTGTGCCCTTGATCCTTGTTTTCTTTTAGTCACTTCCTATTTCTTGTCTGGTCATTAGCCTAGGCTTATGACATCATGCACAGCTCGCTCTCTAACTCTCGTGACAGTTTGCCAGCAACGGAGGGGGTCGAATCATAAGAGGGCCAATGAAAGCTGCAGAGCTGGAGGTGTGCCTCTGTGTTGATCCAGAAAGTGAACAGGCTGCAGCTTCAGCCACCCACAATTAAAATGGCTGCAGCCAGACTTAGTGGAGGGAGATTTCTGTAGCATATTTGGCAAGTACAGTATCGCGTCGTGTCAGTGGGTTCTCTTGAAGCACATTGGATCAACGAGAAGCTAGTTTGTTTTCAGAATGTGGGACACAGCAGATGCCCTGGTAGTGCCATGGGATAAGGTATATGATCTATGCATTTCCTACGCTAACATATTTTTACTTTGCTTCCTAGAGTTGGGACTGCATTGCAGTCATTCTTACAGGTACAGATTGGATGTGGAGAGTGGTATGTCAACATTTATCTGCTAGCCAATGTTCTCTGGCCTCTGTCAAGTCAGCCAGATCTGTTTTCTCAAGGACAAGTCTTCTGCCCTGCCTCTCAGTTGTTGGGCCTAGCTGTTGAGACCATCTCTAAGGTTATTGTGCAGACCCATAAAATACCTCCTTTTTCCATTAAAGAACTCTCCACTAGCAGCACAGTGAGTGTGTTTTCTTAAGCCTCATACACACGGTCGGACTTGTACAAACTTTTCCGTGGACTTTTGTACAAAGGGCGTGGTCCACAGGTTTGTATTGCATACACATGGTCGGACTTTTTGACAACAAACACGAACGTGGTGACGTCACAACGTACGGACGCCACATCAAAAGAGGACGTTCAATGACTCCAGCGCCACCTTTGGTCAACTTCTGTATTGTAGTCTGATCGTTTGCATAGGTTCTGAGCATGCGTGTTTGTACCTTGTACAAAAGTCCGATGGTTTTGCGTACACACGGTCGGACTTTGCTCCATCGGACTTTTGTTGCCAGAAAGTTTGTCCGTTCGCACAGCCAACAAAAGTCCGATGAAAACAGAAAAAGTTTGTCCGATGGAGCGTACACACAGTCGGATGTTGCTCCAAAACAGCTAATTTGCATGTTTGTTGTCAAAAAGTCCGACCGTGTGTACGGGCCTTTAGACTTTCCATCACCAGGCCTTGTTTTCAAAGATTTCAAAGTTGTCACTTGGTCTTCTGTATACATTTTCTCAAAGTTTTACAAGGTAGATGTTTTTATGCTTCCGCAGGTACTAGTTTTGGTTAAACAGTTCTGCAAGTGGCTATTTTTCTTGTTCACATGTGCTGTTTGATCCCACCCCTCCTTTTGTACTGCTTTTGGATATCCCTTAATTATCAAGCTGTGTCCCCCAAGGCATGATAGAGAAAATGGTAGTATTGTACTCACCATAAAATTCTTTCCTTGGAGTACATCAAGGACACTGCTCTCTCCTCTTATGCTGAGCAGATGCAAGGTGGGAGGGATTAAAACTCAAGGGGGCTGGTCTTAAGTTTTCTATGTGCCTAGCCCATTTCTCTTGTAGATGGCAGAATAACCCTTATCATCAATCTGTGTTCCTTAATGGACAATAGATAAAGAGAATTTATAGCGAAATACAAAAATCCTGCAACCCACACCCCACCTCCTCTCTTTTTTTTTTCTTTTTTTCCTCCCCCCCCCCCCCCTTTCGTCATACATATTTTATTCCTGGGGCCTTCTTGTGGGGTGCATGACAATCTTGGGTCATCTTCCACTTAAACGTTTTTTTTTTTCACTGTGACTTTATGTATAATGTGTGTGTGTGTGTGTACACACACACACATTCGGGTAATAGATAAATTCCTACTTATAACTTCAATTTAAAATGCAATTTGTTTTAAATTAGCAGCAGATGGATGAGGCCTATTATATCACCAAAGAAATACTGAGCACAGAAACTTCTCATCTAAAGGATATTGAAGTCATAAAAGTGGTAGGTATGCAACCGAGAATGTTGTCACTTTTCCTATTGAGTTTTTCCATTTTCATATACTTTAGTGATTATGAAGAGATACATTTTAGTGTTGGAAGTCTAGATGGGTCATTTGTTAGAATCCGATATGTCAATGTTCCTTTATGTTCCTGATGCACTTACTGTACATTCTTTCTAGGCAATTCATTATCCTACAGTTTTGTCTTCAAAGACTGTGGGCGATTATTATGAATACTGGAGCATACACAACCTGGAGAAGCTGTGCATGGCAACCAATTAGCTTGTATCTTCAGCTTGTTCAACATGCACACTGGACATTTTTGGAAGTTTTTACAGCTGCTGTTTTTGGCTCCAGACGTTTGTTTCTAGTCAATAAACTCTCCAGCATATTATCCTGTGTCCATGCGCACATAGGCTGTTGTCAACTGTTTTTGGCTGGGGCGTTTTTTGGCTGTAAAAAATAAATAAAATAAAAACTAGTGGATTCTTAGAGGAGTTTTTCAGCTCCAAAAATGCTTGAACATCACAAAATGCAGATAAACACGTTTAATGTTTTTGATCACACTGATTAAAAAAAAAAAAAACACTGAAAAACGCTAAAGAACGCTATTGCAAAAATGTTGAAAAACTCACTGTGAAGCTACTGGCGTTTTTATAACTCTATTATAACATCAAGTGTGCATAAGGCCTTAAAACAAAAGATTGAAGCTGATTGATTGTTATGCGTGGTTGCTCCAGATTCTGATTCCAATTTTTAGAAGTTGAAAAGGAAGTGTTGGTACAGTGTCCCAACAATGTGGACGAACGAGTAATGTGACTTTTTTGTTTATTAAAGCATGCATTTTACTGTGTGCTTATTCTTCTGTCTGTGGTCTCTTTTGTGATTTGCTTTGTAACACATAATATATATATATATATATTTTTTTTTTTTTTCCTTGACAGTGGTTACACAGGGCACTCTGTAAAGGTGGGGAACTCCAGGAGAGTTTGGAACAGCAGATGAAACCTTTATTTTCTTGCTTGGAGCCAATAAGACATTTTCACGAGGAATTTTTGCACCAGCTGGAGGATGTCCTTAACCTTTGGTATCTATTGTACCTTATAAACTGAGCAGTGATGGCTGTTGTACTTAGTCAAATAAAACTTGCTACATTGTATAAACGGCACAGAATACTTTCTTTACTTTTCTTGAGCTCAGTCTACTTCCTAATCTTCACCTATGACTATGAGCTGCAAGCAAAAACCAAAAGAAGAAAGTCCTAAATAAAATGTGATTTTTTTTTTTTTTTTTTCCGCCATAGAGCAGCTTGGGAACTGGCACTGTTTAAGACTTATCCAAATGTCTGGCTGATTATTTTCTCTTTTCCTAATCGCCCTTCATAGGCCACAGCCAATCAAGGCCTTGCTTTATTTTCTTCCATGCAGCACACAAAGTTGTTTTTTGTTGCATGTCCCATATTATTGGTACACATCACAGTACAAAAAAGTGGCAACCACCGCAACATACAGTAGTACCTTGGATTAGGTGCATAATCAGTTCTAGAAGAATGCTTGTAATCCAAAGCACTCGTATATCAAAGAGTTTCCCCATAGGAATCAATGGAAACTCAAATGATTAGTTCCAGTGTCACTGCTAATGTATGCAGTACATTAGCTTGAAATTACAGAACTCTGAGACACTCGGGATTGGAACCTCTGGCCAAATGCGGTACTGCACCCCCAGAGGCTTGAATCCTGCTCGTCTTGTGAGACAACACTTGCAAACCGAGTCAGGATTAAAAAAAAAAAAAAACAGCTTGTACTCTTGTAAACCGCATTACTCGCAATCCGAGGTCTTACTGTACAACTAACCTTTGCAGTAAAGTGCACATGGAAGGGCAACACACGTCACAAACAAAAGATTTCCCAGCATGTTTGCCAGGCAGCCTGCAAAACAACTAAATTGACCCTGTCTAACAGTTTACATTAAAAAGTAGGGGTAGGCTCTTTCCAGGGTTACCCACCCTTAATGTATCCACTACGATATGTGCTCCTATTTATGAGATTTTAAAAATGATCGCATTAGGGCTGCAGTATACAGAGGAGTCTTGGTGTAGGCACTGCAGTTATGCATATATTTCCAAGTGTGTACAAACAAAACACATTACAGTGGTTAATGTCATCTCTACTATCCAAGTAGGGCAGGCTGTGGTGTAATAAATAATTAACTTAGCTGGTAAAGTGCTGAAGTCCAAAGTCTGACTTCTTGTCCACTCAGGGGGCCTGCAAAGGGGATATACACTATTGAACAATTATCCCCATCAGGTCGTTCTCTCCAGCTCTACCCACAATTTTATATGAGCAGTATTGAGCATAAAGAGGACACTGCCATAGTAAGATGGGTATTAGACATGTGTATTCGTTTTTGTCCAAATGCATTTTCGTCGGAATTTCAGCTATTTTCGTTTTCATTTTGACAAATGATAACGAATACACAAAATCCGAAAAACGAAAGATCCGACATAAATAAATGCTTTATTTTCGTTTTCATTGTTACAACAGTTCGATATAGAATAGGAGATTCGATGTGACTCTGACAATAACAATCTGTCTATAGAACCTGTGGTCGAATGTGCCTAACCTTGCCTCTATTAGTCCAAGATTATATAGAGAAAATATTCGACAGAGAAAAAAGATTTGACAGAGAAAAGATTCTGCAAGTTACTGTCCTAAAAAGTGGGGACCCGGGTCCTGCCCCAGGGGACATGGATCAATGCAAAAAAAAGTTTTAAAAACTGCAGTTTTTTCGGGAGCAGTGATTTTAATAATGATTAAAGTGAAACAATAAAAGTGTAATATTCCTTTAAATTTCGTAGGGGGGGGGGGGGGTTGTCTATAGTATGCCTGTGAAGGGGCTCATGTTTCTGGTGTTTAGAACTGTCCCTGCACAAAGTGTCATTTATGCAGGAAAAAAAGTCCTTTAAAATCACTCGCAGCTATTATGAATTGTCTGCTCCGTAATACAGAGATCACTCATTGAAAGTCATTGATAAAAAAATAAAAATAAAAAAATAAAGTGTGGGGGTTCCCCAAATTCAATTACCAGGCCCTTCAGGTCTGGTATGGATATTAAGGGGAACCCCACGTCAAATTAAAAAAAAAATTGATGTGGGGTCCCCCTAAAAATCCATACCAGACCCTTTATCCGAGCACGCAACCTGGCAGGCCGCAGGAAAAGAGGGGGGGACAAGAGAGCGCCCCCCCTCCCTCCTGAACCGTACCAGGCCTCATGCCCTCAACATTGGGAGGATGTTTTGGGGGTCTGTGACCCCTCAAAGCACCTTGTCCCCATGTTGATGGGGACAAGGGCCTCATCCCCACAACCGTGGCCGGTGGTTGTGGAGGTCTGCGGGCGGGGGGCTTATCAGAATCTGGAAGCCCCCTTTAACAAGGGGACCCCCAGATCCCGGCCCCCCCCTGTTTGAAATGGTAAGGGGGTACAAAAGTACCCCTACCATTTCACAAAGAAAGTGTAAAAAATAGTTAAATAGGACAAACACACTTAAGAAAAATATCTTTATTAAAAATAAAAAAAATAAAAAAAAGATTCCAGCGGTGGTAATACACTCTTGCTATCCAGCGACGGACGGTCATCTCTCCAGCAATGGCTCATCTCATCCAGCACAGCGAATACATCCATCTTCTGTCTCCGCGGAGGAGACACTGCAAGGATTCCGGCGGCCTGACGTTTCTTATATACGGAGGGCGGGGCCACCCGTCACCTGACCCCGCCCCCCTCTGACGCAAGGGGAAACCCGGGGTTCCCTGTGACGTATGGGTGACCCCGCACCCCTCTGATGTAACACAGGCAGGTTTCCGTTACATCAGAGGGGGCGGGTCACCCATACGTCACGGGGAACCCCGGGTTTCCCCTTGCGTCAGGGGGGCGGGGTCAGGTGATGGGTGGCCCCGCCCTCCTTATATAAGAAACGTCAGGCCGCCGGAATCCTTGCAGTGTCTCCTCCGTGGAGACAGAAGATGGATGTATTCGCTGCGCTGGATGAGATGAGCCATCGCTGGAGAGATGACCGTCCGTCGCTGGATAGCAACAGTGTATTACCACCGCTGGAATCTTTTTTTTTTTTTTTTTTTTTTTTTAATAAAGATATTTTTCAAAAGTGTGTTTGTCTTATTTAACTATTTTTTACACTTTCTTTGTGAAATGGTAGGGGTACTTTTGTACCCCCTTACCATTTCAAACAGGGGGGGACCGGGATCTGGGGGTCCCCTTGTTAAAGGGGGCTTCCAGATTCTGATAAGCCCCCCGCCGCAGACCTCCACAACCACCGGCCACGGTTGTGGGGATGAGGCCCTTGTCCCCATCAACATGGGGACAAGGTGCTTTGAGGGGTCACAGACCCCCAAAACATCCTCCCAATGTTGAGGGCATGTGGCCTGGTACGGTTCAGGAGGGAGGGGGGGGCGCTCTCTCGTCCCCCCCCTCTTTTCCTGCGGCCTGTCAGGTTGCGTGCTCGGATAAAGGGTCTGGTATGGATTTTTAGGGGGACCCCACATCAATTTTTTTCTTAAATTTGAGGCAGGGTTCCCCTTAATATCCATACCAGACCTGAAGGGCCTGGTAATTGAATTTGGGGGACCCCCACGCTTTTTTATTTTATTTATTTATTTTATCAATGACTTTCAATGAGTGATCTCTGTATTACGGAGCCGACAATTCATAATAGCTGCGAGTGATTTTAAAGGACTTTTTTTCCTGCATAAATGACACTTTGTGCAGGGACAGTTCTAAGCACCAGAAACATGCGCCCCTTCACAGGCATACTATAGACACCCCCCTACGAAACCCCACTACGAAATTTAAAGGAATATTACACTTTTATTGTTTCACTTTAATCATTATTAAAATCACTGCTCCTGAAAAAACGGCTGTTTTTAAAACTTTTTTTTGCATTGATACATGTTCCCTGGGGCAGGACCCGGGTCCCCAAACACTTTTTAGGACAGTAACTTGCAAATTAGTCTTGAAAATTAGCACTTTAGATTTTGAATGTTGGAGTCCCATAGACTTTAACAGGGGTTCTAAAGTATGCTATATACTAGCTCCATCGAATCTTCTTTATACATTCGACAGACACCATAAGCCTTAAAGACAGATTTGACCGTAATTCATGTGGATTTTCGGACGAATGCAATTTTCCCAAGGCGTCTTTCAGGACAGCACCTGAGAGATAGCGACTCCACCCTCCTCGTTAGGAAACACCTTCTTCCTCCAGACTTTAAAGGGAGGCGCCTCCCTACCACACATCAGTTTTTGTGTTTCCTCCGGCCCGGAGGGAACACCTTTTGGGAAGGAGTCTGTTTCTCTTAGGTGTTCCTGAGGGACTAGGCTTCTTTCCCTTTTTTTCCTCCTTTAGAGACCCGCTGTCCTCCCGACCTACCCACGCCTCGTCAGCGGTAGCAAGCGGGCTCCTCTTCCCCTCTTGTGCTCGGAGAGAGCCGAAGACTCGGTGGCCCGCACGTTCGTAGGCGCGGCGGCGCGCGTGTGCCGCCGCCATGTTTGTTTTCGGCGGTCGCGCCGGAAGTGACAGAGCGGGTCATCGGGTCAGCTGAAACGTCGTTTCCGGCGTGGACGCAGGGGGGAGGAGGGAGGACAGGTGCTGGTGCCTATTTCCGCTTCCGGTCCGGTGCAGCTGCACGGCGTGACTCCGGAGGCGGCGTTTAGCCACAAGTGGATCTCTGCACAGCTGATTATGGAAGATTCAGCGTCTGCAGCGGTGGGGACAGGCACAGGCACCAGCAAGGCCCAGGTAAGAGGCAGCAGTTAAAGTCTGCCTTTCTTTTTCTATTTCCTGGCGTTTGGTCTCGCTCTCTCCTTTCTTTTTTCCCCCCTGGTGGCAAGGGGCCTGTCTGGGCACTAGAAGCTGACTGGTTTCTTCTTAGTGCACCTGTGTGGTGATCCCTATCAAAGCTGAGACTGGGTCTCACTAAGGGTTCCCTGGTTTTTTTCCCTTTTTTGTCTTTTTCTTCATAGGCTAAGAGCTCTGACCCAAAGAAAAGATGTCCTTCTTGCAGGGCCAAGCTGGGAGAAAATTGGAAGAAAACCTTATGCAGTCCCTGCATTACTTCTTTAGTTAAAGAGGAATCTGCCTCTGTATGTGAGGATCTGGTGGCCTCTGTAAAGAAGGAGCTGTACGCCACGATCCAGAATTTTCGTGACTCACTAGCAAACCCGGCTGCTAGTCAGCCTTCCACTTCAGAGTCTTCCCAGGGGTCTCTCTCAATCCCGGTGTTAGAATCTCTGCCTGAAGACCCTTCAGATAGGGAAAAGCAGTCCACTGCTCTTTCCGTTAAAGATTCGGAAGAGGAGTTGGAGGATTCTGAGGTAGCCCCCTCTAAATTCAAACTGTCCCTTGAAGAGGTCGATGGGCTCCTTAAAGCCATTCATGCTACGCTTGGTTTAAGTGAGGAGAAAAAGGAATTATCACTCCATGACCGCATGTATGCTGGGTTGGATGAGCCTAAGGGCCGAACATTCCCAGTTCATCCGGTCATCTCTGAGGCCATTAGGAAAGAATGGCAGGATCCAGAGAAAAAGCCCTTTTTCTCCAAAGCCCACAAAAGGCGTTTTCCTTTCGAGGAGGACCCTGCAGCAGTATGGAACAAGGTGCCCAGACTGGATGCCGCCTTTTCCCAGGTTTCAAGGTCCACAGATCTGTCCTTTGAGGATATGGGAGTTTTGAAAGATCCGATGGACAAACGCATGGATCTTTTGCTCAAGAGATCATGGCAATCAGTTATGAGCAATTTAAAACCAGCAATGGCCACAACGTGTGTAGCCAGAAATTTAGAATACTGGATTAACCAGTTAAAGTCACATATAGCTGCAGATTCCCCTAAACAGGAAATCTTAGATTCTTTTCCTACCCTGATTACGGCAGTGGCCTATGTTGCAGATGCCTCAGCTGAGGCAATTAAGATATCGGCCAGGTCAGCAGCTCTAACTAATGCTGCAAGAAGAGCCTTATGGCTTAAAACCTGGCCGGGTGACTCGGCTTCAAAGAATAAGCTGTGTGGGTTACCCTTTTCAGGAGACTTGCTCTTCGGCTCTGACCTCGATAATATTCTTGACAGGACAGCCGATAAAAAGAGATCCTTTCCGGTCAAAAAGAAAAAGCAGGTACCAAAGCGTCTTTTTCGACCTCAAAAAACTCAGGATCAGGACAGCAAGTTGCAAGGGAGAAGGAAAAGTTGGTCCGCCCCGAAGCCGAAGGGTAGAGGCGGAATTCTCTTCCGTCCTCCTACACAGGCCGAAAAATCGCAATGACTCGTCTCTGCGGGTGGGCGGAAGACTACAAGAATTTCTTCCGCAGTGGTCAGGGATAACTTCAAATCAGTTTATCCTGACCACTCTCGCGCAGGGTTACTCACTCGAGTTTGTCAACGACCCCCCAAAAAGGTTCCTGATTACCAACACCCCGCGGGATCCAGTAAGGGCCCTGGCCATGAAGTCCTCTCTAGAGGAACTGATGCAACAGGGCGTAGTAGTACAGGTACCCCTGCAAGAACAGCAGGAGGGGTTTTATTCCCATGTTTTCCTAGTAAAGAAACCGACAGGGAAGTTTCGGTTGATTCTCAACCTAAAACCTTTAAACGAGTCCATAAGGTACAGGAAGTTCAAAATGGACTCAATTTTTTCGGTCAGAAACCTGTTGACGCCAGGATGTTTTATGGCGTCAGTAGATTTAAAAGACGCATACCTACATGTTCCGATCTCTCCCCAGTCTCAGAAGTTTCTCAGGCTGGCGGTGAGGTTGGGGGGTATGGTTCATCATCTCCAGTTCAGGGCCCTACCCTTCGGCCTGTCATCATCTCCCCGAATTTTTACCAAAATAATGGCAGAAGCTTTAGCGCCACTGCGTCTTCAGGGAATCGCAGTTATTCCTTATTTAGACGATCTGCTGTTTTTCGCCCCATCCAGCGAGGAATTGCAGACCAATCTAGGCAAAGCTCGCAGCCATCTGGAGGCGTTGGGTTGGATTTTGAACCTCCAAAAGTCGTCCCTAAACCCATCTCAGGAGATTCGGTTTTTAGGGTTTCTAATAAATTCGGTGGAGCAAAAAATCTTCCTTCCCTTAGACAAAAAGGACAGGATTTCCGGTGCAGTGTCTTTATTACAGACCAGCCAAAATCTGACAGTAAGACAGGTTATGTCAGCTTTGGGAGTTCTGACTTCAGCAATGCCAGCAGTCCAGTGGGCAAGAATGCATTTCAGGTGTCTGCAGGCTTTCCTTCTAAAATCTTGGGATCACACAGTGGCATCCCTAGAGGCAGAGGTGAGAATGTCAACCCAGGTAAAAAGGTCCCTATGGTGGTGGAAAAGACAGGAGGTCTTATCGGAAGGGTTAGTCTGGGCTTTTCCAGTCGGGAAAAGACTAACAACCGACGCCAGTTCCTGGGGGTGGGGAGCCCATCTAGGAACACGTTTCACTCAGGGGTCCTGGGCCAAAGAGGAGACAATAAGGTCCTCAAACTGGAGGGAACTCAAGGCGATTGCCTTAGCTCTGGAGTTGTTTGTTCAGGAACTGCAGTCCCATCACGTCCAGGTCCTAACAGACAATGCCACGGCAGTGGCTTATTTAAACAGACAGGGGGGTACAAGAAGCAGGTCGCTTCAGGTACTGGCCATGGAGATTCTTCGGTGGGCGGAAAAACATTTGTTATCCCTATCAGCAGTCCACCTAAAAGGGGATCTAAACAGGGTAGCGGACTTCCTAAGCAGAAACGCTATTCGGGAAGCAGAATGGTCTCTAAACCCGGAGGTATTCACAATGATTGCCGGAAAATGGGGTTTACCAGAAGTAGACCTGTTCGCCTCAAGGGTGAACGCCCAGGTTCCCCAGTTCTTTTCCCTGGACAGTCGCGATGGCTCGCTGGGCACAGATGCGCTAGCTTATCCATGGGAATTTCGTCTTTGCTATGCTTTCCCCCCATTTCAGTTAATCCCGTTAATTTTAAGAAAAATTCAGAGGGAGAAGGTACCAGTTATTCTAATCACGCCCTTTTGGCCAAAAAGGGCTTGGTTTTCGACAGTTCTAGGCCTGGCAATCAAGCCTTGTTGGCGTCTGCCCCTCAGACACGATCTGTTGTTGCAGGGCCCAGTGAACCATCCAGGAGTGGCCAGCCTGGCTCTCACGGCCTGGTTTCTGAAAGGCAGCTCCTTAGGAGCAAGGGGTTTTCCAACCGTTTGATCTCGACCCTTTTAGCAAGTAGGAAAAGGGTTACGAGGGCCATTTATTCTAAGGTCTGGAAGCGTTATGAAACTTGGTGTTTGTCAGCCGCCCAGGTGACAGGGAGCCTTGTCTCCATCTTGGAGTTTTTACAAGATGGTGCAGACAAGGGACTGGCAGTTAGTACCCTGAAGGTGCAAGTAGCAGCCCTGACGGTGTTCTTAGAAAAATCTGTGGCCTCAGATCCGCTGGTGATCAGGTTCTTTAGAGCTCTTAAAAGATCTAGGCCAGCTCCTGTTAAGGTTTTTCCTAGATGGGATTTGTCGGTAGTCCTACAGTCTCTAACAAAAGGGCCTTTTGAGCCTCTTGTGGAGGCTTCCCTTAGGTTTCTCACATTAAAAACCGTGTTTCTGATTGCCATTGTCTCTGCACGCAGGATCAGTGAGCTAAATGCTCTGTCAATTAAAGAACCATATCTTTCCATTTTTCCTGACAGAGTTATTCTTAGAACAGATGCAAAATTCTTACCGAAGGTAGCTTCAGTTCAGAACCGTATACAGGACATAGTACTGCCAACGTTTTGTGTTAACCCCAAAGGAAATAAGGAGACTTCTTTCCATACTTTGGACGTCAGAAGGACTCTGCTGAGTTATTTAGAAAGGACGGAGTCCTTCAGGCGTTCAGATTCACTGTTTGTACTTTTCTCAGGAAGAAAAAAGGGTTTTCAGGCTTCTAAAGTTACTTTAGCTAGATGGCTGAAATTAGCTATCTCAGAGGCATATTCCCAGGCAGGGTTATCTCCTCCAGCAGGAATTTGTGCACACTCAACCAGAGCTCTGGCGTCTACGTGGGCAGAGAGAGCTGGTGCCACCCCTGAGCAGATCTGCAAGGCGGCGACGTGGTCGAGTTTTCACACATTTGTGAAACATTATAGACTGGATCTCACTTCTGCCAGCGATCAGGCGTTTGGCAGAAAGGTCCTGCAAGCTGTTGTCCCGCCCTAAGGGGTAAGTCTCTGTTATCCTCTCAGGTGCTGTCCTGAAAGACGCCTTGGGAAAGACCAAGTTAGACTTACCGGTAACTTGTTTTCCAGAAGTCTTTCAGGACAGCAAGCATCCCGCCCTATGGTATTATATTATGCTACGCTGTGACTAACGTATGTGTTTATGTGTTCCAGCCGGGGCCGGAGGTTCTCTTCTACAACTGATGTGTGGTAGGGAGGCGCCTCCCTTTAAAGTCTGGAGGAAGAAGGTGTTTCCTAACGAGGAGGGTGGAGTCGCTATCTCTCAGGTGCTGTCCTGAAAGACTTCTGGAAAACAAGTTACCGGTAAGTCTAACTTGGTCTTTTGAACGAAAAACGAAATAAATAAAAACTAATTTCGGGAGTAACTAAATAAATTAAGTTTTCGGACGAAAATGAAATTCCGAAACGAAATATTTTACTCTGCACATGTCTAATGGGTATATCTAGGAATACACCATTTGATGTTCTTACACTAATAAACCTCTCTTACAAGGGCCCCAAGTAAAACCTCAGAGCAATAAAAGGATAATATCACCTATATTGCCTGGGAGAGCCTCTCATTGTAGCCAAAAAATTAGAATGTGAAGTGTTGACACATCTGTCCAACCTCAATTGCGGTAGTGCAGTGCTGGTACCCACCATTGCCTTTTCAACTTGTTCAAAAGATGAGAGGAATGCATCTGTTCTGAAAATGGAAAAGGACTGATTGGGACATTATTACACATTTGCCATGTTACTGGCCAATCTGTTTATGTGATAAGTATTTGTCATTTTCAATGTGCTCTTAATGCAACTGCTTGATGAGCTAAAGTAAGCATTATTATTATTATTATTATTATTATGACAGTTTACTCAGCGCTTTACAACATTAGTACAGACAGTTTTAATAGTAGGACACTTACCTGTCCTGAAGTCCAGCGATGTCAGCACCGCAGCTGATGTTTCCATCAGCAGTTGGGTGCATGCAGCCTCCATTGCGAGTGAGGGAACCCGGCAGTGAAGCCATAACTGCGCATGCGTGAGGTTCCGCTCTTCTCTCCTACTGGCCTGGCGTGTGGGGAAGAAGGAGGGAGCCCGGGCAGTGACGTCAATTCCCGTGGCTGAGTGGGAACAGGATACTTGTGAAAGACAGGTATCCTGCCCCCAAAAGGTGCCAAATGTGGCAATGAGTGTAAGTTCTATTTTTGGCTGGAATTCCGCTTTAAGCACTCTGGAAATTAGGTGGGGGGGGGGGGGGAGGGTCTATAAGGTAGGTAGATCAGGAAAACAAGATTGTAATGAGTGAAAAATATGTTTCAATAAGGCCCGGTTCACACTACTCCGACATGAACGTCCCACGACTTCTGATCCGATTTTGCCCTGCAACATTGGTCAGACTTTAACAGGATCCAACTTGAGATTTTTTAATACGTTTTGTAGTGCTAACGTTGTCTCTGAGCACAAGTCGCATGTCACAAGTGGGATCCGTTAAGATGCTGATATAACTTTGATGGGCTGAAATTGGACCAAAGTAGTGCAGGAAGCTTCTCCAAAGTTGGACCAAGATAAAGCATACCAGTTAAGACGGCTCTCATAGGAAATCATTGATTTATACACGTCATGCGACATGTCAGAGTGTATGTCGCACCAGTGTGAACCGGGCCTTAGTCAGGCAGGTATTATGTGCTATTTGAAGAAAGCTGCTTATAGTGCTTCTACATATACTGTATATAGTGTTTGCTCTTCTTACTCTTATGTTTCTATCTCATGTTGCTTTCAGGGAAGGAAAATCTGCACATACTAAGGACATGCAAATACTTGGAGATTTCATGTTAAGGAAAATGACTGCCTTGCGGGTGAGATTATGAGTATGTACATCTGTTTCCTGTTTTGTTACTGAGAATTTGTAGCTGACCAAATCCATGGTATACAGTACAATATACAGGTTATATGCAGCAGGGAAAGGCGATCAGTGATTAACTGCATTTATTTTTATAGAGTGAGGAAAAAATAGAACCTCTGTCAGGATCTTATTGCTGCCTACAGACCCAGTACGAAAACCTTCCCTCTTTTCTTATCCCACTAACATTATCACAAAGGCAGAACGTGAAGGGAAATCTCCTTACATAATGTAGAAAAAGACTCGCCCAAGTTCTACCTCGTGTTTATAGGATGATGAGCGTAATAACTGTGCTCAGGCTATTGTGTTCCATACATCAAAATTGCAAAAGAAAATGCCGGCAACTCGATTGCTTCTTCTTAAATCTTTATTGAGCACAGGCAGCAGTGCAACATCAAAATGCTTAAATTTTTCGGCAAAAGCCTCTCCTTACATAGATGACAATAAAAACTAACAGTGGCTCTAACGTTTTCATTCTATCCAGGATAAATAATATTTAGGATACAGTTCCACTTTATGCCAAACCATAAAGTGAATCCAAACTTTGCAACATAAATAAAATTGCATCCTATATTATACTTCAAAAGACTGAGGGTCCATTTACATTAAAGTGATCTGCTGTACTTTAATGTATGTCCGTTAAAGCACATTACAACACACGGTCACATCTGTTGCATTATTGCAGCCCTTTTATTCTGAGTGTACATGCATCACAACAGATGAAGACATTTTTTTTCCATTAACACCATGTATAACAATATACATTGTGTGTGTGTGTGTGTGTGTGTGTGTGTGTGTGTGTGTGTGTGTGTGTGTGTATGTGTATATATAATATATATATATATATCTCTTTCTTGGTCTATTGAAAAAAAGACGACACACAATCTCCAATGCAAAGGGTTTACTTCAATTTCTTCGTAACATGTTAGGATGTAGCAGCTACTGTACAGTTACAAGCATACCCGCACTTCAGACACTGCAACTATCTGCAACAAGCATCATACCTATATGCCAACACCACAGGGTGTGTTCACACAGGTGTAACCCGCATCACCCATTCTAACTTTAATTAACCCATTCTGTATTGTATTTACTCTAAACTAAACAAACTAACAATCACCATTCACCGATAATTAATTCTACTACTCCACTTCTCCCTAAAGTTACTAATTAACTACACAAACACATATATTTACATGGAATCAATATCCATTACATCTTAAAACGTGATTCCTTTAAACATTCGCTCATCTCCAAGCACATTCAATGTCTTTTATCCTGTGAGTTTCTGTTCTCACCTAAAAAAGAAAAAAAACATAAAAATCAATCATCATATCTATTATAGAAACAAGTATAGATCATAATCCCTGTTCATCCCATTGGGATGCAAGGATTGTAATCTATTTATCCACCATACCTCTTTGTTTCAATTTCAAAATTCTATCCCCCCCCCCCCTCCCTTTGTCTCTGCACACTTCTTCCAGTATCATGAATCTTAAATCCGAATCTTTATGACCCTGTTCTAGGAAAGGCTTCAATACTGGAAGTCCAGGTTGTTTATTCCTAATGGTGCTGCAATGTTGGGCAATTCTGTATTTAATCTTTTGTGTGGTTTCTCCTACATAGATCAACTTGCATGGGCAAGTTAAAATGTAAATTGTTAGTTGACTGACACGTATGGAAACCTTTTATCATAAATTTCTAACCACTGCTCGGATGTATGTAATTGTCACCTTTCATCATCAAACTGAAATTAAGGCAAGGAAAGCAACCATTCCTTTTCCTGCCTAAAAATGCTGTTTTCATTTCAAGTTTGTCCTACAATCTGACTGTACTAGTGTGTCTCTTAATGTCTTATTCCTACGGTATGCTTTTAACGGTGTCTGCTGTAAATCTTCTATCTGTGGGTAAGCACCTTTTAGCAAGGGCCAATGTCGTTTAATGATTCTAAAGAGGTCTTCACTATAGCTGTGGAATTGCATGGAAAAGGGCAATCTCCTCACCTCCTGTTTGTATCTCCCCACGGCTATCTTTTTCTCTCCCTGTAATATTTCCCTAATTTTGTGTGAAATTATATTTTTGGGATATCCCCACTCCCTGAGCTTATGACACATCTCTTCAAACCTTTTTTCTCTAATGGCTTTGTCTCTTACACTGCATTTAACCTTACAAAGTTGGCTCCGTACAATGGATTTAAATACATGGGGTGGATGGAAACTATCAGATAAAAGCAATTGATTCCTGTTGGTAGGCTTGGTAAATAAACCAGATTCTATCAAATTGTTACCAATGAAAATCCTAGTATCTAGAAATGTAACTGACATGCCTCCCACGTGCATCTTAAATTGAATATTGGGACAATACTCATTAAGCATTGCATCAAATCGTAGAGACTCCACATTGCCCTGCCATATAGAAAATACATCATCAATAAAGTGCCACCAGGTGGCGCAATGTGTTTTTTAAATAAATCATTTTGATTTACTTCTGTTCGAATTCATTCATAAATGCACAAGCAAATGGCGGTTTAACGCTGGAGCCCATGGCAACTCCATTGAACTGTACATAAAACTGATCCTGAAGTAAAAAATATTTATTGGACAAAATTACTTGAAACAATTTCTCAAACATTAATATTTGCGGTTCTGAGAAGCTGTTGCTTTCTAAAATCAATCCTATGGCCGCATCAATACCTGCTCGATGCAGGATGGATGTATATACGCTATTAACATCCCAGGTCACCAATATTTCATCTCTCTGATTGTATGCCACTATGTATCTTCGGCAATGTATATAATACTGGGATCCATGTATGACTAGGTTAGTAGAAATTCCGTTCATGGATCCCAGTATTGAATACATTGCCGAAGATGCACAAGGACAGCAAATCTCCCCCTGGGCGTCCCATTGTCTCAGGGAGAGATTCAATTTTTGTACCCTCTGCACAGATTTTGGATAAAATCCTGTCCCTTTTGGTGAAACACACAAAGTCTTATATAAAAGACACTAATGATTTTTTTGCATAAATTGAAAAGTGTACCACAGTGTCAGGGAGATTAAGTATTGGTGACCTGGGATGTTAAAAGCTCATACACATCCATCCATTGAGCAGGGATTGATTAGAGAAAGCAACAGCTTCTCATAACCACAAACATTAATGTTTTAAGAAATACTTTCAAGTCATTTTGTCCATTAAATATTTTTTATTTCAGGATCGTCATGGGCTCAAATGTTGCACCGCCATTTGCTTGTGCATTTATGAATGAATTCGAACAGAAGTAAATCTATCAAAATGATTTACTTAACACACATTGCGCCACCTGGTGGCATTTTATTGATGATGTATTTGCTATATGGCAGGGCAACGCGGAGTCTCTAAATAGATTTGTGGAATACTTAATGAGTATTGTCCTGATATTCAATTTAAGATGCACGTGAGAGGTATGTCAGTTACATTTCTAGATACTAGGATTTACATAGTAACAATTTGATAGAATCTGATTTCTTTACCAAGCCTACCGACAGGAATCAATTTGCTTTGGTTTGATAGTTTCCATCCACCCATTTAAATCCATTGTACGAAGCCAACTCTGTAGGGTTAAACGCATTGTAAGTGACAAAGCCATGAGAGAAAAAAAGGTTTGAAAAGATGTGTCAGAAGCTCAAGAGCGGGGATATCCCGAGAATATAATTTCACACGAAATTAGGGAAATATTACAGGAAGAGAAAAAGATAGCTGTGGGGAGATACAAACAGGCGGTGAGGAGATTGCCCTTTTCCATGCAATTCCACCTCTTTAGAATGAAACAAAATGTGTCCCTTACTAAAACATGCTTACCCAAAGATAGATTTACAGCAGACACCGTTAAGGCACGGTTTCCACTAGTTCGACTTTTTATGCGATTTGAGACTGAAAAGTCGCATGACAAGTCGTACCCCTTGATTTCCAATGAGTACCTTTCATATCTGTGCGACTTCAAAGTAGTCCATGCACTACTTTTGGTCCCACTTTGATGCAACGTGAGGTCCATAGACCTCAACAATACACAGGCATTGCTTCAAGTTGCGGCAAGACATTGTGGTAAAATTGCTGCAAAATCGCGCGACTTTGGGGTTGCAATAGTGGAAACCTAGCCTAAACGCATACCGTAGGAATAAGCGACACACTAGTATGGTCAAATTGTAGGACAAATAATCTTGAAATTAAAACAAAATTTTTAGGCAGGATAAGGAATGGTTGCTTTCCTTGCCTTAATTGCATACAATGCAATTTGATGATGAAAGGTGACAATTACATACATCTAAACAGTGGTCAGAAATTTATGATAAAAGTTTTCCATACGTGTCAGTCAACTTACATAATTTTACATTTTAACTTGCCCATGCAAGTTGATCTATGTAGGAGAAACCACACAAAAGATTAAAGAAAGTATTGCCCAACATCGCAGCACCATTAGGAATAAACAACCTGGGCTGCCAGTATCGAAGCATTTCATAGAACAGGGTCATAAAGATCCAGATTTAAGATTCATGATACTGGAAGAAGTGTGCAGAGACAAAGGGGGGGGGGATAGAATTTTGAAATTGAAACAAAGAGGTATGGTGGATAAATAGATTACAATCCTTGCATCCCAATGGGATGAACAGTGATTATGACCTATACTTGTTTCTATAATAGATATGAGGATTGATTTTTATGTTCCCTTAATAATCGTATATTAAGATGTGATGGATATTGATACCATGTAAATATGTGTTTGTGTAGTTGGTAACTTTAGGGAGAAGTTGAGTAGTAGAATTAATTATTGGTGAATGGTGATTGTTAGTTTGTCTAGCTTTGAGCAAACCCGTAGTGTTGGTATATAGGTATGATGATTGCACACAGTCTGAAGAGCAGATATGCCTGTAACTGTACAGCAGCTGCTACATTCTACATGTTATGAACAAAGATTGTGTCCTGTCTTTTTTTTTTCGATTTTAATATTGGGAGCCCACAGTGATGCTGCTCCAGGAGAATAATGGACACGACACGAGAGATGTAACTCACCCCATTACCAGAAGATATTATATATATATATATATATATATATATATATATATATATATATATATATATATATATATATATATATATATATTTAAAACGATCAATGGGTGGGTTACCTTCCTTTCTTTTAATTCAATTGTCAAAGCACAGTCAAGGTGGACTCCCAATCCTCCACCGATATTTAAATTGTAGGAAAATATGGGACTCGTGTTTCACGGCAATTCTTTACTTCAGTTTCATTCAAACAGCAAGTACAACAAATGCAAGGCACTGCACAGTTGACTTTTTTGTGGCAATAGCACAGTAAAGGCTTGCTTCTGGCAGCTCAACCATGCAGCTCTTTTTTGTTCAAGTATCGTTGAATTGTGCTCCCTAAAAACAACCACACTGTCTTTTTGGAGAGCAGCCTGTATTTCTCCTGCGGTTACCTGTGGGTTTTTCTTGTATCCTGTGGAACTTGTGGCTTAAATCTTTCTTGATCTACCTGACCTTGGCTTGATATCAAGAGATTCCCAAATTTTACATTTCTTAATAAGTTATTAAACAGTACTGACTAGCATATTGAAGGCTTTGGATATCTTTTTATATAATTTTTCATCTTTGTAAAGTTTCATTACCTTGTTACACAGGTCTTTTGACTGTTCTTTTCTACCTCCTCATGGCTCAGTGTCTAGCGTGCTTAGTGCATCCATGTGAGAGCTAACAAACTCAGTGTCTGTGTATAAATAGTCAATAACTGTGATTTAAAAAGCCACAAATGTGGAAATATAACCTTTAATTGCCATTTTAACCTGTGTGCCACCTTCTGTGCCTGTAGCAAGGCCAAACATTCCAGGGTATGTAACGTTTTCATTAGGGCCATTTGGGTGATTTCTGTTGTTATGATTTAAAAAGGATCCCAGAAACTATGTGATCCTAAAATAAAAGACAGTTTTTGGCATGATCAGTCATATTTTCAAAATTAATGCTTTCAATATTAAACTTTGCAACATAAATATACCATGAAATTGACTCCAATATCATACTTCAAAAGACTGAGGGTCCATTTACATTAAAGTGATCCACTGCAGTACTTTAATGTACATGCATTAAAGCACATTACAACACACAGTTGCATTATAGCAGCCCATTTATTTGAGGTGTACTGCCAATGCATCACAACAGATGAGAAAAATGTACATGAAAACAAGTGTAAAAAAAGTGTAAAAGTGTACTTTTTGGTGACCTTTTAGTGTGTGTGTGTGTGTGTGTATGTATATGTATATATATTATAAATAAAAAGGTGGTACACAATTTCCAGTGCAAAGGCCTTCAATTTCTTCGTAACCTGTAGAATGTAGCAGTTACTGTACAGTTACGAGCATACCTGCTCTTTATCAGACTGTGTGCAACAAGCATCATGTGGGTTGGACACACGCACACCCACAAGCCATTCTGCTTAAATATGGGTCCTGGGAATTTCTAGAATGTCCTAGGGGGGGTCAGGTGACCTTAAATGACCTATCCTAGAGGAAGCTGAGAGCATATGGCATTTGATGGCTTTTTTTGGCTCACCTACTCCTCTCAATATGGTCAGCCCAGACTAAATTCTATATTGTGTTGACTGTTCAATTAAAAAGAGATGCTGAGTTTTGTTTCAGGTTATCAGAGACGTGCCACTGAGAACATACTTGGGCTAGGGACAAAGGGAACCTCGCATCTAGAGACCACTACATTAAAAGATGATGTCCCATCAGTGTTTGAAAAATCATGTTTTACATTCATTCATTTACCATCTCTTCATGTTTCTACTTGTGTCTGTTATAGACATTGCTCCCATCGTTGCATAAACTAGAAGAAGTCTTTCTGGAGATGCAAAGGAAAACTCATAGGAAGCATGAGATGGATGTTCTATTGCAGGAATTTGAACAACAGAGATTATGTTATTTGCCACTCAGCTGTCTTCTGTTGAAGCCTCTACAGCGCCCCCTGCAGTATGAAAAATTACTAGAGCGACTGTGTCGTCATTATCCACCTTCACACCATGATTACAACAACTGCCAAAGTAAGCTTTCATTGTCTACTGAATTAACCAGACAACATTCATATTCCAATTAATCATTAAGGCTATGCTTCCACTATTGCTTCCCCAAAATCGCGCAATTTTGTTGCGCAATTTTACCCGTGATTTTTTTGCCGCGACTTGAAGCAATGCCTGTGTATTCTTGAGGTCTATGGACCTCAAGTCGCGTCAGAGTGGGACCAAAGTAGTGCAGGGACTACTTTGAAGTCGTTGCGTCTTGAAGTCGCACAGAAATGAACGGCACTCATTGGAAATCATGGGGTACGACTTGTCATGTGACTTTTCAGTCGAATGAAAAGTTACACTAGTGGAAACCTAGCCTAAAGTGTTAACTGTAACAATAAACTTCTGTTATGTGTTTCCTCTGATTTAATATACTGTTAAGTGTTCTGTTGCATATGTTTGATAAGTGATAAAATACCTGTTGATTCTGATAAAATCAAAATATAACTGTACTTATAAAACTCACATTGTGGGAGGGTCTGCTGGAATATTCTAATACATATTGTCACTCTTACACGCTGCGCCCCCCTCATTAAGACCCCTTTCACACAGAGGCGTTTTTTCAGTGGCTAAAGGGCGAAAAGTAG
Organism: Lithobates pipiens; assembly: GCF_037356315.1. Classification (NCBI taxonomy): domain Eukaryota; kingdom Metazoa; phylum Chordata; class Amphibia; order Anura; family Ranidae; genus Lithobates; species Lithobates pipiens. The sequence continues at coordinate 482,489,604 of NW_027507758.1, forward strand.
CACCTGTAAAGCATCTGAAAAACGCCTCCCCTGCCACTTCAATGTGAAAGTCCGAGTGCTTTCACACTGGGGCGTTGCGCTGGCATCTTTGGAGCGGTGTATTCACCGCTCCTCCCCATTGAAATTAATGGGCACCACCACAGAAGCACCTGCAAATCGCTTCGGCAGTGGCACTACAGGGGCGCATGTAACCCTTTCTTCGGCCGTTAGCGGAGTAAAAAGCACTCTGCTAGCGAGCGAATAGCGCTGCTAAAAAGACGTTAAAGCACAGCTAAAACAAGCGGCGCTTTTCCGTTAGTGCTATCCGAGGCTCAGGGAGAAAAGGGTCTTAAGCTGAAAATGAATCTAATGAAATATGCAGGGATGCCCAGTCCTCTTACTGCTGATGAATCTTTGGGCTGAGGAAATAATAGCTCTGAGTCTTCTGTGAAGCTGCAGTGAACAAGCTCGCAATGGGGACCCGCTCCCTTCATCCTCTTCCTCCATCAGGAAAAGTTGTTTCATAGTATACAGTACATGTAACATGACCTCTGAATGGGGGCGAGTCTGATGAACCACAGGATTCTCTCCCATTTAGTGGTTCTATTACGAGCAGTGTATACTTTAAGACTATTTTTCAATGTGGAGAACGGGGCTGGTCTCCATTGGGAACTTGTTCACTGCAGCTTCAGCGAAGACTCTGAGCTATTAATCTCCATGCCTGAAATTCCGCAGCAGGGAGGAGGACTGGGCATCCCAGCAGTGAAGATTTTAACAGGCTTGTCTGTACAAGGTGGGACAATACTTCCTTACAGGTAAGTCAAGTCATTAAAGCAACAGAAATGCAGTATGGAGCTTAACTTCAACTTTAACCCTTATATTTTGGTGGGGGAGGGCTCAGTAACACCTAGAAGGCCCACAAAAAGCTGCTGCAACCACTGCTTGTCAGCTGTCTATTTACCATTGTGACTGTGATAGACTCACCCAGGACAGAGGCTTTTGGAGGGGATTTAATGCTACCCTCTTGCCTACCGACTATGGGCCCTGCAACTTGAGGGAGCTACAAGAATTTAGGAAGATGCTCTGTTATTTAATGCAAAAGGACATTATTAAAAAGGCCATGATGGTCTCTGTCAGTGGGGACTCATAGCAGATGCTGATGTTGGAAAACCACCTGTCTGGGACCCCTGCCATAAAGTGTTTATTGTAAGTAGGTCTGTTATTGTCTGAAGGAGTTCTGTGTTTATACTTATGATAATGTGTATTGTTTGTAGTTAGCTTGGAGTCGGCAAGTCTGACCTGCAATGTGACATCTGAGTCATCCAGGTGGTTAATTAAGGATCCTCTGTGGTGGGATTAGCCATGAGTCAGCTGTACCTCGTTGGCTAAACCATTGTGTGATGTTTTGGGTAAATATTTGGGTCATTGCTAATGTGGTGAGTGACCTCCTTCTCAAGTGTATAAAAGCCTATTTTCTTTTTCAAATAAAGATCTTATTCTGGTTTACTGCATAAATTACGCATCAGAGGCCCCTTTCACACTGAGGCGCTTGTAAGCTGCCAGTAAAACACTGAGCACTTTTGAAGAACTTTTGAAACACTTTCCATTCATTTCAATGGAGAGGGGCGTTTTTTCACCACTTTACCAGCGCACTGCCCCAGTGTGAAAGCATTCATCGATTTTAATGAAAATAGGTTTTCGTAAGATTTTCAGGCACTTTTTTTTAGTGTGAAAGGGGTCTAAATGTAGTCTCAGTAGAATCTGATAGCTCATTAAAGACTAATGGCATATGAAGTAAATAATACACAGTATAATAAAATGTTTGCATGTGCAACAAATCTGGGTTGTATACTCCTTTGAAACGTCTGCAGCTTAGAAAGAATGATATTTTGTATACTACATGAACTTAGAAGAATTTTGCATCTGGTGATATGAATGTATCTGCACAGGTGGTTTAGCTCACTCACTTATTTATTTAAGGTACTTGTATAGCGCCATCAAGTTACGCAGCTCTTTACATATACATTGCACATTCACATCGGTCCCTACCCTCAAGGAGCTTACAATTTAAGGTCCCTAACTCACATTCGTATACTAGGGCCAGTTTAGACAGAAGCCAAATAACCTACCAGCATGTCTTTGGAGTGTGAGAGGAAACCCACGCAGGCACAGGGAGAACATGCAAACTCCAGGAAGGTAGTGTTGTGGTTGGAAAAAAGAAGTGTAGAGCTCAATAACCATAAATAATAAAAAGAAACAATATAAAGTTCATAATGAAAGTTTATCTATGAAGAAAGTGGAATCAATCAGGATAATAGCCACCAAGGAGAAAAAAATACTAGGCCCCTTTCACACATGCGGACAGTATGTCCGTATTTCATCCATCCGTTTGCGGATGAAATACGGACATACATGCATCCCTATGGGATAGCGGGTGTCTGCGGATGAACATCCGCAGACACCCGCTATCGTCCGCCTCCGCTACTGTCCGATTCTGCAGACGGAGGAAAATCCTATTTTTCTATCCGTCTGCAGATCGGATGAACACGGACAGACGGGCCGTGCTCATCCGATCCCCATAGAGGAGAATGGAGAGCTGACAGGGCGGTCCCTGCACAGTGTGCAGAGACGGCCCTGTCCGCCGCCGGCTCAGCGGGGACAACGGAGAGATCCCCGCTGAGCGAGCGGATCATCACGGGGCAGATCATTACTGATCCGCCCCGTGTGAAAGGGGCCTTGGGCAGAATACACCGTGGAAAATGAATAAGGTAAGAAGCACATCACCTTTATCTTCACCTGAACTAACTGAACCTTACCATCATTGTATGGGCCATACACATTATATGTATTCAAATGATGAAGATGACGATCAATCCAAATTCAAGAACAATCCACTTTCCAGGTTATCCCAAAAGATCTCCCTCAGATTGGACCATAATCAGAAAATCCTAGGATCCCTTCCTCTCAGGCAGAATGTACCAGATATACTCCAATGCACAAATGGTGGCTCGATAATCATATGAATGTAAAAAGCAGAAGAATGCTCGTTGCGCAAACCTCTTATGAAGGGTATTTATTTGGAAAAAAAGGGTAATAAAATAGACTCCCATTTAATGTATGTCAAGCAAGCATTATGAAGCGACCAGCGCTTCTAACCATCAAGATGGCTGCCGTCTCTCCGTCCGCGTCACTAGTCTCTGATGTCACCCAACATTTCGTCTTAACATGCGTCTTCAGGGGCTTGATCCATCGACCCATTTTTACTGGTAGGCGAGAGTGATACCCACTACTCCACTGTGCTGCCCATGCTTCTGATTTATGTCCTTTTCCTGGACTGATCAAATGTGCTGTATTTAGGCTGTACCCACAACATTTTCTGGCAGATATCCAGCACTGTGGCATAGTCGCATTGCAAGTTCCACACCAGGCATTCAGCACAGGGCTGCAGTATGACTCAGTTCACCAATCAAGTGTCTGAACAAGAGTGTGAAAGGCTATATTTGTGTATGTTGGATTTTTTTTTCTGGCTTGGCTCTTGGAATTGAACTTGGCATATCCTCTGTCTCCTGCTATATGCACTTGCCCCCCTTTAAACTAAGATGGTATTTGTGATTTCTGATCACTGTCTGCTGCCTGTGCTGACCTATTTTTTGACCTGCAAACCACATGGGTCTGTAGCCTATCCAGGCCTCCATCTTATCCTGATCATGGCTATACCTGCGGATCTGAAGCTTTAGTTCTTTAGTTTCAGTACTGCTGGGACTAGCCAAATATTCTTGGGTGCCGAACTGTATTATCATTAACTATGGTGTGGACTAGAAGCTTCGGGGCTTGTGCCTTGGTTATTGTTCCCCGACGCTTTCTGTTGACCCAAAGATTTTCATTCATGACATTTTTTTTCAGGTCATGGATCACTTGGAGGTCAGATGCACCCAGGCAATTTTAAGTTTTCGAAGGATATATGCAATGTCAACCCTCCCTATATTTCTTGTGTGGCAGGTGTACTTTCAACAGGGATTTGCAATCCAACCTTTATTCTCAATGTATGTTCCGGCAATTCATGTTTTCTGTACTTCCTTGGTTTATCTAAAAGGTCAGCAAAACATGTACGTAGGTTTCCAGAGTCATTAAAAACTGCTGCCAGATTGTAGTTAAAATGCCATAGCCCAACACTAGGGTAGCTATACAGCTGTTACCGTAGCAAACATCCAACACTTCTATCAAAATCTATTGATTGGGTAATTAGAACCTCTCTTTTTATATCTGTTAAAAAAAAAATTCTAACACTATTGCATGATACGACAGTCTCTGTGCTCCAAGTTTCTATTAAGTAGGTATGTAATGATCACCCTTGAACTCTTCTCTGTATGCTGGTTATTATTCAGCACTGCCGTTCAGGTCTCTGCAGTGCACACCTATCTCAGTTACAAGTGCATAAGTAGACTGCTGGATATTCAACTTGTGCCTAATTAGGCTAGTTAAACAAGATAGTCTGGTCTACACATGCCCTGGATAGAGGTCTGTCTGTTTTTTCATGTCCTTGATTTTTCCTGTGATTGTCTGCATTGTGTTTGTCCTCAACCTGTCTGTGCTTATTCTAATAATGTCTGCAGTTGTCATTTTGTGCTCTGTTTACCTCTCTGGAAGATGGACTATTTAGTATTAGTTTGAATGTGCCTAATCTGACTGATTTCATCAATGTCTGCTGTTCTGCCCATCAGTCTGGGAACTTCATGTTCTAGTTCTGTCCTGCCTGTTGGCTGTTGCCCCTGGTGATGCAGTGGGTCTACCAATGTCTGACAGTAGCTGAAGCAATCATCTAGCCTGCACTATCCTGGAGAAGCTGTGGAAATCGTATAACCAATAGAATTATTGCTGTAGATCTCTAGGTGGTTTGCTCTGTACTCTCAGCTGTCATTCAGAAATTGAAATTGTTGCACTTTTCAAATAAACAGACTGGACAGCAAATGATAATGAACACTGTGTTTGTCACAGGGGCTTTAGGTGAAGCCAGAGCAGTGAGTTCTCAGCTTCGACACCGTCTGCTGCACTTGCAGAACCTACAAAGACTGGACCAGCTTGAGAGAGACCTTCTGGGAGGAGAGCACCTGTCTTCACCAGGTCGTGTAAGTATTCCAGCATTATGTTCATGCTAAGGCATGTTTATTTCCTATGGTGATATTTTTGCTTTCTCTCCAGGAATTTATTAGAGAGGGCTGTCTATACAAACTGACCAAGAATGGCTTGCAGCCACGCATGTTCTACCTTGTAAGTATGCTCTACAAACATGGAAGGCTGGTATATTGAGAAAGTTGAAAGATGGTGTTGCTACGCACAAAATATAATACATTTGCTCCCAATCTGTGCAAATTTTTACATACTTTATATTAACAACCTGTTTCTTTGGGACCTGTAAATTCCGGACATATTTGGAATAGGTGCTGTTTGTTTTATGTTTCTAGTTTCCAATTTTTTTTTGAATAGTTTAACCAGGAAGGAAAATTCCATTCTTAGACTTTGAGAAGGGCAGGGTTTTTTGCAACGCAGAGGAAATTCTTGAAGCATCACAATGTTCAACAATTTTTTTCCTATATTCTATTATTATTCTCATAAAATATACAGTTGAAGTACAGCCCTTTCAGTGAAGTATTCTTCAATGATGAAAGTAAACATTTGTGTGGCAGGACAATTGTGATATACTGCAGATCAACTATCTTATCTAATGTCATTACTGATCCTCTATGGAATGTCTCTTTATTTTTGATTAAATCTGCATTTATTAAATAATGATAATTAAATATACAAGTTTGTGTCTCTTCAGTTTTCAGATATGCTGATATACACACGGAAAGGCCTGAGCTGCACTAACCAGTTTCGGGTTCATGGACGCCTGCCTCTCCATGGGATGTTGGTGAGTATGAATGGAATAGCTATTTGGCCTCCTTAACGCAACATGAGCACCAGAGCAAAATGTATAGTTCACAAATATATAAACGCTTTAAAAGGAGAACTGTATGCAGTAAGGAAAAAATATAAATTCAGTTTTATTTAAACAAATTTAATAATGCCTGTAATAAGAAAAGATAAGATTGCGCTATGGACAAATTTACCTGTTCGCTAGACAAGTTTAAATAAGTTTAAATGTTAAAATGACTACAATAAAGTGAACTGTGAGGGGTTAAAGCTGCCTGTGCTTGAAACCTATCCCTCAAGATGGGAATAGACTAGAAATCTGAAAAGTAAATTGAGCATTGGCGCTAAAACCTAAATGGTGTACTAAAAATGCTAATACTCTGCAAATTACATGAAATGAAGCCCAATGTGGGAATTTCACAAATACACTATATACGTGATATTAAAAATATATGTGAATGAAAATGTGTATCCGTTATCTTACAAAACAACCATGCACAAGTGTGGTAAAAAATACAACTAATCTATCACAACTAAAAATATAGGTGCTTTGGTAAAAAGTGCTTTTGCTCACATATATGAGCCAATACTTATACTCTAAAAAGTGACAATCAAAAAGGCATTGTGAAAATACCAAGTGAAAACATCAAAAAGATCATGTAATGTCCAATCCAAAATATATTATAATGTCCAACTAAAAATATTTGTTCAAAGTCGCATCATCTAGTTGCTGAAAAAACGCATAAGACTTTTATCAGATAGGAAGGTGAAGCAAGGTGACTGGTGTAAAAAAGGTTAAATTCCTCTCCGGTGCGCCACTCTGTGTTAGAGAAAAAATGTATATATGCGCTCACCAGACATTAAACCCTCAATGGGTTAACCAAGCAGTCACAGTATGAGCCACTGTGCAGCTCTCTCAGGGCTCTGCCACCGCTGTGCTGTGGGGATATTTTACACTCTTCCTTCCGTGAATGGTCCGTTTAGCGTTTGTACATGAAGGGAAACAGAAGTACAACCATGGTGCAATATTGTTGTGTAAACGTACTATGTTTATTAAAATCAGTTTACTCACAAATTCCAAAAAGACAGATCGCTATGAAATATGTTGCGCCGGCGTTACTGCTTGAATAGCAGTGTAAGGTGCACGTCCTAGGCCACGCCCTACGCGTTTCGTCAGAGCGACGTCATCTGGAGCGGCCATATTGGTGCACCTTCACGTTTATGTAGGGTGCAGTGCTCTTCTGCGCTTGCGCGATGTATTAGCGCCATTTTGATTGTGGGAATGCCCTATCCGAGCCGCTGTGTGTCTATACTGTATGCTCTCTTGTGACAGTACAAACGTGGGAAGACTCTTTACTTATTGTCAACCCAGGGTGTGCCGTCTTCTACTGTGTAACGGTCACAATAAAACCTTTGCCTTTATGTTTGTAATTGCGGACTCCGGGCATGGTAAAATATAATTATAAAGCACCGCAACCTACATAACTATTCCAGTATACTTATAAAAGGAATATCAACAATTATGCATGAATACAATTAGTATCTTCCGATATACTTATAAAAAAAGGTCAACAACTGTACATAAAAACAATTAGTAAAATTAATACAGTATATGTAAAAAATATATATATAAAACATACAGAAAAGAAAGGAGAAAAAATTAAAATGTATAAGGACCAAATATATGAAATTTAATATAAAATTTAATATATTTAATAGTAATACCCTAACCAGCTGCATATTGCATGTGTTACCTGCAGGGCTCCCTGAATACAGGATTTTTATATGTTTATTTTCAATATAAATAGTAATAATAGTTAAAAACAAAAATACAAAAAACTATATGTCCACTATCTTAGTGAATGGACATATTCCCCGGAAAAGGGGACAAGAGGAAAGAAAAAAACTAAAAGTGAAAAAATGTATATGTGTGCTACTATGCTCACACAAATTAGAAAAAATTTTTTTTCCCAATAAGGTGAAATGAATGTAATATGGGGAGATATTGATATCTGCTCATTTTAAAAAGCCTTATTTTAAAACATTTGTTAATAGGGCAAACTAGATAGAAAAAGTGCAATGAAAGGAAACTGGTAGTGAAGTTAAATGGGGAACTCAGTGTATAGATATATACCTCATTTCAAGGCCTTGTATATGGCCTCACATGTTGCTAAACGTATCCTCCAGTAGGGGGCAGACTTTTTTCTGTGATGTCAAACAATTATTGGAAGGGGGGGAGGTGGGAAAGGAAAACCTTCTAGGTTGTGGGTCGAATGTTATACTGTGATTTATTGGTTTTTTGGTCTATATTAGTCCTGCCTTGAACCGGTAATGTATAGTTATGAGTTTAGACTGGGGGAGTTTTAAAAGTTCGTTAAGAAGCAATTCAAATCCAGCTCTACATTCATTCCCTGGGGTTGGAGGGTGTCTAAATTGTATATCCATTTGGTTTCATTTCTGGATATTTTGATGGTTTTGTCCTCACCTCTCCAGTGGGCCCTTACTTTATCAATACCATAAAATGTCATCTGTCCTGGGTCACGATTATGGTAATCCCTAAAATGTCTGGAGACACTGTGATTGGGGTACCCTTTTTTGATATTCCTAATGTGTTCACCAATTCTAGTTTGGAGTTCTCTCGTAGTACGTCCCACATACTGTCTAGAACAGGGGCACTCTATAATGTAGGTGACATAAGTGCTTTTGCATGTAATGAGCTCATTTATTCTATATTCTTTTTTGTTTGAAGCTGACTGAAAAGTGGTTCTTTTCTTTTCAGTTTTTTTACTATTTTTACACGGGAGGCATTTACCGCACCTGAAAAAACCTTTCAGATTACCCCCTACTTTAATTTGTTTCGGGGGATCAATGGTGTTTTTAACAAGTTTGTTCCTCAATGTAGGTGCCCTTCTGTAAATAAATCGCGGTTTTTTTGGGAGGATATCTTTGAGTGTGTGATCTGCTTTCAAGATAGGCCAATGTTTCTTGATGATGGATTCCACCTCTTTATGTTGCCTATTGTATCCCGTGAGGAAAGCAACTGATAAGTTGTTAATTCTATCTCGTTTTTTATCTTCCAATAATTTGTTCCGGGAAGAAACCAGCAAAGAAGCCATTACAGAAATGGAGGTTGGAACCCGAGATGGACCAGACAAGACAACCCAAGGAGAAACCATGGAGAACACGAACGCCCTTGGCAACAGAGAAGGGCGGAACCACACAGGCCATCAGACTGGCAAACAGAAAACGCACAAGGGGGAAGAGAGGAGGCCTCCAGAAAAAGAAGAAGAGAACAATAGGAGATGGCATTTACAATCTCAGCCAAGTCGTGTTCACAGAAGAGGAACTTAGAGTTTTAAATATGGGGTTGAAATTTGCACCTGATAAAGGTCTGGATAAATTTGAAACTTACATAGATCTCCAAAAATTTGTGAGGAAACTTAATATCACCAAGTTTTTTGGTCCAACAAAGCCAAATACTAGGGACAAAGACAACGGTCCATACAAACATTCCCAATTAAGGAACAACTCCATATTCAACCCTAAGGTAACGCAGGATGAGAATATAAAAGTTTTCAAAAAGATGGTGGAGAACGATTTGAAGAACTTGGAAGTAAAAAGAACTAAAGGAAAAAACATATGGGAAACCATTAAGCGGATAGAAAAACAGAAAGGCATAGTAATCAGACCAGCGGACAAAGGGGGGGGCCTGGTAATTTTAAATAAACAGGACTACGAGAGGGAAATGGAGAATTTACTTAACATCCCTAACACCTATAAGAAACTGAAGAAAAATCCCAAAGTTGAATACGAAAGGAAACTTAAAAAATTTGTAGAAAAAGGGAAAACCCTCGGCATTTTAAACAAAAAGGAATCCAGATATCTGATACAGAAGGCACCTAAAACTCCAATTATATACCACGTCCCTAAAATACACAAGAATCAAAACAACCCACCTGGGCGACCAATTGTGAGTGGGATCGATTCCTTGTTCTCCAGATTAGGGGCCTATATTGATGGCTTCCTGCAACCGTTGGTAATTAAAGGAAAGTCTTATTTACGTGACAGCAAACAACTGATTGGAGAATTGAAAAATCTGACAATTCAAGAGAAAGACCTATTGGTCACGATTGACGTGGAATCGTTATACACTAATATAAGACAGGAGGATGGGCTCAGTAGCGTCGAGTGGGCATTGCAACAGATGTCTGACCTAAAACAAGAGCAAATACAATACCTAACGGAAGGTCTTAAAATGGCAATGCACCACAATTATTTTTGGTATAAGGGAACATACTATAATCAGATCAAAGGCGTAGCCATGGGGGCTAAATATGCCCCCAGTGTAGCGAATTTATTTCTCAATAGATGGGAGGAAGAGCAAATATATGGTGTACATAGGGAGAACCTCAAAATGTACCGACGGTATATAGATGATATCGTGATAATATGGGGTGGCACAGCAGAACAACTACAAGAATTTTTCAACGAGATCAACAATAATATTTACAACATAAAATTTACTGGTAATTACAACAACAACAGTGTGGATTACTTAGATCTACAAATATACAAGGAAGGAAACAAACTGGGCACACGCACTTTCTTCAAACCCACCGACCGTAACGGCTACATTCCCACAAATAGCTGTCATCATGCTAAATGGTTGGGGAACATACCAAAAGGCCAACTGATGCGACTTTACAGAAACTGCAGCAGAAGCACTGACTATGAACAACAAGCGGAAATAATAATAGAAAGGTTCAAAAATAAGGGATATGATGAAAGGGGCCTGCGCAAACTCAAAAACGAAATAAAACAAATGGAACGGAACAAATTATTGGAAGATAAAAAACGAGATAGAATTAACAACTTATCAGTTGCTTTCCTCACGGGATACAATAGGCAACATAAAGAGGTGGAATCCATCATCAAGAAACATTGGCCTATCTTGAAAGCAGATCACACACTCAAAGATATCCTCCCAAAAAAACCGCGATTTATTTACAGAAGGGCACCTACATTGAGGAACAAACTTGTTAAAAACACCATTGATCCCCCGAAACAAATTAAAGTAGGGGGTAATCTGAAAGGTTTTTTCAGGTGCGGTAAATGCCTCCCGTGTAAAAATAGTAAAAAAACTGAAAAGAAAAGAACCACTTTTCAGTCAGCTTCAAACAAAAAAGAATATAGAATAAATGAGCTCATTACATGCAAAAGCACTTATGTCACCTACATTATAGAGTGCCCCTGTTCTAGACAGTATGTGGGACGTACTACGAGAGAACTCCAAACTAGAATTGGTGAACACATTAGGAATATCAAAAAAGGGTACCCCAATCACAGTGTCTCCAGACATTTTAGGGATTACCATAATCGTGACCCAGGACAGATGACATTTTATGGTATTGATAAAGTAAGGGCCCACTGGAGAGGTGAGGACAAAACCATCAAAATATCCAGAAATGAAACCAAATGGATATACAATTTAGACACCCTCCAACCCCAGGGAATGAATGTAGAGCTGGATTTGAATTGCTTCTTAACGAACTTTTAAAACTCCCCCAGTCTAAACTCATAACTATACATTACTGGTTCAAGGCAGGACTAATATAGACCAAAAAACCAATAAATCACAGTATAACATTCGACCCACAACCTAGAAGGTTTTCCTTTCCCACCTCCCCCCCTTCCAATAATTGTTTGACATCACAGAAAAAAGTCTGCCCCCTACTGGAGGATACGTTTAGCAACATGTGAGGCCATATACAAGGCCTTGAAATGAGGTATATATCTATACACTGAGTTCCCCATTTAACTTCACTACCAGTTTCCTTTCATTGCACTTTTTCTATCTAGTTTGCCCTATTAACAAATGTTTTAAAATAAGGCTTTTTAAAATGAGCAGATATCAATATCTCCCCATATTACATTCATTTCACCTTATTGGGAAAAAATTTTTTTTCTAATTTGTGTGAGCATAGTAGCACACATATACATTTTTTCACTTTTAGTTTTTTTCTTTCCTCTTGTCCCCTTTTCCGGGGAATATGTCCATTCACTAAGATAGTGGACATATAGTTTTTTGTATTTTTGTTTTTAACTATTATTACTATTTATATTGAAAATAAACATATAAAAATCCTGTATTCAGGGAGCCCTGCAGGTAACACATGCAATATGCAGCTGGTTAGGGTATTACTATTAAATACATTAAATTTTATATTAAATTTCATATATTTGGTCCTTATACATTTTAATTTTTTCTCCTTTCTTTTCTGTATGTTTTATATATATATTTTTTACATATACTGTATTAATTTTACTAATTGTTTTTATGTACAGTTGTTGACCTTTTTTTATAAGTATATCGGAAGATACTAATTGTATTCATGCATAATTGTTGATATTCCTTTTATAAGTATACTGGAATAGTTATGTAGGTTGCGGTGCTTTATAATTATATTTTACCATGCCCGGAGTCCGCAATTACAAACATAAAGGCAAAGGTTTTATTGTGACCGTTACACAGTAGAAGACGGCACACCCTGGGTTGACAATAAGTAAAGAGTCTTCCCACGTTTGTACTGTCACAAGAGAGCATACAGTATAGACACACAGCGGCTCGGATAGGGCATTCCCACAATCAAAATGGCGCTAATACATCGCGCAAGCGCAGAAGAGCACTGCACCCTACATAAACGTGAAGGTGCACCAATATGGCCGCTCCAGATGACGTCGCTCTGACGAAACGCGTAGGGCGTGGCCTAGGACGTGCACCTTACACTGCTATTCAAGCAGTAACGCCGGCGCAACATATTTCATAGCGATCTGTCTTTTTGGAATTTGTGAGTAAACTGATTTTAATAAACATAGTACGTTTACACAACAATATTGCACCATGGTTGTACTTCTGTTTCCCTTCATGTACAAACGCTAAACGGACCATTCACGGAAGGAAGAGTGTAAAATATCCCCACAGCACAGCGGTGGCAGAGCCCTGAGAGAGCTGCACAGTGGCTCATACTGTGACTGCTTGGTTAACCCATTGAGGGTTTAATGTCTGGTGAGCGCATATATACATTTTTTCTCTAACACAGAGTGGCGCACCGGAGAGGAATTTAACCTTTTTTACACCAGTCACCTTGCTTCACCTTCCTATCTGATAAAAGTCTTATGCGTTTTTTCAGCAACTAGATGATGCGACTTTGAACAAATATTTTTAGTTGGACATTATAATATATTTTGGATTGGACATTACATGATCTTTTTGATGTTTTCACTTGGTATTTTCACAATGCCTTTTTGATTGTCACTTTTTAGAGTATAAGTATTGGCTCATATATGTGAGCAAAAGCACTTTTTACCAAAGCACCTATATTTTTAGTTGTGATAGATTAGTTGTATTTTTTACCACACTTGTGCATGGTTGTTTTGTAAGATAACGGATACACATTTTCATTCACATATATTTTTAATATCACGTATATAGTGTATTTGTGAAATTCCCACATTGGGCTTCATTTCATGTAATTTGCAGAGTATTAGCATTTTTAGTACACCATTTAGGCTTTAGCGCCAATGCTCAATTTAATAATGCCTGTGCTTAGACCACCCAAACCAAAGACTGTAGCTGGCACAATTTGACAACAAATAGAAAAAATAAACCAATATAAAAGTACAGCGCTAAAAAGATGAAACAAATCTGTGCTCCTACAAATCAGTTATTGACTTTCATTAATCCGTCCAAAAAAAAGTCCCAAGTTTAGAAAACAGAAAAGTGTGAACACCTTTAAAGTGCCTGGAAAGGAATCTTCTGTACAATATTCACTCATCAAACTCCTGAGGATGTCGCCATATGACGGAACACGTAGGGTGGAGTCTACGTGACCTATGCTGTCATATCGTACCAACCACTAAGCGTCTGCCACCCCTCTCTGCCAATCCCTACACTGGCTTCTGATTGTCTAGAGAATTACATTAAAAATACTAACAACATCACACAAACAACTCTGCCCCAAGCACCCAAACTGTCCTCTCCTCTCAAGACCTCCTGCTCTCAAGCTCCTTTATCACCTCCCCCCATGCTCGTCTCAGTACGATATAAATCCTGTATTATAATTATGCAACAGACCACGGCAAGTCTTCCAGTAGTCCGATTTGGAGCTTTTTAATATGCATATCCTAATCGTTGTAATGTGAGTGACTATTTTAATTCCATAAATCCCTGGTTTTTATACTGCACCATGAGGCTGTTTATTTTTATGCCTTTATGAGTGGAGTAACCAAGTGAGCTAGGTGTCTCTGGACCGCTAATGGGGAGCGCCATCTGGTTATATAAGAATGTGAATGTGGTCTGTGATGTTTTGCCCCAAAAAAAGCACTTTGACTGCTTAGTTTAAAGATGGTCAATATTATATGGAAAGAAGCTTCAGGTGCTCGCTATTGGTAAATTGTGGGTGAATATTGCACAGAAAATTCTTTTCCAGGGTCCTTGAAGCAGTGGCGGTCACTCCATTAGGGGCGCAGGGGTGCCCCCCCCTAATCCGTGTGCCCAGACCCTTATCTACTTGCAGGGGGCCGGACACGTGGATTTCAATGTTTTTTTTTTCTAGGCACACGATTAGAGCCTGAGGCTCTAACTGGCTTCAAAAAAGGGTGGGCTTGGGGCGGCGCAGAACACTAGGCCCTGAGCCCACCCCGTTGTGTCACAATAGCAAATTAATATTTGCTAATGTCTTCCTGCTTCTCTTCCTGGCTAATCAGGAAGTGGGTCTTAAAGTGGTAGTAAACCACTGAAAAAAAAACCTGCAACATAAAAGCATCCCCCAGTCATGACATGTTCCCTCTGCATTTCTTCTGGGTTCGCGGGCTCCGGCGCTTTGAGTAGCCGAAACTGTGATGACGTTCTGGCAAGGGGCTCTGAAGTTCCGGCATGATACGCTGGACTTTAACCACTTAAGGACCAGGCCTCTTTTTTAGATTTGGTGTTTAAATGTTTAAAACATTTTTTTTTGCTAACACCCTAGAGAATAAAATGGCAGTCATTGTAATACTTTTTTTTCACAACGTATTTGCGCAGCAGTCTTACAAGCGCACTTTTGGAAAAATGCACTTTTTTGAATAAAAAAAGAAGGCAACAATAAAATTAGCTAAAATTTTTTTTTTTTATATTGTGAAAGATAATGTTACACCGAGTAAATTGATACCCAACATGTCATGCTTCAAAATTGCATGGAATAGCGTAAAACTTTTACACTCAAAAATCTCCATAAGCGACATTTTAAAAATTCTACAGGTTGCATGTTTTGCGTTACAGAGGAGGTCTAGGGCTAGAATTATTTCTCTCGCTCTACCGATCGCGGCGATGACTCACATGTGTGGTTTGACCGCCCTTTTCATATGCGGGCACTACTCACATATGTGCTCGCTTCTGTGCGTGAGCTCGTCGGGACGGGGTGTTTTAAAAAATCTTTTTATTTTATTTTTTCTTATTTATTTTAATTGATTTTATTTATTTTTACACTTTTAAAAAAATAAATAAATGGATCACTTTTATACCGATTACAAGGAATGTAAACATCCCTCGTAATAGAAAAAGCATGACAGGTCCACTTAAATATGAGATCTGGGGGGCGTGGCCTGGACCGGCATGGCGTGAGGAGCGTTGTGAGTGAGCTCCGCTGGATTTCTATCCGTTTACTATTATCCTGAGGCTATTTCTCGCTCTTATTTAAGCTATTGCGGAACCCTGAATATCCCGGGCACGCAGGGGACATGTCTCCCTCTAAAGCGAAGCTGGAAGCGGCGGCTAAACTGGCTAAATTCCGCCACGCGGAGAAGGGCAACATGGCCGCTGATGGTGCGTCTCCCCCCTCCTCCTCTGCCGCGCCTGACCCTGATGCTCGAGTTCTGGAAGCCATCCTGGACTGCAAGAGCGCTCTCATGGGGAAAATAGAGGAGGTAAAGGTGGACGTTTCTCTCCTCCGGCAAGATGTGCAGAAGCTGCGGGACCGGGTGACTGAGACGGAGACCCGAATCAGCCGCGTGGAGGACGACCTGCCCCCGCTTCAGACGATTACTGAGCGCCTGCAACACCAGCTTTCCACGGTCCTGGCGAAGCAAGACGATATGGAGAACCGATTGCGACGGTGTAATCTATGCTTTGTCGGCCTACCTGAGAGCGTGGAGGGCAACGATCCTCCCGCATTTCTTGAACAGTTGCTGACCTCCTCCTTTGGCCGTGGGGAGTTCTCCTCATCCTTTGCGGTGGAAAGGGCCCATCGCATGCCCGCAAAGCCTCCCCCGCAGGGGGTTTCCCCCAGGACTTTTATTGCAAAATTTTTAAACTTTCGGGACAGGGATGCTGTCCTGCGCCTGACGCGACTGAAGGGCAATATCCCCTACCACAACACCGAGATCAAGGTTTTCCCGGATTTCTCGGCGGAGGTTCAAAAGAAGAGAGCGCTCTTCGCTGAAGCTAAGCGCCAGCTGCGCATACATCACTACTCTTATGCCATGCTTTTTCCAGCCCGTCTCCGGGTCGCGGGAGAGGACAGGGCTCACTTTTTTGATACCCCGGAGGCGGTGTTCGGCTGGCTGGAGAACAGAGCGGCACCGCAGCGGGAGGCAGCTTAGACCTTCGTGCTGCTATCGGATGTCGGGACGATCTGTTTGATGGGACCATAGAGGTATGAGGCGAACTAGATCCTGCTTCCCGGACTGCATGTGCTTTTTGGCAAGGTACTGTACTTTCTCGCCGCCCCGCTGAACGCGGTGGCATGATGACCTGGCCCGGACGCTTTTTTTTGCTGACAGTATGGAGATCTCCTCACCCCGGATCCCATCCCAAACTCCTGATATCCTTCCCCGATTCTCTCTCTCCTGAGCCCCTTCTCCCCCCTGGCCCCCCCTCCCCGCCCTTTACCGTCTCCTTATTGCTAAAGCCGCTACTTTCCAGGCTTGATTGTGTTCCTGCCTAAGATGTTCCACCATTTGTTTGCCTACTGACTGATTTCTGTTTTTCCAGCGGACTCTGAACTGTTATGGTACCCCGGACGGTCGCGGGTCGTTGGCCTGCATATTGCACTCCGCGGCTTTTTGACCATCCGTGGATGCACCCGGTGACCATGCTCCTCACGGTGTTGCTCGATCTTCAGAGTATAACCGTCACATTAGGTTTATGTTCTAATGGGGCCTACCCAGGGTCCCGTGAGCCGCAGGTTTGCGGGCTCGAGTTTCAAGCCTGGTTTCCCCGGGCCGGGCGGTGTCGGGCCCTGGCTTTGGCCTTTTGGTCGGGCCGGGGTCGCGCCGCACGGCCCGGTGTATGTTACATTATATTTCTATCAATGTTTAGTTTTTTAAGTTTTCTATGGTGGTATGGGCTGTGCCAATGTATAAGAATTGCATGTTGGTCGGTGTATCTTTGTGACAGTGGGATGGGAATCCTGTTGATTTCTTTCTGTGTTGTGGGTGGCGGGTGGGGGTGCAGGCTCTTCCATTCTAGCATATCTAAGAGATCTCTGTAATGGGCAGTTTGAAATGTCTCACTTGGAATGTTAGGGGGATCAGGGCGAAGCAGAAGCGCAGTGCGGTCCTGACCTATCTCAAAGCTCAAAAAGCAGACATAGTGGTCCTGGTGGAGACTCATCTTACTGGCCACCTGCTGCTGACGCTTAAAAAACCATGGGTGGGCTGGGTATACCAGGCCCCGTTCTCTACTAACTCCAGGGGTGTAGCGCTCCTGGTGTCCAAGTCTGTGCAATTTTTACTTATCCTGCTTAAATCTGATCCTGAGGGGCGGTTTCTATTTTTACATGCCCGCATTAATGGTAAGGAACTTCTTCTTTTAGCTATTTATATCCCTCCCCCTTTTCAGTTTACTGTACTAAATGAGGGCTTGGCGTTCATGTCCCAATTCCCTACTGTCCCGGCGGTGTGGCTGGGGGACTTCAACAATGTCGCACATAGAGATCTAGACAGGCTTGTGTTGACTCCCCCTCCCGCGCTGTCACCGGGGCTTACTAGGTTTGGCAGGTTTTTCCTGGAGCTTGCGCTGGTGGACACCTGGCGACATAGTTTCCCCACGGGCAAACAATACTCCTGTTTTTCGGCGTCGCATTCCACTATGTCTCGGATTGACTTTATTTTTATTTCACGCCCTCTTCTCCCATATTTGGGGGAGGTGGGGTTTAACCCGCGCGTGCTCTCGGATCACGCCCCGTACTGGGTCGTGCTGCGCCTCCCGGGCCCTCCACAATCCTATTCCTGGAAATTGAATCCTTTCTGGTTGGGGGTGACCCCCGGATTGGAGGACGCGGGGTCGGAATGGGAACTGTTTTTCGATATGAACCGCGGTACGGCCCCTTTTACGCTGGTATGGGACTCGTTCAAGGCACATGCTCGGCTGTACATGGCCCGCCAAATTTCGCAATATCGCCGATCGTCTGCCGAGGCGTTGCTTCAGGCGGAACACCAACTGTCTGTTGCTGAGCAGGAGTTTGTGGGAGACCCTTCCCCGAGTAAGGCTGATTTTCTCAAACTACAATCTAGAGTGGTGAATAGTTTGCATATAGAGCGGGCGGAGAGGAATGTATTCCACATCAGGCAAAGGGTGTATGAATGTGGCGAGCGGGCTGGTCGCCTGCTGGCCTACTTGGCGCATATGGACCAGTGGCCCCCCATGGTAGTCTCCCTACGTGGCTCTGATGGAGTGCTGATTTCTGACCCCGACGCGGTAGCTGAGGAGTTTAGAGCATTTTATGCATCACTATACCTCTCGACAGCCTCTAACGCTGGGGACGGGGTGGACGGGCTGCTCGAGAATCTCGAATGGCCTTGCTTACGCTAGCTCAGATAGCGCTCCTGGAGGCCCCTATTACCACCGAGGAGATCGCGGAGGCGATGTCCTCGCTAAATTTGTCCAAAGCTCCTGGGTCGGATGGGCTCCCCTTGAATTTTATCTAAAATATACTGATTTCCTGACTCCTAGGCTGCATGAACTGTTTTCTCATATATTTGAGTCGGATTCTCTCCCTCCCTCAATGCGTGAGGCTTACATAGTCCTCATCCCCAAACCTGGGAAGAATTTGGAATTCCCCGAGTCCTATAGGCCTATTTCCCTACTTCAGCTAGACATCAAGATCCTGGCCAAGGTCCTGGCTATCCGTCTGAATGCGGTTATCCTGGACCTGATCCATCCAGACCAGACGGGGTTCATGCCTTCCAAAAATACGGCTTATAATTTGCGAAGGCTTCACATGAACCTGCAGGCGCAGCATGACCAGGTGGGGGCTAGAGCGGTGATTTCTTTGGACGCAGCCAAAGCGTTCGATTCAGTGGAGTGGAGGTATTTGTGGAGCTGTTTACAGCGCTTTGGCTTCGGACCCCGTTTTATTAAATGGATACGCCTCCTGTATAGCGGCCCTTGTGCCAGGATCTTGGTTAATGGGCGGGTGTCGTCCCCTTTCCCTCTCTCTCGGGGTACTAGGCAGGGCTGCCCCCTATCCCCATTGCTATATGCTATAGCGGTGGAGCCGCTGGCGGCGGCTCTCAGGGGGCACCCTGATATCCGGGTGCTTGAGTGTGACAGCCTGGAGGAGAGGATTAGCCTGTATGCAGATGATATGCTGCTGTATCTGGCGGATACAGGCCCCTCCCTCCTTGAGACGATCCAGTTGTTTGGAGCTCACTCGGGGCTTAAAATTAACTGGGAGAAATCCCAAATTTTGCCCGTGGATCTGGGTGTCCCCTCCGAAGTTGAGGCCTCTGCCCCCCTCCTGCGGGTAAGTACGATAAAATATTTAGGTGTCTATGTCACCAGATCCCCCGAGGATTACATTAGGCTAAACATAGATCCCTTGGTAGCTTCCATGAAGGTCAAAATTAAGACGTGGGCCAAGCTTCCTCTGGGTGTTCTGGGTCGAATAAACCTAGTAAAAATGATTATTTTACCGGGGTTTTTATACGCATTTTGGCACTCCCCTGTTTATTTACCCCTGCGGCTGTTTAAATCCATAGAAGCCTTGCTAAATTCCTTTGTTTGGGGCTCGCAGCGACACAAATTATCGTGGCAAGTGTTGAAGTGTCCTGGGGATCTGGGAGGGGCGGCCCTGCCGGACTTCGCCCTGTATTACCTGGCGGCCCAGGTGTCCCACTTTTTCCACCTGGACAAACAGGACAGGGATAGGTATTTAGCATTTGTTTGCCCCAGGCGTGGACACTTGATCACCCATCCCTTCCAAATGCTCTTTAAAGCCTGCGCCTCGGCGGACATCCGGGGAGGTCGCAGAGGACTCCTTTATGCACATTGCAGGATTTGGGAGGTGGTGGGTAGAAAGCTGGCTTTTCCTGAGACCCACTCCCACACCCCACTTTGGGATAACCCCGGCTTGGGCGAATTGCGCCTGCTTCCGGGATACTCGGTCTGGCTCACGCATGGGGTTAGATTTCTCTCCGACTTATACCGAGGCCGGGTGCTGAAATCGTTTCAAGAACTTAAGGAAGAATTTGCGCTCTCGAACTCCATGCTCTACAGGTACCTCCAGCTTCGCCATGCTCTTCAGGCACAATTTGGGCAGTCCCCACCCGGGGTGGAGGGCCTGGCGGTGGTGGATGTGCTCTTGGGGCAAGACCCACGTAAACTGATCTCTAGCATATACAATCTTTTGACTCGACCCCCGGCGATTGTACTGTCAGAGGCCCTTAAGGGGAGGTGGTTGGAGGATGTTGGGGGATTTGAGGATGATGAATGGGAAGATGCCCTGGATGCTGGTAAAAAGGTCTCACCTAGACTCTCGGACTGGTTCACCCACCTGAATATTCTACATAGAACGTACTTGACCCCGATGCGTATTGCTAAATATAAACCAGATTACAGCCCCCTCTGCCCCAGGTGTGGTAGCCTACAAAGCACCTTTTTTCATATCCTGTGGTCTTGCCCGGTGATTCAATGTTTCTGGTCTCAAATTGTTAGATTTATCCACGACAAGATGGGGTCACCTCTGACACTATGCCCCAAACAGTGCCTTTTGGGGGTTTTCCCTGATCCAGACTCGGACAAGTACCACAAGATATTTTTACATGAATCTTTATTTATGGCTAGGTTACTGGTGGCGAGAAAATGGCTACAAGTCCAGCCCCCCACGTTTCAGGAATGGGTGGCTGCGATCAATCAGGTACTCCCGTACAAGAAAGAACTATATGCCCATAGGGGTTGTCACTCTAAGTATGCTAAAATCTGGGACACATGGTTGAATGAGGCCGCCACTTGCAATGAGCTTCCCTCACAAGGGCTAGGTGACCCTGCGTAATTGGACTAAAGGGGGTCGGCACTGCACTGCGCAATGAGAATATTGCTCTGGTGAAATCTATGTTCCCCTGATGTAATGTCCCCTTGGATTCGCCTTATGGACCCGTTCCCCCTGCTGCTTATGTATACTTTCGTTTCTGTTTTTATGTGTTTCTTTCAGTATTTTGCTCATATTGATGTATTGGGGACCTGCGCGCCCCCCTTGCCACACAGGATGCATTTTTTTTAAGTCTCCCGCTGTCGCGATCTTTGTATTGACCAATGTCTGTACAGTTTCTTTTTTGTATGTTACATTCTCAATAAACCACCACGTTGTTTGTAAAAAAAAATATGAGATCTGGGGTCAAAAAGTCCTCAGATCTCATATTTGGACTTAATAACTTAATGCAATAAAAAAAATAATAATATATATCATTTGAAAAAATGACATAAAATGTACCTTTTAAGAGGTATGGGCGGAAGTGACGTTTTGACGTCACTTCCACCCTCCTATGGTATAGAGGCGAGTGGGGGCCATCTTACCCTCACTCGTCTCCATACCCAGCAGTGGAAAGGACCCGATCGCCTCTGCCGCTACCGACGGCTCCGGTAAGTGGCGGAGGCCGCGGGAGGGGGGCGGCATCTCATGCACACTGCTGCTAACAAAACTCCTGTTTTACAGGCACTTGAATACTAATTTGAGTGCAAAATTTGGTGCAGCTGTGAATAATAGCCAATCAGCTTCTAACCTCAGCTTGTCCAATTAAGCTCTGACAAAAAAAAAAAAAAAAAAACCTGGAAGCGGATTAGTTTGTGTAGAGCTGAACCAGATTTTGCGCACTCCAGTTTTAGCAGATCAACCCATATGTGTCCATGCACACATAGGCATTTAGAGACAGGAAAAAAAACAAAATCACTTACATGTTCAGAGATGAGTATGTGGGCAGAAAACAAATGTGCATAAGTGCACATAAAAGTGCAAGTTTATGCACGTTTGTGCATTATTGCATTCTAATGGCCAGAATAAAATAATATTCTGACCAGTATCGTGCATTAGCGCCAACCGTACATAAATTCTTGTGAAAAATGCAGCTTTTGCCAAGTTTTTATTTTTATTTATTTTTTTTTTTTTTTTTTAAGCTGCTTTTCTCCTGCAAGGAGAAAAGGTGTCCAAAAGAGCACAGTGTTGATAAAGCCTTGGACGTAAGGCCTTTTGTAGACTAAAATCTATAGAATTATGTCACTAGTATGTCCCTTCAGGACTGCATGAGCTCACTAGTAACGTAACATTGGCGCAACAGCAGGAAAATTCAACCATCTAACACACCTACTGGCTCTACAAGATAGCAGAGGATGGATGCCAGGTATGGGGCGAATACGATTATCATCTTAAGCTAGCCATACATGGATCAATTCCACCTGTTCAGGGGGATTGGGCACATTTCAATCCATATATGGACAGGGAGGTTGTACAGAAGTCATTCCAATAATTGACTTCTGTCCAGCCACCCTGTCAGATTTTCCCTGCTTGATTAGCACCCACTGGCTATAGCTGGCTATGGGGAAGTCTCCCCACTGTCCGAATACAATAGGTCAGCGGGAAGCATTCCTATCGAGTGTGTGGATAGGGGAATTGAGGAGTCCGTTTTTTTTTTTTTTTTCTTTTTTGTTTTTTTTTCATTCAACACGCTGGTTGAATGAAAAAAAAAAATGATCCCTCTTCGGGCTGTATTATTTTATGATGCTGTATTTGTTCCAACTTTATATATTGATAGTGTCCCTTTAAATACTGGTCTGTGTGTATTTGTGGAATACGTTGTGCTTTTGTGAGCAGTATTTTAACCTAATCATATTCCATGCAACCTCCAACTGTTGGGTAAGAAAATAAAATCACTATTGTTTCTAGTTCATATCTGGTTAGCAAAAACAATAGACGCAAGGGAATCATAACTACATCAGTGTTTGTTGTCATTGTACATCCCTTGTTATGGGTGTCATTCATAATGCTCTGCTCAGACACCAAGCACATTTGTTTTTTTTATTTCCCCATAAAAATATAATTAAATGTATCTGCCAGCAATGGCCCATTGTTGCAGCATGCTGTTGTCCCACGTGTCCCCTGCAATGGATTCTGGTGTAGATGGAGTATACTTGGGGAGGGTTAAATGTATTTAATTCAGTATGTAAAAAATAGCAATTTCTTTTAGCAAAATGAACTAAGTATTAGGTTTTGTGTGATGCATAGCTGCAAACTTTTAAAAAAGAAAATTTCCAGGGACACCTTTTTTCAGTGTGTTCAGCAAGCCATTTTAGGCGGACATACCTTAAATGGGGGCGTGGCTTTTGTTTTTATATGGCCATGGTTCTACAAGAGGCACCTAATACCATACCTTTAATGTAAACATATGTGAGAAAGCTGTAGTTATAAGGCTAAAGAAAAACAAAAATACACAAAAACAAAACTTTGATAGTAAGGCTTTGTTTAGACGGGCACTGACACCTGTCCTACGTTTTTTTTTTTTCTTTTTTATTGTGCTTGCATCTACCCCGAGCTGTGTGTGGGAAGCCTATAGAGGTAGATGTAGCAGCTGCTCAGAAACGGCAATTTGACATGCAGGCAGGAGTGCCTACGTGGATCTGAATGCAGACCGTATTCTGATCCATGCTTCCACTCCTGCCCGCATGTCAAATGCATCCTCCTCTATAGGTTGCCTGCACGCAGCCTGGGACAAGTGTAAGCACAAAAACGAAGGGTTCCTGCATGCAGGATGGGTGCCAGAGCCCATTTGAACTCCCAGGGGAGTCTATGCCTCTTCCCGCCCCACCGCACTGTCTACTGGGACACACACGGGTCCCAGGAGATTGTGGGGACCAGTTAAGACGTGCAGTGCAACTCGCGCATGCACATTAGGGAACCGGGAAGTGAAGCCGCAACGCTTCACTTTCTGACTCCCTCACCGAGGATGGCGGCAGCTGCTGAGAGCCGAGCAATTGATCGGCTTCAGCTGCCGAAATCGCTGGACCCTGGGACAGGTAAGTGTCCATTTATTAAGTCAGCAGCTGCAGTATTTGTAGCAGCTGGCTTTTAATATTTTTTTTTTTTTAGGTGGACCACCTCTTTAAGTAACCTAATGGCCCTGCATATAATACACAGTACCTGCTGTATAAGTGCATGCTCAGGTTTAGAATTTAAAGGGACATTATTAAGTAGAATCTGAACCTATTCATTATACGCACAGCACACACATGCCACAGGATGCCCAGGCAGGGGCGGCCCATCCATTAGGGGCGCACGGGCGCAACCCTTATCCATGCATCTAGCCCCATGAAGAATGCCAGATGCATGGATTCCAATGGGGGAGAGGAGGATGTTTCTTTGAAGCACGTGATTAGAGCCAGAGGCTCTAAAAAGCTTCAAAATAGGTCAAGCTCTGGGTGCAGAGCACTGTAAACCAAGCCCACCCAGTTGTGTGATAATAGCGAATGAACATTCGCTATTTTCACACTGATTCTCCTCCTGGCTGCTCAGGAAAAAAGTCCCTGTCCCGGCTAGGTCTGTCACAAGGTCTGAGATCTGTTTCTCAACTTAGCCGAAAAGAGAAGCATTCTGATTGGCTACCAAGGAGGGAGGATACAGAAGCTGCCGTGATGCCCATGGAGGAGTGCAGGGGAAAGGGAAGCTTCCCGTGATGCCCACCTGGCTGCTCAGGAAAAAAGCCCCTGTCCCCGCTAGGTCTGTCACAGGGTCTGAGACCCGTTTCCCGATTTGGGCGAAAAGAGAAGCATTCAGATTGGCTACCAAGGAGGGAGGATACGGAAGCTGCCCGTGATGCCCACCACGCCTATCACCCGGGTTAAGTGCTGCCCTCCATAGATGGAGTAAGTGCTCCGGATGACCAGACCGGATCAGGAGGGTGGTAGTGGGGGTCACCCGACTAAGGGGGTGTTTGCCTATGAGTGCACTGTTTGCTGCCCCCCCCCCAAAAAAAATTTTCACTACCAGCTGCCACTGAGCCCAGGCAATCCCCCCCGCATCCGAATGTACACAAATGGGGTGTATAACTGCAAGGCAGGGAGGAAATTATGCCTGAGCTGCTTATAATTGGCTATCTGCAGTGGCCGCTTCCTGACAGGGAAGCTCAAGTGAGTTCAGACTTATTTCCGAACAAGCCTGCGTCCACTCCTATTTGTTACCAGAAAATATACTTTAATTTCTGGATAAGGAAGGGAACTCTGGTCAGGTTTATAGTGCTATCCAGGGATCTATTACAGAGATTTCCCCTCCTTTCTTGTTCTGCTGACAACATACAGCCCTGGCAAAAAGTTTTGAGAAGGACACAAATATACATTTTTACAAAGTCTGCTGTTTCAGTGTTTTTAGATCTTTTTGTTAGATGCTACTATGGTATACTGAAGTATAAGTGCAAGCATTTCATAAGTGTCAAAGGCTTTTATTGACAATTACATTACGTTTATTAGAGCCACTATTTGCAGTGTTGACCCTTCGTTTTCAAGACCTCTGCAATTCGCCCTGGCATGCAGTTAGTCAACTTCTGGGCCACATCCTGACTGATGGCAGCCCATTCTTGCATAATCAATGCTTGGCATTTATCAGAATTTGTGGGGTTTTTCGTTCACCTGCCTCTTGAGGATTGACCACAAGTTCTCAATGGGATTAAGGTCTAGAGAGTTTCTTGACCATGGACCAAAATGTTGATGTTTTGTTCCCTAAGCCATTTAGTTATCACTTTTGCCTTATGGCAAGTTGCTCCATCATGCTGGAAAAAGCATTGTTCCTCACCAAACTGTTCTTGGATAGTTGGGAGAAGTTGCTGTCGGAGAATGTGTTTGTACCATTTTTTATTCATAACTGTGTTCTTAGGCAAAACTTTGAGTGAGTCCACTCCCTTGGCCGAGAAGCAATCCCACGCATAAATGTTCTTGGGATGCTTTACTGTTGGCATGACACAGGACTGATGGTAGCGCTCACTTTTTCTTCTCTTTTCCGGAAGCCCCAAACAATCAGAAAGGGGATTTATCAGAGAAAGTTTCTTTACCCCAGTCCTCGGCAGTCCAATCTCTGTACCTTTTGCAGAATATCAATCTGTCCTTGATGTTTTTTCTGGCGAGAAGTGGCTCCTTTTGCTGCCCTTATTACCTGCCGCCATTCCTGAGCAAGCTCTGCACTGGTGGTGCTGCCCAAGCTGAATCAACTGTACAAGATGGTCCTGGCGCTTGCTGGACTGACTTGGGCGCCCTGAAACCTTCTTCACAACAATTGAACCTCTCTCCTTGAAGTTCTTGATGATCCGATTAATGGTTGATTTAGGTGCAATCTTAGTAGCAGAAATGTCCTTGCCTGTGAACCTTTTTGTGCAAAGCAATGATGAGTGCACTTTCCTTACAGGTAACCATGGTTAACAAAGGAAGAACAATGATTTCAGCACCACCCTCTTTTTAAAGCTCCAAGTCTGTTATTCTAACTCAATCAGCATTTCAGAGTGATTTCTAGCCTTGTCCTCATCAACACTGACACCCATGTTAACAAGAGAATCACTGACATGTCAGCTGGTCCTTGCAGTGTAAATTCTTTTTTGAGTATTAAGTTAATTTCCATGGCAAAGAGCGACTTTGCAATTAATTGCAATGCATCTGATCACTATTCGGAACATTCTGCAGTACCGTATATACTCGAGTATAGGCCGACCCGAATATAAGCCGAGGCCCCCAATTTACCCCCAAAAAAACTGGCAAACTTATTGACTCGTGTATAAGCCGAGGGTGAGACATGCCTGTCCATCCCTGTGTGTGTGTCCGTCCATCCCTGTGTGTCCGTCCATCCCTGTGTGTCCGTCCATCCCTGTGTGTCCGTCCATCCATCCCTGTGTGTGTGTGTGTGTCCATCCATCCATCCATCCCTGTGTGTGTGTGTGTCCATCCATCCATCCATCCCTGTGTGTGTGTGTGTCCATCCATCCATCCATCCCTGTGTGTGTGTGTGTCCATCCATCCATCCATCCCTGTGTGTGTGTGTGTCCATCCATCCATCCATCCCTGTGTGTGTGTGTCTCCATCCATCCATCCATCCATCCCTGTGTGTGTGTGTCTCCATCCATCCATCCATCCCTGTGTGTGTGTGTCTCCATCCATCCATCCCTGTGTGTGTGTGTCTCCATCCATCCATCCATCCCTGTGTGTGTGTGTGTATCCATCCATCCCTGTGTGTGTGTGTGTCTCCATCCATCCATCCCTGTGTGTGTGTGTGTGTGTGTGTGTGTGTGTCCAGCCTACCTGTGTCCCGAGCCTGTGTCCCGAGCCTCCGTCCCGTGCCTTGCCTCCTTGCCTCCGTCCCGTGCCTTGCCTCCTTGCCTCCGTCCCGTGCCTTGCCTCCGTCCCGTGTCGTGCCTTGCCTCCGTCCCGTCCCGTGCCGTGCCTTGCATTGCCTCCGTCCCGTGCCTTGCCAGGATCGCCGCTCTTCGTCGGCGCCTCGGCGGCCATTCTAAAATTCAAAAGCCGCGCCTCCGCCTTCGCCTGTGATAGGCGGAACACTGAATTTCCCAGCAGCCTGTGTTCCGCCTATCACGGACATCGTCTCATCCTCGTCCGTAGTACGAGGATGAGACGATGTCCGTGATAGGCGGAACACAGGCTGCTGGGAAATTCAGTATTCCGCCTATCACAGGTGAAGGCGGAGGCGCGGCGTTTGAAGGGTAGAATGTCCGCTGTCTGTCTGCTCGACACGCTGATCGAGCAGGCAGACAGCGATGACTCGAGTATAAGCCGAGGGGGGCACTTTCAGCCTCAAAAAAGAGGCTGAAAATCTCGGCTTATACTCGAGTATATACGGTATATGCAAATTGCCATCTCAAAATCTGAGGTAGTGAACTTTGTGAGAAAAATTTATATTTCTGTCATTTTTTCCAAACTTTTTGCCAGTGCTGTATGATTTCTGTATCCCTGTTGCAAATTTTTCTTCCTGTCTGATGAAACAGTTGTCAGCAAGACTGGAAGTGAGGGGAAATATTCCTAACAAATCATACCTTTGAACCCCTTCCTCCCAGCACACCTCTGTACCCCCAACACTTTTTTTTCTCACTAGCACACCTCTGCCTCACCCATACTTCTCAACCTCCCAGAATCCTCTGTACCCCCCCCCCCCCATACCTTCAGTACCCTCTGTAACCTTTCATTCCCTCCAACACATCTGAGCAACCCTTTTTTACACCCCATTGCAACCCACCTCTGCAGTCACTGTTCCACGTCATATCTCATGCTGCTGTTGCTTCTCTGATGCTGGCGGCCAGGCGGGATTACACACAGAACCTCTTAGCTGCCTTAACAGTCACTCATCACTACTGCAGATCAACATGATCAGCAACAACGGGCTTCATGCTGCAATCCCGAGATGCAGCCAGCACAGGACAATTGATTCAAAGCCTAGACTGTCCTGGCAAATCCAGAACACCTGGCAAGTATAGTGATATAATTTTTTTTATTTTTTTTGTGTTTTATATACTTTGGTTTTGGCTGATTTTATTCTCATTCTTTCCTTTGCTTGCATTTATAATGTGATGACAGTTTTTTTAATTAGTGGTCATATACTTTGGTTTGGCTTCTTTTCGTCTAAATGTTTTGTTTGCTTCCATTATAATGTTTCATTCTTTTCTTTACATCTGTCACTATGATTTCAGCTGATGGTACTGGATCCTCCAGTGAGTACTAATGGACAGCATTACTTATGTACTTAGACATAGTTTTTATATATGTGTCAAACTCTCTGGTCTTTTTTTTTTTTTTTTATATATAAATTTGAAAGTGTATGTGTTTCATTGACTACACTATTACTGAATCTTCTATTTTACCTCTTTCGCTCTGCACTCTGTGTCTTGTTAGCATGTTGTCTTTTATCTGTACCTATGTGGTCCCTGTCCACAGGCTGAGGACACTCAGAGTTCTGTCCCTCACTGTTTTACTATCTACTCTGCACAAACAACTATAGGAGTGGCTGCCAGGTGAGCATGTGCTTGAAGTAGGGCAAACAATGGACACTGTAGAATTATGTGTTAATAAAACATTTGATTTTTGTTCTGAATTTATTGGTTTGATTTGCTCTGCTGCTCAGCAGTACCCCTTAGCTTACGTCAGGTGGAGGAATCAGTTTGTGGGTTAAATATATTTCTGCAGTGTTCTGGTTTAGTATAAGTAGTAGTATTATTGTACATGTAATGCATTTTTCTACCAAGAAGTGTTCTAAAGGTCTGTGCCAGTCTGAAGGTTATACAATGGCTAATTAATACCTGTTAAAGAGAGGAAAAAATTCATACTACAGGGTCAGCATGAGCCAACCTGCCAAATAGATTTGTAAAGCCCTGCATTAGTGAAGTGCAAGCGGGATGGCAATGTCTCACAGTATATGAAATAACCTACAGATTTTATTATGAAAGCACCTGCTAGTTTTTGTGATAAGGCAGCTATACAAATACAACAGTTTATTATCTGTGTGACAATATTAGTGGCAGGTAAAAAAAATAAAATAATATATAATATTCCAATAATATACTTTATATAAGCATTATTAACAATTGCTCATGCTCAGTTACTTAGGATTTGTGTTTGTGATTCAGCACTCAGGTGGATATGAGACGCTGGCTAGATGATTTGAATGCTGCTATCAGCCGGGCTCCGAGATACAGTGAATTATCTGCCCAGTCATTACAGCGCAAGTATCATTATTATCTTCTGTACTGTAACCCTTTCATCTGTTATAATAACCTCTGACAGCCGCTACACGTTTTTTTTTTTTTTTATATACATATCTTACCTAGCAGTCATGTTTTTGCATAACCTAGCAAGAGTAGCATTATACTTTCCCTTTAGTATAGCTTTTATATACTGCTGCTGCACATAAATATACCCAAAACATTTTCTTTTGGATAGAATGGAAAAAAGTTAGGACCCCATCAGGTTTTACTGCTATCCCGGGGCTTCATTAGAGAGATTTCCTCTTGCTTTCTGTTATGAAAATAACTTTTTACCATACAAGAAGTAAGGGAAAATCTGCAACAGGAAAACAAACCGCAATAAAGTGACAGAGGTTCTAGCATTCCCGAAGTTGCCTTAAAAGGCATTTTACCTCTGTCTTTTTTTGTTGTTGCTTTACTTCCTATGGAAAAGAAGAAAGGTAACCGTGCTCTCTGCAGGGACAACTCAATCCATACACCAGGTCCACTCACAGGTGCCGAGGCTCAATGTGTCCCAACACACTCCAATGCAACAGTAGTAAGAAGAGCCAGCAACACTGTAATCCTTGAAGTGACGTTTATTGGTACATCAGAGTGACAATAAAACAATAAAGCTGACACGTTTCGGCAATAGCCTTAGTCATAGCTGCAACTAAGGCTATTGCCCGAAACGCATCAGTTTATTTTATTGTCACTCTACTGTACCAATAAACGACACTTCAAGGATTACAGTGTTTCCGGCTTCTTACTACTGCTTCACTACCTATCCTAAACAAGTATTTACATGTGAGGGAATGGCATAGTGGACACTATACATATTGAGCTTGCACAAGTTCTCATTTGGAGCGAATAAGCTCAGAACATTTGTTTTTGTATAGGTTATTTTATTATATGACAAAAAAATTGTAAAGATCTTGTGAGCTACCAAATCAAAGTTCCCCTATCTTATAATAGTATAATGACAGCTGCTAGCACTAATCACGTCCCGTACTAACATGTGAGAATCACAGATAAATCATGTGCTGCGCTATCCCCTTAACGATCTGCTGAACCTGCAGCAAAAATCTAAAAATTCATGTGCCTATAAATCAAATCCAAGAATATAATAATATATAAGCGACTAAAGTCGTCATTCAACTTACAACATCATATAACAATATATACACACATTTCATAAAATATAAATATTGATACATAAGTGATCCAAAAAGTACTCAAGTGCATATAAGTCCGTTATACTCTGACCACCCAGGATCAGTTTTCAGTGTCATTAATATAGCAATAATAAATGTGACTTGATAGATGACTGTGAAATATAGCGATCTGCAGCAGTAATTACACTTAGGTGCTCCCCACCCCAAGGTAATGGTCGCTCACCTCAAAGCGTGTGACCTCGAAATTAAGTTTGGTCAATACGTGCTTTTGAATCATCAGAATTGATTCCAGATCAGGTTGCAAGGTCCAAACACTGCTCAAAGATGTAGCCTCCTCACATATAAATATCAAAAAGAAACTCCATAGTGTGAAAGTTTTAAAAGATTTTATTTACTGCATACAAAGAACTATTATAGGGTACTCACATGGGTCTGGTGCGTTAGTGCACCGCTCTATAGCATGCCTCAATAGCGCCAAGCGTGGATGAGATTGTGTGCTCCAACTCAATAAGGTAGAACAGTTATCTCCTGCACCATCCAGTCCCCTCCCCTACTCATGTCGATACAAGGAAAATACAGTATCTTCATCAGGGGTACTGTATATTTTATTATATATCGCATATTATGCTAGCCACTTTTTCTATAACTTTTTTAGTCTGAAGCACGGGTTTATTGGTTTACTCTCCTGAGACTGAACTTTTTTACCTAATAAAAATGGAAGGAAGCTCTCAAACTTCAGACAGCAGTAAAACCTGACAGGAGGTCTAATCCTTGCCCACTTTTTTCAAAACTAAAAAAAGTTTTGAGTATAGTTGCACTTTAAATGTAATTTCTATAAAAGAAATAACTCTTTTAATTAACCACAAATCAATAGTAGTAGTAGCCTACCAACATCCTTTCAGTTCATGCCGCATTCTTACTGTTTCTGTCAC
Source organism: Lithobates pipiens (assembly GCF_037356315.1). Taxonomy (NCBI): domain Eukaryota; kingdom Metazoa; phylum Chordata; class Amphibia; order Anura; family Ranidae; genus Lithobates; species Lithobates pipiens. Next base: position 482,521,612 of record NW_027507758.1, read on the forward strand.
TACACAGAACCACTGATCCAGACTCCAGGCCAAACTCACCGCCCTAACACGCTCAGTCATGTGTGCTGGTATCGGAACCAGAGTGTGTCGCTGCCTGATCACATTACTATGATGGAGGTAATTTGCAATACGTATTAAGTGTTCTGTTTACCGCTGGAAAGAGCCTACATCATAAACATTCGAGGCTAAGCTGGATTATGGTAGAATGGGGCCCTTGGAACAGTAGGAACTTTGCTCCCCCATCCCCTTGATTGATAAGGACTGCAGTAGGAGCAGAGAAGCTACCTCTTTGACAGGGTGGACAATGCCAGTACAGACTATCAGGCAACATCTGCCTACAAGTGCATCCTCTCAAGTGACAGGCAGGTGCACAGCTTTGATGTATCTCCTTGGTTTACTATTGTAGCTGGGGCTCACGGACTGGACATCCACTGTGCCCTAGGCTCCACAGATCTGAGGTTTTCTCAGGGCTACTCTTTATGCTCCTTTAATGCTTTACATATTTATACAGTTCAAATAATGACAATACATTAGTGTAGATTCTATATTTTATAATCTGTGTCAATCTTAGTGTACACGCGTTTGCTAATAAAGAAAGTAAAATGTATGACATGCAATTCCTTGCAAAAGTAATTTAGGTTTTTGACCAGTTCCCTATTTTAAATACCTAATATGTAAATACCATATATAACTACAGGCAAAACTTTTTTTTTAATAGAAGATAATCCCTAGGTTGGTTTCCACCTGCATCATCTCCACTGCACGCTAGCAGGTGATGGCCCTGTTTGTCACAGGCTTCACAGTAGAAGAGAAGAATCTGGTTAGAGTGCTATGTTCCATTGAATTTAGTGTGGAGAGTCTTTCTTGAATATGTCTAAATAAAGGTGATTACTTTATCGTACATCACTAACTGGGTTATACGCCATCTACTGGTGAATGGACACTGATAAATAAATCAAACAAGAAGTCCTCCCCTATATAACCCCTCCTACACAGGAAGTATCTCAGTTTCTCTTATATTCACCGACCGACACAGCTCCTCTCTGTAACAAATGGGTTGTTAGCCTTATCACTAGGTGAATAGTTGTAATGCAACACTCAGAACTCTTAGTTCCCCCTAGGGGTGCTATTCCTCAGGCTACAACCCTCCACCCTGCAAGGCAGCATCAGTTTTACTTTGTCTAGTAAAGGAGAAGAACCTAGGAACCCTGCAGGCCCATCGGTCCGTGTTTTTTTTTTTTTACGCAGAAAGCTTGGGTTTTTGCGCAAGATGAATGATGCTGTGATCTACTATCACATACTGTTTTATGTAGTCTGAGCACGTTTTTCAGATCGTTTTAGCGATCGTTCTGACGGACTGCCACTGACACAGTTTGGACTTCCTCTGCACCTGGGAGCACTAGGGGTCTACAGGCACCACTGTGAACAGCGCAGAACTCCTCAGGGTGGTGAGTCCGGCAGGTTAGAGCCCCTCAGTCGGCGGCAGCAAAGAGGGTGGGACTGTCACTGTCCTAAGTCCCCTTCGGGTGGCAGACAGGTTAGGGTCAGAATGGCTTCAGAAACTGGTGTTTGTTCCCCCGAAATCCAGGCAATTGCAACCGGGTCACCTGCGGACTGTGCAGTCCCCATGGACACCCTGACGGCGGTCCTCAATTTGTTCGTTGCCAAGATGGAGGCAGTGCGTGGGAAGAAAGGTGCTAAAAAGTACCCCCTGCCCCCCCATCCTCTGGGGAGAGCTCTGATGCAGACTCTGTTCCTGATGAGGCTGGTGACCCCTGCTCTGTCTTGTCAGACAACGCTGACCAGGACCGTTCGGATAGTGAGGATGAATCCGGGTCTGGGGGCGAAAAAGCGCTTGTTGGAGCACTTATCACAGCTGTGCATGATACCCTGAAGATTCAGGAGCCAGCGGATCCCTCTGCTGATGTACCGGTCCCAGCACATTCACCTAAGGTGTTCCCGTATCTGACTTATTTTGATAAGTTAATTTACAAGGAATGGGGTCGCCCGCAACGGACCTTTTCGGTCCCCAAATACATGGCGGTGCGTTACCCCTTTGAGGAAAGCCTTCTCAAAAAGTGGTCGGCTCCTTCGGTCGTGGACCCCCCAGTATCCAGGTTAAATAAAGTAACCACGATCCCAGTTGAGGGGACTCCTGCATGCAAGGATCCCGCGGACAGGAAGACCGAGGCAGTGGCTCGTTCCTTGTTTACGGTTTTGGGGTCAGCTGTGCGACCTGTACTGGAATCTGCACTGGTGTCGCAGACACTGACTGATTGGGCAAAACTTTTGCACCACGAATTGGGAGAGCAACAGGCTTCCCCTGTCTGCATGGAACTAGCTGACCAACTAGTGCAAGGCCTTAAGTACGTCTGTGACGCGGCCCTGGATACTCTCCCTCTGTTATCCATGGCTTCAGTGTCAGCTGTGGTGCTGAGGTGCCTAATTTGGCTAAAATGCTGGTCTGCTGACCAGGCATCCAAAAAAGCCCTGACGGATCTCCTCTTCCTTGGCGACTGGCTCTTTGGAGCCTCATTATATGACATTATTAAAAATGCCACCGGTGGTAAGAGTACCCTACTCCCACAGGCCAGGAAGGCTAAGGAGCCACACCGTAGGCAAAGTCCCTCTTTTTCCGCTCACAAACTACTTTTTTCGTCCGCCCAGAGCTTCGACAAAGCGTCCCCAGCCCGACAGGACTCCCACGGATGGTCAAAAGCGTCCCTGGAACCACAAGCCTGCAAATAAAAGTGCTACCGCATGAAGGTTTGCCCCCACCCATGTCTCGGGTGGGGGGGGTCACCTTCGGGAGTTTACAGCCCGGTGGTCCTCCCGGTTATCCGACCAGTGGGTTGCGATCTGATTTCCACAGGCTACAGGATAGAGTTCTCTCTTGGCCACCAAACAGATTCTTCCCCTCCAACATGCCGTATCCCGATTCACCGGGAGGCCCTCTTAGGGGCGGTAAGGGATTTGTTGAATCGTGGGGGGGATTGTACCGGTTCCAGACTCTGAGCGCTTCCAGGGATTCTACTCAAATCTGTTTGTGGTTCCCAAGAAGGAAGGGGTACATCCGATTTTGGACCTGAAAGCCCTCAGAATGGAATCAGTTCACTCTGTAGTTGCTGCACTCCATCATGGGGACTCCCTGGCGTCTTTAGACATCCAGGATGCGTACCTGCACATATCCATATGCCTTAGGCATCAAAAGTTTCTGCGATTTGCAGTTGGGGAAGCCCACTATCAGTTTGTGGCTCTTCCTTTTGGTCTGGCATCGCCCCCCCCCCCCCCCGAGTCTTTACCAAGGTACTGGCTCCAGTTTTGGTGTTGCTGCGACAACGTGGGATACTTAGACGATCTCCTCCTGAGGGCATCTTCTACCTCAGAATTAGGGGAGGATGTGGCGATCGACCCTGCAAGAGTTTGGCTGTTGAACCTCAAAAAGTCGGTGATTGTGCCGACCCAGCGTCTGGAGTACCTAGGCTTGCTGTTGGTCTCCAGAGAGTTTTTCTCCCTTCAGACAAACTGCAGACTCTCAGATCCGCTGTAAAACTGTTGATGAACAGCAAGTGGTCGTTGCTCCGCTTTTGCATGCGTGTACTGGGGCTCATGGTAGCCTCCTTCGAGGCAGTACCTTATGCCCAGTTCCACACCAGAGTCCTGCAGAAGGAGATTTTGACAAAATGGGACAAATCTCAGTTGTCCCTGGATCGACAGATCCATATGAGCCAGTCAGAGACTCACTGATATGGTGGTTGAGATCCCCAGTGATTTAGTACAATCGCTCCTTCCTCTGAAATGGACGGTGATCACGATGGACGCATCTATCCGGCTGGGGTGGAGTGATGGGGGTTCAGTCGGCTCAGGGCCTCTGGTCGATGGAAGAATCGGAGTTGCCGATCAATCTGCTCGAATTGAGAGTGATCAGGCCGTGCCTCTCCACATGGTCGATGAGACTTCAAGGGCGTCCGATCAGGATACAGTCAGACAACACCACGGCTGTGGCGTACGTCAATCACCAAGGGGGAACAAGAAGCTCAGTCGCTGCACGGGAGGTCGCTCACATACTTCGGTGGGCAGAACGGCTCGTACTGGCCCTGTCGGCCATTTACATCCCAGGAGTGGAGAACTGGCAGGCGGACTATCTGAGTCGACAGATGCTGGACCCAGAAGAATGGGCATTGCATCCGGAGATATTCAGGTTGCAGTGCCTGAAGTGGGGCACACCAGACGTGAATCTACTGGCCTCCCGTCTCAATCCGAAGGTGCCTAGATTAGTGTCCAGGACAAGAGATCCGTGGGCCGATGCGTCAGACGTGCTGGTGTCTCCGTGGGATCAGTACCAGCTGATCTATGCCTTTCCTCTACTGAAACTGTTGCCGAGCACGGAAATCTTCTTCTCGGAAGTTATGCCATCGTACCTGGAAGGCCTACATCTCCATGTGTAAGGAGAAAGGATGTCATCCGCGCTCTTTTTCCATATCTAGGATTCTGCTGTTTCTCCAGAGTAGACCTGAGATTGCCATTAAGCACCATCAAAGGGCAAATTTCAGCCTTAGCTGTCTTTTTTCAATGACCCCTGGCATCGCACTCCTTAGTGAGTACCTTCGTTCAGGGGGTACGACATGTAGTCCCTCCGGTGCGTCCACCGTTACCCCCCATGGGATTTGAACCTGGTGTTGGCGCTTCAAAAAACGCCATTTGAAAACATCAGGGATATTCCCCTGTTGACCCTTTTCCAGAAAGTGGTCTTTCTAGTGGCAATCACATCGGCCAGGAGGGTTTCCGGAAACTGGCGGCCTTGTCCTGCAAGTCGCCCTACCTGGTTATCCACAGGAATAAGGTGGTGTTGCGTCCGCAACAGTCTCTTTTTACTGAAAGTGGTCTTGGCTTTTCATATCAGTGAGGACATTGTATTACCATCTCTGTGTCCTAAGCCGAAACACCCTAAGGCCCTTCATGCTCTTGACATGGTTAGGGCTCTGACGGTATATTTGTCTACCACGGCTCCTTTTCGAAAGTCAGACTCACTGTTTGTTTTGGTGGCTGGTCCAAAGAAAGGCATGGCGGTATTGTCGGCCACCATTTCTAGGTGGATCAGATAGATTGTAGTACAAGCCTATGCCTTGAAGGGGCAGGTGCCCCCCTTTCCGGTCACGGCCCACTCCACAAGGGCAATCGGAACGTCTTGGGCCATCCGACACCAAGCGTTGGTCGCTCAGGTGTGTAAAGCGGCGACCTGGTCGTCTGTCTACACGTTTACCAAGTTCTACAAGGTAGACGTCAGTGCATCGGCTGATGCCGGTTTTGCAGGCGGCCGTGTAGTTGCAATTGACTATGCAATATATATTTTTCCTGGTTTTTTGATAAAAACACAGTACTGTTACGTTACTGCACTGTTGCATTACTTCCGCAGTTTTGGTGCGGTCTTGGGTGATCACTCCTGTTGAGGATGCCCTGTTTTTTTTGTGGTGGTTTTCCACGCACTCTTTTTTTTTTTTTTTTTGTGGGTATAGTTTCACTAGTTCCCACTTGCCATGGTGGATGAAGTTTTCTATGCTTTTTTTTTTTCCCACCCCTCATTTTGGCACTGCTTGGGTACGTCCCATTTTGTTACAGAGAGGAGCTATGTTGGTCGGTGAATAGAAGAGAAAATAGGATTTTTTGTACTCACCGTAAAATCCTTTTCTCTGTAATTCACAGACTGACACAGCACCCGCCCCTCCTTTTTATCTTTACGTTTTACTGCTTGTTGACGTACTGATGCTGCTTTGCAGGGTGGAGGGTTGTAGCCTGAGGGACCACCCCCCTGGGCATAACTATGAGTTCTGAGTGTTTTGTGTTACAACTATGCCTAGTATTCTCCTAGTGATAAGGCTAACAACCCATTTGTTACAGAGAGGAGCTGTGTCGGTCGGTGAATTACAGAGAAAAGGTTTTTACGGTGAGTACAAAAATTTTTTTTTTGCCAGTGTCTGTTAGGTGGAAAAAACATAAGCCCCCGCAGCCCCGACGAGGTGGGCTGCACCCCCCTCCACCCGGAACGCAGCCCTCTTCCCCCTCCCCCTGCAGAAGCTGGACCGAAGACGGGTATGGGGCCAACTACAGTTAAGCAGGTGCATGCTGCATACATATGTGCTTATTTACATTAAGCTGTATACATGTGTGCTTATTTTCCTGGGACTGTGTGCCTGTTTGCCTGGGATTACATGCATGTGGGCTTGTTTACCTGGAATTACATGCTTATGTGCTTGCTTGCTTGCCTATGAGTACGTCCGTATGTGCTTATTTGCTTATTTGCCTTAAGCTGCATGCATAAATGGCAAGAATACTTGTATACCTGCATGTTTGCATACCTGGGTACCTAAATAACGGCATGCCTGGGTACCTGCATGCTTACATGCATAAGGGGATGCATAGCAGTAAACCAACTTTTTTTTTTTCTAGGCCTGCATCCTTGGATATAGTTGCTACATCATTTACCTGTTATACCAGTGTAATGGTTCCAGAAAGAAGAGGCAGCCAGGGGAGGCAGGTGCACCGCTCTCAGGTTCAATGATCTGACGTTGTCTACATCCCCCGATGGACAGTGGTGTCAGATGCATCTGAGACACTGTGGGGTTTGGCATTGCGGCTTTTTCCTGATGCATTCATTTTTCATCAGATGGACTGTGGCCGCATCACCTAGATCATGCCTGATTTCTGTTGATCAAAGCCTAAGCAGGATCAGTATATGGAGTTGAGACTGCCCGAGAATAGCAGATGCTGTAAGCTTTTTCCCCACCTGTGTGAGGGACGCATCTGAGGTTGCTGTGTTTTTGAGAGTATCTCAGGCCAGAAGATCTTAGGGCAGTCTCTGAGGTTTTTTTGCTCTGTCTTTAGCCAGCAAAAGCTTGGTAGGTACACCTCTTATGGCCTTCGGGGTCTGCCACAGAATCGTCAGTCTTTTGCCTTGCATTTGACTCTTGGAGAAAGCAGAAGGTATGGACTAATTAATAATAATAAAAAAAAAAAAACAGGTAGCCAAAACCAAATAGGGACATAAGGTCTAGCTTAGAGCTTAAGCTGCTGGACATCCTTCTGTTTCAGATAGGAGAAAAACAAAGCAACAGGCACCTCTTAGTAAGACTGTTTATATTTAATAGCAAATGGCATTAAAACACTCACATGTAAAAATACTGTTGTCAAGCGCAGGGAAGTCCAGTTTAGGCCATATACGATCTCTGCAATCTGGATGAAGACAGCTGTGTTCCTCTATGCTGTCGGCGTGCTGATCCACAGTGCACTTCCGGGGTTCAAATGGGACCCACAACGAGGCTTATGTCCAGCCGCGCTCTTTCTTGTAAAGAGTCGTATTTGATTTTTCAGAGTGGTCTTACGCCCTTGTCCAGACTTTTTGCCAAAAGTGGTTTCAGGTTTTCACCTGAGCCGAAATATTGTCCTGCCATCGTTTTTCCAAAACCATGTTCCAGGGAAGAAAAATCACTACATTGTCTTGATGTGGCGAGAGCAGTGAAAATCTATTTAAAGGCAACTGCTCAGATTCGGAAGACTGATGTCTTATTTATTCTGCCAGAGGGTCCTAAGAAAGGACAGGCATCGTTGAAATCCACTGTTGCTAAGTGGATTCGGTAAGTTTTATAATTCAAACTTATAATTTAAGGGGTAAGATTCCCCATTTTCAAGTTAAGGCGCACTCTACCAGGGCAGTTAGTGCTTCTTGGGCAGTGCGTCATCAGGCCTCCATGGCTCAGATCTGTAAGGCCGCAACTTGTTCTTCAGTGCATAATTCCCCAAATTTTATCAGGTGGATGTAAGGAGGTATGAGGATATTGCCTTCGGGTGCAGTGTGCTGCAGGCAGCAGTATAGGTCCTCAAGTCTGGGGTTACACTCTGGGTCGTGTCTCCCTCCCCTCAAGTAGCATTGCTATGGGATGTCCTATTAAGTAATTACTTAAGGCTCTGTATCCCATGATGTACGATAAAGAAAATAGGATTTTTATAACAGCTTACTTGTAAAAATCCTTTTTTGGAGTACATCATGGGAGACAGATGTCCCTCCCCTCTTTTTTGGGATTTAAGTATATTGCTTTGCTACAAGAATTGCTGTGCTCCTGGAAGGAGGAGGGGGTTATATAGGGAGTGAACTTGCTGGATTGGGTGTCCATCACCTGAAGGTGGCCTATAACCCATTAAGTAATGACTCTGTGTTCCATGATGTACTCCAAGAAAAGGATTTTACAGGTAAGCTGTTATAAAAAAAAAAAAAAATCATATTTTTCAAACTATTGGTCCATATTTGACTTCTAACCTATGGACCACATATAGTTGCACATTTTATATAAAATATTTACTGGACTAGACTGTTTTTCATATGCTCACTTTCACCATACAGGCAATACAGCTTTATTAAGCCCAGACTTTGTGGAACAATCAATGTTCTTTCGATTAGATACTGTCATTGTTTGTGACGCACAGATGAAATGTACACATGATATGTCTTGTATGCCTTTTATTTATTGAAAGTAAAAAAAAAAAAAAGAGTTTCATTGCCAGGAAATAAAATATCACAGACAACACAGTTTCTTTTGTTTGGTAATATGAGGGGATTGGTCAAAAGTCTTAAAATATTTGCAAGGCACTGTATCTGTGTCCACGAGATGCTCTATCCAGCTAGCGAAGCAGTAAGATCCAAGGGGAAGCAGGGAACAGTATATGAAACAAAAATATATTTATTACATTTCCACTGAACACTATATAATTACTACTTTCCATAAACCTATGATATTTTCTTTAGAGTAAGGCCCAGGGGCGTTGCTAGGTCTACAAAAGATCTAAAGCTAGAGCCCATAGCAGCAGAGTAAAGAGTCATACACTTGGGCGGCATACACATGTATATAATATACGTGTTTTGTGTGTGTATATATATATATATATATATATATATATATATATATATATATATATATATATATATATATATATATATATATATATATATATATATATATATATATAGGGTGCGTAGCCCCTTTCTTACATCAAGGTCCCCAGAGAGTGCCCCTTCCTTACACCGAGGTTCCCAGAGAGTGCCCCTTCCTTACATCAGGGTGAGAGAGGGGAGGTGGATGAAAAAGGTACATTTACCTTTGAAAAAGAGTGAAAGAGAGAGGAGGTGACTGAAAGGGGGATGCATGAGAGACCCCCTAGCCCTGCCTGCAGTCCCTACTGTCCCAGCCCCTGTCTGTGTGGGTAGGGGTGTGTGATCCTCCTACCTTCTTTCTTTTCCAGTCACAGCGAGCTGGGAGAGGAGGTTGGAGAAGGAGTGCAGGCTCTGGGAGGCGCCAGGGATACTGCTCAGAGTGGCCTCGTCTTCTCTCTCTCCTGGGCTCTTTCCAGCTGCTCAGGCCTCCCCCTCTCTGTATTATGGCCCTGGGCTGAACCCTATGCTGCCACCAGACCAGCAGCAGTCCCAGAACCATGACGCAAGAGCACTAGCGCGGAAGAGGAGGAAGTGGAATCCTCCTCCGCTTTAAATGCTGGGCAGGAAGGGAGTTGCGGCCATGATGTCACTGGTTGCTAGGCGGCTCTAGCAACCAGTGACCAAGAGAAGAGTCAGGTGGGGGCAGAGCCGGCGCTACCACGGCTCGGTGCGCCCCTGTCTCCTGCATTCTGGACCGGGACATACTGCACCCACCTGGTAAGAGACTCGGAGCTATAGCCACCCACTAGCAATGCCACTGGTAATGCCCTTTCTGTGAAAACACATGCCTTTATGGTCTTTGCCTCCAGTTGTCATTCATACATGCAATGATTTGAATTTTTTTTTGTATATGGCTTCTTCTCAGCATATCATGGCTGACGTGAGAGCAAAGAAATAGAAAGCTCAACTTCCATGATGCCAGGGAAGCAATCCACATGACATACTAGAGGGGTGGGCATAGAGATAGAATTCTGCCAGGTATCAGGTCCTGGACAAAATAATTGCTTCATTACTTCATCATTGCAAGAAAACTTGAATTGATAAGTTATTTTTTTATTTTAAAACCATACCCTGCTTTAAAATAATAATTAAATTTAGGCATGTAAACTGGCAAATGTTTTTTAAAATGAAAACTCTCATTTGTCTTCTAGAACCAGCTCTCTGGTTACTTGCTTCGGAAGTTTAAGAACAGTAATGGCTGGCAGCGACTGTGGGTGATCTTCACCAGTTTTTGCCTTTTCTTTTACAAGACACACCAGGTAAAATCTAGAAGAAAAAAAAAACCTCTCAGAAGGGTGATCTCAGTAACCCGCTGGGGTTTGGTCACAGCGCAGTGTACCCGTGATTCTTTGCTTTCCTGTAGGCTTTTCTTGGATTGAACTAAATGAGCGTATTACCAAAATTTCATGTAAAAACAAAAGAAAAACAAATACTATAAATCTTTCGGATTTATAGTTATTTGCTTATTTATAGTTATTTTCTCTCTGATATACAGGGCCGGTGCAAGGATTTGTGCCTAGACAGGCGAAGGCGCATTTTGTCGCACCCCCCAAATAAGGCTTACCTATAGGGTAAATTAATCTCTCCTAAATGTGCAGTTTAGGACATATTTATCCTAGATGCAGCTGGTCACATCACCGGCAAATGCACTCTGAAGGTCTGGCATACCCACGCACATGTGCGGGAGTGATGTCATCGTAGCTCCAGCCACTTATACAGCTAGAGGCTGCGAACCCAGAAGAAAGAGCAGCAGCAGTGACAGCATACCTCTGGATTATGCAAATCCCTTACTACCTTTTTTTTTTGCCTGGGTTTACTACCGCTTGAAGGCCTCTTTCACTCAGACGTTTTGATTGAGTTAGCCTGTCTGTTTTTTAGGTGGATCTGATTAGACCATGCTATGTGCTATGGAGAGGATCCACAGATAGGCGGTCCGTTTACATCCGACTGCTCATAGGAGAGCAAGCTTTGCTTTGCATAACTGGACCTGTCATCCACCTGCTCAATAGGGATCAGCGGATAGATTCCCTGCTAAGCAGCAAGATTTGAGCCAGAGTCTGCCCATGTGAAAAGGGGCCTAATAGTACATCTCATTATACATCACATCTAGTAGGACTATTGGAGGAGCATGTAAGTCAGGGGCTGTGTATCCTATATAATCTATCAAGCCATAGAAGTCCTGCTAGAGCAGAGACAGCTCAGAGCCTGCACATGTAAAGGGATGCTGTGCTTGCCATGTTCCATGCACCATCCTCCAGTACACAGTCGACTTAAGACTCACCCCGGTTCTCCCTCTGTGCAGCCTATGATAGAAATGGGAGAGGGAGCCAGTCCAGCTGGTGTTGGCAGACAGTGCAGAGTCCTGGTGTGAGGAGTTTGGTCCCGCACATCAGCAGACACTAAAAACAAAATAACCTCCAGCACTGTCAGACTGGACCAGAGCCTGGTGGCTGTGTGCTCCTCATCCTATGGGGGGGAGACTGCACATGCAATATAGATGGCATAGGAGGCACTACGGCTCTCAGTTCAGCTTGGATCTCTGTCAAAGGACAGATTCATATCATTATGAATCAGAAGGTTAGTGTGAGTGCAACAAGTGACTGGGGATTGGATTTTACCGCCCCTCCTATCCTGGCACCCTCAGGCAGCTGCCTTATGCTTGCACTGGCCATGCTAATATATAGTTATAATACTTGACAAAAATAAATTTCTTTAGGCCTGGTTCACGCTGGTTCAACATGCACGCCGACTTTGAGAGCACAAGTTGCATGACAAGTCGCTCCCCATTAAATGCAATGGAACTGTTCTAATAAGAGCGACTTAGAAAAACATTCCAGCATCACTTTTGGTGCGACTTTAGCACGACTTCTGTTAAAGAAGTTGTGTGCAAGTTGTGCTGAAGTCACGCTGGGATGCCTGCTTCAAACTCGTGGCAGTGTGAACCGGGCCTTAGCAAGGAACAAACATTCCACATTATGTTGACATACCAAGAGTGTATATGAATGAAATATTTCAGTGATAATAATGGCCAGCTTTCAACCCCTCTAGATAGTCACTTGTGATAACTAAATTCTGGCACTTTTCCATATCTAACATGTTAACACACATCATCTTGATCAGAAAAGTTTATCCTCTTTCGCTACATATGCATTTCTCCATTTATGACAATTGAAATAGCTTTAGTATCTGCAGATCGGGAGTCTGTCATGTTGGTAGTTCATTAACTGCTATGATGTTGATGTCTGCAGGAAGATGCCCCACTTGCCTCTTTGCCGCTCCTGGGATACACAGTCAGTATTCCGACAAATGCAGACCCCGTTAACTGTCGTCATGTCTTCAAACTACACTTCAAATCACATGTGTATTTCTTCAGAGCAGACAGCGAGTATACGTGGAGAAGGTCTGTAATATTTATAATATAGTGACCCTAAATGCCACATTCAATGTCAAGTAGACAGGCAAATTAAGCCTTCTGTATGTTACTGTATTTCATGATCTAATATTGCTGTTTGTGTAATTTTATTTTGTGGAAATATTTAAAACTTCAGATTGCTGTGGAACTCTAGTGTTGCAATTACAGGAAACCACCATTGTCTTTAAAAAAAAAAAAAAATGGCCACAGACCTGTTTTGATGGTATTCTAATAGTTAAACACACTTTCTGTATACAAATGCACCTCATTCGTTTTCTGAGATTACACAAAAACCTTATCTAGGTGCAGTATACATAGACATACTCCATAAAGCTTGGAATACCTGCAGTCTACATTTTGGTTTCCACAACCTTACTTGGTGTAGGGCCACACTTCTTACCATAATATAGGAAGTCTCTTAATAGGAGGTATTTCACATGCTTATCCCCCAGTACACCTCATTAGTATATGTACACTACTTAGTGTATCCAACCCAAAAACAAAATTGTAATTTATTGCAGCTTTGCAGTCCACGGATGTGCTGGCTGCATTGGTTTCTATATTTCTGGCCTCTTTTTATCCAGTGCTCCTGTTATCCACTTCCTGTTCTAGGGTGACCATGCTCACTCCACTGTACCTAAAAAGGGAGCTATGGGTTGTCACACTTGGCTGCTCTCCCAATTTGGAATGTAAACATGGCCTCCTGTTTATCCTATTACATGGGAGTAGCTTACAGAAGTTAGTTTGGAAAGAAGATGGCAAATGCGTTTGACATCAGTTCAATTCACAGAAAGTGGCAAAGAAAAGCATTTCTTGCAAGATTAACAGATTTATTTTTTTGTACCTGCTGAAAATGCTCTTATCCTGGAAACGGAAAACACAACATCCAAGTACTACTAAGCTGCTATCCATGACACTTTGGACATGCATGTTGGGGCAGTGGCACAGAGTGAGAAATTGGTAATTGGATGTCGGTGCAGTGGCAAAAAGTGAGGAGTTACATTTTGGTGCAGTCCTGCAGAGTGAGGAAGTGTGCACCAGCACAATGCAGAAGTGCACAGGCAATGAAGGGGGTGTACGGTTGACCAGACCTCACCATTCCTTACAAATACTCTGAAGAGGCTGTGGCACTATGGTTGCTGCATGGATGGGGGAAGAATATCCCTGGCACTGCGTGAGTGAACAGACTGCAACGCACGTGACGAGTTTCAAATAAAACACACCTCTGGAAGGGGGTCTGCAACCCCTCTCCAGAAGGGACAGCCAACAATGTGGTCAAGGGTGTGAATTTGTAAAAAATCTAAAATCCCTCACACCTAAATAGTCTTGACTCCAGATCAGAATAACAATTTTCTATCCTTGACATGAAAAGCAAAACGGTACATACCTCTTATGTATATGGAAAAGATAATTAGTGCTATCACAGGAATCTGCACTCTTAGGTTGTCTGTATACCCACATAGTACATACATTTACCTTTGATTTTTATTATACCTTTTTGGGATAATACACTTTATTTTATTCACGTATGTTTGTGTAAAGCTGATGTCCATGTTTCATGTCACTTTAAATAGTTATTTTGGACCAAGCTGGTCCAAACAAACTATTTGCTGCACTGCCTCTGAGCATGGTATGTATTTCGGCTACATACACTACACAGGGCTGGGTTTAAGCAGAGTCAGAGTCTGGCTGAGTGATTCATAGGCAGGTCTGTACTCTGTGAATGAATACAAAGCTTCCTCTGATTGGCCAAGAGGTAGAAAAACACAGTAAAAAAAATTATAGGGCCATTAGTCAGTGGACGTGATTAAATGTGTTATTGTCACTTTAAGAATGTTTAGAGCTCTGGGAATATATTCTTCTGCAAACCACTAGTTGTATATGGCAACACAAAATTGTGTCCATGAGGGGCACACACTTGTTTTAAAGCCAATACAAATAAAACTTGCCAACAAACAAAAACAAAGCATCACATGGATAGGGTCAAGTTAAAGGGGTTGTAAACCCTCGTGTTTTTTTTTCACCTTAATGGGTTAATGAGTGACCAGCCCCTCCCCATTTTACTTGCCTGAGCCCCGTATTTCTGCCGGCAGAGATGGGCTCTCCCTCTCTACATGGGGTCCCAGCTCTTGACTGAATGAATGAATGAATGAAATACTTGTATAGCGCACAATGCGAACTGAATCGCCTCTAGACTGGATAGATTGATAGCAGAGCAGCCATTGGCTCCCACTGCCATCAATCAAATCCCATGACACGAGCGCCGGGGCCAAGTCCGGTATTCGTGACTATGGACACAAATGCTGAACTCAGGAGCATGCCCACAAGGTAACCCCAGGGCAGCGCGCTTCTCCTAGGGCATTATCTGATGTGGGGATGAGCCGCCAGGGGGCCCCAGAAGACAAGCTGCGGGGCCACTCTGTATAAAATGAGCTGCACAGTGGGGGTAAGTATGAGGTTTGTAAAGGCTTTGTTATTTATTAATAAAAAAAAAAAATCACTGTAACCACTTCCGCCCGGAAGATTCTTTCAAAGTGTACAATATTTCAAGAAATCTGAAACCTTTTGCTGTATTTGAAGGCTGCATGTATAGTGAGCCATGTGTTTTCTGTGTTTCTTGGCACAGGTGGATGGAGGTAATCAGACGTGGAGTGAGTTCTCCAGGAAAAATAGGACACTTGGCAGAGGATGGAAGCATGGTTAATTTCCCTCTGTGAAGCTGACAACAATGAACATGTAAATCCGTATAGACCATTTCCAGAAATGTTGCCCATTTGAGCCATTTCTTTGAATTCAGAGGTCCTATGATGATGGTATGCTGAAGAGACTTCAAAGAAATGTACTACAGAAATCATTAAGTGATATAGCACCTTTTTCATGGCTTCCCTGTTATACTGAAGGTGCAAAGCACTGTACTAGTGGATTTCAGGGGAGTCAAAGTAAAAGGATCACCGACTGTACAGACTTGTTAGTACTTTGTCTTTAGTTTTCTAAAATTAAAACCATTAGTAGTGAAGTCATGCTCTCTATATCATTTGTGATTTAATAAAGTGCTTTTTTTTTTTTTTAGCTCCACAACAATGTTTTTCAGTTTTATTAGCCCTAAAATTACACTGCGGGTTCTCTGGTATGATCTAACATTGAAAAATTATTTTATTTCTGAACCTATTTTATACAGCTGCCTGAGAAGAATAATATTGGAACCCACATTTGCTTCTGACAACTAGATAATTTGTGTATGTAAACCCCCTCCCCCCCCCCCCAAAAAAAATCACATCTCTTTAAAGGTTTAATTTTCAAAGTCATTTTCAGTCTTTTTAACCTGTAGCTTCCATTAATATCATGAGTTTAATGGTGGTCTTCCACAACAGAAAAATGTGAAAAAGCTTTTATTGTCTTTAGAGTATGTGAATCGATTTTGCACACCAATAGCGGTGAAACCATTTTATGCAAATAAAATAACTAGTTTTCCAACAGGTGAATATGTTTTAGCAATATGGTTCATCTCTACATAATATGCAGGTGCATCTCAAAAATGTGAATATCATCAAAAAGTTTATTTTAGTAATTCAATTCAAAAAGCGAAACTCATATAGACTCATTACACACACAGCAATATATTTCAAGCATTTATTTTTAAATTTTGATGATTATGGCTTACAGCTAATGAAAGCCCAAAATGTTGTATCTCAGAAAATAATATTGTGAAAAAGTTAATGTTACTAAACCCACAACAGTAAAAATGTGTCTGTATATGCAGCATAGCATGCTTGTTATACTCTCTGTGGAACTTAAAGTGGAAGTAAACCCATGGATTTAAACAGTTAAAAAAAAGGCATGCCTGGAATGCTAACTGCACATTGGCTGTGCTCTCAGCCAAACTATCAAACCATCCAATGGCTGGTGTCATAACGAATCACATGTGCAGCACCATAGCAGTTGAAGATTAAACAGAGGCAAAGATGGCAGCTTCCTTGGCTGAAAACGATAGGGGAGTTTACTTCCGCTTTAAGGGATTAATCCTCTGTATTGTGTAAAAAGGCTCTTTGATCCTTTATGGACAGATCCTCCCCCTCCTGCAGGGTCTCTCTTGGCAAGGCCAGATAAGACACAGTGAGACTAGTCCTACTGCACATGCTCAGTTTGGTCTCTATTGCTGGAGAGAGCATTTCAGAGCACGTTATTGACTTCACACATTTGGGTGCCTATACAGATCCTAAATGACAGCCCAGTCCTTCCCTCCCTCCCTCCTTCCTGCCCAGTAACTTAAAAAAAAAAAAAAAAAAAAAAAAAAGTGGGTGGGATGTCACATCTTGATTCATAAATGATCCGCCTCCCATAAAAGCACATGGACATAGGCTGTACTGGATTTCAAGAGGCAGTGATTCCATAAATGAGATAACACCCCTGTATGCGTTCTTCATGAGTTACAGCCTGCAGACCTGCATATTGAGGTCATAGATATTTCTAAAATTTTACAAATACATTTATTTACCAATTTCTAAATACAGAATACATAAAAATAGGTTAGGTTTTCTTTTTTCATATTTGTAATCCTTCTTGCTCTCTCCCCTGTCATCCTCATCCCACCTGGCACACCTTGCTAACACACTACCCCTTGTCATCCATCCTTGTCAAGTTTCCACAATCGGTGATGGTTTGGGGAGCCATATCATCTGCTGTTTGTCCACTGTGTTGTATCAAGTCCAAAGTCCGCGCAGCGCTCTACCAGGAAATTCTAGAGCACTTCATGCTTCCCTCTGCTGACCAGCTTTATGGAGATGCCGATTTCATTTTTCCGCAGGACCTGGCATCTGCCCACACTGCCAAAAGTACCAATATCTGGTTTAAAGATCATGGTATCACTGTGCTTCATTGGCCAGCAAACTCACCTGACCTCAACCTCAGAGAATCTGTGGGTTGCCAAGAGGAAGATGAGACACCAGACCCAGCAATGCAGATGAGCTGAAGGCCGCTATACAAAGGAACCTAGGCTTCCATAACACCTCAGCAGTGGCACAGGCTGATCTCCTCCATGCCACGCCACACTGATGCAGTAGTTCATGAAAAAGGAACCCCTGACCAAAGTATGGAGTGCATACTACTGTAAACCAGGGGTATTGACTTAAAATTCACATGGTCCGGTCAGCAAAATTTTCTTCCAGCAGAGGTCTGAATATCATGTCGGTACCCGTGGCGCCTTTTCGCATGTGCTAAACCACATGTTGCTGCAGCACCATGCGGCTTGGTGTGGTGGTATTTTGGGAAAAAAAAGTCAGACTTCTTTCTCGGTTTCTTTCTTCATGCTCCTTGCGGGTAGTGCAGCTTATTAAAATGGGCTGACCTACCTACGACATGTGCAACTAATGCACATACACAGATAGGAACCCATTCTTACATCCGTCTCCTCCCTCTTCTGGAGTGTCCTCTTTTAAAATCGCCTCACTCCACCCCTTTTACAGTAATGTTCTCACACTTTGACATCAATCCTCCCACATTACAGTCCTCAGCCTGCCCCAATTGAACCCCCCCCCCCCCCCCCCACACACACACACACACACACACACACACACACACACTACAGTCTCCCACTTTAACCACTAGACAACCAGCTGCCGCAGTTGTACTGTGGCAGGTTGGCTTGCCTGGGCAAATTGCCATAGGTAATACGTTGGCCGCTTTAAGACCACTGGGGGCACTGTGACGACAGAGCCAAGGCACGTGCCCAGCGGCCGCGATGATCGCTCCTGAGAAACACAGAACAGAGGCCTGTCAGTGTAAACAGACAGATCTCCGTTCTGTCAGGGGTGAGGAGAGGGATCTGTTGTTCATACCACGTATGAACGATCTGTCGCCTCCTTCAGGCAGTCCCATCCTCCCACAGCTAGACTCACTCTCTAGGATACACATTTAACACCTTGATCGCCCCTAGTGTTAACTCCTGCCAGTGACATTTATACAGTAATCAGTGGCTATTTTTAGCTTTGATTGCTGTATAAGTGTCAAAGGGCCCAAAAAAAAAGTGTCTGACTATCCACCGCAATGTCGCAGTCCCAATTAAAAAAAAAAAAAGGAAGCAGATCGCTGTCATTACTATTAAAAGATAAAAATGGCATAAATCTACCCCGCGTTTTGTAGACGCTATAAATTTAGCGAAAACCAATCAATATATGCTTATTGCGATTTTTTTTTTTTTACCAAAAATATGTAGAAGAATAAATATCGGCCTAAACTGAGGAAGATTTTTATTTTTTTGGGAGATATTTATTATTGCAAAAAAAAAAAAAAAAATAGCTTTTTTTTCAAAATTTTTTTTTTATAGAGCAAAAAATAAAAACCGCAGAGGTGACAAAATACCACCAAAAGAAAGCTCTATTTGTGGGGGTTGGGGGGAGAGACATCAATTTTGTTTGGGTACAACTTCGCACAACCACGCAATTGTCAGTTAAAACGACGCAGTGCTGTACTGCACAAAATGGTCTGGTCATTAAGGGGGCAAATCCTTCCAGGGCTGAAGTGGTTATTGCCCACAGCCCCCGCCCATTATAATCATCAGTCCTCAGACACATGCGTCTCCCCCCACACACTGTCATCAGCTCTTATTCAGCTTTTCATACTAGTGTCCTTCCCTATACCAGTGATGGCGAGCCTTAGCACCCCAGATGTTTTGGAACTACATTTCCCATGATGCTTAACTACACTGCATCTACAAGCATCATGGGAAATGTAGTTCAAAAACATCTGGAGTGCCAAGGTTCGCCATCACTGCCCTATAACTTCACACCCTCCCTCCCAAGGTCTTACCTTACACAGACCGAAGATCGGAGGGAGGCACAGTATGTCTTGATGGAGGGTGTTGCAAGATGGTGATTGGTTGCTAGAACCGCCCTTCATCATAGCAGCCAATCACCTGCTTGTTAACCTCAGGCACCTCCACCCTGCCTGTGATGCCTGTTGTACATGGACATACTTTTCAGTAAGCCAACATTTCTGTATTAATTTTATTTAAATTTTTTTTAATTAGTCTTATTTTACCTGTAAAATCCTTTTCTTGGAGTACATCATGGGACACAGCCATAGTTATTAACTTAATGGGTAGATAGGCACCTTCAGGTGATAGACACTGGTATACCCAATACAGAAAGTTCACTCTCCTATATAACCCCTCCTCCTTCCAGAAGTACCTCAGTGTTTGTAGCAAAGCAGTATATCTAAACCCCAAAAGAGGGGAGGGACATCTGTGTCCCATGATGTATGCCAAGAAAAGGATTTTGCAGGTAAGCTGCTATAAAAATCCTCTTTATCGTACATCATGGGAGACAGACCCATGGTTAACTTAATGGGATGTCCCATAGCAATGCTATTTGAAGGGAGGGGGAGACAACCCGCAGGGTAGCCCCAGACTTGAGGACTTATACTGCTGCCTGTAGCACACTGCGCCCGAAGGCGATATCCTCATGCCTCCTTACATCCACCTGATACAATTTGATGAATGTATGTACTGAAGACCAAGTTGTGGCCTAACAGATCTGAGCCATTGAGGCCTGGTGATGCACTGCCCAAGAAGCACTAACTGACCTGGTGGAGTGCACCTTGACTTGAAATTGAGGAATCTTATCCCTTAAATCATAAGTCTGAATTATAACTTGCCGAATCCACTTAGCGACAGTGGATTTCGACGCTGCCTGTCCTTTCTCAGGACCCTCTGGTAGAATAAATAAGACATCAGTCTTCCGAATCTGAGCAGTTGTCTTTAAATAGATTTTGACTGCTCTCACCACATCAAGACAATGTAGTTACTTTTCTTCCCTGGAATATAGTGTTGTAAAAAAATGGCAGGACAATATCTTGTTTCAGGTGAAAACCCGAGACCACTTTTGGCAAAAAATCTGGACAAGGGCATAACACCACTCTGTCCTCATGAATAATCAAGTATGGCTCGTTACAAGAAAGAGCAGCCAATTCCAAAACCCTCCTTGCTGAGGATATAGCAACCAATATCACCAGCTTCCTTGTCAGAAGGACTAAGGGAATATGCTGCATCGGTTTAAATGGCTGTTTTTGTGATACTGACAAAAACTAAATTCAAATCCCAAGGGTTCAAAGGTGATCTAACTGGCGGATTAATCCACATCACCCCTTGCACAAAACCCTGGACTAAAGAATGTGGAGCAAGCAGTCTTTGAAATAAGACCAAAAAAAAAAAGAGCTGAGACTTGACCTTTAATAGTACTCAAGGCCAACTTCATGTCTACCTCTAACTGTAGAAAGGCAAGAATTCTGTCTATTTCCAAGGGTGCCAACCCTTGGATTCACACTAGGAAACATAAACCCTCCAGACTATAATATATAGTTCTGGAAGCTGGCTTCCTTGCATTAAAGTAGATAACTGACCCGGAAAGCCCACGTTTCTTCAGAATGTGGGTTTCAATAGCCAAGCCATTAAATTTAGCGTTCGTAGGGTAGGATGGAATATCAGCCCCTGTGAGAGTAGGTCTGGCTGTAGTGGAAGGGACCATGGATCCTCCAGTGCCATCTTTACGATTTCTGAATACCATGACCTTCTGGGCCATGCTGGTGCTACCAGAATTACCGGCTTTCTTTCCAGCTTGATCCTGCAAAGAAGTCATGGCAGCAACTGAATAGAGGGAAATGCATATATCAGTGAGAACTGATCCCACAGGGTCACCAATGCATCTTTTCCACAGAAAAATTGATCCCTTGTCCTGGACACAAAGTTGACTAACTTCATGTTGAATCTTGACGCTAGAAGAAGATCTATGTCCGGAGTCCCCCATCTTTGACAAACAGCCTAAAAAATGTTGGGGTAAATGACCATTCCCCTGGGAAGAACTGCTTGCAACTCAAGTAGTCTGCCTGCCAATTCCTGAAATGAAGACTGCCAATAGGTCCGAATCTCTAGGATATTGATGGGCAAGGCTTTTTCGATTCTTGACCACTGTCCCTGGACAGTTTTCTTCCCCAATACTGCTCCCCAGCCTGAAAGGCTGGCATCTGTCGTTTCCACTTTCCAGATAACTGGTCTGGGGGGGGGGGCGCCTCTTCATAATGAGGCTTTAGCATTCTGCTTTGTAGATTTCCGGGCCCCAGGTCTTTTTCTGTGCCTGAGGCTTTCCTCTAGAGTCTGACGGTGGAGGCCGTCGCCACTGCCTAGCGCCGAATGTCCCTGGCGCAGGGCAAAGAGTCCATTTAAATGAAGGATGTTTATACTTTATTTTGACTGGCAAAAGAGTACTCTTCCCACTAGAAATCGTTTGGCTGTATTTGTCCAAATCCTCCCCAAATAGTCGATCACCATGAAAAGAGAAACTAGTCAGAAGCCTTTTGCAAGGTGCTTCGCAAAACATGGCAAAACATAGTGCCTTTTGGTATTTCGGCCAAATCGCAGGCCTGTTGTGCAGGGACCTCTTTAAGGGCCTTAAACTGGTCCTGCCAAAGAAAAACAGAAATTCCAATCTTTTATCAGTTGGATTTTTAAGCGTTTGTGCATTGTCTACTGGACAAGTTAGACTATTATTCACACTGGAAATTGAAGTGTCATCTGCTGGTACCTTCCATCTTTGAGAATTTCTCCTCCATGGCATAGAGTGCTGTGAATCTTTTTGGAGGGAGAAAATCCTTATCTGGGTGATCCCATTCAGTATAAATATGCTTTTCTAATAATGAATGTACAGGAAACACATGAAAAGGCTGAAGAAACAGAATTATCAGCTGATTCTGCTAGAGGTAGCTTGAAAGAGGCACAAACCATCTCTGTAAGAGATTGTATCAGTAATTCCTCAGATTACAAGGCTGAAAAAGGTTCATCTACCGTTGTTTCCTCCACAGAGGAGTAATCGGTTTGTCCTTCTTGATCCCCTGAGGGCAACCCCTCATCCTCTACCCACTGTTCCCTTGGTAAGGGGTCGGAAGTGGAGGGGGGATCTAGCATGCTTCCTATCCTTTTGGATAGCAGATGTGATTAAGGTCACTGCAGGGCAGAGGAAAACGCATTTTCAGTCACGTATACAGGGGCTGAGATGTGAGAAGCAGTTGCACTAATTGGTCCCAATGACTCACCCGGCTTGCTATATCTGGTATCTCAGGCGAGGATGACAGTATGGAGACATGACTGGAGTTCCCAGCGCCTGGGGGTGGAATTTTTGGTACCTTTTGGGGTGTCTCTTTTTTTGGGAGCCATAGTGCTGAGCACAAAAAACAGAGGTACTAAGTAAATGCACAACTCACTGAGCAAAATAGTTTAGCCAAAGACAATGCTAATAAAGTTCAGCTTTAGTTGTTATGTTATTTCCTGTACTGGCCACCTGGGGTGGGGGGGGGGGGGGGGGGGTACTGGGGTGCTAAACAGCCATGTGCTGTTTAGCTGGGACTTCTGAGTTGACTGAGAAGCAGCGTTCTAAGGCAGGGGTGCCCAACCAGTGGCCCGCAACCTACTGCTCTGGGATGGAATAGAAAGAATACTATTATTAAAGGTCAGTGTATATATGGCCATATCTTTTCTGCATTGGTTACTGGGCTGCTTTCAAACTTATCAGTTTACTTGCACTGAGCCATAGACTTCTATTACCTGCGAGTTTGGTGAGCTTTCTGAAAGTGCACCAAACCTGCAGAACATAATAGAAGTCTATTGCGAACTGCAGGAAAGCCTAAGGTACACTGTATTGCACATGTAGTGCGGGAAAACTACAGCCCATCAGTGTGAAAGCAGCCTTGGACCCCTTTCACAGGGTCAGGCCAACAGTCCGACCAATTGGACCTCCATTCACCTCTAAGTAGTGGCAGACATAAACCGACTTGTGCTCTACCTCCAATACGATCCACTAAAAAGTATCATGGGCTGCGTCATTGTCCGCTCTGCAAATGCAGAGTGGTCGCGGACATGCCATCCCTCCGCTCATTGTGGCCCGTGACCGATTACCAAGTCGCTTAAGTGGCCCTCGCTCTTCAAAAGGTTGGGCACCCCTGTACTAAGGTATGCATTTACCGTATATACTCGAGTATAAGCCGAGATTTTCAGCCTCTTTTTTGAGGCTGAAAGTGCCCCCCTCGGCTTATACTCGAGTCATCGCTGTCTGCCCGCTCGATCAGCGTGTCGAGCAGACAGACAGCGGCCATTCTATTCAAAAGCCGCGCCTCCGGCTCCGCCTTCGCCTGTGATAGGCGGAACACTGAATTTCCCAGCAGCCTGTGTTCCGCCTATCACGGACATCGTATCATCCTCGTACTACGGACGAGGATGATACGACGTCTGTGATAGGCGGAACACAGGCTGCTGGGAAATTCAGTGTTCCGCCTATCACAGGCGAAGGCGGCGGCGCAGCTTTTGAATTTTACAATGGCCGCCGACGAAGAGGGCACGGGACGGAGGCAAGGCAAGGCACGGGACGGGACGGGGGCAAGGCAAGGCAAGGCACGACACGGGACGGATGCAAGGCAAGGCACGGCACGGGACGGAGGCAAGGAGGCAAGGCACGGGACGGAGGCAAGGAGGCAAGGCACGGGACGGAGGCTCGGGACAAAGGTAGGCTGGACACACACACACACACACACACACACACACACACACACACACGGATGGATGGAGACACACACAGGGATGGATGGATGGATGGATGGAGACACACACACACAGGGATGGATGGATGGATGGATGGATGGATGGAGACACACACACACAGGGATGGATGGATGGATGGATGGAGACACACACACACAGGGATGGATGGATGGATGGACACACACACAGGGATGGATGGACGGACACACAGGGATGGACGGACACACAGGGATGGACGGACACACAGGGATGGACGGACACACAGGGATGGACGGACACACACACACAGGGATGGACAGGCATGTCTCACCCTCGGCTTATACACGAGTCAATAAGTTTGCCAGTTTTTTTGGGGGTAAATTGGGGGCCTCGGCTTATATTCGGGTCGGCCTATACTCGAGTATATACGGTACTCCTTCTAGTGGAGACTTTAGGCATGACATTTTACTTATGTAAGAAAAAAAAAAAAAACATAGGTGGACTTTTTACAGTTCCCAGGCTTCTTCCCTTACCCTTTCCTCACTGCAAGATACTGCTGTAACAGACAAATCCAAACTTCATCCATCACGGCAGCTTGCGTTAGCAAACCTGAAAGGACTGGGTCCACTGCCTAGGACCTATATAGCACCCCTCAGGAAAACTTTAGGTAATGTAGCATGACCAAAAAAGTCCGAGGTCCAGCCCTACAAAGAGAGGCGTTACAGGCAAAACCTTGTTCTTCATGCAAGGCCCGGGTACCATCCACCTTGGTCTTAGTGGCACTTTGGATGGATCCGGTCTATGGAGGCTGTTTAAATCCAGCATGGGATCCATCCAGCTTGGAACTCTTCAGAGCACATCTTCACTCGTGACCAACACCTTAGACACTGGAGAAAAAAACTGAGGTACTCCTGGAAGGAGGAGGGGGTTATATAGGGGAGTGAACTTCCTGTATTGGGTATACCAGTGTCCATCACCTGAATACCCATTAAGTTAATAACTATGGCTCTGTGTCCCATGATGTATGATAAAGAAAATAAAATTTTCTGAGATACAGAATTTTGGGGTTTTCACTAGCTGTAAGCCATAATCTTAGAAATAAATGCTTGAAATATATGTGTGTGTGTAATCTATATAATATAGCAGTTTCACCTTTTTGAATTGAATACTGAAATAAATACATTTTTGATAATATTCTAATTTTTGAGATGCACCTGTATATTCTGAACAGACTTTTTTTTTTTATAATCCTCTTCTCCAAGGTACTGGTTTAATTGCCTGCTTTCTTGGGGCAGGTGATAACTATAATTTTGAGAAAAGATGGTGCAGGATTTTTAATACAGGAATGTTGGCTTACTGAAAAGTATGTCCATGTACGACAGGCATCACTAAATGGTGGTTGAAGATTTTTAAAGAGCAAGCAAGGAGTTGCGGACCATCTTTTTCTCAAGATTGACATTGCAGCTGTGCGACTGCCTGTCCGCACCCAGGTAGCTCTGAAAAAAATGTTCTAATCTTATTTGGTAGTAGCACCCTACCTCTGCTTTATTTTAATAACTATACAAGGCTCGGGTACCATCCATCTTGGCCTGAGTCATATTGCTGACAGACTAATACATTTTTTTTTTTTTATATATAAAAAAAAAAAAAAATTAGGCTTTATGCAAGCATTGGTAAATTAGAATAGCTATTGACAGAAACCCAGTATTTTGAAGGATGCCAGTGAACACTTGTGTATGAAATGTCAGTTTATTTTGTACATAATGTACTGGTCAATGAGACACAATGATAAACATTTTGTATGTTACAATCAAAAAAATAAAGAATACTATACTTGAAGTAATGCCATGATGGTAAATTTCCCAGTCACAGTGCAGCCTCAGTTCACACTGAGGCTTGAAGAGGGGAATCATTGAAGCAGCAGTAATGTGGTCTCAGGATGAAGAGGAGAACCTGGAAAGAGAATTGCTGGAAATCAGCCACATTCAATAGATATAGGCTTTTTCAGTTTAGCTCACTTTATTGTGCAAAGCTGGAAAAATCCCAGGAACTGGGTCGTGGTGTATAAAAATACAGCGGTCCCTACTTTTTTTTTTCTTCAAGTGCTTGTTTAAGAAGCTTAATACATTTTTGTTTCCTAGAATTGACGGAAGGCCCGTCAAGTCTGCAATGATTTACCACTCTGATCTACTCTAGCTGTCAAGTAGCGATTCATGTGTAATCTAACCGAAACCTTTTTTCTTTAGTTTTGGATGAAGTCTGGAAGGATTGAATCCCATGTCAGATTCATCCTCCCAGTTAGCCCTGACCATGACCTGGGACAAAAGGTGATGATTTTACAGCTAGCGCCAACACAGCCGGGGAGGTCAAAACTTACAATTAGGACACCTGTTTAGATGACATCTAAAGTTCTGCTCACTTTATAGAGATTTCTTGTTGCATGTTCAGGACAGGAAGTAGGAATATCTCCAACAGAACACAGAATTTTCCTATACGTACATTTTAATGATCAAGTGACAAAATACCAATAAATAGGATTCTGTCACTCCCAGAAATAAAATGGAGTAAGAGCTGACTGTAAATAGACGATTTCCATGTGCCCTTATTTATGAAACAACAACTTCATCTAAAAGATTTCCTACATGAAGTTTCCATTTGATTTTTTTTTGTTGGGTTCAATACATTCTCAAATACTTCAGGTAGGGTGGCCACTTCTGAAATGATCCACTGGTTTCAGTATCTTCTAAGTCACTAACCTAAAATAAGTACACAGAACAAATACACAAGAGAAGCACTGGAGATTTCCAATACGGGCCTCTACTTCTGAAAATATTCAACACCTGGCTGTTGTAGAGAATACCTCACTTAAATACTTTGAGTTTTTGATCTAGAAAATGCGAATAAGAGCTTTTCTCTGCATACGTATCCTGGGACAGTGAAGTATAGAAGCTAGGGTCTCAAAATGATGGCCAGGGAAAGGACAGTAATAGCAGTCTTTATTAACAGGTTTTCTTTGCTGAAATAATGTGTAAACATTTCAGGAAAAAAAAAATGCAGCAACTGCAAACAGAAACCAGGGTCCATTGTGGGAAAAGTGAATATAAGATGAATTCTTTCACCTGGAATAATGTTCATAATAATTATAAAGGCATCTCATTACCTCTGCACACGCTGAACCAAGTGAGAAATGAGCTGGTCTGTGATCCCAGGACTGGATTCCTCCGCTAAGCTGAACGCATTCTCCAATTCCTGAACAGATCCAAATGCTCCAGCACAGCGCTGCTCCCTTAGCTGAGATGTGGAGAGACAGTCATCCGCTGTTATAATAGTTTATTTTTTTATAAATCATTAAGGAAAAGTTTTTACTCACAATTTATAATAGACTGACTCTACAGTCATGGCCAAAGGTTTTGAGAATGACACAAATATTCAATTTTCACAAAGTCTGCAGCTTCAGTGTTAGACCTTTTTGTCAGACGTTACTATGGTATACTGAAGTATAATTACAAGCATTTCATAAGTGTCAAAGGCTTTTATTGACAATTACATTAAGTTTATGCAGAGTCAATATTTGCAGTGTTGACCCTTTTTTTTTTTTTTAAAGACCTCTGCAATTCGCACCAGCATGCCATCAATCAACTTGCCACATCCTGACTGATGGCAGCCCATTCATGCATAATCAATGCTTGGAGTGTGTCAGAATTTGGGTTTCTTGCTCACCCGCCTTGTTAGGATTGACTACAAGTTCTCAATGGTATTAAGGTCTAGGGAGTTTCCTGGCCATGGACCCAAAGTTTCAATGTCTCGTTCCCCAAGCCACTTAGTTATTGCTTATGGCAAGGTGTTCCATTGTGCTGGAAAAGACATTGTTCCTCACCAAACTGTTCTTGGATGGTTGAGAGAATTGTTCTCGGAGGATGTATCTGTACCATTCCTTATTCATGGCTGTGTTCTTAGGCAAAATTGTGAGTGAGCCCACTCCCTTGGCTTAGATACTTTACTGTTGGCATTACACAGAACTGATGGTAGCGCTCACCTTTTCCTCTCCAGACAAGATTTTTTTTCCAGCTGCGGCAATCAGAAAGAGGACTCAGAGAAAATTGCTTTTTCCTAGTCCTCAGCAGTCCAATCCCTGCACCTTTTTCAGAACATCAGTCTGTTCCTGATGTTTTTTCCTGGATATAAGTGACTTCTTTGCTGCCCTTCTTGACACCAATACATCCTCCAAAAGTCTTTGCCTCACTGTGTGTGCGCAGGTGACCTCACACCTGCCTGTTGCTGTTCCAGAGCAAGCTCTGCACCGGTAGTACCCCGATCTCGCAGCTGAATCAACTGTAGGAGATGGTCCTGGCGTTGGCTGGACTTTCTTGGGCACCCTGAAGCCTTATTCACAAATGCAGTGGAAATGTTTTTTATGGGTCCAAGTTCATTTTCATGGCAAAGAGGGACTTTAATTCATTTCAATTCATCTGATCACTCTTCATAACATTCTGGAGTATATGCAAACTACCATCATAAAAAAATGAGAAGCAGACTTTGTGAAAATGAATATTTGTGTAATTCTCAAAACTTTTGGCCACGGCTGTATAATAAGTTGTGAGGAGGAACGAGGTAGGTGCAACCACTTAGTCCTTTCCTTCCATTTCCCTGATTATTTCATGAGCAGGGACTACATAGGATATGCATCCTTCTCTCCAGTTTAATCTTATATTACAAGTAGATCTACCTACCCACCAGACCAAATTAGTGATGTACGACATCAGGAAATATTGGTTACCAACATACAAGACCCTTATATTCAGCTACGTAAAGAGGTGTTCCAGCCCCCCCATGAAAAAATTCCCTACTGTGCTTTCTAACTGGCCCGCTGCGGGAGGAAGGAGGTGGGGGCCAAACTTCCAGGGGACAGGCCGTAGCACTGCTTCCGGAAGTGGGGAAGGGGTACCTGTCAAAAACAAGTACCCTCTCTCCCCCTGAAAGGTGCCAAATGTGGCACTGGGGGGGGAGACAGATAAGAAGAGACACTTTTGGGTGGAACTCTGCTTTAATAAACCGAGTCCATATTGTAAATAGAAGATCCTTGTGAATATATTTTAAAGGGCAAATACAATAGTGGTTAGCCAATTGTTTTTTTAATCTTTTTAAAGCTTGTGAGTTATAAACTGATCTTATAGTGTCAACCTGCTGAAAATATAGCACTGTTTTTAAAAGCCTTACCCTTGCTGGCTGTAAATAGTAATATGAATTACTCCTATTCAATATTAAAGGTTTATTTAGAATACATATACAAAACAACAGCAATACCTAAAAAAAAAAAAGACAAAAAACAAGTTTTTAACCACTTGAGTCTCAGGCACCACTTCAAAATTGCACACAGAGAGCAGCTTTTTGACTCAGCACCACGGTCTGGGTACAGGCTAGAATCGCTGGATGTGTCAGACAGTTGCCATTCAGCAGTATGGATAGGGGCTGAAACAAGAGGCTTCTGAGCCTCCAGTCTTGCTAAACATCATTCCATAAGTGCTTTTAGCAGATCACTGTAAATACAATGGCTCCACCTTGTATTCACAATGGCAGTGATAGCATTTCCTGTCATTACGGAGACTTGGGCAGAGCTGTTGCAGATCTGTCTAGCTTTTCCCTGCAGCAATAGGTCACTTTACTAGGCATGATCTGTTGCTGCAGACTGCATGGGGTCTCAACTAACCTTTTGCAAGCTGCCCCTTCCCACAGTGAAAAAACAATATATAATACTTTAGGGTAGACTATAAATGCTAAATGGGTATGAGGCTGGAAAAAGACTGCTCCAACTTACAACAGACTCACAGCAGAAGACACCATCCCAGTAAGTGTATCTAGTTGATTCTTAAGAACTCACCTCCTGGAACACAGGAGTCACCAGAGCAGATAAACAGTGTGACCGAGGCAGGCGCTTTATTGCCTCTGTTGGCTTCCAGAAGTAACATGGTGTAAAAAAAATAAAATAAAAAAGAGGATGTAGACAATTATCAAGTTAAATAACGCACAGTCAATTAGAGTGTATGCTTTTATTCTAATGGGTGACAATCTTCTTTACTATACTTCCCAGTGCTATCTGGCTAAAAGGTGACTAGCAATCAGGCCTGAGTCTTAAAGTGGGAGTAAACTCCCATGTATGACTTTTACCTATAGGTAAGCCTACAGAAAGTGCAACGTTTAGAAGATATTTACTTTTGATGCATCCGGTGACATCACAGGCACATGCTCTCTGAAGGAACGGCATACCATGCCATTCCTTGCGAGTCCTATGACGTAAACGGCGGGCCCCGTATGCATATGTGAGGTAGAGACATTGCAACTCTGGCTACTCACACACCCGGAGTCCATGAGGGAAGACTGGGTAATGATGGAAGCACTTTCAGTGGTGACAGCGGGTCACTGGAGGGCTTTGTTTTAAGGTATGTTTCACATACACTATGCATACTAACACATTCTGGCAATTTCTTGCAAGATTAAAAAAAAAAAAACAGCAGTTTACTACCGCTTTAAAATTCATCTAACTTATATTGGAAATCATCTCAATGACATACACAAGCAGACCGAGGAAGAGGAAGTGACTGGCACAGAATTTCTACATGAATCCATCTCTGAACTGAAGGCAGACATCAGGTAAAGAAAAAGTCCACAGGCAGAACACATATTATACGGGGAAGCACAGCAAATGGCTGCTTGCTTGAGCTCAGTTCATATTATGTTCCTGGATTTGCAACAGTACAATAGCAATAGCTAACACTTGGTGTGAAGCACAAAAATTTGCAAACACTTCGGTTTTCAACTTTAGAAAGCTTGAGCACATCCAACATAGGCAATTACCTGCTGGTATCCCCACTGCAATCTGCTCATGGAGGAGGGGCGCATAGTTTCTGGAAATGACCAGTGAGGAGTGTGATTCTGATTCCTCTCATCTTCATTATCTCTGGTCACAATAGCAAGGCACTGTCAGTTACTGCATAATTTATCATCAATAAGACCAAAGCAAGTTGTCACAACAGGAAGTTTGTGTACTCACATGTCAGACTCGACCGAACTGGAATCATCACGGTGACCCTGAGCTTTCCATCGCTTGTATCTCTCCACCAGTTCCATAAGGAAAGAGGTTTTTTTGGTGTATCGTAGAATAAACCGATGTTTTAGCAGCTCCCGTGCTGTAGGCCTCTATTACACAAGACAAAGACACCATTCTCAATATGAAAACATATACTGAATCTCACAAAAGTGAGTACACCCCCTCACATTTTTGTAAATATATTTTATCTTTTCATGTGACAACACTGAAGAAATTATTTGGTACAATGTAAAGTAGCAAGTGTACAGCTTGTATGTCCAAATTGGGCCCAAAGTTTCAATATTTTGTGTGGCCACCATTATTCTCCAGCAATGCCTTAACCCTCTTGGGCATGGAGTTCAACAGAGCTTCACAGGTTGCCACTGGAGTCCTCTTCCACTCCTCCACGACAACAGTACAGAGCTGGTGGCTGTTAGAGACCTTGCGCTCCTCCACCCTGTTTGAGGATGCCCCATAGGGTTTAGGTCTGAAGACATGCTTGGCCAGTCCATCACCTTTACCCTCAGCTTCTTTAGCAAGGCAGTGGTTGTCTTGGAGGTGTGTTTGGGGTCGTTACATTGGAATACTGTCCTGCGACTAGTTTCTGAAGGGAGGGGATCATGCTCTGCTTCAGTATGTCACAGTACTTGTTGGCATTCATGGTTCCCTGAATGAACCATAGCTCCCAAGTGGCAGCAGCACTCATGCAGCCCCAGACCTCGACACTTGCACCACCATGCTTGACTGTAGGCAAGACACACTTGTCTTTGTACTCCTCACCTGGTTGCCGCCACACACGCCTGACACCATCTGAACCAAATAAGTTTATCTTGGTCTCATAAGACCACAGGACATGGTTCAAGTAATCCATGTCCTTAGTCTTTCTTGTGCATCATCTTTAGAAGAGGCTTCCTTCTGGGACGACAGCCATGCAGACCAATTTAATGCAGTGTGCAGCGTATGGTCTGAGCACTGACAGGCTGAATCCCCACCCCTTCAACCTCTGCAGCAATGCTGGCAGCACTCATATGTCTATTTCCCAAAGACAACATCTGGATATGATGGTGAGCATGTGCACTCAACTTTTTTGGTCGAGCATGGCGAGGCCTGTTCTAAGTGGAACCTGTCCCATTAAACCGCTGTATGGTCTTGGCCACCGTGCTGCAGCTCATTTTAAGGGTCTTGGCAATCTTCTTATAGCCTAAGCATTTCATATTCCTGATACGTGCCTGCTGTACAATGTACTTTTATGGAAAAGTATAATGTTCTCTTTGTATTGCTTCCTTTATATGAAATCACTGATACTCCTGCCAGTCCCTCCGCTTTCCTATTAGAAACTGACCACACTAAGCAGATCTCACCACTCTCCAGCTGTGGGAACTCAGCCTGCTCTCCTCCAATGGTCAGACTTGTCCTGACATGCCCCCTCCCCCCCATGCACAGCCATTCACTGGGACTCTCAGTGTACTAGAAATGAGAAACACACAGATTGATATGTGCAGCGTATCTTGGTCATACAAAGTGAGCCACCTTTTTTTTTTTCTACTGAAAAGAAAAAAAAAAAAGACACAAATGATAAGTGTAGTATACTCCTTAAAGAGGAGTTACAGTAATTTGAAGTCACGTGACTTCAACAGTGATGTAACGCGTAGGATGGACAACCGAAGTGACGTTTGAGGTTCGAGTGCAGCGCTCGTTTTTATTATGCATTTTATTCATTTTTAAAATGTGAGTATGTTTTTTTGGTAATTATATCAATAAATACCTTTTTGATAAATCTACTACACCATAGAGGCTCTATATCCTTTTCCATATACCGTATGTCCAGTTTATATGCATTTGAGCGGCCCTTGCCAGCCATCCTACTGGAATGAAAGGAAGGTTTTGCTAAAGCACATACTGGGACCCATAGGAAAAGGAGGAATGCGCAGGAAACAACCTATCCTGAGTGATCTACTCCCTCTCTCAGAATGCCGTTTACCTTACAGCAGTAAGGTAATAAATTTAGTACACCCACGAGTGTAACACACACACTGAGGATATGCATATCACTGAAGTCACAGTGTTATCTGATGTTACTGCAGAACAACTTCACACTGCACTTTGAATCCAGAGGAGTTTTTCGGCTGATTTATTAGCACAATTTGCACTTTATATTTTTTTTATACATAGTAGAAAGTTTCGTTTTATATGAGTTTTTTTATGGATTGAATTTATTTATTCTATATTAGATTTTTCACTGTTGTCACTGGATTAGCACACTTTGCACCTTACTAGATTTGTGTATTTATGCTTATCTGTATTTCAGTGGTCGCATCTTGCTTAATTGTAAAATTATAAGTTTTTATAATTTTATTTAAACACAATTCTATTTACCCATTTTGGGGTGAAACACCAATTATTGATTTGTTTTTGTTTACTTATGGGTAGTGTTTGACCCTTACGGTGTTTGCAGCACCCGTAGCTTTTTATCCTATTTTATATTATTCTATTTCCTAAGTAGCGCAGGGGACCCATTTGCCATACCAGTGTCAGAGCAAACCCTAGTGAATATCACTGACTACCTCACATGTAACAGTGTTCGTTGTGGAAATTGTATTCTCAGGCCCAAGCACTGTCTTGGGGGAAGTGATATGCACCTCTATACCCACAGCAGTAAGATGATGAGGGAATATGGATGGGTAAGTATACCTTGCATTGTCCCTAAATTGAAAAAAATGACAGTGTACCTTTAAAATTCTTTAGTAGATCCAGACTGCAGTTTGCCGAAGTTCAATGCAAGCTGAAGTTAGGAGTACCAAAACTGACAGACTTATCAGTAACATTGTTTCTATGAACCTTTCAGGACGGTAACACATGAGAGATGATAGGCTCCTCCCTACAGGAAACAATCAGTTCACAGCTGTTAAAAGGTCCTACCTTTCCCCTTGACCCTCAGTTGTGGTAAAGTAATTCTCCCAACCGATTCACAAGGGGTCTTTAATCACTTAGACACTTACCACTTATTGTATACCTTTTTCTCCCCCCTTAATAGGGCACGAAGTACGCCTGCCGTCCTGGAAGGTTCATAGAAACACCGCTACCAGTGAGTCTAACCGTTGGTTTTCTCATCTCGCCTTCTAGGACAGCAACACGAGAGGATAATCAAGTAATCCACAGGCCTACCTTAAGATGGGACCACTGCCTGTAGCACTTTTCGACCGAAGGCTAGATCTTGCTGCGACAACACCTCCACTCGGTAGTGCTTCAGGAAGGTGTCTTCGTGGCTGGACCAAATGGCTGCATTACAAATTTGCTCCCAGGAGGCTCCTGCTTTTTCGGCCCAGAAGGCAGCCAGGGCTTTAGTTGCATGTACCTTTCAACTTTACTGGTGCAGGGATACCTGAGCTCTCATACCCTACAGTGATGGCTTGCCTTATTCACCTAGAGACTGAAGGCTTGTTCCAGAGAAGAGGATTAGGAGGCGATTGGATATCCTAAAATCTTTAGCCTTCTGTAGATAAGCGAGAAGGCATTTCCTTACATCTAGACAATGACATTTATTTTCCCCCTCATTCTTGGGGTTCTCACAAAAGGATGGTAGGGTTATTACCCGAGTTTATGAAAGGCTAATAACACCTTGAGCAGATATAAAGATATTTTTCAGGTTCCCCATTTCCTGCTCAAGAGGAGAGTCTGAGAAACCTTTACCTCTGAGGATCTGGTGCTCACTAACTAGGCCGTCAGATGGAAAAACTCCGGTCCGGGGTACAGCACTGAACCCTGACCAGGACCAGGAGGAAGAGGCCAGAGGACTGGCTCAGTGTTTGAATGACTCAAGGAATCTGTGCCAGAGGGGGGAAGGTGTAAGCCAACTGGAAACTTCCAGCTCTGGGCTAAGGCATCCAAGCCCCCTGACTTGCTTTCCTGAGAGAGAGAAAATCTCTTTACCTTCTGTTCCTGAAACTGGCAGAGGTCTATTTCTGGGCAGCCAAATTTTTGGACTGGTGCCTGAAATACTTTTGGGTTCAGTTCCCATTCCCCCTGTCTGACACGTTGGTGACTGAGGAAATCTGCTTCCCGATTGCCCTTTATGTAGACTGCCGACACCGAGACTACCCTGCGCTCGGCCCAGCCCAAGAACTCTTTTGCTAGGCCTTAAAGGGCTCTGGACCTGGTTCCCCCCTGGTGGTTTAGGTAGGCTACAGCCGTAGTGTGTCTGAGCAAGTCTGGACTTCTTTGCCTACGACCGTGTTTTCTAAGGCCTTTAAAGGTTTCACCCAACGCTCTGAGCTCTCTGAAATTGGAAGAGGACATGGCTACTCCCTTGTCCCAGGTGCCCTGAGCTTTTTTTCCTAGGTGGGCTCCCCATCCCTAGGCGCTTGCATCTGTGGTGACCTTTAGTGGATCCCACTGACCCCAAGGTCTGCCTTTTTCCAGATTGTTTGGGACTGACCACCACTCCAGGGAGGATTTTACCTGAGGGGCAAGGACTAAGCTTTCATCTAGGGATTCGTTCTTTTTTCCAAGAGGAAAGGTGGAAAAATTGAAGATCTCTTGAATGCAGTTGTGCCCAAACAACTACTGGCTGACATGAATCCCAGGACCCAGAGTAAGTCTCTACCTTATCCCTTGGGAGGAAGAGCTTTTGAGCCCGAGTGTCTACCCCATAGCCTAGGTAGGTTTGGACCTGAGCCGGTTACATGGATGATTTTTCAATGCTCACCAGCCAACCCAGCTTCTGCAGGACTGAAACTCCCTTTTGGGTATCTGCTTCCAACTGAGCGGCAGACGGGCCAAAGAAGAGCAGGTCGTCCAGGTACGGTATTAATGCTATTCCCTGGAGATGCAGGTAGGCTGTTGTGTCTGCTAGGATCTTTGTGAAGATCCTTGGACTGGCTGCTAGTCCAAATGGGAGTGCCCTGAACTGCCAATGGCGAACCCCTTCCTGGGTTATCACCACAAATCTCAGGAATGCCTGGCATTCCCAGTGGATCAGGACATGTAAATATCTCTGAGATCCCTGAGATCCAGAGCAGTCAAAAACGTCCTTTAACAGGTTTTTTCGCAGTAAATACTCTCCATGGAAAACCTCTTGTATTCTGGAAATTTGTTTAAGTTTCTGAGGTTGATGAGGCGGTATCTCTCTGAAGGTTTGGGTACCATGAAAACATGGGAGTATAAGCCTTGGTATAGCTGTTTCCTCGCCACCAGCTCTACCACTTGTTCCACCAGTTCCTGAATCCCTTCTAGTAGGGCTTTCTTTTTTAAAGCATCCTTGGGAGGGTTCATTAACATAATCATAAACGGGTGGTAGCCATCTCTGATAAGTTGAGTGATGTACGGGCTGTCTGAAATTTCACCTCAATTCTGGCATCACTTGGCATCTTTTGTGCTTTGGCCTGGAGAAATTACCTTTTTGCCTACCTCTACCATACTTCCACTTCCTCCTCCTTGAAGGGGAATCTCCTTTTACAAGCTTTAGGTCTGACCAAGCTTCTTTCAGGAACCTCCCATTCTTGGAGAAATAATATTTCAAGGATTGGTGTAAGGGAAATACCCTTGACTGTTTTTTAACCAAACCCCTGTACATCTTATCCTGTGCCGAGGTTTCCTTAGTTGGCTCAGGGATCTCTTCAGTGGCATAAATAGCTTGAAGGAGTCCCTCCAAATCCTTCAGGCCAAATAGATGTTGGTTTAACCTGATTTCTTCCACATCCCTATCCAGACCTAAATTAGCCTACTCCCCTGAGCCGGTCTCAGATTTTGCCTGGCTTTCTGCTTCTATCTCTTCCCTAGCCTGAGCCGGAGGGAAGTCCCTGAGAGATTGGCAAAAAGGCACTTGGCCCTGGTTTGGAGAGTAAACTCAGAGAGGAGGGTCCCTCTTTAGGGGTGAGTTCCTCCGAGTCTGCTAGCTGGGGTGCGGCTGCAGAGGTGCGCAAACATTGAATAGTGGCCAACATTTACTCCTGAACAGAATTGAGAAAAATCCTATCCAGCCAGTTTGTTAATACACATAAAACGGCTTTGTATGAGATTTAGACAATCTTTTCCCACAATTACCGCACTTTTTAGTTGAGCTAGTGCTAGCTGATGTAGAGGGTGGTTTGTCAGAGACCTCCTAAACTCCCCTTTGGGAATCTGAAAAAGAAGAAGAGGAGATAACTAACATCACTCTTTCTGCCCCCTTCTGTCATGGCTGCAGGCCCCTTCCCCCAGAGGTAAGAGTCTGTTTTTTTTTCCAGGGACAACTAAGGGCTAGCCTGGTGACACCCCCTACTGTAGGTAAAAGGCACTTACCGGGCCCCGGCTTGCTCTTGCCTGCAGCCACCTGTGCTGTATTTCCATCCTCCTCCTCCATGAGGGGGGTCCTAGCAGACTTTCAGCTCTTTGCATCTCGTTGGGTCCTGGTGAGACAGGAGTTCTTCAGCCTCTGGAGCCGTGCAGGTCCAGCGTCTCCTCCATGCTTTATCCCTCTTCCTTCTCTGACCCGAAGTTTCATAGTGAGGCTGGAGCATGCCGAGTCCTCCCCCTGGTGACATATATGGCCACTGGTCTCTCCAAAATGGTGCCTGCTGCACACAAGGGAAGACAGGAGGAGACCAGAGGTGCTGAGCGGCGTGAGATCATCAGCTACACCCAGACTGCCTGCACCATACCATGGGGCAACTTGTGAGAAGCTCTAAAGGCATACAGGTTAGTGCGGCCCTCACCAGCGTTCCTAAACCTGGCTCACAGGGGTACCATCCGACTCTCTGGTCAGAACAAAAAAAAAAAAAAAAAAACGTTTCGCTGTAGAGAAACACAATTCTGAGGGATAAGAGGAAAGGTGAGGCCTTTTAACATCTGTAAACTGATTTTTTTTTCCTGTAGGGAGGAGCCTATCATCTCTCATGTGTTGCCGTCCTTAAAAGGTGAGATGCGAAAGATGGATTATCAAAACATTAATACTAATCCAGGGACACAGGCACACAGCCCCAGGCTTCGTATTGTAAATGGCCAGGAGGAGAGAGAGGTTGAGACATGGCTGTATCACTAAGGTTCATCAGACCTGCTGCAATTACATGTGAGTGGCCTTAAAGTACAGCACAAGCAGATTTCAGAGTTGAAGCAGAAAGCCTGCAAGACGGGGGTTGCTTTTGAGGCGAAGAATTGTATAATTGTATTACCCCTGGTATGCAAGCTTAAGCCGGCCAAAGATAGTTTAAATCTCGGCCCGTTCAGCGGAGATTCAAACCAACAAGCGGCAGGCTGATTGTACCCAAGTAGATTCATCAATCGACTTGGGTACAACCAGCATGTCGGATTTCTAGCATGTGATTAAAGCCACTAGCAGCAATCACTGTGTTCTCCCGGCAGGGCCAGCTTCCTGAGCACCCAGCCTGCCTGGAGAACACAATAGCTCCATGGGAGGGAGATAGTCGTGTTGATGGGGGAATTTAGCAATTTTCTTTACTTGGTTTACTTTGAGTTGTGCTTTAAAGAACTCTACTAACCACTATTTTCAAACAAATGGACTATTAAATCAGCCCAATAAAGTTAAAAAAACAAAACAAAAAAAACAATTATCCTTTCAGTCAAAAAGAAACCAAAAACACTTGTTTGTGGGTTTCCTTGGCTCTAAATATTATACAACATCTATCTTCTCAGCATAAAAACACAGATTAGGAATGCCTCCCACTGACACATGACGATCCTAAAGGCCACTGTTACTACAAATAAGAAGAAGTTTTGGTTTTGCAAAGGATGTAATGCACTGGGTCTGCACAAAAAATAATGTTCCAATCTAAATCTTTACTCAACTTGGAAGAGGATCTGGGTAAGAGGCACCTGAGGATGTGGATGGCAGTGCTGAAGTGCGGAGAGGGTAAGTAGTTTTGGGATGAGAGGGGTGGAATAATAAAAGAATAAAAATAAAAAACACAAAGTTGAAATTATACACAGAAAGATACTCACTAATCGAGGGTCTTTGTTCAGACAGGCATCTACAAAATCTTTAAATGGTTTGCTGTGCTGTCCCTGCAGGGCTGGAGGGTTGTTTTTGGGGATGAGGAACAAAACTCTCATAGGATGTAGGTCTGAGTAAGGGGGTTCTCCCTTAGCCAACTCAATAGCTGTGATCCCTAAGGACCAAATATCAGCCTAAAAGAAAAAAAAAATCTGAGTTTATGGATGAATGGGTATACAGTGGCAAAACGCAGCAAACATTGTCATGATTTCCAACCTTGAAATCATAAGCAGACTGCTTGATGACTTCTGGTGCCATCCAGAAAGGGGTTCCCACAAATGTGTTCCTCTTGATCTGAGTGTCTGTCAATTGGCCTGCTACCCCAAAATCTGCCAGTTTCACATCTCCCTGCTCAGACAGCAGTACATTCGCAGCTAAAATGCAAAGATGTACTTAGAAAAATAATTCCAACACATATCCTCCACACCATATAAAAAGAAAAAAAAAAAAAAAAAAACAACAGGTAAGATTTTTTCCACGGGTGCTTGCTAACCACTTGCCTGCTGGGCACTTTCATCCCCTTCCTACCCAGGCCAATTTTCAGCGCTGTCACACTTTGAATGATAATTGTGTGGTCATGCAACAGTGCACCCAAATGAAACTTTATAATTTTTAAGACAGACAGAGCCTTCTTTGGGTGGGTTTTAAATTTGTTGCTAAACAAACGAAAAAAAGACCAAAACTTTTGGGGAAAATGTTTTTTACTTAGTTTCTATTATAAAATGTTGTAAATAAGTAATTTTTCTCCTTTTCTGATGAGGCTGCATTGATGGGCACTGCTAGGTGCCAATAATTGGCAGCACTGGTGGGGTTGCACTAATCATCAGGACACTGATAATCAGTGCCCTGTTTATTAGTGAAGGTGTCCCCTGTGTTGATTTGCTGGTTATCAGCTCCCCTCTCCTCATGAGCCGTCAGCGTGAGGTAAGGATTGCCAATAACCGGCAAATCCTGTTTACACTGTGATCAGCTGTGATTGGATTGGATTTACCCCATCACAGATCACTGCTGATGTGCGCCGTAGGGGGCGCACCGGAACTGCGAGCATGGGAAAACATCATATGACGGCCTCTCGGCAAGGTGTGACCATGCTGTATCTTTCATTCACTATAGCACAGTCATAAACCACTGTCCTGCTCTTTGCACTTAGCAGAATTAAAATAACACTAAACTATATTCGTATTCTGCATACTTTAAGTAATCCATCCACAATGTAATGGCCCTACAATCTACTTTTCCTGAAATTGTTTCTTACTGTGTTTTTCTGTTTCCTTGTAACATCCTCCATGACTTCCCTAACATCCACCCCCCCCCCCCCCCCCCTCACTTCTGTCTGTTAAGAAGAAACACTGCATTTTAGTTGCAATCATGTGCCCTGCTCTATGCACACTACAAATCCCATATTCCATCTCAGGAGTGAGAAAGAGAGGGTGGCTACGTTTTCTGCATACTGTGGGACCATGGAGAACAAACAGCCACCCTCTAATAGGAAGTCAGATCACAACAGAAAAAAACTAAATAAGATTTGGAATTCTGAAGAGGCTGCGAGCAACAGAAGGTGCTTTTTTTGAAATAAGAAAAACGGAAATACTGTACTTGCTTGAATAGAAATAGCATTTTAAAAACGTAATTCTTTTTTAGTGCCAGTGCATGACCTCTAGCGTGCATGAGCACTACATGGCAATCACACTATCATCTGAACAGTGCAGATCCAAAAAAGAAGGCACGGGACTAAAGAGAGTGATTCTGTACCACGTGACCGCTATGACCAATCACAGCATCACAATGTAAACATTGGCTGCGTTTAGCAGTGGCACTCACACATCAATTGGTGTGTGCAAAAAACTAAAGCTTCCTGATTGCAGCCAGTACCCAATGTAAACTAGTACCAGTGTTACCCAGCACCAATGCCCATTCACCCCTCTATAGTATAGGTCAGCCCTCCTGTTCCTGACCTCCCTTATCCTGCACATCTCCATCCTACCACTGTACAGAACCTGTCCATTATCTCATTATCTCCTCCTCCATGTATGACCTGAACATTTAATGAATCTAGTACCCCATTACCAAGTTAATCCTCTTAATACTGTCATGTTTCTTCATTTCAAAACAAACTATGGAAAAACAAAAAAATAAAACATCAGACCACCTTTGGGTATCTACTTTGCAAAATGATGGTCATTTCACAGGTTTTCATACTGTTCTGGCATTTTTATTTCATAGGTTTTTAAACAGAAATTAAAAGGAAGCTTTTTTTTTTCCCCAAAAAATTTTTGGTCTTTTTTTTTCCTTGTACAAAAAAAAAAAATCCCAGACGTAATCAAATACCACAAAAAGAAACCTCTCTCTGTAAAAAAATTAAATTAATTTGAGTACACATTTGCATGATTGAGTAATTGTCAAACTATCGGCATTGCAAAGTGAAAAATTACCTGGACAAGGAGAATTAACATGCTGGTCTGCAAATGGTTAATTTAGGTACTTAAAACTTACAACCCTATATCCCACCTTTGATGTCTCTGTGGATCTTCCTCTCTGAGTGCAAATAGTCCAGGCCTTTCAGGATTTCCCGTAATATTGTGGCAATATAAGACTCTTCCAGTGGCCCAGGCTTCAGCTTAGGCATAAAAAGGTACAAAGTGGTTAGAGGTCACAAAAAGTATATTAAAATGCAAGGGTACATGGGGAGACATGTAACACTACAAAAAAGCAAAACAAAAAAGTGGCAGTTATTGGCATTCATTACGCGTTAATGTTAATTTTTAAACTACATTAAAAAAATTACAGCCAAAATATATTTACTTGCTTTGAGAATGCAAACTCTCACTAGTTAGAGTCTTCCCTTTAATCAGTATTTTATAATATAAAAATAATTCTAAGTATTATTATTTATTAGGTATGGGCACAGTAGATTTCATTTTTATATATTCTGTATAAATCTGTAACATAATTTATGCTATGCTCACCCTTTATTATAAACAAATCTTACCAAATCTAGTGCAGACCCTCCACCCAGGTACTCCATTATGATCCACAGCTTAGATCCCTGAATTATAAAAAAAAGCATAATACAAAATTATTATTTATATAAATGCCCTCCAAAACATGAACATTATAAAGTAAACCTGTCATGTTAGAAACATATAGGCTGTTATTGCTGACCTCCTTTTAAAATGCTAGTTGTCTGGATGTCATTGTGCTTCAATGCACAAGTCAATGACCCTGAAAACTGTGCAGATCAGGACATTCCTTATCTGAATTCTTGTTCTGGGTCAGTGTTTTAAAGCACTGAATCTAGATGATCAGCATGACAGCCAGGCAATTAGCATTTTCAAACAAATTTCACCCCCATATTTTTCTGAAGACAGGTTTTTTCAAAACACACAATCGTTAATGTTAACTATAGCTGGCCATACACGATACAATCTGATTATACAAATGTCTTTAGATTTACAAAATTATATAATCAAAAGGTCCTATGTAAAGAGACTTTGCCATATGGGGTTAAGGGGGCAAATTACCCACAGTAGCTTCTCAAACGTTATTATACACACACACACACACACACATACATACATACACACACACACACACACACACAGTTGTGCTTGTAAGTTTACATACCCTGGCAGAATTTATGGTTTCTTGGCCATTTTTCAGAGACTATGAACGATAACAAAAACTTTTATTTCACTCATGATTAGTGTTTGGCTGAAGCCATTTACCGTATTTATTGGCGTATAACA
This sequence comes from Lithobates pipiens, assembly GCF_037356315.1. Taxonomy (NCBI): domain Eukaryota; kingdom Metazoa; phylum Chordata; class Amphibia; order Anura; family Ranidae; genus Lithobates; species Lithobates pipiens. The sequence goes on from NW_027507758.1 coordinate 482,564,381, forward strand.
TGCACCGACGTATAACATGCACCTTAAATTTAAGAGGGAAGTTTCAGGAAAAAAAAAAAACCTTTCCGCAGACCCCTGAGCCCCCTGCATGGTACACCGAGCCCCCTGCATAACACACCGAGCCCCCGCATGGTACACCTTTCATTATAAAGCCCCCCTCCTCCTCTGCACTCCCAGGAGACCACCAAGTCTCCTGGGATGGCATTGCCAGCATGCTCTGGATCGTAGCTTTTGAATACCTGCATTGCCATTGCTGCCAGCCCCCTTCTTGTGCGCTGTTCCTCCTATGCCACCTGTGGATCTTTTGAACACCTCCATTGGCACCGTGGACATGGGTATGGGGCGGAGCAGGAGGAGGAGAGCGACATTGGTTGGTGGAGGGGTTTGAATTGCCACACAATGGCATGGGGGAGCGGTGTGTGTGGGAGGCGGCCGGCAGTAATGTTATCTGGATTTGTCCTGGCAGTGCTGTCCCTTGGCCAGGAGTGTCGGACAGACGGCCCGATCGCCGGCCCTCTGTTTTCAGGGTAAAAAAGTGTATGTTATACGCCGATAGATACGGTATTATTAATCAACTGCGTTTATTCTTTTCAAATCATAATCACAAGAAACTACCCAAATGACCCTTATAAAAAGTTTACATACCCTGGTGATTTTAGCCTGATAACATGCACACAAGTTGACACAAAGGGGTTTGAATGGATATTGACCTCACCTGTGATCTGTCGGCTTGTAATTAGTGCGTGCGTGCGTGCGTGCGTGCGTGCGTGCGTGTGTGTGTATAAAAGGTCAATGAGTTTCTGGACTCCTGACAGAACCTTGCATCTTTTATCCAGTGCTGCACTGACTTTTCTAGATTCTAAGTCATGGAGAAGGCAAAAGAATTGTCAAAAGGGTCTGCGGGAAATGGTAGTTGAACTGTATAAAACAGGAAAGGATTATGAAAAGATATCCAAGGAAATGAGAATATCAATCAGCACTGTTCCAACTCTAATCAAGAAGTGGAAAATGAGGGGTTCTGTAGAAACCAAACTTTCAACTACAACTGCCAGGAAAATTGTTTGGATGCAAAGAAAAACCCACAAATAACTTCAGGTGAAATACTGTCTGAAACCCTGAAAACTGTCTGGACTCTCTGAAAACATGTGGTGTGGCTGTTCCAAGATTCACAATAAGGAGGCACTTGAAGAAAGATGGGCTGCATGGTCGATTCGCCAGAAAAAAAAAAACATTACTATGCAAATGCCACAAAGTATGCCGCTTACAATACACCAAACAGCACAGAGACAGGCCTCAAACCTTCTGGCATAAAGTCATTTGGAGTGATGAGACCAAAATTGAGCCTTTTGGCCACAACCATAAACGCTTCTTTTGGAGAGGAGTCAACAAGGCCTATGATGAAAGGTACAACATTCCTACTGTGGATCACTGATGTTTTGGGGATGTATGAGCTACAAAGGCACAAAGGCACAGGAAATTTGGTTAAAATTGATGGTAAGATGAATGCAGTAGGTTCAAAAAATACAGGAGGAACATTTGCATTCATCAGCCAGGAAGCTGTGCATGGGACATACTTGGACATTCCAACATGACAATGATCCAAAACACAAGGCAAAGTTGACCAACAGCAGAATAAAGAGAAGGTTCTGGAGTGGTCATCTCAGTCTCCTGACCTCAATATCACTGAGCCACTTTACCATCCGAGAAGATAAAGATGCTCATCCACAAATAACACAAAAGACTTCAAGCGGTCATTGATGTTAAAGGGGGCACAGTATTAAGAACTGGGGTGTAAGCTTATGAGCAAAACTGTATACACACACACAATATATATATATATATATATATATATATATATGATAGATAGAGCAGTAAATGTACTGCTTTATCATCTTTGAGGAAGGAAATTACTATTAAACTGGCGGATAAAGGCTGGTCCATAGTCATTATGGATACCACCAAAGAAATACAGAGGTATTTAGCCGATACTGATGTGTATATACGATTGGATAGTAATCCAACGTTACGTCTTAACGAGAATAAAAAAAAAAAGTTGTAAAAGAGGCTGTACAAGCAGGAATAATATATACTAATACAGAAACTTTTTTAAATCCCAGAACATCCCATTACCCCTATTTTTTTAAGTGTTACCAAAAGTACACAAGGACCCACAAAATCCTCCAGGTCGTCCAATCATTTCTAGTATCAATTATGTTACCAAGCCTATTGCTAAATACTTAAATGCCTCACTCCTTTAGTTGTGAACACCCATTCCTATATTCGAGACACTCAAGACTTTCTGGATAAGATTGAAAATATAACCCTTAAATCAGGTGCAAGGTTAGTAACTTGGGATGTAGTTAACCTTTACACAGCCATCCCACACACTCTCATTCTTGAAGCCTGCTAGCGCTTATTAAAGAATTCCAAACATTATGATGCTTCTCACATTACATTTCTTTTGGAATTACTTAGAATAGTATTAGGAGGAAATTTTTTTTCCTCTTTAAAGCTTTATATTATCTTCAGTGCACCGGCACCGCAATGGGCTCAAATGTCGCCCCACCCCCATATGCTAACTTGTTCATGAACATGCATTTATTTATCATTGCAGGTTATTTACTGAAAACTGCATAACATGGTTTAGATTTATTGATGACGCATTTGGCATATGGGTGGGCGACCGAGATTTATTATTTTTATTCAACTCTTACTCAAACAATCTAATCCCAGGTTTGAAATTATTATTATTATTATTATTCAGGATTTATATAGCGCCAACAGTTTGCGCAGCGCTTTACAATATGAGGGTAACATATCTATCTCAGACACAGCTACTCCATTTTTGGATACATTGTTGCATATACAAGACGATCACATTGTGAGCGATTTGTATGGGCAGCCGACAGATCGGAACCAATACAACTACACTATTCTAGCTTCCATCCACCTGGGGTATTTAAATCAATAACAAGGAGTCAGCTGAAACGAGTATCTAGAATTACTAATAAATCTGATTTTTAGAGAGGAAAGGTTTGATGAATTGGAAAGCAGACTGCGTCAGCAGGGATGCCCCAGTGATATGGTTCATCTAGAACGTATCAATTTAGATCGTGATAAGAATTAAGCCCCGTACACACGAGAGGACTTATGTCCGACTTCCGAAGGAGTTCTGCCGGAGTTCCGACAGAGTTCTGACGGACTTTTCGACTGAGCGGACTTGGCCACACACAATCACACCAAACTCCGACGGATTCGAACGTGATGACGTACGACTGGACTCGAATAAGGAAGTTCATAGCCAGTAGCCAATAGCTGCCCTAGCGTCGGTTTTAGTCCGTCGGAATAGCATACACACGAGCAAATTTTTCGGTAGGAACTGGGTCCGGCGGAGTTCCGTCGGAAAAATTTGAAGCATGTTCCATTTTCTGACGGAATCATTCCGTCGGACTTTGGATGTTGAAAAGTCCGCTCGTGTGTACGGGGCTTAAGAGTATAATTCGCAGGACGCCTCAATATAAAAAAAAAAAAAAAAAAAAACCAACACCACAGTGAAAAGGAGAGTGTGTATTTCTGGAGTGCCTTCATTGGACAGCTCAGATCACAGGCACAATGTACAGTACCAATCAGAGCGGCCCTGTATCCTCTGTTGGCTGTGAACCAATCACAGTCATCACAAGTGTAAACTCTGAATAGGCAGCGGGAGATTAGGGAAGTAAACAATTGGCTTAGGAACTGGTGTAGTAAGGAGCAGTTTGGGTTCCTGGAGAACTGGGCCAACTTCTTAGTAGGTCACCAGTTCTATAGAAGGGCAGACTGCACCTAAATTAGGAAGGTGCAGATCTGCTGGGAGTGAAGATGACCGAAAAGTTAGAGGGGTTTTTTAAACTAGACGATGGGGGGGGGTCCAGGAGGTACAGATAGTCAGCAATGAACATATTACAAAGGGTAGTATTAGGGGCATTAGTGGTAGGTTGACTAAAGTGCATAAATACAGAAGTAAGTATAGTAACAAGTCCTACTTGCAATCTCGGAACACCCAATAAGAGGACAGTATGCGACTAGTCTAAACTACGTGGCATGTTAACCAATGCCAGGAGCCTGGAGGACAAGATGGGAGAACTAGAGATACTGTTGAACGAGGAGGATTTTGATTATATGGGAATTTCAGAGCATTTGACACAGTTTCCCATAAACGTTTACTGTATAAAGTAAAGTCCATTGGCGTGGTCCATAGGGCGAGTATGTGGATTTAAAACTGGCTACAAGGGCGAATTCAGAGGGTGGTGATAAATGGGGAATACTCTGAATGGTCAGGGGTGGAAAGTGGGGTCCCCCAGGGTTCTGTGCTGGGACCACTCCTGTTTAATTTGTTCATAAATAACCTGGAGGATGGGGTAAACAGTTCAATCTCTGTATTTGTGGACAACACTAAGCTAAGCAGGGCAATAACTTCTCCGCAGTATGTGGAAACCTTGCAAGAAGATATGAACAAATTATTGGGGTGGGCAACTACATGGCAAATGAGGTATAACCACTTGCTTACTGGGCACTTAAACCCCCCTCAGTCCCAGACCAATTTTCAGCTTTCAGCGCTGATGCACTTTGAATGACAATTGCGCGGGCATACAACACTGTACCCAAATGAAATTTTTATCATTTCTTTCCCACAAATAGAGCTTTCTTTTGGTGGTATTTAGTTACAGCTCGGAGTTTTATTTTTTGCTAAACAAACAAAAAAAGATGCAAAAAAAAAAAATCATGTTTTAATAGTTTGTTATACAATTTTGCAAACGGGTCATTTTTCTCCTTCATTGAAGTGCGCTGATTAGGCGGCACTGATGGCTGCATTGGTGGGCACTGATGGGCTGCATTGGTGGGCACTGATGGGCTGCACTGGTGGGCACTGATGGGCTGCACTGGTGGGCACTGATGGGCTGCACTGGTGGGCACTGATAGGCATAGTTAAGGCGGCACTAATAGGCACAGATAAGGCGGCACCGATCGGCACAGATAAGGCGGCACTGATGGGCAAAGATGGGCACAGATAAGATGGCATGGATGGGTGGCACGGATAAGTGGCACGGATGGGTGGCACGGATGGGCACTGATAGATGGGACTGATGGGCACTGATAGGTGGCACTGATAGGTGGCACTGCTGGGCACTGATGGGCGGCACTGCTGGGCGGCACTGGGGTGCAGCACCTTTAAGGAAGATTGTGGGCACTGTGGGTGGCACTGTTGGTTGCACTGCTGGATGGCACTGTGGGTGGCATTGTGGGTGGCACTGTGGGTGGCGCTGTGGGCACTATGGGCACTGCTGGGTGGCACTGATGGGGGGCACTTACTTTCATTCAGGATGGCACTGCGGTGGGCAGGTGGGCACTGGCAGGAGGCAGGTGGTCAGCTGTATTGCTGGCCGTGATCACGGCCGCCGGTGATCGGCTTTTTTTTTCTCTCCTCGCACTGTCAGCGCGAGGAGGAATAATAGCCGATTACCGGCTCCGTTCTGTCACATGATCAGCTGTCATTGGCTGACAGCTGATCACGTGATAAGGGGTCAGGATCGACCCCTTGCACGGATCGGTGATCAGGAGAGTCTCGTGGACTCGCCGATCACAGAGCGCGCCGCGCGCGCCCCTCAGGGGGTGCGCAGGCCGCTCGTAACCGGGACGACGTCAATAGACGTAGTCCCGGAAAAGTAGATCCGCGCTAATGCCGTCATTTGGCAATAGCGCGGATCTCAAGTGGTTAATGTAGAAAAAATTAAAATAAAGCATTTGGGTGGCAAAAATATGAATGCAATCTATATACTGGGGGGTGATCCCCTGGGGGAATCTAGGATGGAAAAGGACCTGGGGGTCCTAGTAGATGAAAGGCTCAGCAATGGCATGCAATGCCAAGCTGCTGCTAACAAAGCAAATAGAATATTGGCATGCATTAAAAAGGAGATTAGATCCAGGGATAAAGCAATAATTCTCCCACTCTACAAGGCTCTGGTCCGGCGGCACCTAGAGTATGCTGTCCAGTTCTGGGCACCAGTCCTCAGGAAGTATGTACTGGAAATGGAGTGAGTACAGAGAAGGGCAAAAAAGCTAATAAAGGGTCTGGAGGATATTAGTTATGAAGAAAGGTTGCGAGCACTGAACCTATTCTCTCTGGAGAAGAGATGCTTGAGAGGGGATATGATTTCTATTTACAAATACCATACTGGTGACCCCACGATAGGGATAAAACTTTTTCACGAAAGGGAGTTTAATAAGACATGTGGCCACTCATCAAAATTAGAAGAAAAGAGGTTTTACCTTAAACTGCATAGAGGGTTCTTTACTATAAGAGCGGCACAGATGTGGAATCCCTTTCCACAGGTGGTGGTTTCAGCGGGGAGCATCGATAGTTTCAAAAAAAACTATTCACTAAGCCCCTGAACGACCGCAACATACAGGGATATACAAGGTAATACTGACATATAATCAAATACATAGGTTGGACTTGTGTCTTTTTTCAACCTCACCTTCTATGTAACTATGTAAATATAGCACACAGGATTGCAGCAGATTAAAAGGTAAAGGTTGGGGGTCCTAAAGTGCCTCCAACCACCAATGATGATGGGATAACTGAGCACCAATGCTTGTGGTATTGTTTAGGTGGAGCCTAAGAGCCTTTGATCACCAATGATGATGATGATTTCTACAGGTAAAACGAAAAATCCACTGGTTATTAAAATACCAACAAAAAAAATTTTTTGTGTCTCAAAGAAAAAACAATATAGAATTCCTTTGGGTAGACTATTTCATTACTGTCAGTCAAACTATCACAGCACTGAAAAATGGCCTGATAATGTCAGAATAAATACAAGCTAGTACTGAAGTGGTTGAGGAACTTGTAGGAGTTGTCAAGTAGCTAGATAAAGATGAAAAAAAAAAAATGAAGGAAGATTAAAACACATGAAAGTACATTTGGTACCCATTTATTCTCTTATGCCATGCAGGACATTGCTCTGCAGTGAAAAAAATAGAATATACTAACTGATATCCTTACCTGTACTGACCTCATACAGTAATCAAAAAGCACATTTTTTTTTGACAACAATGATATTTATCTGTGGGTGGTGCATTGATTTGATCTTGGGATCTGTTCTTGTAAAAACAGCAGTGCATGACTTTTAATAACGATAAGGGTTCATTCAAGGATTCATTCACACGGGCAAAAAAAAAAACAAAAAAAAAAAAAACACAGAGTTTAGATGTGCACTGGATATACTGTGGTTTTGTATGCATCTAAATGCAGCCCTATAGTAATCAACAAGCTCATACACACAGCTGCACCTACGGGTACCTGTAAAGATGTTTGCTGTGCAGAAAAATAAATAAATAACAGGACACCCCTGCGTCCAGGGCCACACAGATCTGTGAATGTACAAAACCATAAAAGCATATGCACGTAAACGTGCAGCCATTTATTTGAATGAAAGAAGAATTGTACACATCTAAACGTGAGTACTTTAGATGCGAATTTTCTGCAGGATATTCTGCCAGCAAGAATCTACGTTCATGCAGAAAATATGCATACGTCCCTGTGAATGCACCCTGAAAAGGTCCATCTTGTGGGAGAGTACAGTTCCTATAGTGGTACATTTAGTGGAGTGAGAAACACCTCTTATAACTGCAGTTTTTAAGTAGAAAGGTATATTTGACAGTTTAGGAAATTACCTTTAGATAGGAGCCATAGTAACGGGTGATGTAAGGGCTGTCACACTGGCTCAGAACAGTGATCTCTTGTTGAATGTCCTCAATCTCATCCTCTGCCTCTTCTAAATCTATGATTTTAATTGCCACCACTTCCTTGCTGCGGTTATCTATGCCTTTGTACACTTCTCCAAATGAACCCTTCCCAATCCGCTCCAACTTCGTAAACAGGCGTTCTGGATCCATCCTGGATCCCTAAAGATAGAAAAAGAGAACACACACAATTATAAAAATACAGGCAGTCCTCTACTTACAAACATCCAACTTACAAATGACTCCTACTTACAGAGGGAGACAACAGGAAGTGAGAGGAAATCTACCCCTAGGAAGGGAAATTCTCTCCTGTAAGAGTTAATATGGGAAAATGTGTCTCCACTGATGCTTTATCACCAGTCCATGTTTCCCCAACAACCCAAAATTTTCAAAATGCAATTGTCATTGGGACAGAAAGTGAGGTGAAATCTCCTGAACAGGGACACAGACAGCAAAATAAATGTTACAGGGAAAATAACCCTTCCCTATGCTATCCAAAATGCTTAAAAAATCATTTTTTTGGCTGGAGCTACACTTAAGAAAAATAAATAAATAAATAAATAAATAAAAGAAATGTACCTGTTTTGACTTACAGATTAAATTTAAGAACAAACCTACAGTCCCTATCTTGTTTGCAACCCGAGGACTGCCTATAAAAAATAAAAAAAATAAAAAAAATGTATATATAGAGAGAGATATACCACACACACACCTCTATATATACCTATATGCCCCATGTTGGTTCTAATGGCAGCCTGTTGGCATCTGATAGCTTAGTTCTAGGTCTGCTCCGAGCAGAGAGCTGTGACTGTCAGTCACCGCTCTTCACTATGCTTCTGGGGGGCCAGGCTGGGGTGGGCACAGCTGGCTTCGGATCTTAGCCGTGTGATGAGAGGCAGAGCCAGCTGATAATCAAGCAACTGGGTGAAACCAGGAATTGTGCGCGCTACCAGAAAATCCTGAAGGAGAATGTCCGGCAAACAGTTTGGAGTGTCCTAGTTAAAGTCTGGACTTAAATCGATTGAGATGCTGTGGCATGACCAAAAACAAGCGGTTCATGCTGGACAACCCTTCAATGTGGCTGAAAACTAATTTTGCGAAGAAGGCTCAGTGCTATGAAAGTGGTTGTAAACCCTTACAAGCCACTTTGACCTACAGGTAAGCCTATATTAAGGCTTACCTGTAGGTCTAAGAAATATCTCCTAAACCTACACGGTTTTTGAGATATTTGCCGAAAGACAGGCAGCGTGCCGCAGTTAACGGCGATATGCCGCGACTCCCGTGCGCATGCGCGGGAGTGACATCACCGCGGCTCCGACAAATGATGGCGCCAGAGCAGCGAGACCCACCAAGAAGATGGAGGCTCCAGACTACAGGGGACAGCGGTGACTTCGCTGGCTCCTTTGTCAGGTAAGTGACACATAATGGACTACTATGTGATGCATAGTAATCCATTATACTTTACCTTTGCAGGGAATCAAAGAGGAAATAAACCCATCAGGGTTTACTTCCTCTTGAAAGACTCATTGGCAGTTATTGCAAACGCTTGATTACAGTTGTTGCTGCAAAGGGTGGCACAACCAGTTATTAGGTTTAGGGGGCAATTACTTTTTTAAATAGAGTCATGCAGGTTTGGGCAGATTTTTCTCCCTAATTAAATCATCATTTAAAAACTGCATTTTGGATTTACTCAGGTTATCTTTGTGTTATATTAAAATTTGTTTATGATCTAAATCATAATTAAGTGTGACAAATATGCAAAAAATAAAATAAAAAATCAGGAAGGAGAAAATACTGCACTGAGGGGGGCTCTGCACTGAGTGGAGGTCTATTCTTAGTGGGGGGTTCTGTACTGAGGGGGAGACTATAGTTGGTGGCGCCACTGCTAAGTAAGCACATTAACCTCCCATGGATCACTTTCTCTCAATTTAAAAATGGTTACGGATCTCTCTTTCTATTTAAAAATGGTTATACAATGACTGTAATTTACCCAAGGATATAGTAGCAATGGCTCAATATTTCATTTAGCATTGGGTTTCCCTATCAGAAAAATATGCATCTCCAGCAGCAAATAACCCAATCTCTGACCATCTCTGGCAGTATGTCTGCAGTCTGACCCTCTCCTGTACTATGTGGGGGGGAGCCTGGAGCTCCTCTTTAAGCCGTGTTTAGACTTTGCTACATGAAGACAATGTCTTTTTTGTAAGAACAGATAAAAAAAAAAAAAAAAAGGTAGTTCTTCTGGCTTCTTGAATTTTTTTGATGAAAACCATGCACAGTAATTGTGATGCATCGCGGAATCGAATTGTTGACCTGACAATTGTAATTGAATCGTGAGACCAGTGAAGATGCGCACCTCTATTTGTATGTAACCAGCAAGGATGAGCTCAGGGGTGTTCGCAACTAGCAAGTGCAGAGCCCACCAGGTAGTCGGCACTAAGGATGAGCTCAGACGTGTTCACATACTCCACTTGCAGAGCCCGCCAGGAAGTCAGCGCATCGCTAATCACAGGCAGTGAGACATTGCCCCGATGTGCGGCTGCAGAGATCGGGCAATGTCTCACTGCCTGTGATTAGCGCTGCGCTGACTTCCTGGCGGGCTCTGCATGTGGAGTATGTGAACACGTCTGAGCTCATCTTTAGTCGGCACTGCACTAATCACAAGCAGTGAGACATTTCCCGATGCGCGACTGCAGAGATGGGGAAATGTCTCACTGCCTGTGATTAGCGCTGTGCAGTGCCAACTTCCTGGCGGGCTCTGCATGTGCTAGCGGCGAACACGCCTGAGCTCATCCTTAGTAACCAGTGATTAGTTCAGGTGCGTTTGCCATGAGCCTGAATCTACCTGAGCTATTCCACCATGAAGCCAATCACAGGCGGTAGAGGCATTCCACACCCTGCAGCTGCAGCTGCACAGGTACACACCTCTTGCATACCTGTGTGCGAACACACCTGAGCTTTGCCCTACATGTAAACATCATCCCAGAAGCTACATGTGATTAGGGGCTCTTACTGGCCATGGAGGCAGGCAGTTTTAGGACTGGCGTTTGCGGCCGCAGCTAATCGGTCATAGCACAGAAATCTGCTGCGTCCAGTGGCCACGTTTAGCCATCTCTGCACACAGCACCCTATCCGCTTGTCTGAACGAGGTCTCGTCATAGTAATATGACCATGCTGGCTCAGTGCGACCAATAATAAACACAATTTTAAATGAAATAAATAAAAGCAGATCTATTACCTGCACCGGAAAGTCTCGCAGAAGGGCCATACTTTGCAGAGTTTGCTCCATTCAGTGAACGATTGGTCAGGGTTGGTGTAGGACGAGCAGTCTATGGATCGCTGTACACGAATCTCCCCACATGGCACGCCTGGAGACACACCTGGACACTACAGTATTAGCTGAGGTGATGACACAAGCACATACAGGAGTCATACAGCAGTACAGATATCACAGGGAAGATGAATTATACATTTCTAGCCACTCACAGTTCATATTTCAGTAACCAGAGATGATTATTGTGCAGTCTGTCTGGCAGCTGCTCAGTGCAGAGCATACATGGAGAATCCCCCCCGGGGAGCCCCGACACCAGTACACAGCAGGCCTCCTCCCCAAACCCCCCTATACAGACCCCCCACCCGAGAGCAACACTAAGTGACGTCACTGTCGCAGGGAATGCTGGGGCTCGTATTCTCCCGCACTATACATTCCCGTGCGCTCTAGGAGTCCGGAAACTACAATTCCCATAGACAGGAGAAGCACGGGGCACGTGATTGGAGCTAGGCATGACGTCACGTGACATGGGGCTGCGTCTCCGTCTATCCCAATGGCAGAGTCCTGAAATGAGTTATGATTGGTCAGTGAGGCCGCTGGAGTCTTGTAGTAATGGATATATCTGCCATGTGTTGGAAGGAATACCACCAATGGTTGCCATAGCTACCTCAGTGTTCACCAATAGGCACCAATAGGCTTACCTGTGCTAGCTATGCGTATATTTTATTAGCACAGTTCAGTTTTCCTGCTAGGTGCAGTCTGCTCTTTTGTTCGATCTCTCAGATCCGTTTAACCACTTCAATGCCGGCCACTTTCACCCTTTTCTTACCCAGGCCAATGTTCAGCTTTCAGCGCTCTTGCACTTTGAATTCGAATTTCACAGTCTTGAAACACTGTACCCATATGACATTTTTATGGTTCCTTGGAGACAGATAGAGCTTTGTTTTGGTGGTATTTAATCACCACTGTTTTTTTTTTATTATTTTCTAAATATATGAAAAAAGACCAACAATTTTGAAATTCCGTTTGTTATAAAATTTTGCAAATCCGTAACTTTCTTCTTCACTGATGAAGAAGAAATGAGAGTGGTGCGCTTATTCAGTGACGTGCCATGAATTAATATACTTAGGGCTCTTTCACAAGGGGGGATCAGTGGTGATCCGCCCCGTGGACATCCGCTTGCTCAGTGGGGTTCGCTCCATCGATCCCCGCTGAGCAGGAAGATGACAGGTCTGTCTCTGCACACTGCGCAGGGACAAACCTGTCAGAGCGCCGCTCTCCCCTATGGGAGATCAGGTGACAATGGACCACAGAGTCCGTCGTCACCCGATCCGATGACAGATGGAAAAGTAGGTTTTTCCTCCTTCACACTTTTTGGGATCGGAGCAGGTTGGATGTCAGCGGACTTGTCACCGCTGACATCCGACGCTCCATAGACCTATATGGAGCATCCGTTCAGGTCCGCCTGAAAAACTGACAGGCGAATCTGAACAGATCGGTCGTGTGAAAGAGCCCTAAAAGAATGAATATGACGAGTATCCAAAACATACAAATAGATAAATGTGAATAAAAGTCCAACTAAAGCCCAATGGTAGGAGACAGTTCATATAAAAATCTCATAGGGATAACTTGATAGAAAAAAAAAATCAGACAACACATCACTCCAAACATGGACTGTTCTAGTTATGAATTGGCCGCTCATCTCCAGCAGTGACACAAAGGTCAAACAAGGCTCATCAGATTTGTCTTGTTTTAGGGAAGTGCAGTAAGGAGGCGAGTGTGTCACTACCATTGTTTTTTACTGTGGTTTTTATTCTTATTTGATGTAAGCAGCTTCTTTTACTTAATACATTTACTTTTCATTTGGAAATATTGCACTATGACTGTTCTTTGTTTCCTTTGAGCACCATTTATATAAGAAGTGCCATACCCTGGAGTGAGCTGTTTCCTGTATATATGGAATTTCCCAAGTTGTTTTAATGCCAAGATCTGGACGCAGTTTTTAGTCTTCATTTGGGACCTGGATGTCTTTACAGATCCATCAGGAGGACTCCTTATCTGACTATCTGATGAGCCTTGTTTGACCTTTGGGTCATTGCTGGAGGTGAGCGGCCAATTCATAAATAGAACAGTAGAACAGTCGATGTTTGGATTGATGTGTTGTCTGTTTTTTTTTTTTTCTTCTATCAAGTTATCCCTATGAGATTTTTACCTTTATTTGAACTGTCTCCTACCATTGGGCTTTAGTTGGACTTTTATTCACATTTATCTATTTGTATGTTTTGGATACTCGTCATATTTATTCTTTAAGTATATTAATTCATGGCACGTTATTGAATAAACGCACCACTCTCATTTCTTGCTTTTACAGTGTCCTTCAGTGCCACCTCATCAGTGCCCATCAGTGCCATGTCATCAGTGTCCATCAGTGTCACCTCATCAGGGCCCACCAGTGCAGGCCAGCTCAGTAATTGAGATTGGAGAACCTCACTTCTCCTGAAAAAACAAGTGACACATGCACTCTAGCAAAACACCACCTTTTTAGATCTATAATATCCAAAAAAGGGGGGCTTATATCATATAAACACAATCTATATTGAATGGAGACAATATATTAAAAAATTATATCCATTGACCCTTATAGCAAATCAAATATCAGTGACCTACTAAAATTAACATGCCTATATCATTCATGCTAAAATTATAAATGAAGTGACTCAAAAGTTAAAAACAAAATTTGTCAGTAAACCTGTAAAAAATTAATGAGTTGATTAATTCATATATTATAGTCCTCGAAACAGTCCATCTGTGTGAAATACCGAAATGAAATGCACCACGTGACAAAAAAGTGACTGGCGACGATAAAGTCTTTCACTGCATTTTATTGTTCATGTTGTGATCTGTGTGAAACTTCACCACCACCTAAGTGAAAAATGGCTCCTTACCAGATACTTTAGACCCAAAAGGGTCATCAATAGCATATGTAAACAATAGAGGCTGTTCAGACTTTTCAATCTTCCAATGCCATTAGTTGTTTCTTAAGTATCGATCCACTGCGACCCAATAACAAAGTATTCCCCAATCCCGATTTGTATTGACCGATATTCCACCATAAAAAAGAAAATTGCTCCAATAGCGTAAAATCTCTCTTTTAATTAGAAATAAAAAATGATAAAATTGCACTTACAAACATGCAAAAAGATCAGGCACTACATTCAGCCACTCGGGCTACTTTGCCTTCTGTCTGTCGCTGAGTGACAGGTCCAGCCGGGAGATCGCCCCTTGCTCGCGGGTATCTGGAAGCCCTCAGCCAAATGCAGGAGACTCCCACGACTTGCGGGAGACTTGGGATGTCTGTACATGTGACCAGCTTTGATTGGCCCTTTACCCTAATTTGTGATCCGCTGTGTCCAAAGGACACAGTGATCCTAGACACTTTCTGTCGCGCACCCTAGGACAAGTGCATTTTCGGGAAGACTTCCAGGGATACCCGCCTAGAACTGGAGAGCTGCACTGTAGCTGTATATATAGTGCAGTAGGCAAGTGGTTAAAGCTGTGAGGGTGCATCCACATCTAAGCATTACGGGAACATGCACAAAAACACATGTTTGCATGTACGTTCACAGGCTTAATGAAAAATGTGTGTTAATAGCACCCCTAATGTGATAAGCATGGCAAAAAGTTTTCTGAGCTTTTTTGTTGTGTTGTGGGCAGCTCATTGAATTGAATAGGTTGCCCTATGCACGCAAAAAAGTGCATGAGAACGTGTTCACAAGAACCTAGGCAGGTGTGACATGCACATGTTTTTGCGCATTTCCACAATGGGCTGCCCTACATGCGAAAAACACACCAGAGAAGTGCATGACCCTTTCGAAAAATCATGCCACACCAAAACGCATTGAACTTTGTTACGCACACATGGTAGCAAGATATGCACGTTATTTTGCATGCATTCCTGCAATGCAAAAACATGAACCTAGCCTAAGGGCTTGTCTGCACCACAATCTCCACATTCAGTATGTAGTTTTGCATACACGTTAACATTCGTTTGTGGTGCATTTGTGTGTTTGTGTGCCTTCACGTGTGTTCCAGTGCATTTATGTGTTTTTTTTTTTAAACACAATTGAAAGCACCTCAATGGCGCATAGAAATACATAATTTTTTCTTGCATATGTGTTTGTACTGTGCTTGAGCATGTAGCTTAATCCTTGTGACAGAGAGAGTATCCCTGTTATATTATTATCTCATATGCACATTTCCAGATAGCTAGTTCTGTGCTACTGTACTGTATGTATGTAGTAGGCAACTTCCAGTATATTAGTAGGTGAACCTGTTTATTGCAGTAGAGTTTATATGCCACTCCTGTTATTTTAGTCAACCCTGTCTCTTCTGATCTAGGATTCTATAGCTAGTTTTAGCTCAGGACTCAATAACCAGCATAGGCTAGAGCCAGGTAAGGCATCCGACGGCCACTTCTGATAGATGCATGTCACATTAGAAACTATTAGGGAGGGAGTAAAGTGCAGAAAAGATAGGCTGACTCTGAGTTCCAGCGACACACCACAGTTTCTGTGTGTGAAAAGCTACTTTCCAGGCTGGTTGGACAACAGCTGGAGGATCTCCTCATTACCACTAATCTTGTCCTCAGGTCTCCAACACAAAGACAAGACAGACACTGCATCGTGAACCTCCTCAGGGGCCCCTGCAACATTCATCTGGAGCAATCTAAATGAATACCTATACATACCAGGGTTACATACCAGGGTTAGTACACTGGATGTATGTACTGGTATTAACCACATGCCAACCAGGCCATAGCCGAAAGACGGCTACATCGCTGTCGGCTTATTCTGGGTGGACGTCTGTGGGACATCCTCACAGAATTTTGCTCCCGCGTGCCCCCCGGGGCGCGCACCCGGGAACATTCATAAATGAATCATGGTAAATGGCCGCTGATAGCGGCCATTTACCACGTGATCGCTCCATCAAATGATGGAGCAATCACTTGTAAACAAACCGGAGTCATGTCATGACAGTTCCTCCCTCCCCTCTCAGTACCGATCGGTACAGTGAGAGGGAAGAGGGGGAGAGATTGGAGCAGCGCTGTGGGCTGGATGTGTAGTACCCACAGCGCTGCTCAGTGACAATACTCTGCCCATACTTTTTTGATTTATAGCGCAAAATATAAAAAACCCAGCGGTGATTAAATGCCACCAAAAGAAAGCTCTATTTGTGTGGAAAAAAGGACAAACATTTCATATGGGTAAAGTGTTGCATGACTGAGTAATTGTCATTCTAAGTGTGAGAGCACCAAAAGCTGAAAATTGGTCTGGCTAGGAAGGGGGTTTAAGTGTCCAGTGGTCAAGTGGTTAATCTTTTCTTATATAAAGCTTGTATTATTTCTATACTGGTGTGAACCAAATATGCTTATGCTCAATGTTATATGCTGGTTGCAGTAGCTCTTCTGCTTCCAATTACTTTGATTAGAATATTGGTTCATTTCCCAGGAAGGGAATGCACTGCCAAGTTTATTATCAAACCCACTCTTCTATTTAGGGAAAGTTCTGGTTTTATTATTTACATACAGGCTTGGTGCAAAATCCTGTTTGGGGAGGGACATGTTTTTATAACCACCCAAACGGCTACACAGGTGTGCTGCCCCAACGGGCATAGAATTTATATAGACCGTTTTCCTAACCATTTTCTATGGACTTTTATATTTAGTTCACATGCTGCCATCTAGTGACCTTTTGTGGTAAAGCACTTGTTTCTTATGTTCTTTTTCCCTTATGTCATGACACACTTCCTTTGTATGTAATGCTCCGCCCTTCTTCCTGAGTTTGTACTTCTTGTGTCATGGATGCAGCAACAAGCCACATGTAGCAGGGTACATGTATTCTGCATTGTATGCTACAGACAATATCATCTTTTGACCGCATAAATACTACAACCTATTCATCTGTTTGTATCCTGTCATCTGCTGCAACCTGATGTTCAGAATAAAAGCATCTTGTGGATGGAATTGGTATTTGGTGAGTTCAAACTATCTGATGAGGATTCTCCTCAGTGATTATATCTTATTCAGGCCAGGCATAGAGATCTCACATGGGATAGTCGCTTCACAACAATGGGAGTCAGAATAACAGGCATTCAGGAGGTGGCAGAATCACCTTCTGAATCCCTGACAACTGCTGCTTAGCTGTGCTATGAAAAGCTATCCAATGCAGCTCTATTTTCATAGCTTTGGCTAGTGTGAACCTAGCTTAAAGTGGTTGTAAACCTTAGACATGAAATATGAACAAAGAATATCTCTCTATAGTGTGTACTTGTCTGAATTAAGAGCACTAAGTGTAATTTCTGCCTGCTACTTTGTTCCTCAAGTTTTCCCGACACAAAGAGAAAAATGATGACGAGGATGGATCTCCTGCTGATTGACAACCTCAGCTCTATTCCTGTGTGCTGTGTGAAGAAGGGGTGAGTCCCTTCCCTCCAATCATCTCTCAGAGCTCTCCTCATTGAGTGTGATAATAGCTCTCCACACCCTTTTTTTCGGAACTTACAGACAACCTGTAAATGATCAGCACTTTGAATGGATGTACAGGAGAGAGGGCTGCACATAAACAACAGATACAACTTATGTAGGATGATTTGTTTCATCTCTATGTATCACCTGAGGCCAGTCACTTTACTAGGTATATAGAAGGGTTTACAACCACTTTAAGGCACATGTGAACAAGGCCTATACAATACATGCTAAAATTCAAACTGAAAATGATCAAACCAATCTGACTAATTCATTTTTAACTTTAATGAATCATTTAAAAGTGATTAAACGATTGCTCATTCATGCTTAAAATATTGTTATTTTCAGCCATACTATTAAAATAATCAGATTATTGGATTGAAATGTGTGTGGGCATTGTGCTGATTTATGTTCCCTCTAGCATCCTATTAGATTTCCTGATTTAAAGGGGTTATAAAGTGTAATGGAAATTTGTAGGTTCTGTATATAATTGTATTCTATTTTATATGTATTGCACAATGCCCTCACTGTGCACACGGCACTAATAATGTTTTCAGTACATGTTTTGCATTTTTTTTGAGTCCTGATTAGAATTAGCCTGCCTATGTAACGCCCTTTGTTACCATAAATGTACAATTGTAATATTAATGTGATACCTGCGTAATCATGTGTAAAAAAATCTTCAAATGCGTCATAATAAAGGAGAACAGTTATTTGGAAAGATGCTGAGCGTATCTTTTGTGTCTGTTCCCTACTGCAGTAGTTATTATTAATTTAGAACCACTAATCAATATTAGGATAGGAGTTGCTTATCTCTAAAATATCTATTTCAGGTGGACAGCTTTACCGAGGAGGGGTTTCCAGGTGACCCAGAGTATCCAAAACGAGGAGCTTGAGACGATCTGGGAATTTCTGATAATCAGCAGGCTGAGGTAAGCCTTTTGCTTACATTTGAGTTATCAGACTTCCTTGATTGGTAAGGCATTTTCGGGACAAAGGGTACCTATTTTACTCCCCTTAATTGAACTGTATTGATTGGTGGTTATATGTTATGTTGTCACTGACTACTGTCCATTGGAATGTTAGAGATAAAAAAGGTAAGAATAGTGCTGTTCACAGGTATATATAGTACATCTGCTAGATAAAGTAGTTTAGAGGCAAGAGGGTATAGGCACACGTAGAGAAGACTGGCCAGTCATTATGGGCATTAAATTAAGTAAGGGAATGAAGGGTAAGAGACCCTCAAAAATGCCCAGCACAAGAGGAGCACTATATATGAACCGAAGGTGCGGTTCCGCCTATACTGAGCCCATAGATTAATGGTCAAAGTGGACAGGGATCCACAATGGGTAACTGGGTTGCTACCAAAGTCCACAGGGACTAAGAACCATACAGCTAGAGAAACAGCTATGTATGTGAGAAGGATGGATCAAGGGTGACAATTAATACTAGACAGAAAGGGACATTTTGATGATAAGTTGTGGGATGAATTTGGGGTCAGGCACTACAACTAGTAAAGTCAAGAAAAAGTAATGTCAGATAAAACAGAATGCTTTATATGTTGTCAGAGAGGGAAGATGGGGATGAGCATTATAGCTGCCCATCTGATCATAGAAGGTACAGTATGTGAAGTATGGTATTACAATACATTGGATGCAAAGGATATCAGAGCAAAATAAGAAACGCAGAAGTTTAAGCAAGGATGTATTAAAAAAGTTAAAAGAAAGTGAGAGAATGATATGCATGTGTTGTGTACAAATGGGAAAAATGCAAGCGATTATAGAGAGATATTTGTGTATGTTTGTGAATGCTGAAACTTTTAGTTCTATCGCTTGTGTGTGTCATGTACGCAGATGTGAATCCCTCCTTTGTGCTCTCATGAAAGAATGTGGCTGCGATGAGAGGTTGGTGATAAGCTGGAAGAACACCGTGCCAATTTCAGTTTTTTAGACAAAACATTTATAACAAAGTGTGCTGGGATAACGAATCGAATGATAAATAATGTGATCACAATTATTTTTGAATCTGTTTTCCAAACATGGTAAAATGAAGGTTACATTTAACCGTGTATTATACAAATCGAATATCTTTTGATAGTGGAAACAGTGCATTTAAAAAAAAAAAGAGAGAAATTTAGGAAAATTAAGTATTATGTCCCCCTTTAAGGACATTTATCTGTGCATATATATGAGTGTGTGATATTGAAATTATCATATGAGTATTAATTTAAAATATGAGTTTAACAATTTTGTTAATAAATATAGATATATTGAAACTAGTTTAGACAACCTTTGGTTGGAAATGAAATACAGGTTAATGGGGAAATTGGTAAAAATGGGATTAGTATATATAAAGATAACTATTTTGTAATTTTACATTTATTGAGTGGAAAGAAAAAAAAGATTAAGATGAGGTTGTTAATTTGAATACAGCTGCCATAATGTTTAACAAAGCTAAGATGGGTGGAGTACATAAAAAGTTTTTCTACAAAAATGAAATCTTAGCCCTTGTACACACGGTCGGAGATTCCGACGGAATGTGTCCGATCGGACCGATTTGTCGGATATTCCGACTGTGTGTGGTCTACATCGGAACTGTTTCCGTCTGAGTATCCGACGGACCAAGTTTTCCAACTTGTTGGTAAAATTTTCCGACAAAATGCTCCGTTCGGACATACTCCGATCATGTGTAGAGAATTCCGATCGGACAAAGTGCCACGCATGCTCAGATCAAATTCCTACACCAAAGCTATTGGCTACTAGTGTGAACGTAGTCCTGTCGTAATGAAATAATGTCATCATGTCGGATTTTCCGACAACTTTGTCCGACTGTGTGTATGCAACAGTTTTGGACAAAATCCGACGGATTTGGTTGTCGGAATCTCCGACCGTGTGTACAAGGGCTTAAAGTCTGATAATAACTTGATGTGTGGTCCATGATGTGAGAGTAATAATAAATAAAATGTAAATATAACAGACCCATCACATCAAGTCCAAACCCCCTGTTAGGATAGATGCTGCCTGCAGCCAGTTGTTTTATAGTTTTTGATGGCCGAGTGCTTTCTGGTCCGTCATACATATTGTTGGTCCTTTTGTTTTTATGTATTTTTATTTTTGAAATCCAAAGCAGAATGTGTGGATTGTGAAATGATGTACCCCTTTTCCTTGTAAGCGCAGTGGGTATAAGTAGAAGAATATTTTGGATTTATGGACATCTCTGCATGACCGCAGGGTATTGTTATCGTTTATTATAATATTGCCAGGAAAAAGTTGTCTTTTTGAAACATGAAACTGGAGTTCTTACACAAACAGCATGATAGAAAACAAGCCATTGTTATATTTATGCAAGCTTTACCCAGTAATGAAGGGTTCACCCCAACATATCAGAGCTGTAGCTTTTATGCAAAGGTGCTATTAGACAAAGTTACAGACATTATTTTACTCAAATATTTAATTTTTAATGGTCCGACATTCTGCACAGCAAATATATAGCTAACTAAATGTTTGTCTAATGAAAGGTTCAAAATATGAATTTGTTTTGTTTGTTTATGTACAAATCTAACAATGAAAAATGCGTACATTTGAATCCAGCAACCTTATTGCCTCTATTGGAGATGGCTGGAGACAAAGAAAAACCACATGTGTTAAATTGATGACGTAGGAATCAGCTGCTGTGAGCCCATTGCAGGACACACTCCCTGGAGACCCGAGTATTTACTTTTTTGTAGTGTTATTCCCGGTTTTATACTGAGGATGCCAATACCCATACTGAGTATGCAGTTTATCACCCAGAAGGACACTCTGTATTCAGAGTCATTGGATCCTTTTTCCCCAGCTCAAGAAGCAGAGCTCCATGTTTTAGCAAAGCCTGTGAGCTTTAAAAATAGTATATATTTATATAGATAGTCGAGATATAGAGAGCTTTTGGTTCCATTTGAAGGGCCAGAAGTTTGATTTTACTTCAGCAGGTAAACCAATCAAGCATGCTAAGTTAATTTGATCGGCTGTTTTCAGCCTTCCAGGTTCTTGCTGAGGTAGCCATACTAACAGTAAAACTCACACATAGAAGCAGACCAGGTGACTAAGGATGCTGCATTTACAGCCCTGGACACTTGCTGGGTCTGTGCAACTCACAGATTCCACCCTAGTTCTGGCCCAGTATAGCTGGGATTAATAATTCAACTTTAAGGACCCCAGAACGAGAAGAACAAGTTATCCACAGAGGGCAACTTCTTACGAAACAAGACTTTGGAAAAGGTGATCATTTATGGCTGCCAACTACTCTTTTCCCTCCAGCTTGACACGTAGACCGTGTCATCAGTCACAAGTAGTTATGGCTGCCTTAGTAAATGAGCATGGGATAGAGCCAGTGTTCACCACAGTTGTTTTTATAACATACCACTTCTTGTTTTACCTGTTACCAAAGGTGTTACCAAAAGCTGAACATCCCTTCCAGAGATAACAAAAAGATATATCCAGATATTATGTTATATATCCAGGATCTTATGAGTATGCATTTTGTTTGTATGGACATGTTTTCTGGATGTCCAGTGGCAAATGCTATTGCAAAGGCCACAGTAAAAAAGTGTTATCAGAAGTAGTTTGTAAGTACAAAGTGCAGAATCTACAGAGAGTAACAGAGGAAATCATTTTTATAGGAGAGTCCTTACTAGAAGTTTTGAGGTTTTATTTTTTACACTCCCTACTGTCTACAATGTAGCGGACAAAGTAGAGTAAAAAACTAGAAAACTTTTACCTGAATGTTTTCCTATATTTTATCAAGTCCCTAAGGGGATGTTGGACTCTCTCCCTATGGGAATTGGTTTGGGAGTGTGTTACTCACTTGCTTATATTTTGTCTCAGCAGCTGAAGTCCTCCATTCGGATCTCACAGAGAATGTTGCTGATTTTTTAAGGTTTTTGACAAACTCATTTATGTGTTTTTGCCCCAATTCCAGATCCTAAAAGTTTGGAAGGATCTAAAACTAAAGCCAGGTGACTTGTGGATTGTTAAGAGGCATTTATATACAAGGAAATGTTTGGAGACTCAATACAGCATCTATTTATATACATGTTGAAGGGAAAGTCACCTGGATCCACACCAGACA
This sequence comes from Lithobates pipiens, assembly GCF_037356315.1. Taxonomy (NCBI): domain Eukaryota; kingdom Metazoa; phylum Chordata; class Amphibia; order Anura; family Ranidae; genus Lithobates; species Lithobates pipiens. The sequence goes on from NW_027507758.1 coordinate 482,587,063, forward strand.
CTGCAAAAATCTTGCGATCACATTTTAGGGTACTTTATGATTCAATTACTTTAATATATAATATAATATATTTGAAAAGTAGTTTAGCCATGTTGAAGTCATATTTATCTTTTGTACCTCTTCCATTTTATGTAGAATTATCTGTGTTTACATGTGCTGATAAGTCAGCATACCAACAATTAAGCTAGAAGGCCGTTCTGGCCACAGGAGCGTACAGCCAGTACTCTGTAAATATGTCTTATCAATTTTTCACAATGAAAAGTCATTTTGTAATGAAAAAAGCCGCTCAGCTATTATTTTCTCCACAATGGAGTTTTTGCCTCTTTGGCCAGGACTACCTCCACCTAGGAATGTGAAGGTTCCAGGTTAAAGGTGATAGTAGGTATGGTTAGTGATCAAAATTTTGATCAAAAGAGAGGAGACTGTAATGGAAATTTGTAGGTTCTGTATATAATTGTATTCTATTTTTTATGTATTGGACAATGCCCTCACTGTGCACACAGCACTAATAATGTTTTTAGTACATGTTTTGCATTCTTTCGAGTCCTGATTAGAATTAGCCTGCCTATGTAATGCCCTTTGTTACCATAAACGTACAATTGTAATATTAATGTGATACCTAAGTAATCATGTGTATGAAAATCTTCAAATGTGTCATAATATAGGAGAACAGTTATTTGGAAAGATCCTGAGCGTATCTTTTGTGTCTGTTCCCTACTGCAATAGTTATTATTAATTTGGAATCACTAATCAATATGAGGATAGGAGTTGCCTATCTAAAAAATATCTATTTCATAAAGGTTTGTTTTTTATTTTCTAAATAGGTTCCTTTAAGCTAGTGCATTGTTGGTTCACTTACCTTTCTTTTCCTTAGATTTCCCTTCTAAATGTTTTTTTTTTCTTTGTCTGAATTTCTCACTTCCTGTTTCTCCTCAGTAAACTTCACACCATCATCCGAGCAGTGTTTAGTCAGACAGAACAGCTTACTGAGGAGGAACAGGAAGTGAGAAATTCAAAGACAAAGAAAACAAAGAAAAAAAACATTTAGAATGGTAATCGAAGGAAAAGGTAAGTGAACCAACAATGCACTAGCTTAAAGGAACCTATTTAGAAAATTAAAAACAAACCTTTACAACCCCTTTAATTGAACCAAACTGTTCCTTTCCTCTTGTGACCATTGCAGTGTCTTCATTGTATTGTTATGCCTTGTATTGCAGTACTGTGACTACCATCATGCCCAGGGCATACTCCAAATACTCTCTTCTTCATATCCATTTAGTAGTAATAACCTGTTATCTAAATATTTAATCTACAGATCACCAGAGATTATTTTTCATGTTCCTTTCCTTCTTTCTTCTGTGCATTCTTTCCATTGCCCCAAGTTAATTGGTGTTTAATTGTCAAAGGATAAAGGTTATAATAAAAATAGAAGAGATATTTTAAGAATGTTGTTTAATCTGTAAAGAATGACTTTCATGCATTAACTTAAAAGGAACAAGGAAAGCATCACAGGAAAAAGAAAAGCAATTATGACCTTATTCTTGAATGAAAATATGTTATTGTTCTGCATTTCCTTCTTTGGCTATAATTGAACAAGTATGATCTGCATGCCGATTACGCAGATGCAAATAAAAGTGATATGCAGCAACGGAGCGTTCAAATCATCTTTTTTGAATGCATCCACTCCTCCATGGCTGATGTGCAGGGTATCATTGTGAACACCAATAGCAACAGGGGATGCCAACTGGTCCCCTGATGGTGCTTGGCTTACTGTGGGAGAGATAATCAAAAGGCTGCTTATAAAGAGTTTACACAATGGGCTATGGGCCATGCATTGTACATGATGACGTCAGAGGACCTGCGACTGCTAGACCGTAGAGCTCCAGTCTTGGAGAGATCCCCACTGCAAGGGAGGATCTTTGTTTTCCAATGAGATCAGCTTTAATGGTTCATGTATACCTTATATGAAACCACAAATGTGTATTTCATACATTTGTTAAAGCTCAGCTCCGGACAAAATCCTCCATGTTTTAGCTGCCTGTTTCTTCCTGTCCAAGTGACACCTGTTACCCTTATTGCTTATCCTAGTCACAGTGACAGTAGGTGAGGGGAATTTCCCCAGTGTGGGGACAAACAGCCATACAAACCTGATAGATGTCCTGACTTTTTCTTTCTCTGAACTAAACTGAATGGTGGAAACTGTGCTCTAAAAAAGGAGGGCAAAGGACTAGTTGTTAGTATTGTGAGTATGATATAAAGAGTGATCAGCGCAACTTATTAACAGCTGTGTATATCTTAAAATGAATTAGTAACTATTGCTCTGTGAATATTACTGTGCAACCAAATAACTATGTACAGCTTCAATAAACAATGATATACTAGTAATCCTGTATGGGTAAATATGCGTAAACGCAGTGCAATAACAAATACTATATATAAGGTTAATGATTGCTATTCTCAGTATATGAGTAATGAAATAATCAATTCCATATAATCAGATGATAATAGCGGTATAATAGTCCATTAGCTCTGAAATAAAGGTGCTAGAGTAAAAAAAGTGCTTATGTGCAACAAAGTATAAAAAGAGTATATATAAATATACGTAAACACAGTGCAATAGCAAATCATATATAAGATGAATAATGGCTATTCTCAGTATAAGACCAAATAACTATGTGCAGCTTCAATAAACAATGATATAATAGTATATGCAAAGAGGGGGGAATTTTGGGACTTTAAATGAAGCACAATTGAGTACCTCCATCCCGGTAATTGATACGTACAAAAAGGGGAAGTTTGGGAAGTTAGGTTTTCTCGTAGTCCAGTTACTTCCCTATGCATTACGTTACATCACGTGACTTCATCAGGGGATCCACTTGTTGTTAGTATTGTCTGTGGTAACACTACAGCTGTTTTTTCCATTACAAACCTATTATGTCTTGTCCTGCACTGTGTTTCTGATTGGAAATGGCCCTCTTGGTTTAGGAGAAGGCGTTATTTCTTCATATCAGGTTACTGGTGTTAAAAAAAAAAAGAAAAAAAAACACTAAATGCAGCACTCTGAAACAATGATCAAATAAATTCCAACATAGTACTGTATGCAAAAACAGTGCTATTTATTCCATAAAGTTAAAAAATGGTTCAACAGTCAAAGTTTAAAATAAATGGTAGTGAACGTTACCAGTGACCTCAGAGTGGATAACGGGGAAACAATCATCCGGGAGGCATGCCTGGAGATGGTTTGAACATCAATCACCATCCAAGGAAATTAAGGGGTTTTCAGAGGGGGAGCGTACTGCGTTTTGTGTTTTTTCTTTCTCTTTCCATGCTGTGCTGGCTGCACTGGGTCTGATCCACTTATTTGATGATTCCTCATCAGAGCACTTTACTTGGCCCCTAGACTCGCAGCTCTACGGGTGTTTTGTGTTTTTTTGACTAGTGAAAAAATAACTGGTATGCAAATATTCAAGAAGAAGAATTTGAGGAAGTACAAATCCTCAGAATGCATGTAGCAGAAGAATGGAGCTCCTGCAGGTCTTCGGGTAGTTTACCCTGCAGGTCTTCGGGTAGTTTCCCCTGCAGCAAGTGGACAGTGAACCAGTAGTGACTTTACTCAAAGCGGAAGTAAACCCATCCATGCACATGCCGGAAATGTAACATTCCCATTGTTTGTACTCTCAACCAAACTGTCAAACCATCCAATGGCTGGTGTCATAACTGATCACATGTGCAGCATCATGGCAGTTGTAGATTAAACAGATGCAAAGATGGCAGTTTCCTTGGCTGAAAACAAGAGGGGGGGTTTACTTATACTTTAATTGCACTTCAAATGAAGCAAGGGCTCATTTAGACTTGTGGTTGGGGGGGGGGGGGGGGGGCGTTAAAAAAGTAAGCCGTGTTTTTTGTGCCCCTCCAAACATGTACATATAAACCAAGACAGCAGACATGGCTGTTCACATTCCATGGACGCGATGCTTTGCTTCTTGTCAGCAGCAAAAACTATAGCTTCTGATGCATTTAGTGCCGCCGCCAAATGCAACTCATTTAGGCGAATGATGAAGTGCCGGAAACATCATTCACCTGCATGCACGGCACATGATTGCAGTTCACTAATGCGGGCTTCAAGGGGTTAAAACAGGTAGTGAGGATGTGTTACATTGCCTCCTCGTGACCTGTCAAATGCCTCTGTAGCCCCCTCTAGTGTGCTACTAGTGTGAGCGCAGGCAAATTTTAGTTTTGGCTCATGTTTAACCTGTGAGTCTTGAATCTGGGTCAAGTATGTAGTTAGATTAGTTTGGTCCCCTGCTTAACAGGAGACTGGGGGTAAAATATAGAACCTTTTCTGCCTAACAGGAAGCTTACATTGGTTCAGCTAGGGAGTCCTGTGTGTTTCACAAGTGCTACTGTATCTGTGTTGACTCACCTGTAGTATCAAGGCAGTTTTGGAAATTACAGGATGGACAGATGTGATTCACGCAGATCAGTAGCATGAATATGAATGCTATCCCAGCCAATTACAAGCATAGGGGCCCCTATGCATGCTGGGAAGGGGTATTTATATTCAGTGAGACACACAGGAAGGGGACTTTGCCCAGAGAGGAGAGTCCAACTGAGGAGGGGGCGCTTTGCCTTCCTCAGCACCTGCTGCTGTGTGATCTGAAGAGCTGACTGAGGGGATCCGTGCCGAAGAGGATCTGTTTGAGACTCCTCTGAGTACAGACTAAAGATCTTGGGGCCTGGTTCTTTAGGCTACCCCTTTGTGCTAGGATAGCCAACAACTGGTTAAAGCAAAAAGATGGATACTGGCTGGTTTATCACTGGCCGTGGTATACAGATGAGCCAAAAAGTTATATAGTGGCGGTATTTTAGTGTAAAAAGAAGATTTATAAGCTGTGGGCACTGGGGGGGGGGGGGGGCAGGAAAATGAACTTTTTTCACATTACTGGGTTTAATAACACTTTAAGGGGCTTTTGCATCTTTTCAATCAGAGACTGTCAGCAGTCGGGAGTCAGATCAGTCTGGAGTTGTACATAGAAAAGAAGAGGATACAAACTGGAGATGCATATAGGGAGGAAGTTGCCCCTGGTTGTGTTGCTATTAAGTTGGGCATCCCATAATTCCTATTCCCCCTCCAAGTTATTACCCCTAATAAAACATAAAAAACAAGCTCAAAGACTGTTCCTTGTGTCTGGAGAAAGTGTGGAAAATACTTATTGCCTGGCTGTGCAGGAGTGAGGAACCCAGTCATCTGCAACCCCTGTGGGAGTGGGGCTACACCTGTGCAAAGCGATCCAAACGCTCTTTCTGGCCGCAATGACAATTACTTATATAGCGACAATGGGTGGGTCACCGGGTGCTGTCACACGGTGACCACGCCCCCTTATGATGTCACAGTCCCGGAGGATGCTGGGACTGTGACATCATAAGGGAGCGGGGTCACCATGTGACATAACCCGGTGACCCCGCCCATTGTCCCTATATAAGAGTCGCCGCACAACGCGTCCCTGTCATTGCGGCCAGAGAGAGCGTCGAGTCAACATCTCAAGGAAGAAGAAGAGGAAAAAGAAGAGAAGGCGGCGACAGAAGACCGGGCCACCGATAGTAAAAAGGCTCGAAGAAGATAGCGGAGGCCCGGCAAGAAGAATCGAAGTGGGGGACAAGACCCCCGAAGTCAGAAGAAGATCCCCCGGACGGCGGTGGCGACGACGAAGAAGAAAGCTGGGCTCCTCCGCTAGTAAAAGAGCTATCAGAAGATAGAGGAGGAGTCCGGCGAGAAGACCCCCCAAGACGGAAGACCACCGGAGCTGTGCAATAAATTATTTTAAAAACATGTGTTATGTTTTTTTCTTTACACTTTTTTTCACCAGGTGAATGGGTAGGGGTACATGGTACCCCAATACTCATTCACATAGGGTGGGGGGGCCGGTATCTGGGGGCCCCCTTATTAAAGGGGGCTCCCGGATTCCGATAAGCCCCCGCCCGCAGACCCCGACAACCAACGGCCAGGGTTGTCGGGGAGAGGCCCTTGTCCTCATCAACATGGGGACAAGGTGCTTTGTGGTGGGGGGGCCGCAGGTACGGCTCAGGAAGGGGGGCGCTTGCTCGTCCCCACCCCCTTTCCTGACTGGCCGGGCTGCGTGCTTGGATAAGGGTCTGATATGGACTTTGGGGGGGGACCCCCACGCCCTTTTTTCTGCGTAGGGCTTCCCCGTTAAGTCCATACCAGGTGACGGGGCTAGCGACGTGTCAATCTCGCCGATGGAGTCGGTGACATTGACCTCCTTTGCTAGTCCCGTCTACCTGGAGCCGCGTTCAAAAAGAACTGACTTTTCTCCGTGTGTGGGCAAGTCCGTTCATTTCAAAAGTCCGGCGGGCTCCCGCCATAGTCCGGAGGTTTGTCCGCCGTACCTAGTCCACCGGAAAAGTCCGGTCGTGTGTGGGCAGGTCCGCTCATTCAGAAAGTCCGGCGGACCTCCGCTGCAAAGTCCGGCAGTTTGTCCGTCGGACCAAGTCCGCCAGATAGTCCAATCATGTGTACGCAGCATAAGGAACACAGCTCAGGATTAAAATGAAAAAGCTATGTTTAGCTAGGAGTCTCTGCGGCAGAATTCTGTCTTAACAATTTATTGGTGTTTGCAGATGAACTCATAGCTCTGCTCCATAGCACTTATTACATCAGTTGCTGAGTCAATTTGTTTTTTTTACCAACATAAAGGTAAAACAAGACGTGTACTGGGAATGACTTTGGAACAAAGGTACATTATAAAGGTTTTATAATGATTTTAAAAGTGATTCATACACATGGGTGTGTATTCTTCATCCCACCGTTGATGAAACTGCCTACAAGAACCCCAACATGCAGGTATCAGTGCTATGAAAAGCTGCAGGCTAGGTGTTTGCCACTAAAGGAAAGCCTGATATAATGATTGCACATTTGATGCTTTATGCTCTTAATGTAAGGATCCTAAGGGTAGGGCGAGGCTTGCGGTGTGTCACTGGTTTGGAACACAAAGTAAATTGTATACCTATTGCATAATCATATCCTACTTAATCTCTGATGTGAATCGGCATGCAAGAACTGGTTCTCTACTAGGTGGGGATATCATTCTTTATCATTTCTCAGGCACAGGCAGCATAGTCTTCTAAAAACAAAGTATCTTTATATATAATTTCTATCAAAAATAACCAAAAAAGGGCGTATCCTTTATTTTAGGATAGTGGCTAAAGCCATGCAAATAAAAGTTAACATCAAAGGGGTTGTAAACCCTCATTTTTTTTATTTCTATTTTTTTTAAACAAAGATGTCATACTTACCTCCACTGTGCAGATCATTTTGCACAGAGTGGCCCCAATCATCCTCTTCTGGGGTCCCTCAGCGGTGCTGGTGGCTCCTCCCCGCATCGAGTGTCCACATTGGAGAAGGCTCTCCTTGGTAGACACCCACTCGGGCATGCTCCCGAGTCCCGCATCTGTGCCCATTCACAAAGAATGCAGGACTTGGCCCTGCCCCCGTCATTGGATTTGATTGACAGCAACGGGAGCCAATGGCTGCGCTGCTATCAATCTATTCAATCAGGACAGGAGACACCAGGAAGAGCTGGTGTGCTCGTTCCCGTCCGAAGAAGGATCGGGTCAGGTAAGTAAAACAGGTGCTTGGGGGGGCTGCAGCACCAAAGAAGGTTTTTAGAATGCATTACGGTGAAAAACCAAGAGGGTTTACAACCCCTTTAAAGGCAATTTAAAAAACAAAAAACAAACATGGTATATCTTACTTGCTCTGTGTAGTGGTTTTGCACAGAGTAGCCCTGATCCTCCTCTTCCCGGATTCCCAGCTGGCACTCCTGGCCTCTCCCTCCTGCAGCACCCAAGCAGGCTCCCTCCTGAGAAGCATGCCTTGGCCTACCACCTCTCTCTTGCCATTGGCTTAATGGCTGTAATTTACAGAGCTAACGGCTTCTGCTGCTGTCTCAGCCAATGAGGATGTAAATGGAGAGTCCCCAGAGAGCCGAGGCTCTCATGCACATTGCTGGATCGTGATGGGGCTCAGGTAAGTACTAGGGGAGCTGCTACACAGAGAAGTTATTTCATGCATAGAATGCATGAAGGTAAAAAACCTTGAGCCTTTAGAACCACTTTAAGCCTCTGAGCCAATTATGCATACATAGCCACTAGTTTACAGCACATATACAGGTTGTTGATGTTATAAAAACCTGCATACAAATATTTGGGGCTTGTTGACCTTCATCATTGAGGTGCATGGAAACCATGGCTTCCATGAAGCAGAGCTGCAGGACCAAGAAGACAGCATAACTAGTTGAGTTTTGTCAGGCAGACTTAAAGGGTAACTCCACTTTTGTAAAAAAAAATATAGCAAATAAAAAAGAATATAGCATATACAATTGCTAAAAGCTATGTTATTTAAAATTACTTTTGCTGACAGATTCCATGGCAGCCTACGTGTAGGTTAACCCCACCTCCTCTCCAATGCTGTAGGACCCCACTCCCATAAATTTGAGCTTATCGCTAGAGACTGCATTCCTTTTTTTTCCTCCTCCTTTGGACCTACAAACAGTGCTCTTACGTTTACGGACGTACAATTGAACCAGGTTGTTGCCGGGCATACCTTTTAATGGTGGTGAGATAGCCCAGGGCCCAGCCGAGGGCGGGTGCATGGCTCCAGGCCTCTGTGTCCAGTGGTGGGGATGGCTTCTCTATGCCCAGGTGCAGATCGGCTGGCAGGTCTGAAGACTTTCTTTTCCATGGTAGCTAGTGTTTGTTTGTTATCTCCCTTTGTGTGCCTTCCCTCCCTTCCCCTCTCTCCTCCGTCTGGAACACAGGTACATTCCAGGATACGTCTCCCTCTTCCGGGGTCACGGCTCCAGCTTGCTTCTGCGCTTGCGCGATCCTCGGACGAAGCCGAGGCTTGGTTTTGCAAATACGCGGTATGGCTGGGATCTCAGTCGGTCACACAGGCATGCTAGACAGGGCAGTGACATCATTACGAAGGGGATATTTAAATCCCTGTAAGCCACTGTCACATTGGGGATCACTGTGGGCATGTCTGCCATGCACCAGGCTTCCCAGGTTAAGGTAAGCCGGCCTGGGGGATATGGTGCAGAGTGGGGGGGGGGGGGGGGGGGGCGGAGATGGCTCTTAAAGCAAGCTACATGTTATATGTTCAGCTTCTCCCAAGACGTTCGTGTGTTCCTTCAAAGCTGCGGGATCGTCTCTTATCGTCTGCCAGGGTTCCATTGACAAGTCATCGCCTTCGTGTGGCCAGACTTCATGTTCTAGGTACGTGGAGTGTGGGAGGGGGCCATGTTCACATTGGATGGACGTATCCCCTAATGTGATGTATTTCTGCCCTTATCATTTTTAGCCCTCCCAGGTCAGATCACCAGTTTATTGTCCAAGACAACAGGGACCTTGCCAGGCCGCAACGTCAACCTTCCTCATCTAGGTCCAGACGTGACTCTCCGTCTAGGACCTATCAACAGAGGAGATGTTCCCATTCCTCCTCCAGACACCACACCCACCGCCATGACAGCCGCTCTGATCACAGAGTCTGCTGAGGATGTGGGACATGAGTCCCAGAGGGCAAATCACTGTGTGATCCATGTTATGCCCAGGCGGTTGGGTGGAAAGAGATGGAAAACCAACAGATGGAGTCTCTTGTTAAGCGTGTGGTGCAGCAATACCTAAAGGAGTGGGGTACAACCTGCACACAGAGCCAGTCCACCACTCTATCTGGCTCCTTGGCTGATGAGGCCCAGGAGGATCCAACCCCAGTCAAAGAGGCCCTTAAGTGGGAAGATCCTTCCACTCCTCCGGCTAAGCAGAGGAAGTTCTTTAAACACCCGGGAAAGGAACGCTCCAATTTTCCGCTCCTTTCTGAATTGAAGGACATCATTGATGAAGATTGGAGCAAGGTGGATAAGAAGACATCTATGTCAAGTAAAACTTCCAGATTATACCCCTTCAAGGCAGAGGAAGTGAAACATGTGGAAAACGCTTCCCTTGTAGAAGCAGCACTGATGTGACTAGCTAAACACATCACTCTTCCCTTAGAGGATGCGGTATCCTTCAAGGACAGGCTTGAGAGGAGAATAGATCTCAAGAGATTTTACGGGCTAGCCTCTATGGCTTGCCAACCCACCTTGGCCCTCGCAGCCATGTCCAAGGCTATGGAAGTTTGGACAAAGAATGTGGATTTCTGTACTCCAAGGCATCTCAGAAGAACTGGCCAGGGGCTTGGCAGTTCAGGAATTGAAGCTGGCAATGGCCTTCCTGGGGGAAGGCTTCAATCGATCTGATCCGCCTGTTGGCTCGGATTATGCTATCCTCGGTCACGACTAAGTGGGCCTTATGGTTGTGCCCTATGGTTGTGTGCTTGCTGATCCAGCATCTAAGCAGGCCTGGTGTAGGATTCCCTTTGAAGGGCACTCGTTGTTTGACAACAGGCTGGATATAGCCTGAGCCACGGGTGGGAAGTCAAGCTTCCTACCCCAGGATAGGTGTCTGGTCAGAAGAAGCCCCAGTGTAGAAGACGCAGTACTGAGTGTTTAAGGGAAGCATGCTCCTACAGGCCCGGCAGGGATTTCAGAAGAAATTGGAGCAGAGGTCAGACATCCATCCAAAAATCTTCTAAGAGCCAGGCATCCAGTGGATGAGAACCAGCTAAGTCATTTTGAGATTGGGCCCGCCCAGGCGGGTCGGGTAGGGGCTGCTTCTCTTCTAATGCAATACTTCCAATGCACACATTCCTGCATAAAAGGCTGTATCTTAAATTGGGTGCTGAAATGACCAACGGCTGGAACCGACTGCAATCATGAGAAGCAAGTGTCCCTAGCACACCAGGATCTCCAAAACTGGGTCCAAAATTTTAATCACATAGTATCACAAAAAAAAATAGAAGCTACGTTTCGTAGCCACGCAGGACCCCTTCATCAGGAGCCATGTGATGCTTCTCTTCCGCCGCGTCTGGGTGGCCTCAATCACAGATTAATGGACAATCAAGATGGTCTCCACAGGCCACACATGGTCTTTTGTCAGTACTACTCCCCCCCACACCATATTTATTTCCACCCTGCTACCACGGTCAGAAGAAACGAAGCAGGTGTTACTGTCCTACGTGTATTCACTGATAGCACAGGAAGCCGCGGTGCCTGTTCCAAAAAATGAAAAGTTTCAAGGGGTATACTGCCCTCTCTTCCTTGTGCAGAAGAAAAATGGTTCATGGCTCAGTGGTAGACCTAACTTACCTAAACAAGTTTATAATATCCAAAAGATTAAAAATGGAGACTTTGTCTACCATCCAACAAGCAGTGCAGTCAGGCGATTGGCTGATTTCAATTGATTTGAAAGATGCCTATTTTCATGTGCCTGTGGAAAAATAATTCCACAAATACCTCCGGGTTCAGAGTCGGGCAAGAACATCTACAGTTCATCTGCCTCCCTTTCGGGCTGACAACCCCACCCAAGTCTTTTCGAAAGTTCTTCTGGCTGTGGTGGCCCTCATCAGTGGTACAAGCGTATCCCTTTTGCTCTATCTAGACGATCTCCTGTTACTATCCCAGGACAAGAAGCGGCTGTTGATCCACAGGGAGCAAATTATCTCTACACTGTCCGAATTCGGGTGGATCCTAAACTTGGGAAAAAAGCCACCTGGAACCAGCCCAATGTCTGGTATACTTAGGGGCCCAGTTCGACACAGTGGAAAACACCATCTCTCTCTCCCACTGGACAAGATCCCAATCATCTGAGGGAGAATCTCACAGACTCTGAGCTCCTCATGCCTAAAGGCCTCACGGTGCCTAGGAATCATCGGCACGATGGTCTCTATGACCCCCATGGTCAAATGGTCTCTTTGGAGGTTACTCCCTTTTCAAACAGGGTTCCTTGATCAATGGAATTCAGGAGAAGTCACAGTCCATTCACATATCCTCAGTGATCCTTCCCCATTTTATCCACAACTAGGAAAAAAAATGTTTTGACTAAAAATACCCTTTGAAAGAACCAAAAATAACTGATCGTATTAAAGCGGAACTTCCACTTATCCATCTCCTCCCCCTTTCTGGCACCTTTCAGGGAGAGGGGAACAGTTGCACAATAGGGAACCAGCTGTGCTGGGTTCCCTTACCAGGAATGGCAATGGCAATCGGCTGTGGTGTCGACATCGTGGGCTCCCTGCACAAGTAAGTGTCCAAATATTAAAACTGAGCAGCTGCAGTATTTGTAGCTGCTAACTATTCATTTTTCGTGGGGGGGCTGGACCTCCTCTTTAACATGTTCATGTACAATGCACCTGTAACCTAACCACATGTCTTTAAAAGTGGTTCTAAAGCCTAAATATTGCATTCTCTTTTTGCTGGGGTAGTGGGGACCACTGGCTCCCGCTGCTGTAAATCAAAGGAGTGATGAGAGGGTGGAGCCTAGTCCCGGTGTTTGTGTCTATAGACACAGACAGCTGGGCTTGGGAGCAAACATGCATGAGTGCCCCCATAGACTCTTTCTATGGGGTACGCACCGGAGGGGAGGAGCCAGGAACTCGGGCGGGGGACCCAACAAGAGGAAGTTTGGGGAGCTCTGTTCAATTCCATTGCACAGAGCATGTAAGTTTAAAATTGTTTGTTATTTAAAAAATAAAATCTTTACAGTCACTTTAAATCCTGTAAAAGTTTGTTACATGTCTGTAGCACCCTGGTGTTTAGGCAGGGTTGCTAACAAATTTAGTTTGCCAGGTAGTAATAGTCCTGGCTAATTGTTAGGAGATCCACTGATTTCCCCCTAATTCTGGAATTTTTGCACTTCTCTCTTCTGTCACTAGGTGACATTATGGCTGGTGACATTAGATAGACAAGGGCATAGCAAGGACAGATCATGAATGGATGGGGTGTCTCAGCCAATAGGCAAGGGTTTCTTTAAGTCCATTGGCCTGCTGGTAGAGCCTATTTATTTGGGTGGAGTCAGGTGATCGGTGTTCTGTGCCACCTGAATGGCTGTCTGGGTGGACGTGTGTTATGTCACCCCCCCCCCCCCCCGGCTGCTAGGCCGGAAGCCTACGGCCTATCCCGGGGACACCTGGCTGCTAGGCTGCCTGAGGGCTATCCAGGAGCAGGAGAAGCAGTGTAGGGTTGGGACTGCAGGATTGGAGTCCAACCGAGTTGCGAAAGTTCAGCCAGACGGGGAACCAGTTGTGGTCGGAGGTAGAGGGGAAGCTATCGCCACAAAGGGACCATCCACCTTGTTACCAGAGACTACTGTGAGTAAGCTGAAGCAAGTACCTGAGCAGTCTTCTCACCAGCCGGGGATGGTGAAGAAGTGGGAACACATCAGCAAGTGACAAGCTAGGGACCCCGCAGGATAGCAGGGAGTGACGCTTGAGGAGTATACAGCTGTATAAATGACAATGGTCCCAAAAATGTGTCAAAAATGTCTGATGTGTCCATAATGTCACAGTCACGATAAAAATCTCTGATCGCCGCCATTACTATTAAAAAAAAAATTATTAATAAAAATTCCATAAAACTATCCCCTATTTTGTAAATGCTATAACTTTTGCGCAAACCAATCAATAAATGCTTATTGTGATTTTTTTTTTTTTTTTACTAAAAATATGTAGAAGAATACGTATCGGCCTCAACTGAGGAAAAAAATGTATATATTTTTTGGGGGTATTTATTATAGCAAAATGTAAAAATAATGTGTTTTTTTTTCAAAATTGTCACTCTTTTTTTGTTTATAGTGAAAGAAAATAAAAACCGCAGGGGTGATCAAATACCACCAAAAGAAAGCTCTATGTGTGTGAAAAAAAGGACGACAATTTTGTTTGGGAGCCACGTCGCACCACCTCGCAATTGTCAGTTAAAGTGACGCAGTGCCGAATCACAAAAAGTGCTCTGGTCAGGAAGGGGGTAAAATCTTCCGGGGCTGAAGCGGTTAAATAATGTGGTGATACATTGATGGTGTATATTAAAAAAACGTTTCCTCATTGTGTAACTGTATTTCTCCATATGTTATAATGTTGTACAGCCTGGGGCTGAGACAGTCCTGTTTGCTACACGGATATCTGTACTAACCATGTTAGGACTCTGTAGTCACATGAATTAAGGTAAACAGACAATCAATACAAATGATATATATATATATATATATATATATATATATATATATATATATATATATATATATATATATATATATATATATATATATATATATATATATATATATATATATGCTTTACACCTATTACTTGTGTACATGCAATAAAACTATTTCACAACTACCACAATCACAGTGCTATGATCGAGTAATTGTTTCATGTAGCAGCATCATAATGAATTTCATGGCACAAGATACAGAACATTCTGCCAATGTTCTTTGTACTTTTACCACATATCACAAGTAGCTTGTTGCTAATTCTGAAGTCAGAGGATTACAGGGATTGTAGAAGCGTGTGTTAGGCAATTAGTGGCATGATCCATTTTACTTGCTGTGGCAATGTCATGGTTTTACTCTGCTAAGAAGATTTGGGTATTTTCTGCAAAATCTGCTTCCCTCTGTTAGGTATGTGACATTGTGCTTATTAACCACTTCAGCCCCGGACCAATTTTCAGCCTAAGGACCAGAGGCCTTTTTACAATTTTGCACTGCACTGCTTTAACTGGTAATTGCGCGGTCATGCAATGTTGTACCCAAACGAAATTTGCGTCCTTTTCTTCCCACAAATAGAGCTTTCTTTTGATGGTATTTGATTGCCTCTGCGATTTTTATTTTTTGTGATATAAATGGAAAAAGACCGAAAATATTGATAAAAAAATATATTTTCTACTTTTTGTTATAAGAAAAATCGAATAAACTCAATTTTAGTCATACATTTAGGGCAAAATTTATTCAGCCAAATGTCTTTAGTAAAAAAAAATGTCAATAAGCGTATATTTATTGGTTTGCGCAAAAGTTATAGCGTCTACAAACTAGAACATTTTCTGGAATTTACACAGCTTTTAATTTATGACTGCCTATCTCATTTCTTGAGGTGCTAAAATAGCAGGGCAGTACAACCCCCCCCAAATGACCCCATTTTGGAAAGTAGACACCCCAAGGAAATTGCTGAGGGGCATGTTGAGCCCATTGAATATTTTTTTTTTGTCCCAAGTGATTGAATAATGACACAAAAAAAAAGTTTACAAAAAGTTGTCACTAAATGATATATTGCTCACACATGCCATAGTTATATGTGGAATTGCACCCCAAAATATATTCTGCTGCTTCTCCCGAGTACGGGGATACCACATATGTGGGACTTTTTGGGAGTCTAGCCGCGTACGGCACCCCGAAATCCAATCACTGCCTTCAGGATTTCTAAGGGTGCAAATTTTTGATTTCACTCCTCACTACCTATCACAGTTTCGAAGGCCATAAAATGCCAAAATAACACAAAACCCCCCCAAATGACCCCATTTTGGAAAGTAGACACCCCAAGGAAATTGCTGAGGGGCATGTTGAGCCCATTCAATATTTTTTTTTGTCCCAAGTGATTGAATAATGACACAAAAAAAAAAAAAGTTTACAAAAAGTTGTCACTAAATGATATATTGCTAACACATGCCATAGTTATATGTGGAAATGCACCCCAAAATATATTCTGCTGCTTCTCCTGAGTACGGGAATACCACATATGTGGGACTTTTTGGGAGTCTAGCTGCGTACGGCACCCCGAAAACCAATCACTGCCTTCAGGGTTTCTAAGGGTGCAAATTTTTGATTTCACTCCTCACTACCTATCACAGTTTCAAAGGCCATAAAATGCCAAAATAACACAAAATCCCCCCAAATGACCCCATTTTGGAAAGTAGACACCCAAAGCTATTTACTGAGAGGCATGTTGAGTCCATTAAATATTTTATATTTTGCCACAAGTTGCAGGAATATTAAAAAAAAATTTTTTGCACAAAGTTGTCACTAAATGATATATTGCTCACACATGTTATGGGCATAAGTGAAATTACACCCCAAAATAAATTCTGCTGCTTCTCCTGAGTACAGGGATACCACATGTGGGGGACTTTTTGGGAGCCTAGCCACGTACGGGACCCCGAAAACCAAGCACTGCCTAAAACGCTACCAGAAAAAACTGTTAGCGATCGCAGGGATTAGGCCTGACACTGCGATCGCTGTAGTTATGTGTTTAGTGTTTTGTAAGTGATAGCGATCGATCGATACTGCACTTGGGTGGGCTGGGCGGAGGGGTAAAACGCAGGTGCTAGCTGGTATCTGGGCTGATCCCGCTAACAATGCGTTTTTTTGGAACCCTAAACTGCTGGGGACGCTAGTATAGATCTGATCAGATCAGATATTGATCTGTTCAGATTCTATACCACTACGGGAGGTGTATGCTTTGCGCGTGGGTGTTAGCGGTACTGGCACTAACCTAGCGCTGCCTGGGGCGACGCAGACCCTGACCCTAAAACCTAATTGATATCACCCGCCGGGTGATCGGGGGTTAAACCTTTATTGGGTAATAAATGGTGGGTGCCCTGATGCTATAAAAAGCAAACTAACTAACCAGAGTCACCCGTAACACTTATACGGTGATCACTGGTGAAAGGGTTAACTAGGGGCAATCGGGGGTTCAAATTTTTTTTAGGTAGTATATGGAGGTCCCTTATATATATATATATAAAAACCTGTATAAAAACCTGTCGGGGAACCTAAATAACTAACTGGCTAACCAGCGTCACCAGTGACACTTATTCGGTGATCGCTGGTGAAAGGGTTAACTGGGGCAATCAGGGGGTTAAAACCATTATTGGGTAGTATATGGGGGTACCTAGCGCTATAAAAATCTGGCGGTGAACCTAAAAAAATAACTAGCTACCTAGCGACACTAATGCAGCGATCAGAAAAATTATCGCTTAGTGACACTGGCAAAAGGGGGTGAAAGGGTTAACTAGGGGCAATCAGGGGGTTAAAACCATTATTGGGTAGTATATCGGGGTACCTAGCGCTATAAAAACCTGGCAGTGAACCTAAAAAAATAACTAGCTACTTAGCGGCACCAGTGACACTAATGCAGCGATCAGAAAAACGATCGCTTAGTGACACTGGCAAAAGGGGGTGACAGGGTTAACTAGGGGCAATCAGGGGGTTAAAACCATTATTGGGTAGTATGTCTGGGTACCTAGCACTATAAAAACCTGGCGGTGAACCTAAAAAAATAACTAGCTACCTAACGACACTAGCGACACTAATGCAGCGATCAGAAAAATTATCGCTTAGTGACACTGGCAAAAGGGGTGAAAGGGTTAATTAGGGGCAATCAGAGGGTTAAAACCATTATTGGGTAGTATATCGGGGTACCTAGCGCTATAAAAACCTGGCGGTGAACCTTAAAAAAAAACTAGCTACCTAGCGACACTAATGCAGCGATCAGAAAAACGATCGCTTAGTGACACTGGCAAAAGGGGGTGAAACGGTTAACTCTAAGGGCAATCAGGGGGTTAAACCTTTATTGGGGGGTGGTAGGGGGCTACCCTGGACCTAACACTAACTGCCCTGACAGTTTTTACTTTTACAACTGACACTGAATGCAGTGATCAGTAAATAAATGATCACTGCAATCAGTGACACTGTGACTGGGCGGGCGGGTGATCGGGGGGGGGGGGGGTTTGTGTGCCTGTGTGTGCCTACATGTCAGTGTAGTGTTGGTGCACACTTACTTTTAGTCTTCTCCTCGTAGTCCGGTCAAAAAGACCGCCCCGAGGAGAATGACATCACTTCCTCCCTGCCTGTGTATACAATACACAGTGGGAGGAAGCTTCTCATTCGCCAGGAGCAATCGAGAGGGGATGGCCAGAAACCAATGGCCATCCCCTCATCCCGGATCGCTCCTGAAGCGAAACGGACCGCCGCATCCAGCGGGAGGGGTTCCGATCGGACCCCCCACCCGCTGGAAGGCAAGCACGTACATGGACGTGCTTGTGCCTGTACATGCCATTGTGATGACGTACAATGGCACGCGGTGGTCGTTAAGTGGTTAAGGAAAGTTTTCCTGCACAGTATTTATAATTAAGTCATTTTTAGCAATGATATTTTTAAGATACATATTTAATCTATTATGACCACAGTCTAAAAAATATGAAAATATATTCACCAGACATGTAATCATGCAAAATAGTTATATATATATTGGTTGACATAAACAAACGTTACATAAAATATTAAATAGCGATTGCGTTACATAAAATCTTAAACACAGATTGCGTTACATAAAATCTTGACTATCAATAGAAACACCCGTTAAATTGGAGTGTAGTACCTTTGATGTGATACAACAGTGACAAACTTCCCTGTAGAATCAATAACCTTGTAAAATGACAATTAGACAGAACGTCTATATTTCACAAATATATTGCAGGTAAGTAAGTGGTTAACAGCGTGAAATAAACTCAGGCATTTGTTATGTCATAAAATGGAAACTATGCAAAATGAAAAACATATATTGAAAATTGAATCTTTAGAGAAAAATCTACAAGGCGGTTATTGATTCGGGAGAAAAATCATCAATTGTGTAATACTAAATAAATCAATATTTTAGAGAACACAAATTAATATGAAATAAAATCAACATGACATAATTACCCTTTCCAAAATGGCTACTGGTTTGAATTGCTGGTTACCAGAGTTTTTAGAATGGCTGCCATATCTTTCAAGATGGATACTCTTAAAGAGGAATTACTTCTTGAAACCTCCAAGTTCTAAAGCATAAGGTGTTTAGGAGTAGATGAATGGTATATGTGTCTGCATGTATGATTGATGGTAATTAGGTGTTTCTGAATGTTGAGTCTCCCTTCATGGCATCTCTTCTTCCTCTAAATACCATCTCAGACAATAAGATCATAAAATTATAATAGGCTCAGCCCAAAAGGTATGGCTTCTTTTTCATTGGTTAAAGAAATTTAATAATTTACTTTTTAGTGAGTTTCAGGTAATATCACCTACAACCACTAGGCAAGTCCGAGAGCAGAAAAATGTGTTCTGAACTATCTTTTAACCACTTGCGGACCAGCCCCCGCAGTTTTACTGCGGCAGGTTGGCTTTGCTGCGCGAAATCACGCTATATTACGTGATCTCGCAATGTTTGCATAGCAAGCGCTCATGCCCACCGCAAACTACGTGAGTCCGACTGTGGGTCCCGCGGACTTGATGTTCGCTGGGATACCTTCGATCGTCTCACGGAGAGGAAGAATGGGGAATGCTAATGTAACAACACTGATCACCGCTCCCGATTACAGGGAGCTGTGATCAGTGTCAGTGTCACTAGGCAGAATGGGGAAATGCTTGTTTACATTAGCATTCCCCGTTCTTCCTCTCCGTGAGACGATCGCGGGTATCCCCGCGGACATCAGTGTTGTGTCACAGCTAGCCCATCCACCATGGTGGTGTCCCTCCAAGCCGAGAGCACACCCGGACACTTTGAATCCTCCCTTAGTTACTGTGCCTCGGACCAGCAGGTTCTGAGACTCTGGAACAGACGGATCCATACCCCAGACCAGGCAGGTCCATCAGGGGCCACCAACAGGAACATGTCGCGGGATGTCAAACACCCCATGACCAGGACCCCTCATGGGGCTACCCCGGTCCTGGAACCAGAACAAACCACACGGGTCTCACGAACACCTCTCCCGAACCACGTGACCCACACCCTTAAGTACCCCCTTCCCAGACTCCTCAACGGGCCCCGGCACTCCTACTGTTTGTCTCCGAGAAGGGCGATACCCAAACATCCAACCAGATCTGGTTCTGGCCTGTCATGTGCACCTCACCGTCCACATGACCAGGCAGAATTTCCAAACACAGCCTGGACAGACTGGCGTTAAGGCCCACCTACACAATCAATCCTCAGAACCTTTATTGTTCTGAGACAAAAACTAAATTTACATGCGTATGACATTTTGTCCAAAATGTCATCCGCTACACTAGGATACACTTAACCCCTGCAGCACCCCCTCCTGGTTAACCCCTTCACTGCCAGTGACATTTTTACAGTAATCAATGCAACATTATAGCACTGATCGCTCTATTAATGCCATTGGTCCCAAAAATGTGTCAAAATTGTCCGATGTGTCCGCCATAATATCGCAGTCATGATAAAAATCGCTGATCGCCGAAAAAAAAAAAAGATTAATAAAAATGGCATAAAACTATTCCCTATTTTGTGGAAGCTATAACTTTTGCGCAAACCAATCAATAAACGCTTATTGCCATAATTTTTACCAAAAATATGTAGAAGAATACGTATCAGCCTAAACTGTGGAAAAAAAATGTTTTATAGATTTTTTGGGGATATTTATTATAGCAAAAAGTAAAAAATATTGCTTCATTTTCAAAATTGTCACTCTTTTTTTGTTTATAGCGCAAAAAATAAAAACCGCAGAGGTGAACAAATACCACCAAAAGAAAGCTCTATTTGTGGGGAAAAAAAGGATGTAAATTTTCTTTGGGAGCCATGTCGTACAACTGCGCAGTTAAAGCAACGCTGTGCCAAATCGCAAAAAGTGTATCGCGGTGAGAAGAATATATATATCTTTAAGTATTCTGGTAACCGGTCTAATATAGAATACACTCAGTATAATTTTGATTAATCACTATTACATAAAATGGTGTTTTATATATTATGTAAAGACTGGTCTATCTAGGTCTATCTAGGAAAGTCACATGTTATATATATATATTAATCAATATCACATAAAATGATTATCTATATGGATAAATGTATAATTCTGGTATATCCAATGAATATTTATATATTATATATAAAGACACATGTTATGTGTACATTTTTATACAGATATTACCATGGTTCATATGTCTTTCATAATACTGATTGGCATCTTAAACAATTCTACTTATTTGTCCTAAATCCCAACATTTATATTTTTACCTTATAACAGATGTATTTTAAACATAATACTGACTGCCCCGTTTAGAGTGAACTTTGGACAGACTCAATGGATATTTATAGATAGATTAGCTATCTACACAGCTCCTAAAATCAAACACAATAGATTTAGCAGGACAAGGGTGTTTTTTTATATGATAATAGTCTGTATAACCCTTTTTTCTATGGCTGTGTTTGTCGGTTTTATTTACCCTGTATAAAAAAGGGTGTATAATAATGGCCTGCAATACATCACTCAGCGCCAAATAGGCTTTACTGTCCTCCAGTAGTATAAAAATCAATATGACAAACCTCACATTCACTTCGCAGTGTATTAGAGTAATTCTAAGAAACTATTTAAAAAGATAAAAAATTAAAAAATTGGTATAAAAAGAAAACAGTCCAATTACTTTATTGATCAGATACTATAACAGCATTAATATTAAAATGAAGAATGTGTGGCCAACACCACATCAAATATGTGCAGTGATGATAGAAGAAACAGTTCAAAACATCATGTGATCATCAACAGTTGTCATATTGTCTACCTTCCACCAAAATTCAGAATTTCACCTCATGAAGCACACTCCCCCGGGGGGTTAAACTCACCAGAATACTCTAATGAATCAGCCTTAAAATAAGTGTAACTGAATCCTCACCATCCCAGGAGGTCAAACGGTGTATGGGCTCCAAAAAACGTCATAAAACACAAGGAAGTGCACATAGCATAATCCTGCTTATTAAATGAATTCCCAGTACACAAGAACACCCCCCCCCCCTTATATCTAACTACATACATAATATAACAGTCAATAAAGCAGTGCATGACCGAATCAAATGCTATCACCGATCTGCCGTCCAAAGATCGAGCGTGTATCTCTTTGCAGACCCTGCTTTTACTTCCTGGTATGGGGCGTCTGGCGGTGGAACGCACGTATCAATTCCAATATGTTGTGTGGGTCATGCCCTTAGTCATATCCAAATTCAACAGAGGGTGTGACCACACGACATCATGATAATAATAATTGGGCCCTTAATTGGGCTTTATGCCAAAGGGATGATATACCGCACAACCAGAAGGTCTTCCTACAGAGTGCCCTTGAGATTTCTGTTTGGGCCACAACTATTTTTGGTATAGTGGAAACTTTTACTCCCAGAAATGGGGCATTGCCCCAAATATAGGTGACCTATTTATGGGAGAGTGGGAGGACAAAATAATGTTTTCTGTGGGGAGGGGATCAACTGCTCCTATATAGAAGATACATAGATGATCTCTTTCTTATTTGGTCAGGAATGGTAACATCTCTGCAGGAGTTTTTATAAGGATTAAATTGTAACACCAATAATAGATTAAAGATTATTAATTAAATATTAGATTGACAAGCAAATTCAGTAAAAGTGACATTCATTTTTTAGATGTTAACATCTATAGACAAGGGAATAAATTAGGTACTAAAGTATATTTTAAGCCAACAGACTCTAACAGTTATCTACCTATTCAGAGTGGACACCACCCTATGTGGTTAAAAAATATCCCTAAGGGTCAACTAACCAGAGTGAGGAGAAACTGTTCAAATGATGTAGATTATTTCTCTCAAGCTCTGATTATTAAGAAACAATTAGTAGAAAGGGGCTATTGTGAAGAGAATCTGGACCGTATAATCGAGCGTTTAGCTGCACTTCCAAGAGACGGCTATCTGAGTAATGCGATTCATCTACCAGATACCACTAATCAGGAATGGAGCTTCATTTCGGGCTTTCACTCCCAATATAAGGAAATTGAGGAATCTTTCTCAAGTCATTGGCATGTTCTGCTTATGGATAGGGTACTTAAACCATCACTCCCATCCAAGCCTGGGTTTATTTATAGAAAGGCTCCTAATTATGCGGATAAAATAGTAAAAAAAGTGATTGATCCCCAACCAGACTCCCCTCCTTCTGGGATAGGGATCGTTTTTTCGCATGTAGGAAATTCTGTGCATGTAAAGAAATGAATAGACCAATGAGAGCTCTTGATAGGTTTATGTCCACTTCTAATAATAAAGAGTTTAGAATTAAGGAGTTTATTACATACAATACTCCATATGTCGTTTACGCCCTACAGTGCCCATGTGGGTTGATCTATATAATATATACAAAAATATGCAGCGCTACCCCACTTCCTCAAAATTCAAAAATAAAACAATGACCCTGATGCAGAAAAAAATGTACAAATCAACAAACAATAAATTAACTATTTAGATTGATAAATACAATAAAATTCAAAGTGCATAGTGAATCAATTAAAAATATATAGATATAAAATCAAAGTGCAGTGTAGTCCTTACAGTCCACACAAATGATTAGTGCAATATAGTGTCCAAATAGCAGCAATAATCATAAAAGTGCAAAAATGTGCAAATGGTGCAAAGACCATACAAGAAATCGGTGCAATGTAAGTCCAAAAAGCTGTGATCATATAATCAATCCATATGGTGAAAAGAAAAGATGCTCCAAACAAACTGCTCAAAAAGAACGTGACAGTCCACCAATCCTTCAGTGCTTAAGCTCGTGCACCATCTATTTCCCCCAGCCTCTCACCTCCAATGGAGACCATTAATGGTCAATTCCAGCGTAATGTATGTGTCTCACTGGCTGCTTTATCCTCTCCTCGTAGTGTTAGCCCATCAATGTATAGGTCCACCAGACATAAACCGGGTAATAGAGAACACAAGAAGGGGGGCTCCCATGTGTAGAACGTTTTTAAAACACTTTATTAAAAAATATCCACACTTACAGTTAAGTTGAACAGCTAGCAAATGGTAAACACAGGAACCTCCGGTCTCGGCCGTGGCCAGAAGTGACGATCGTGACACCTGGTTCCTCCCTGACGCGTTGCGTCACAGACACGTGACTTTTTCAAAGGGTGAAAAATGATCTATATAGGCCACACAAAGAGACTATTAAAAACAGATTGCAGAACATATAGCCAATATTAAATTAGGTTTTAAAGACCATAATTTTAAGATTCACCACAGTCAAGATCCTTTGGAGTTAAAATTTTGGTGTATTGACCATTTAAAACCAAGCATGAGACCCAGTGAATTTTTTTGGTGGATACGCTAATGCACAAAGAATTAAATGTCGATTTAGATATACATTTTTTATAAGTCACTATTCATTTTATATATTTGTAATTGATTATTATTTAAATTATGAATTATCTTATATGAGTTTTGAATCCCCTCTGATGAAGTTTTCTATATAGACATAGTTTTAATATATTTTAATGAATTTAATACTGTGTAATTTTATAAGGAATTTATTGGATTATTTTATATACAGATATTTTAATATATGATTTATGTCTTTTTTTAAATATATATATATATATTTGTTAATGGGATATTGGAATTTATATATATATATATATTTTTTTTTGTTCCCATGGAGGTTTTCTTAATTGCACCCTTATTTTTAATATTTTGATTAATCCGTCATCTTTATATTTATGTTATACTAAGGCGTAAGCATTTAGAGTGTTTGGGTTACATACGATTCACTGCCATTTTTTATTATTATTATACAGGATTTATATAGCGCCGACAGTTTACGCATCGCTTGACAACATTAGGGCAGTACAATTACAATACAATTCAATACAGGGGGGAATCAGAGGGCCCTGCTCGTTAGAGCTTACAATCTAGGAGGGAGGGTCAAGTTATACAATTGCTGTGGGGTGTGAGCTAATGGAGAAAATAGTGCAGTTGTTAGATGAAGGCAGGATAGGCTTCTCTGAAGAGGAAAGTTTTCAGGGATCACCTAAAAGTGGATAAATTTGGAGACAGTCTGACAGATTGGGGTAGCGAATTCCAAAGGATGGGCGAGGCTCAGGAGAGGTCCTGGAGGCGGATATGGGAGGTGGTGATGAGGGAGCTAGAGAGCAGGAGGTCTTGGGAGGAACGAAGAGGGCAATTAGGTTGGTATTTTGAGACTAGGCTAGTGATGTAGCTGGGGGCAGAGTTGTGGATGGCTTTGTAACTTAATGTTTGTATTTTGAATTGAATCCATTGGGCAAGTGGCAGCCAATGGAGGGATTGGCAGAGAGGGGTAGCAGACACTGAGCAGTTTGTAAGGTGGATGAGTCTGGCAGCAGCATTCATGATGGACTGAAGGGGGGATAGTCTATTTAAAGGTAAGCCAATGAGGAGGGAGTTGCAGTAGTCAAGGCGAGAGATAACCAGGGAGTGAATCAGGAGCTTTGTGGTTTCCTTGGTTAGAAAGGGACGTAGCTTGGAGATGTTGCGGAGGTTGAGGTGGCAAGCTTTGGAAAGTGATTGGATATGGGGCCGAATGAAGAGTTCAGAGTCCAGGATAACACCTAGAACCTTGGCATGTGGGGATGGGTGAATGGTTGTGCCATTGCTCTTGACAGAGAAGTCAGGGGAAGAGGCACATGGGGGGAAGAAATAAATGTTTTAATTGTTAAACCTCTGATTTTAGTTAGGCTTTATTTGTGCAGCGATATGTATTGTCCCGCTTATCTGTGTGTATCAGGCCGGCGGTGTATATTCTTGCCATATTAACAAGCACCTGTCATGTGTGGCGGGCGGCGTTTAATTGGCTGGTGCACCAGAAGTCAGGGGATATAAGCTCATCATGATGTCGTGTGGTTACGCCCTCTGTTGAAGTCGTATATGACGAAACGCGTAAGAATGTGAAAAAAGTAAAAAAAGTGACAAGTGACACGTACACTCCACCGTCAGCCGGCCCCATACCAGGAAGTCATTGCGGTGTCTGTAAAGAGACACGTGCTCGATCTTCGGATGGCAGAACAGTGATAGCATTCGATTCGGTCACTCTGTTTTATTGTGACTGTTATATTATGTAGTTAGATATAAGGGGGGTTTTCTTGTGTACTGGGAATTTGTTTAACCACTTTCAGACCGGACCATTTTGCTGGTCAATAACCAGAGGTCTTTTTACAATTTGGCACTGCGCTGCTTTAACTGGTAATTGCGCGGTCATGCAATGTTGTACCCAAACAAAATTTGCGTCCTTTTCTTCCCACAAATAGAGCTTTCTTTTGATGGTATTTGATTGCCTCTGCGATTTTTATTTTTTGCGATATAAACGTAAAAAGACCGCAAATTTTGAAAAAAAATGATATTTTCTACTTTTTGTTATTAGAAAAATCCAATAAACTCAATTTTAGTCATACATTTAGGCCAAAATGTATTCAGCCACATGTCTTTGGTAAAAAAAAAAGTCAATAACTGTATATTTATTGGTTTGCGCAAAAGTTGCCACATCTACAAACTAAGGTACGTTTTCTGGAATTTACGCAGCTTTTAGTTTACGACTGCCTATCTCATTTCTTGAGGTGCTAAAATGGCAGGGCAGTACAAAACCCCCCCAAATGACCCCATTTTGGAAAGTAGACCCCCTAAGGAAATTGATAAGTGGCATGTTGAGCCCATTGAATATTTTATTTTTTTGCCTCAAGCGATTGAATAATGACAAAAAAAAAATTTTTTTTTTTTTTTTTTTACACAAAGTTGTCACTAAATGATATATTGCTCACACATGCTATGGGCATATGTGAAATGACACCCCAAAATAAATTCTGCTGCTTCTCCTGAGTACAGGGATACCACATGTGGGGGACTTTTTGGGAGCCTAGCCACGTACGGGACCCCGAAAACCAAGCACTGCCTAAAACGCTACCAGAAAAAACTGTTAGCGATCGCAGGGATTAGGCCTGACACTGCGATCGCTGTAGTTATGTGTTTAGTGTTTTGTAAGTGATAGCGATCGATCGATACTGCACTTGGGTGGGCTGGGCGGAGGGGTAAAACGCAGGTGCTAGCAGGTATCTGGGCTGATCCCGCTAACAATGCGTTTTTTTGGAACCCTAAACTGCTGGGGACGCTAGTATAGATCTGATCAGATCAGATATTGATCTGTTCAGATTCTATACCACTACGGGAGGTGTATGCTTTGCGCGTGGGTGTTAGCGGTACTGGCACTAACCTAGCGCTGCCTGGGGCGATGCAGACCCTGACCCTAAAACCTAATTGATATCACCCGCCGGGTGATCGGGGGTTAAACCTTTATTGGGTAATAAATGGGGGTACCACATATGTGGGACTTTTTGGGAGCCTAGCCGCGTATGGGGCCCCGAAAACCAAGCACTGCCTTCAGGCTTTCTAAGGGCGTAAATTTTTGATTTCACTTCTCACTACCTATTACAGTTTTGAAGGCCATAAAATGCCAAGATGGCACAAAACCCCCACAAATTACCCCATTTTAGAAAGTAGACATCCCAAGCTATTTGCTGAGAGGCATGATGAGTCCATGGAATATTTTATATTTTGCCACAAGTTGCGGGAAAATTACAAACTTTAATTTTTTTTAATTTTTTTTTCACAAAGTTGTCACTAAATGATATATTGCTCACACATGCTATGGGCATATGTGAAATGACACCCCAAAATAAATTCTGCTGCTTCTCCTGAGTACGGGGATACCACATGTGTGGGATTTTTTGGGAGCCTAGCCGCGTACGGGGCCCCGAAAGCCAAGCACCGCCTTCAGGCTTTCAAAGGGCGTTACAGTTTTGAAGGCCATAAAATGCCAAGATGGCACAAACCCCCCCCAAATGACCCCATTTTGGAAAGTAGACACCCCTAAATTTAGGGGTACACTAGTGAGACTAGGTAATAAATGGCGGGTGCCCTGAAACTATAAAAAAATAACTAACCAACCAGCGTCACCTGTAATAGTTATATGGTGATCACTGGTGAAAGGGTTAACTAGGGGGCAATCAGGGGGCTTCATGCGGTAGTATATGGGGGTCCCTGGCACTATAAAAAGCTGCGGCGAACCTAAATACCTACCTGCCTAACTAGCGTCACCTGTGACACTAATACAGCGATCAGAAAAACGATCGCTTATTAGGCTGGGTTCACACTGGAGCGATGCGGGAATGCCACGAATCCGCGGCGGGTTCCCGCATCGCATGCCTCCCGGCGGCAGTTCACACTGCCCTATGCGAACTGCTGGGAGTGTCAGTGAAATGTTAATGACACCCCCAGATCAGTTCGCATATCGCAGTGCGATCTGCAAACTCGGATCGCATGGTGTGAACACCCATGCGATCCGATTCTGCTGCGGACCAAAAAAAGGGTCCCGTGCGAATTTGCAGCGGGTGCGGCGCGAATTCAGCCATACTATCTGTATGGCTGAACTCGAATCGCACAGAGATCGGATGTGATTTGCACTGCAGTGCGGTGCGAATCACATTCGTTCTCATAAACCGCTGCAATGTGAACCCAGCCTTAGTGACACTGGCGACGGGGGGAGATCACGGGGTTAAACCTTTATTGGGGGGGTTAGGGGGGTACCTTAGAACTAAAGGGTGCTAACCCTAACTGCCCTAACAGTTATTACAGTCACAAATGACACCAATGCAAAAAAAAAAAAAAAAAAAATGACATTGGTGTCACTGTGACTGGGGGGCAGGGGTAATTGGGGGGGTGATCGGGGGGGGTGTGAGTGTGCCTGGCATGTTCTACTGTGTAGTGTCGTGTTGGTGCAACTCACCGATCCTCTCTCCTCGGTGCCGGAACGAAAAATACCGACACGGAGGAGAGATTACATCACTTCCTCTCCTGTGTTTACATTACAGGAGAGGAAGTGATGTCACGGAGCATTTTCATTCGTCGGGAGCGATCGCGAGGGGGTGGCCATGAATGAATGGCCGCCCCCTCATCCCGGATCGCTCCCGAACGAATACCGACCGCCGCAGGCACCGGGGGGGGACCCGATCGGGAAGGCAGGGACGTACAGGTACGCCCATATGCCTGCCCGTGCCATTCTGTCGACGTACATCGTCGTGCGGCGGTCGGCAAGTGGTTAATAAACAGGATTATGCTATGTGCATTTCCTTGTGTTTTATGATGTTTTTTGGAGCCCTTACACCGTTTGACGCCCTGGGATGGTGAGGATTCAGTGCTAACTGGTTGAGGAACACTTATTTTAGGGCTGATTCATTAGAGTATTTTGGTGAGTTTAACCCCCTGGGGGAGTGTGCTTCACAAGGTGAAATTCAGAATTTTGGTGGAAGGTGCACACTATGACAACCGTTGATGATCACCTATGATGTTTTGAACTGTTTCTTCTATCATCACTGCACATAAAGATTTTTGATGTGGTGTTGGCCACATGTTATTCATTTTAATATTAGCGCTGTTATAGTATCTGGTCAATACAGTAATTGGACTGTTTTCTTTTTATACAAATTTTTACATTTTGTAGGTTTTATTTACCCACCAAGATGGGTACATATCCTCTTTGCTTTGTGAAATGGGACTTTATTGTTCACGCAAGTCTGTTTCAACACACAGTTTGTAGAGTCTACAAATAGTTGATCCATTGAAAACTTGGAAAACATATGAATTCATAAAGACCTTTAATTCATCTGTCTTGAGGCCTAACTGAATTTAACATCTCTACCAGAAGATTATAAAATGTATTATTTCTTCATCATAATTACAGTGATAACGATATAGTAGATCGGTACCGTTTGTATACAAACAATGGTCTGAAGACTACCTGCAACAACCGAAGATGGAAACCCCTGCTGATCAGCAAAATAAAATAAGCATAGACACATGGAAGAGTGTTGGTTAAAAAGGACAAGGTGGTCTATTAACTGCCTCTTTTTTATTTATTTTTGGTAGTTTTTTTTTTTTTAACCTTTTGCCTGAGTATGGATCTATATTTGTTCAAGCATGTTTAAAATGATTGTAAGCAATCGAATTAAAAAAAATAATAATAACATGGTACACTTGCCTGCTCTGTGTAATGGTTTTGCACAGAGCAGCCCCAATTCTCCTTTTCTCAGGTCCCAATCTGCACTCCTGGCTCCTCACCCCCCACCTAGTGCCCCCATAGCAAGCTGCAAGTCCATAGACACACAGAGCATGGCTCAGCCCCATCCTCTCCTCACTGGCTGTGACTGACAGCGGCACATTGGCTCCCACTGCTATGTCTGAGCCAATGAGAAAGGAAAGAGCCTCTGCTCTTGTGCACATTGCTGGAACGAGATCTGGCTCAGATTAGTAATAGGGGGGCTGAAAGGGGGGGCGCTGTATTCAGAAGGTTTTTTACCTTAATGCATAAAATGCATTAAAGCAATTGTATACTGCGGCTGTTGTGTAAATAGTAATAAAAAAAACCTGCAAGGCAATGACATAATGTGCTAGTATGCCATGCATACTAGCACATTATGTCATTGCCTTGCAGGTTTTTTTTATTATTATACTAGCACATTGTGAAATACTTGGAAGCCCTCCAGTGCTATATTGCCACCGCTGAGAAGGCTGACATCCTCTGGTCCTTCTTCAGGGTTTGTGTGTTTGGGCTATGTGATTGGCCAGAGCTGCAATGACATGCGTGTGGGAGCCCTCAGTTCCAGCACGAAGCTCTAGGTATGCTGGACCTTCAGAGCGCATGTGCCAGTGACGTAAGTGGCTGCATGCAGGGTGAGTATCTCCTAAATGGTGCATGTTTAGGAGATATTCATTTTACCTACAGGTAAGCCTTTTTATAGGCTTATCTGTAGGCAAAAATAACCAAGCAGAGTTTACTACTGCTTTAAGGTAAAAAAACAAAAAACAAAAACCTTCTACCTCTAGAAACACTCACTATCTGTGCTGGAAGTTTGTTCAAAGCAGCAACTACTCTTTCAGTAAAATAAGACTTTCCTTTCCAACTGCTGGTTTGAGATCATGTCCCTGTGTTCTTGATCTTAGCTTTTTCAGCCCTTCTGATCCACATTCACACCTCTTATATATTTCAAGGTTTCAGTCATGTTCATCCTTTCCTTTTTTGTTGTAATTTCCTGCAGTCTCTCCTAATATGGTTTATTCCTCAGACATTTTTGTTTCCCATCCCTGGACTCGTTCTCTCTTATCAATATCTTTTGGTAAGTGAGTTCTTCAGGGTCCCTGATAGGGTGGACATGTAGCTCAAGGACAAGGAGTGGCATGAGACCTTTGCTGGTCTGCAGGATGCTGGTACAGGTGAATGGGAGCCACATGTCCGTGATGTGTACACTCCCTCTGGAGGATGACTGATAGGGAACAGTACGGGACCAGCAGGCAAGTGCGTACAAGTGGAAGTGCAGGCAGGTAAGCAGAAGACATGCAGGAGCTCCGGTTTGGATTGAAGTTAGGCTGGCTGGGTCAGAAGCTGGTGGGCAGATTGATACATAATCAGTAGCAGGTGTGAGGTCCGGTTCCAGGCCAGAGTCGGTATCAGACAGGCAGAACTGGAGCAAAAGATGCAGGCAGAAGCATGGTCATGTAGCAAGGTCATCAATCCAAATGACAACATACAAAGGATTTGGGGACAGCTAATGCCACCAGTCTTTAAAACATAGTATGTAGAGGATTTTTAACCTCTAACCTTTGACCTGGGCCTGTAAGAAAAAAGAAACAAAAAAACAAGTAAACATGATATGCCAGCAGCATAAGGAATAAAAATAGTCAATGTTGATTGAGAGCACAATTGTGCACAACCTATTGCATTAGGATGTGCACCCCAAACTCAAACACACATGACTTTTTCTGCAGCCTCAGCTGCACTGGACAGTGAATGAATGGAACATGCATTGTGCTGAGCGGCTTCCTGTTCATTCACAAACTGAAGCATAGTAAACACTTTATTATGCTTCAGCTATGATTAAACACAGTGAGTGTGTTCACTGTGCTCATTTAGAAAAGAAAGGGGCCTGGTATATTACACATTGATTAGCCCCTTCCCCCACCCTCCATCCTGAAACATCTGCAGCAGCAGCTGGGGGGAGAGGAGGGAAGCCAGCAGCACTGAGATGAGGGTGGCGGCAACATGGGAGGTGTAGCCAAAAATCAGCACCACACAGAATGATTAGGGCATGCCCAGGCACACCTGGCTCACCCCCTGCGCACGCCTATAATTGAGAGAGTGAAGTTCCGATTTAAAATCAGATGTGGATAATGAAGACTCAGGCCGCGTACACACGGGTGGATTGTCTGTCCAACTTAGTCCGCTGAACCGTGTTTCAGCGGACAATCCGCTCGTGTGTGAGCTTCAGCGGACTTTTTCAGCGGACAGTCTGACGGACTTTGTCTTTCGGAATTTCCGTAATTTTGTCCGTCCAAACTTGGTTTTGTCCGTCCAAACTTGGTTTCAGCGGACAGTCCGCTCGTGTGTAGGCAAGTTGGACGGACTAAGTATGGCGCATGCTCAGAAAGGATTTACACGGCCGAAGGTTGCATTGCAGTGTATTGGACGTCGTTTTTCTAGTCCCGTCGTACGTGCTGTACACGTCATCGCGCAAGTTTTCAGCGGACTGTCTGTTCATCGTGTGTGGTCAAGTCCGTTCATTCAAAATTTGGATGGACTGTCTGTCGGATTGTCTGACGAACTTAGTTGGGCAGACAATCCGCCCGTGTGTACGCGGCCTCAGATTTCTATGCCTAAATAGAGCAGGGCCTCCCACACTTATAAATGATTATATCCCTTTGAAGGAAACACATGGCACTAATTTACCATAATTTAGGAATCCCAGAGGTTCACATATATTTGTTATTTAGCAAATATGTAACTTTAAATAATTTCCCTAAATTATAAATGAACAAATATAATATGTTTAACTTCTTTGTTTAATAAATCTACGTTATCTAGCGTGTGATACACAGGTCATGTTTTGGGTTGTATTTATGCAAAAATATAGGAAATTCAGGGTTCACAGCCTTGAATGCACCAATGTGCATGTCTGTCAACATAGCTAGTGAGAAGAAGTAAAGAGTACTATGCTGTGAATTACTTTACTGTACTGCACTTTCACTCTCATTAAAAGGGCTGAATTGCTGGGCGAGCCTCAAAAACACAATACAATAAAGGAGTTCTTTTCCTCCCACACAACAATTTTACCCAGCTCACAACACTGATCACACACCACTCTGCACAACCAAGTCTAGTTTTTTAACAACTAGCCATGTCGAGTGGAAAAAAAAAAAGCCTGTATAGGACCAGGACAATATTGCAGATGGACTCATAAAGGGACCCCTATTGTCATGAATGAACAGTGATGTAGCTGTCAGATTTGTCTGTGAAATCACCAGGAGGGGGCACAATTTGTTTCAGATTCTGTCCATTGTCCTGAAGTGCCCACAGGGATAGTTGGGTTCTATAATTTGACGGTATTGTTTTATTATTAACATTTTAGAAATTAAACATGAGCAAAATTATACAAAAAGTAATGCTTCGGAAAATTTACATCATACTGTAATATGTGGTGTAGCATGCAAAGACCATTCTACTATTTAGAAGCCTATAACTAATTATATCATCCACTTGCATGAAAAAATAAATTTGGCAAAAATGTATTTTAATAGACTTTACACACACACAATAAGTTTTCATTTTTTAAAGTCTGTAAATGCCTAAACCATCAGAAAGATTGTATAGAAGAAAACAAAACAAAAGTAATTAACAAATTAATTGAATGAAGCGTCATAAAGCTTCTAGATACATGAGTTAAAAAGTTAGCACACTATGCATTCCCATTTCTTGCCTCACTTTCTTTTTTGTATAATCTTTATTTTTGCATATGTAAAATTTTATGTAGCACTAACCCCCGAAGGAGCTGCAGGTTAGTTTTGGGCTTACCGTTACTTTCTGTTTTCCTTGTTGCACGTCTAGGGGTGCCCCGTGGTAAATGGCCCAGTAACTTGAGAGACTGACAACAGATCCACTTGAATGGATTTTATTTGCAAAACATAGACAATGAACAGTCTCTTAAATTGGGATTAGAGGGTTGGAAAGAAAATTCAGGTACTCTTAGTGTCAAAGTCAAAATGTTGAAGAACTTGCTTACTTTGACTGCATCCAGAGAATAGTGATGGCCGAACGGTTCGCCCGGCGGTCGTTTCGCGGCGAATTTCCGACTTTCGCCGTCCGCGGGTTCGAACGCCTTTTTCCGTCGTTCGCCCCGGCGGACTTACGTGTTTAATGTATACAAGAACTTTAACCTTTCGTGACACGTTTATCATGTGTTACAGGACAACCAATTGAGACATGACAGCTCATGGACACTTGGACATTCCCCCTAACCTATAAATACACCCGATCCGGTGGCCATTTTACATTCTTTCTTCTGTCACTGTAGGGAAAGGATCCTGTGTGGAGTAGGGACAGAGAAAACGCTAGCTATTTGGTACACAAAAGTTCTTTTCAGGACTGGTATAGGTGTTAGGTCAGCAGCCTGAGTTTCTTTTGTCAGTTTAGATAAAGGGACAGAGCGCTGTATGCTGCTATTTTAGGGACAGCTCAGCCAGATTAGTCTTTCTTCATCATCATCATCATCATCATCATTAGCTGTTACTATCAGGTCCACAAAAGAGCTGTTCCAGCTAATCGTTCCAGCCTACTCTTTTTTGCCAATTTGTATAGGGACAGGCAGGAAGCAGTGTGTCAGGCAGTGAGGATAATTTTAAAGACTTGCTGTTACTATTAGTTCCACAAAGGTTCTTTTCAGGACTGGTATCAGTGGTACGGTAATAGGCTTGTACACGTATAATATTCTTTCTTCCAAATATAGAAAGAATATTATACTTGACTGCTGCCCTTCTGCTGCAGTCTGCTAATCATTCACAACTCACTTGTTCCACAAAAGTTCTTATAAGGACTGGTAACTTGGTCTGTCTAGGGTGCTACGGTACATAGGCTTGGGTGCGGTACAGTCTGCTGTTCTGTAAGGACCGCTATCGGTCCACAATAGATAGGGTTGCCGTGCACTACTGCTGACCGCTGCCCTATACTGCAGCAGTCCTTCAGCGGTATAGGGACTGACGCACAGTCTGCTAAACACTAATACACAACCTGCTTGGTCCACAAAAGTTCTTATAAGGACTGGTAACTTGGTATAGGGTGCTACGGTACATAGGCCTGAGTGCGTTACAGTCTGCTGTTCTGTAAGGACCGCTATCGGTCCACAATACATAGGGTTGACGTGCACTACTGCTGACCGCTGCCCTATACTGCAGCAGTCCTTCAGCGGTATAGGGACTGACGCACAGTCTGCTAAACACTAACACACAACCTGCTTGGTCCACAAAAGTTCTTATAAGGACTGGTAACTTGGTATAGGGTGCTACGGTACATAGGCCTGAGTGCAGTACAGTCTGCTGTTCTGTAAGGACTGCTATCGGTCCACAATACATAGGGTTGCCGTGCACTACTGCTGACCGCTGCCCTATACTGCAGCAGTCCTTCAGCGGTATAGGGACTGACGCACAGTCTGCTAAACACTAATACACAACCTGCTTGGTCCACAAAAGTTCTTATAAGGACTGGTAACTTGGTATAGGGTGCTACGGTACATAGGCCTGAGTGCGTTACAGTCTGCTGTTCTGTAAGGACCGCTATCGGTCCACAATACATAGGGTTGCCGTGCACTACTGCTGACCGCTGCCCTATACTGCAGCAGTCCTTCATTGGTATAGGGACTGACGTACAGTCTGCTAATCACTAACACACAACCTGCTTGGTCCACAAAAGTTCTTATAAGGACTGGTAACTTGGTATAGGGTGCTACGGTACATAGGCCTGAGTGCGTTACAGTCTGCTGTTCTGTAAGGACCGCTATCGGTCCACAATACATAGGGTTGCCGTGCACTACTGCTGACCGCTGCCCTATACTGCAGCAGTCCTTCATTGGTATAGGGACTGACGTACAGTCTGCTAATCACTAACACACAACCTGCTTGGTCCACAAAAGTTCTTATAAGGACTGGTAACTTGGTATAGGGTGCTACGGTACATAGGCCTGAGTGCGTTACAGTCTGCTGTTCTGTAAGGACCGCTATCGGTCCACAATACATAGGGTTGCCGTGCACTACTGCTGACCGCTGCCCTATACTGCAGCAGTCCTTCATTGGTATAGGGACTGACGTACAGTCTGCTAATCACTAACACACAACCTGCTTGGTCCACAAAAGTTCTTATAAGGACTGGTAACTTGGTATAGGGTGCTACGGTACATAGGCCTGAGTGCGTTACAGTCTGCTGTTCTGTAAGGACCGCTATCGGTCCACAATACATAGGGTTGCCGTGCACTACTGCTGACCGCTGCCCTATACTGCAGCAGTCCTTCATTGGTATAGGGACTGACGTACAGTCTGCTAATCACTAACACACAACCTGCTTGGTCCACAAAAGTTCTTATAAGGACTGGTAACTTGGTATAGGGTGCTACGGTACATAGGCCTGAGTGCGTTACAGTCTGCTGTTCTGTAAGGACCGCTATCGGTCCACAATACATAGGGTTGCCGTGCACTACTGCTGACCGCTGCCCTATACTGCAGCAGTCCTTCAGCGGTATAGGGACTGACGCACAGTCTGCTAAACACTAACACACAACCTGCTTGGTCCACAAAAGTTCTTATAAGGACTGGTAACTTGGTATAGGGTGCTACGGTACATAGGCCTGAGTGCGTTACAGTCTGCTGTTCTGTAAGGACCGCTATCGGTCCACAATACATAGGGTTGCCGTGCACTACTGCTGACCGCTGCCCTATACTGCAGCAGTCCTTCATTGGTATAGGGACTGACGTACAGTCTGCTAATCACTAACACACAACCTGCTTGGTCCACAAAAGTTCTTATAAGGACTGGTAACTTGGTATAGGGTGCTACGGTACATAGGCCTGAGTGCGTTACAGTCTGCTGTTCTGTAAGGACCGCTATCGGTCCACAATACATAGGGTTGCCGTGCACTACTGCTGACCGCTGCCCTATACTGCAGCAGTCCTTCATTGGTATAGGGACTGACGTACAGTCTGCTAATCACTAACACACAACCTGCTTGGTCCACAAAAGTTCTTATAAGGACTGGTAACTTGGTATAGGGTGCTACGGTACATAGGCCTGAGTGCGTTACAGTCTGCTGTTCTGTAAGGACCGCTATCGGTCCACAATACATAGGGTTGCCGTGCACTACTGCTGACCGCTGCCCTATACTGCAGCAGTCCTTCATTGGTATAGGGACTGACGTACAGTCTGCTAATCACTAACACACAACCTGCTTGGTCCACAAAAGTTCTTATAAGGACTGGTAACTTGGTATAGGGTGCTACGGTACATAGGCCTGAGTGCGTTACAGTCTGCTGTTCTGTAAGGACCGCTATCGGTCCACAATACATAGGGTTGCCGTGCACTACTGCTGACCGCTGCCCTATACTGCAGCAGTCCTTCAGCGGTATAGGGACTGACGTACAGTCTGCTAATCACTAACACACAACCTGCTTGGTCCACAAAAGTTCTTATAAGGACTGGTAACTTGGTATAGGGTGCTACGGTACATAGGCCTGAGTGCGTTACAGTCTGCTGTTCTGTAAGGACCGCTATCGGTCCACAATACATAGGGTTGCCGTGCACTACTGCTGACCGCTGCCCTATACTGCAGCAGTCCTTCATTGGTATAGGGACTGACGTACAGTCTGCTAATCACTAACACACAACCTGCTTGGTCCACAAAAGTTCTTATAAGGACTGGTAACTTGGTATAGGGTGCTACGGTACATAGGCCTGAGTGCAGTACAGTCTGCTGTTCTGTAAGGACCGCTATCGGTCCACAATACATAGGGTTGACGTGCACTACTGCTGACCGCTGCCCTATACTGCAGCAGTCCTTCAGCGGTATAGGGACTAAGAGTTTTGTCACAGGGTGATTTAAAAAATGACAGGCAGAGGAAGAGGCAGGCCCTTCCGCAGGGGTGGTAGGGGTAGGGCAGGAGCAACAGCCTTGAGCCAAAGTGGGAAGTTGCAGAAGGTGCGTTCAATTACTTTAAAGGACGCACCAGACTTGGTTGAGTGGCTCACTCAGCCTTATTCTTCTGCACCCTCCTCATCCTCTCGATCTGCACCCTCTTCTTCACTCTCTGCTATGTGCACCCCCAAAGACACTACCACCAACAACACCACCACCACCACATACCTTCCGCTTGAGTGCAAATGGGGGCCTTCATGCTCCAGTGTTTTAATAGGGACCCCCGTATAAAAAGCATGAGGGTCAAGGACCAGTACTGGGTGGCAACGTACTTAGATCCCCGGTACAAACACAAAATGGCGGAAATGTTACCGCCGTCGCAGAGGGCTGTCAGAATGCAGCACTTCCAGGCCTTGCTTCGAGAAATGCTGCATTCTGCTTTTGCGTGCGCTGGCAGAGGAGCAATTCCCACTCCCAGAGAAGGATTTGCGGGTACCAATCCAACAGCGCCTGCAAGAAGAGGCCGGTTTGAAGATGTGTTGGTGACTTCGGATATGAGGTCATTCTTTCAGCCGACCCATCGACAGGTGTCATCCGGATCCAGCATCAGGGAACGCCTAGACCGTCAGGTGTCCGACTACATTGGGTTAACGGCCGATGTGGACGCTCTGAGGAGTGATGAACCCCTAGACTACTGGGTGGGCAGGCTTGACCTCTGGCCAGAGCTTGCCCAATTTGCAATCGAACTGTTGGC
This sequence comes from Lithobates pipiens, assembly GCF_037356315.1. NCBI lineage: Eukaryota > Metazoa > Chordata > Amphibia > Anura > Ranidae > Lithobates > Lithobates pipiens. Next base: position 482,625,556 of record NW_027507758.1, read on the forward strand.
TTGCCCCTCATCCAGTGTCCTGTCCGAAAGGACGTTCAGCGCAGCAGGGGGGATTGTGACCGATAAGCGTACTCGCCTAGCTCACGACAGTGTTAACTACCTCACATTTCTAAAAATGAATGAGGCATGGATCTCGGAGGAATTCAACACATGTGATCAGTAGACCATGTATATGTCTATAAACAATTTTTGGAATCAAGCACACAGACCTTCTTAATTCATTTGGCTCACTTCCCTGACCCAAAAAAGCACACCGTACTATATGCCCCTACCCTCCTCTTTGAAGAGGTTGAGCGGTGTCATATTTCTACTGGGGCTGCTTATTATGAGGGGTTCCCACCATCCCTGTGCTGTGCTGACTTCCTCCTGGGTGTTCTTATTATGAGGGGCTCCCACCATCCCTGTGCTGTGCTGACTTCCTCCTGGGGGTTCTTATTATGAGGGGCTCCCACCATCCCTGTGCTGTGCTGACTTCCTCCTGGGGGTTCTTATTATGAGGGGATCACACCATCCCTGTGCTGTGCTGACTTCCTCCTGGGGCTGCTTACGGTGCTGCTGTCAGCGCTGTATGTCACGGAGCTGCTGTCAGCGCTGTATGTCACGGAGCTGCTGTCAGCGCTGTATGTCACGGAGCTGCTGTCAGCGCTGTATGTCACGGTGCTGCTGTCAGCGCTGTATGTCACGGAGCTGCTGTCAGCGCTGTATGTCACGGAGCTGCTGTCAGTGCTGTATGTCACGGAGCTGCTGTCAGCGCTGTATGTCACGGAGCTGCTGTCAGCGCTGTATGTCACGGAGCTGCTGTCAGCGCTGTATGTCACGGTGCTGCTGTCAGCGCTGTATGTCACGGAGCTGCTGTCAGCGCTGTATGTCACGGAGCTGCTGTCAGTGCTGTATGTCACGGAGCTGCTGTCAGCGCTGTATGTCACGGAGCTGCTGTCAGCGCTGTATGTCACGGAGCTGCTGTCAGCGCTGTATGTCACGGTGCTGCTGTCAGCGCTGTATGTCACGGAGCTGCTGTCAGCGCTGTATGTCACGGAGCTGCTGTCAGCGCTGTATGTCACGGAGCTGCTGTCAGCGCTGTATGTCACGGAGCTGCTGTCAGCGCTGTATGTCACGGAGCTGCTGTCAGCGCTGTATGTCACGGTGCTGATGTCAGTGCTCTGTATTACGGTGCTGCTGTCAGTGCTCTGTATCTCCTGCACCCTCTTGTTTGCCTACCCTGGTCCCTGACCTTCCCTCTCCTCCATTGCCTTCATTAGCTCCATAGTCCTGAATTGTCAGAACAATTTCCCAAATAAAAAAAAAATGCTTGTAGTTATCGATCCCAAATTCACCTCATACATGTATTATGCTATTGTCCAGGTGGTGGGACTACGTGCTACCCCCTAATAATTACCCCGTGGCCGCAAATTCGACCTAAAGGTTTGCGAAATTCGCCTCCCATTGAAGTCAATGGAGCCCGCGGCGAACGGTCGTTTTCGCGAACGTTTGTGCCCGTTCGCGTTTCGCGTTCGCGAAACGTCCCGTCGGAAGTTCGTCCATCACTACCAGAGAATAACAATTCGCAACTGGATGATCACTCTGGTTGTACAGTCCCTCTCTCACAAGGCCTAGCAGCCAACAAGGTGCTTGCTCAGGAACAAGTCTCTGCCACAGACGTTGTTGTAGAACGTACAAGATAATGTCTCTGCCACAGACATTGTAGAACGCGTAGGGAAACTAAGCTTGAAAACACTTGTAGGATACCTGGATCTTTCAGCCAGCTTGGCAATATCCACAAGACTGGATTCTCTCGGGTACTTCATCCCTTCCAGGCTCTTACTAAGAGACCAACCCGTACGTGGTCTTCTTCTGAAGAGTCCTCCCCTGGAATGCTTGAAGTTACTGGGTCTCTCCCAAACTGGAGACGGCACCCAACCACCTCAGAATCCTTCTTTAGCTTCCTTGCCTCGGGCTAGCCAGCCCCGAGACATCAAAATTGGGTGAATCCACACCCCAGGCCATAGCCTTCCTGGGGGCTGGTCAGGAGGACTAGGACCATGAAGTCAGTACATCATTCTGGACCGGAACCCCAAACCACGTGACGTCCGCATCTTAAATACCCTCTCCCAGAAAGCACAGCGAGAGCACCACTCCCTCTGGGCGGGCTCCGAGAGAGAGTAACTTAAGCACCTAACCAGACCTTAGTTCCATGTCCGCCAGAAGAGACAGTGCCCCCTGTGGCCAGGCTGAACATCTCACAGTCCAGTCAGGCTGATGCTGAAGTCTAAATTTAGACAATTGTACCCAAACTAAACTGCAGTTTAGGCATAACTTTAACTTTGAAAAAACACATAGCGCATGCTCTTCAGGAGCCACCGCTACATTTACAAGACAAAAATATGAGTAGAGATAAGTAAATTAGTCCAAGTGTGTATAGATAATTTTACAAAACCAGAGGTCTGAGAGATAATTTCACATAAAAGCTGTAGGAGTAAAAGTCATTATGTAACAATTATCAAACATATGAACTATAACATCATTATGTTGCCCAAGGCCTTTCCAAGTGTCATTGGCTCTAGGCACATCTGATACCACACGTTGGGTCGAGGTAGGCATCAAGTAACAAAAAAAAAGGGGGCAGAGGAGAGAGGATAAACAAATGCAGGCGTTCCCCGGGTTACAAACAAGATAGGGTCTGTAGGTTTGTTCTTAAGTTGAATCCATTTGTAAGTCAGAACAGATTAATTTATAAGTGTAGTTCCAGCCAAAAAAAATATTTTTAAGCTTTTTGGATAGCATATGGAAGGGTTAGCATGCCTGTAATATTGGTTTTGCTGTCTGTGCCCTGTTTAGGATGATTTTTAGCTCACTTTCTGTCCCAATGAAACTTTGGGTTGTTATGGAAACAAGCCTTGGTGATAAAGCATCAGTGGAACCACCTTTTTCCTATAATAACTCTTGGCCCTTGTACACACGGTCGGAGATTCCGACAGCCAAATCCATCGGATTCTGTTTTTGTCCGAAACTGTTGCATACACATGGTCGGACAAAGTTGTCAGAAAATCCAACGTGATGACGTTATTTCGTTTACGACGGGACTACGTTCATGCTAGTAGCCAATAGCTTTGGTGTAGGAATTTGATCTGAGCATGCATGGCACTTTGTCCGGTCGGAATTCTCTACACATGATCGGAGTATGTCCGATCAGAGCATTTTGTCGGAAAATTTTACCAACAAGTTGGAAAACTTGGTCCGTCGGATACTCCGACGGAAACAGTCCGATGTAGACCACACACAGTCGGAATATCCGACAAAACGTTCCGATCGGACACATTCCGTCGGAATCTCCGACCGTGTGTACAAGGCCTTACAGCAGTGAATTTCCCTTCCTAGGGGTATATTTTTTTTCACTTCCTGTTGTCTCCCTCCATTTATAAGTAGGAGTTGTTTGTAAGTCAGATGTTTGTAACTAGGGGACCGCCTATATTAAAAGAAAAATAAGCACTCTGTTATAATTGTAAGTTAACTTATTTGGCAAAGTATATTATTGGTCAGGTTCAGGTTATCTCCAATACATTGAACTGTCACAGAGGTTATGGAGTCATTGGTTGTACATATGGTGGGGCCCCACCAGTGTAGTGAATCCACATGACCCATATGGGAGAGAATTTATCATATCTACTTTTACAGTTCGCCATCCATTCCTCCGCAGCTATAATATCAATTACAAGGCGGATCCAATCTGCGTGGTCAGAAACACAAGTGTTTTTCCAGTGAATAGGGATTAGACATTTAGCTGCGTTCAAAAGATGAGGCAGCACTGATTTACGGTAATGGCTGAGAGGAATGGTGCGGACATGCAGCAGATGCTCCATAGGAGAGTCAGGTAAATCTACATCCAAAATAATTTTGATATGGGGCCTGATATTTCACCAAAAGGGCTGTAGCTTTGGGCACTCCCACCAGATATGGAGAAAGGTCCCCGTTGTGCGCATTCCCGCCAGCAGGCATCCAAAGAGGCAGGATCCTTTTGAGTTTGGATGGGGCTCTATACCAGCGAGTTAGAATTTTAAAACTATTTTCCTGCATCTTCGTGTCCACGGAACTGGGATGGTTAAAGCGGTACAGCTGATCAAGTTGTGGTTCCGTAAATGTATGCTGCAGGTCTCTCTCCCACTCCCTCACAAAAGATGGCTTCCCACCAGTTCCAATGTTTGCAATAGTCCATACAGGACAGAGATAGAGTGAGGGATCATTGCAGTGGACATACAGAGCTTTTCAAAAGGAGTTGCAGAAGAAAGGGCCCGAACTGCCTGTGGTAGGCTGTGAAGAAAGTGTTGAAGCTGCTTATACCTCCAATCATCTAGAGGTAATCGGCCATGTTGATCTTTAAGAGTCTCCAGAGGTAGTAGCCCCTGATCTTGGACAAACCTACCCCAACTCATCTCTCCATCCGCTGCCCTCTGATGAAAGAAGGATAAATGTTCCCCAGGGGAAGCCCCTCTAGGGAAGTGAGAGGGGAGGTCCAAGAGGAGAGTCGCCCAGAATGATTTAACCTCCCTGGCGGTACGATTATTTTGGATTTTAGGTGCTAAAAGCGGTACCATTATTTTGCATGAAAATTTGGCGTTTTATATTGAAGTCCTGTAATTCTTAGGAATAACTCTCTTAAATCTGTCCAAACCAGAGTCTAGCAGACATCCCGGGTATAATAAAGTTTGAAAAATGAAATCATAAATTATAATATAATAAATAATTATAAATAATTGTACCAAATAATAATATAACAATAATAAACATTATTCAAGAATGTAATCAAATCAAAAACACTGAAATTTGCTCAGTTGCAGAATTGTCACTATCATTACTTTTCAGTATTTGATGACGGATCTCTGCACAACTCGCTATCCCTCAATTCTGCGAGTGATTCCAATTTATTATCGCTGTTTTCTAGCTGGTCTAAAATCATTTTTGATGTAAAGGGACAGTTTTGGTTGCTATGGACAATCTCCAGTTTCCAGGCATAAAGAACAGTTTTTATAATATAAAACTGCATGCAGGACACTGGGCAGACCACTAGGGACAAAGGGGACGTGAAATATTTACATACAGCAATGTAATCTGTAAGATTACATTATACTGTATGTATACTGTGTGTTTCACTTTTTGAATTTGGCGCCGATCTCTGTCCCTGTGCGTCGCAACGCTCGCAGGGAACGGAGATCGGCGATGTGATAGATCGAGCGAGACACGGCTCGCTCGTACAGCGGGGAGACAGCGCTGGATCCAAGGGAGAAGGTAAGTAAACCTCCTCCTGGATCCAGCGATGCAGTCCTGAGTCTGGCTTGGGGTTACCGCTTTTGGTATAAAAATTCCACCCGAGCCAGACTCGGGAAGACCGTCAGGGGGGTTAACTGGTTCCCGACCGGCTCGCGTACATATACTGTGGCACAATGGCACCGCTGCACGAAACCCCATATATATATATATATATATATATATATATATATGGGTTCCTTTAAGAGCCGCCAGAGGCGCACGCCCGCTGCACAGCGGGGGACCTGATGTGCGTGGTGGGTGGTCACGATCGTCGCCGGCCAAGCGCAATCGCGTGCATGAGCGCCAGCAAGGGAATTTGTGTGTGTAAACACACAAATCCCTGTGCTGTCAGAGGAGAGGAGAAATGTTGTTTGTTCCTAGTAAGTAGGAACAACGAGATGTCTCATACTCAGTCCTATCTCCATACAGTTAGAACACACTGAAGGAACACATATTTAACCCCTTGATCGCCCCTAATGTTAACCCCTTCCCTACCAGTGTCATTTACACAGTAATCAGTGCATTTGTATAGCACTGATCGCTGTATAAATGTCAATGGTCCCAAAAATGTGTCAAAAGTGTCCGATCTGTCTGCTGCAATGTTGCAATACCACTAAAAATCGCAGATCACCGCCATTACTATTAAGAGAAAAATAATAATAAATACCATAGTACCATACAAATGCCATAAATCTTTCCCATAATTTGTAGATGCTATAAATTTTGCGAAAACCAATCAATATAAGCTTATTGAGATTTTTTTTTTTCTTTTGAAATTCAGTGTCTTCATATTTGTGTGATTTATACTGAAGCTAATTGACCTGTAATCACTGTTTCCTAAATTGCCCCTTATTTCCACATCCGTGATCAGGTCTGTATTGTTGGTAATCAGTAGGTCTAGTAATGCTTTGTTTCTAGTTGGTGCGTCTACCATCTGACCCATGAAATTGTCCTGCAAGACATTTAGTGCGTGGTGCGTGGTTCCTTTTGCTCAGTCTATGTCTGGATAATTAAAATCCCCCATTATGATGACACCTCCCATCCTTGCCGCTAATCTAATTTGCGATAGGAGGGCCGTCTCCCCCTCCTTCCTCAGGTTAGGGGGCCTATAGCATACTCCCAGTATTACTTTCCCCTTAGTTTCAACCCTTGCAGCCATGTACGCAACTCCAGAGGTATGTTCAATTGTAAAATCTCAGACTTGCTATAATTATTCTTAAAGTTGGAGAGCACGCTGAATCTCTGTAATTCTGCCATAATGTTGGGGAGAGAAATCAGAGGGTCCGCCACATAAAACAGAACATCATCTGCATAAATGGATAGCTTGTGTTCTCTAGTCCCTACACTAAATCCCTTTTAATATCACGGTTCAGACGTATCCGATTGAGTACTGGTTCCAGGATGAGTGCAAAAAGGAGGGGGGGGGGGGGCAGCGTGCAGCCCTGCCTGGTTCCATTACAGATCGCAAACATGTCAGAGAGTGTACCATTTACTTTAACCCGTGATGCCGGGTGGCTATACAGTGATGCTATCCAGAAGAGTATGCTGGGGATATAACCAATCTACCCTGTCAAACGCCTTTTCAGCATCAGTAGGAAGGAGAAGACAGGGAGATTATGCTGTTCGCGATTGGGCCCAATGTATCAACTGAAGTGCGTCGTTAGAATTATCTGCTTCTCTCCCAGCTATGAAGCCTGTTTGATCTAGGTGGATTATCATTGGTAAAACTGGTTTGAGGAGGTTATCCAGGATTTTTACTAGAATCTTGATCTTAGTATTCAGTAGCGAAATTGGTTTGTAGCTGCTAGGGATGGTGTGATCTTTCCCTTCCCTGGGAATAAATGTAATATGCGTGAGGAGCCCCTCCCTGGGTATCTGTGCTCTTGAGGCTAGAGCGTTAAAGTAAGCACACATTAGGTTGGACAATAGGGTATGGAATGAGGTGTAATAGGCATTTGTGAAGCCATTGGGGCCCAGGCTCTTCCCCTTCGGGAGATCTTTTATGGCTGCCGACAGCTCTGTCGCATAATAGATTCCTCTAACTGTTTGCTAACTTGTGTAGTGAGCTGGGGTGACTGGGCTTCCTCTAGTTATTGCAGAATACATCTTTTGAGTTGTTGTGGTATCAGGTTATTGGCCAGATAGGTGGTAAAGCTGGGCATAGTATTCCAGAGTGTATAATTGGTGTGCCCGTCGTCATATGAAGTTTGTGTACATGACCCGAGACTCGTTGTCGTCTGAGAGCCCTGGCAAGCAATCTGACACATTTGTTAATGACCTCATAAAATTTGTGAGAAACGTGTTGCAGTCTGGCCCAAATTCAAGTATGCAACAGGGCAGCAAGCTCCAACCGAGTTGGAGACTCGCAGCCAACTCTGGGGACAGAAGCCTTTTGTGTTTAAGTGCACGGACCTAAGTTTTGTGAGCAGCGTTTGCAGCTCTCCCTCACGTGCCTTTTTTAATCTGCCTCCTTGGAGGATAAACTCTCCTCTGACCACCGCTTTGTGTCCTTCCCAAATGTAGGCCGGTCCCACCAACTATATTCTACGCAAAGTACAGGGTATCATCGAGGCCAAGATGCAGAGATCGGTCGCTGTTGCGACTCGGTGCACACCACCCCTGAAGGTAGCACAGAGGGTGGTTGGCACCAAGAGGCACAAGCTACCAGCCGGACAGTCACTTGCTAGAAGATCAGTAAGTAGCTTGAGCAGAGCAGGTAGGTAGTGACCCGTGAGAGTCCAGGAAAAGCAGCAGTAAGTCCGTTAGGCAAGAGCAGAGTCCAAAAGGCAGGCCGGGGGTCAAGCACAGTTCAGATCAGGAATCAAACAGGTACCATGAACGCTGAGGCAAAAGGGTAAACCAAGAGCAAGCCAGGGGTTGATCACAGGAGACATGAGACAAGTCCAGGTACAGGCCGAGGGTCAAACACGTTCAGAGAGCAGGAGTCCAAGATCAAAGCCAGAGGTCAGGTCAGGAAAAGATCAGCAAGGTCAAAAGGCAATCCGGGGCACAACAGGTAAGACAGGTCACAGGAACAAACGTAGGGATCACAGGAAGCTGAAGCTGAACCAGCAGTTTGTTTGAATGCCAATGCTTCCTTTATAGGTCAGCGGAGGGGTCACGCCGTGCGTGTGCTTGTGCGTGCGCTTGTGCACACACCCACGTGCCGCTCAATGGGGCAGCGCGTGCGCCTCAGCACATTCCTATTGTGCACAAATGTGCGCCAGGGTGCTGTCCCCGTGCGCCTGTGCACGGGAATGCGCAACTGCCGCAGTCTATTACCATGACAGTGCCCCCCCCCCCCAGGGGCAGTCTCCGGACGCCTAAACTAGCCATCAGTTCCGGATGTTGCTGGTGGAATTTCTTGATCAGTCTCGGGGCATGAAGATTCTTGGATGGTTCCCAGGAGTTATCTTCTGGGGGATACCCCTTCCATAGTACTGTAATTGCCTACCCACTTTTCTGCATCCTAGTAAGGCTTCTACCTCGAACTCATCTTCTTCATCAATCCTGGAGGTGGAGGCTCCTCTCTTCCAGGAAAAAGACTAGGGACTAGAGGTGCGCATCTGCACTGGTCTCACGATTCGATTCGATTACGATTATCTGGTCAACGATTTGTTTTTTCGATTCGATTCCACGATGCATCACGATTACTGACGAACTCCCATTTCTGCTTGGGCCGCCTAGGCGGCTCTTCCACCCTGCAATCTTCTGGGACACATCACAGGTCCCAAAAGATTTCGCTGCCATACAAGACAGCGCAGTGAGTAGAGGTGTGCATCTTCACTGGTCTCACGATTCGATTCGATTACGATTATCTGGTCAACGATTCGATTCAATTCGATTCCACGATGCATCACGATGCATCACGATTACTGACGAACTCCCATTTCTGCTTGGGCCGCCTAGGCGGCCCTTCCACCCTGCAATCTTCTGGGACACATCACAGGTCCCAAAAGATTGCACGGCCATTCAGGACAGCGCAGTGAGATATGCTCACCCGGCTGTGAAGCTGCAAGCTGTCACAGCCGGATGCCCACAGTAGTATTGCCAGCGCCGTGGGCAGGCGGGGGAGAGAATGGAGGGTTTGGGTGGCCACGTCGCTGGATTGTGGGACAGGTGAGGGACTTTTTATTAAAATAAAATACACTTTTAATAAAGAGATTTACTGGAACTTTGAATTAAAAATAACCTCACTCCCTTAAAGAGAAAGTAAACCCTGATGGGTTTACTTCCTCTTTGATTCCCTGCAAAGGTAAAGCATAATGGACTATTATGCATCGCATAGTAGTCCATTATGTGTCACTTACCTGACACAGGAGCCAGCGAAGTCACCGCTGTCCCCTGTAGTTCCGAGCGTCCATCTTCTTGGTGGGTCTCCGTGGGTCTCACTGCTCCGGTGCATGGGCATGGGAGCCGACACTCGCGTCATATCTGCGGCTTAGGGGACCTACAGGTAAGCCTTAATCTAGGCTTACCTGTAGGTCAAAGTGGTTTGTAAGGGTTTACAACCACTTTAACCACTTCAGCCCTGGAAGATTTGGCTGCTGAATGACCAGGCCATTTTTTGCGATTCAGCACTGTTACTTTAACTGACAATTGCGCAGTCGTGCGGCATTGTACCCAAACAAAATTAACGTCCTTTTTGATGTCCTTTTTCCCCCACAAATAGAGCTTTCTTTTGGTGATATTTGATCATCTCTGTGGTTTTTAATTTTTGCGCTATAAAAAACAAAAAACAAAAAAAAAAGCAACACTTTTGAAAAAAACACAATATTTTTTGCTTTTTGCTATAACAAATATCCCCATTTTTTTCAAGGAGGACAAAAGGGATCACTGGTGCTCAATTAGGGGGTACTGGTGCTTAGTGGGGAGAAATGGGGGGTCCTGGTGCTTAGTGGGGAGAGATTGGGGTGATTAGTGGGGAGAGATGGGGGGTCCTGGTGCTTAGTGGGGAGAGATGGGGGTGATTAGTGGGGAGAGATGGGGGGTCCTGGTGCTTAGTGAGGGGAGATGGGAGGGTTCCTGGGGCCTAGTGGGGAGATATAGGAGGCTAAAGTGCTTAGTGAGGGGAGATAGGGGTCCTGGTGCCCAATGGGGCAGTTTGGAGGCACTGCCAGTCAGTGGGGGAGGGGGACACTGGTGCTCCTTACCTGGCTGCTTGATCCATATGGAATTCTGTAGAAGAATAATCCCCCTCTCACTTTTCTTGTCTGTTGCTTTTTCTCATCTAAAGGGATGCTGGGGATGCCAGTGCAGTGATAGCTCAGACAATTCACAAAAGAAAACTTCCTCTGCTCACTTCTCTGCCAGCCTCTGACTGATGGCATCATCTATTGCAGAGCCCAGCAGAGGAAGATCACGGTACAAAGAATTTGATGGACATGCCGCCCTGTGCACCCATTGGCTGAGTAGGCCAAGTTCCCTCATTAGTCCCTCCCTACTGTGTCCTGACATTGCCCGCCTCTCTGCTCTCAAGGCTCACGTCTCTCCTGATGTCAGCAGGAATTCCCAGCCCCACCCGCCTCTTCTGATTTGATAGTGACAGTCAGCGGGCGGGGCTGAGAATTCTCCGCTGACGTGAGGAGAGCTGGAAGTGAGCCGGATAGCATTTTAAACGACAGGGGATACACTCGGAGCGCTGTGCCGGGAGGGGCGGGGCAATGACGTCACGGTAATCGATTAATACTGTCGCATGCATCGGTGCCGCATCGGGGACACCCGAATCGCGATGCATCGGTGCAGCGATTAATTTCAGCACCCCTACTAGGGACCAGTGGCTTCAAGATGGAGGCATGAAAGACAGAATGTAACTTGTACGATCCAGGAAGGGTTAATTCGAAGGCTACGGTTTTATCATTTTCTTGATTTTGAATGGCCCTATGAATTTGGGGCCCAACTTGCATGCGGGGCAGGGAAGCTTGAGATTAGTGGCGGATAGCCAGACCTTCTCTCCAACTTTAAAGGTAGGGTTCTCCTTCTTTCCCCTATCATGGTACCTTTTGTAGTCATCCTGGGCTTTTTGTATGGTCTCCTTGATCCTCTGAAAATTAGATTGAATGGAGGTTATTCGATCTTTGACAGCAGGAACAGTAGATTCTGGAATGGAGTTGGGAAGAAAAGAAGGGTGAAACCCAAAGTTTGTCCAAAAAGGAGTCTGGTTGGTGGTTGTATGTACAGAATTATTATAGGCGAACTCCACATACGGCAAAAGGGACGACCAATCGTCTTGGAATCCTGAGCAAAAACAATGGAGATACTGTTCTAGGGTTTGGTTTGTCCTTTCAGTTTGTCCATTACTCTGGGGGTGATATGCGGATGAAAGACAGATCCTGATTTCTAGTGCTTTGCAGAGTTCCTTCCAAAATTTAGAGGTGAACTGGGAACCTCTATCTGATGTGATACTGTTGAGGCCCCCGTGGAGCCTGAAAATCTCCTTAATGAAGAGATTGGGCAGAAGGGGTACCAACCATGGGCAGGAAATAGGCCATCTTTGAAAGGCGGTCAACTACTACCAGGATTGTGGTGAAGCCTTCGGAGGGTGGTAAATCAATGATGAAGTGCATCGAAACGTCTGCCCATGGTTGGTCAGGGATGGACCAGGGCCTCAATAGACCCCAGGGCTTGGTCTTGGGGCCCTTGTTACGCTGATATGGTACACAGGAAGAGATATAGGTCTGACAGTCCCGTCTCCAACCCGGCCACCAGAAGGAACGAGAGATCAGTTCCGCTGTTTTTTGTGTTCCAAAGTGGCCAGCCAGTTTGTGATCATGGAAAGTTTTTAGAACCAGAGTCCTTGTTTCAAGGGGGACAAAGATCTTGTTGCGGGCCCAAAACAGGTTATCACGATTCTCCAAGGTGGACAAGACTGGGTCGTTACAACGGGCCGAAGCTGTTCTGATGGCCGTAATCAAGTCAGGTTGTGGGAGCAGGAGGAAATTTTGAGGTGATAAAATGGTGCTGGGTTCCGTTACCTGGGAAGACTCAAGGAACATGCACGAAAGTGCATCCGCTTTATTGTTCTTTGACCGGGCCGATACGAAATATAAAAATGGAATCTCAAAAAGAACAGCGCCCTCGGGCTTGGCGAGGTCTTAAACGCTTGGCAGTCCTCAGGTTTTCGAGATTCTTGTGATCTGTGAATATTGTGATGGGATGGGTGGCTCCTTCCAAGAGATATCTCCACTCCTCCAAAATAAACTTGATGGCTAGTAGCTCTCGGTCGCCTACATCATAATTTCTCTCCAGCGGGCTTAACTTACGAGGTGTAAAGGCCACCGGATGTAATAGAGCTTTAGGCCCTCGACGTTGTGAGAGAATGGCTCCCGTGGCTGTTTCAGAGGCATCCACTTCTAACACAAAAGGCAGCAGTGGGTCGGGATGCTGCAAAATAGGTGCCGTAGTGAACAAAGTCTTTAATTTAGTGAAGGCTTCCTGGGCTTCCTGAGACCACTGGAAGTGGGTGTGTTGGCGGGTTAACTGTGTGATGGGAGAGACTATGGATGAGAACCTGGCAATGAACCTTTGTTAAAAATTAGCGAAGCCTATAAACCATTGTACGGCTTTCTTGTCCCCTGGAGCAGGCAATTCCAAAATTGCTTAGACCTTTTGGGGGTCCATGGAAATACCTTCAGTGGAAATGATGAACCCTAAGAATTGAACCGTGGTTGTCTCAAATTCGCATTTCTCCACCTTGGGGTATAGTCGATGTTGTCTGAGGATGGTAAGGACTCTTCGTACATGGACCCTGTGAAGTTCAAGAGAGGCAGAGAAAATAGGGATATCATCCAAATACACTACTACAAAATCATCAAGATAGTCTCTGAAGATGCCATTTACTAAGTGCTGAATAGTGATGGACGAACTTCCGACGGGACGTTTCGCGAACGCGAAACGCGAACGGGCACAAACGTTCGCGAAAACGACCGTTCGCCGCGGGCTCCATTGACTTCAATGGGAGGCGAATTTCGCAAACCTTTAGGTCGAATTTGCGGCCACGGGGTAATTATTAGGGGGTAGCACGTAGTCCCACCACCTGGACAATAGCATAATACATGTATGAGGTGAATTTGGGATCGATAACTACAAGCATTTTTTTTTTATTTGGGAAATTGTTCTGACAATTCAGGACTATGGAGCTAATGAAGGCAATGGAGGAGAGGGAAGGTCAGGGACCAGGGTAGGCAAACAAGAGGGTGCAGGAGATACAGAGCACTGACAGCAGCACCGTAATACAGAGCACTGACATCAGCACCGTGACATACAGCGCTGACAGCAGCTCCGTGACATACAGCGCTGACAGCAGCTCCGTGACATACAGCGCTGACAGCAGCTCCGTGATATACAGCGCTGACAGCAGCTCCGTGACATACAGCGCTGACAGCAGCTCCGTGACATACAGCGCTGACAGCAGCACCGTGACATACAGCGCTGACAGCAGCTCCGTGACATACAGCGCTGACAGCAGCTCCGTGACATACAGCGCTGACAGCAGCTCCGTGACATACAGCACTGACAGCAGCTCCGTGACATACAGCGCTGACAGCAGCTCCGTGACATACAGCGCTGACAGCAGCACCGTGACATACAGCGCTGACAGCAGCTCCGTGACATACAGCGCTGACAGCAGCTCCGTGACATACAGCGCTGACAGCAGCTCCGTGACATACAGCACTGACAGCAGCTCCGTGACATACAGCGCTGACAGCAGCTCCGTGACATACAGCGCTGACAGCAGCACCGTGACATACAGCGCTGACAGCAGCTCCGTGACATACAGCGCTGACAGCAGCTCCGTGACATACAGCGCTGACAGCAGCTCCGTGACATACAGCGCTGACAGCAGCACCGTAAGCAGCCCCAGGAGGAAGTCAGCACAGCACAGGGATGGTGTGATCCCCTCATAATAAGAACCCCCAGGAGGAAGTCAGCACAGCACAGGGATGGTGGGAGCCCCTCATAATAAGAACCCCCAGGAGGAAGTCAGCACAGCACAGGGATGGTGGGAGCCCCTCATAATAAGAACACCCAGGAGGAAGTCAGCACAGCACAGGGATGGTGGGAACCCCTCATAATAAGCAGCCCCAGTAGAAATATGACACCGCTCAACCTCTTCAAAGAGGAGGGTAGGGGCATATAGTACGGTGTGCTTTTTTGGGTCAGGGAAGTGAGCCAAATGAATTAAGAAGGTCTGTGTGCTTGATTCCAAAAATTGTTTATAGACATATACATGGTCTACTGATCACATGTGTTGAATTCCTCCGAGATCCATGCCTCATTCATTTTTAGAAATGTGAGGTAGTTAACACTGTCGTGAGCTAGGCGAGTACGCTTATCGGTCACAATCCCCCCTGCTGCGCTGAACGTCCTTTCGGACAGGACACTGGATGAGGGGCAAGCCAACAGTTCGATTGCAAATTGGGCAAGCTCTGGCCAGAGGTCAAGCCTGCCCACCCAGTAGTCTAGGGGTTCATCACTCCTCAGAGCGTCCACATCGGCCGTTAACCCAATGTAGTCGGACACCTGACGGTCTAGGCGTTCCCTGATGCTGGATCCGGATGACACCTGTCGATGGGTCGGCTGAAAGAATGACCTCATATCCGAAGTCACCAACACATCTTCAAACCGGCCTCTTCTTGCAGGCGCTGTTGGATTGGTACCCGCAAATCCTTCTCTGGGAGTGGGAATTGCTCCTCTGCCAGCGCACGCAAAAGCAGAATGCAGCATTTCTCGAAGCAAGGCCTGGAAGTGCTGCATTCTGACAGCCCTCTGCGACGGCGGTAACATTTCCGCCATTTTGTGTTTGTACCGGGGATCTAAGTACGTTGCCACCCAGTACTGGTCCTTGACCCTCATGCTTTTTATACGGGGGTCCCTATTAAAACACTGGAGCATGAAGGCCCCCATTTGCACTCAAGCGGAAGGTATGTGGTGGTGGTGGTGTTGTTGGTGGTAGTGTCTTTGGGGGTGCACATAGCAGAGAGTGAAGAAGAGGGTGCAGATCGAGAGGATGAGGAGGGTGCAGAAGAATAAGGCTGAGTGAGCCACTCAACCAAGTCTGGTGCGTCCTTTAAAGTAATTGAACGCACCTTCTGCAACTTCCCACTTTGGCTCAAGGCTGTTGCTCCTGCCCTACCCCTACCACCCCTGCGGAAGGGCCTGCCTCTTCCTCTGCCTGTCATTTTTTAAATCACCCTGTGACAAAACTCTTAGTCCCTATACCGCTGAAGGACTGCTGCAGTATAGGGCAGCGGTCAGCAGTAGTGCACGTCAACCCTATGTATTGTGGACCGATAGCGGTCCTTACAGAACAGCAGACTGTACTGCACTCAGGCCTATGTACCGTAGCACCCTATACCAAGTTACCAGTCCTTATAAGAACTTTTGTGGACCAAGCAGGTTGTGTGTTAGTGATTAGCAGACTGTACGTCAGTCCCTATACCAATGAAGGACTGCTGCAGTATAGGGCAGCGGTCAGCAGTAGTGCACGGCAACCCTATGTATTGTGGACCGATAGCGGTCCTTACAGAACAGCAGACTGTAACGCACTCAGGCCTA
Source organism: Lithobates pipiens (assembly GCF_037356315.1). Classification (NCBI taxonomy): domain Eukaryota; kingdom Metazoa; phylum Chordata; class Amphibia; order Anura; family Ranidae; genus Lithobates; species Lithobates pipiens. The sequence goes on from NW_027507758.1 coordinate 482,641,414, forward strand.
TGTACCGTAGCACCCTATACCAAGTTACCAGTCCTTATAAGAACTTTTGTGGACCAAGCAGGTTGTGTGTTAGTGATTAGCAGACTGTACGTCAGTCCCTATACCGCTGAAGGACTGCTGCAGTATAGGGCAGCGGTCAGCAGTAGTGCACGGCAACCCTATGTATTGTGGACCGATAGCGGTCCTTACAGAACAGCAGACTGTAACGCACTCAGGCCTATGTACCGTAGCACCCTATACCAAGTTACCAGTCCTTATAAGAACTTTTGTGGACCAAGCAGGTTGTGTGTTAGTGATTAGCAGACTGTACGTCAGTCCCTATACCAATGAAGGACTGCTGCAGTATAGGGCAGCGGTCAGCAGTAGTGCACGGCAACCCTATGTATTGTGGACCGATAGCGGTCCTTACAGAACAGCAGACTGTACTGCACTCAGGCCTATGTACCGTAGCACCCTATACCAAGTTACCAGTCCTTATAAGAACTTTTGTGGACCAAGCAGGTTGTGTGTTAGTGTTTAGCAGACTGTGCGTCAGTCCCTATACCGCTGAAGGACTGCTGCAGTATAGGGCAGCGGTCAGCAGTAGTGCACGGCAACCCTATGTATTGTGGACCGATAGCGGTCCTTACAGAACAGCAGACTGTAACGCACTCAGGCCTATGTACCGTAGCACCCTATACCAAGTTACCAGTCCTTATAAGAACTTTTGTGGACCAAGCAGGTTGTGTGTTAGTGATTAGCAGACTGTACGTCAGTCCCTATACCAATGAAGGACTGCTGCAGTATAGGGCAGCGGTCAGCAGTAGTGCACGGCAACCCTATGTATTGTGGACCGATAGCGGTCCTTACAGAACAGCAGACTGTAACGCACTCAGGCCTATGTACCGTAGCACCCTATACCAAGTTACCAGTCCTTATAAGAACTTTTGTGGACCAAGCAGGTTGTGTGTTAGTGATTAGCAGACTGTACGTCAGTCCCTATACCAATGAAGGACTGCTGCAGTATAGGGCAGCGGTCAGCAGTAGTGCACGGCAACCCTATGTATTGTGGACCGATAGCGGTCCTTACAGAACAGCAGACTGTAACGCACTCAGGCCTATGTACCGTAGCACCCTATACCAAGTTACCAGTCCTTATAAGAACTTTTGTGGACCAAGCAGGTTGTGTGTTAGTGATTAGCAGACTGTACGTCAGTCCCTATACCAATGAAGGACTGCTGCAGTATAGGGCAGCGGTCAGCAGTAGTGCACGGCAACCCTATGTATTGTGGACCGATAGCGGTCCTTACAGAACAGCAGACTGTACTGCACTCAGGCCTATGTACCGTAGCACCCTATACCAAGTTACCAGTCCTTATAAGAACTTTTGTGGACCAAGCAGGTTGTGTGTTAGTGATTAGCAGACTGTACGTCAGTCCCTATACCAATGAAGGACTGCTGCAGTATAGGGCAGCGGTCAGCAGTAGTGCACGGCAACCCTATGTATTGTGGACCGATAGCGGTCCTTACAGAACAGCAGACTGTAACGCACTCAGGCCTATGTACCGTAGCACCCTATACCAAGTTACCAGTCCTTATAAGAACTTTTGTGGACCAAGCAGGTTGTGTGTTAGTGATTAGCAGACTGTACGTCAGTCCCTATACCAATGAAGGACTGCTGCAGTATAGGGCAGCGGTCAGCAGTAGTGCACGGCAACCCTATGTATTGTGGACCGATAGCGGTCCTTACAGAACAGCAGACTGTAACGCACTCAGGCCTATGTACCGTAGCACCCTATACCAAGTTACCAGTCCTTATAAGAACTTTTGTGGACCAAGCAGGTTGTGTGTTAGTGATTAGCAGACTGTACGTCAGTCCCTATACCAATGAAGGACTGCTGCAGTATAGGGCAGCGGTCAGCAGTAGTGCACGGCAACCCTATGTATTGTGGACCGATAGCGGTCCTTACAGAACAGCAGACTGTAACGCACTCAGGCCTATGTACCGTAGCACCCTATACCAAGTTACCAGTCCTTATAAGAACTTTTGTGGACCAAGCAGGTTGTGTATTAGTGTTTAGCAGACTGTGCGTCAGTCCCTATACCGCTGAAGGACTGCTGCAGTATAGGGCAGCGGTCAGCAGTAGTGCACGGCAACCCTATGTATTGTGGACCGATAGCAGTCCTTACAGAACAGCAGACTGTACTGCACTCAGGCCTATGTACCGTAGCACCCTATACCAAGTTACCAGTCCTTATAAGAACTTTTGTGGACCAAGCAGGTTGTGTGTTAGTGTTTAGCAGACTGTGCGTCAGTCCCTATACCGCTGAAGGACTGCTGCAGTATAGGGCAGCGGTCAGCAGTAGTGCACGTCAACCCTATGTATTGTGGACCGATAGCGGTCCTTACAGAACAGCAGACTGTAACGCACTCAGGCCTATGTACCGTAGCACCCTATACCAAGTTACCAGTCCTTATAAGAACTTTTGTGGACCAAGCAGGTTGTGTATTAGTGTTTAGCAGACTGTGCGTCAGTCCCTATACCGCTGAAGGACTGCTGCAGTATAGGGCAGCGGTCAGCAGTAGTGCACGGCAACCCTATCTATTGTGGACCGATAGCGGTCCTTACAGAACAGCAGACTGTACCGCACCCAAGCCTATGTACCGTAGCACCCTAGACAGACCAAGTTACCAGTCCTTATAAGAACTTTTGTGGAACAAGTGAGTTGTGAATGATTAGCAGACTGCAGCAGAAGGGCAGCAGTCAAGTATAATATTCTTTCTATATTTGGAAGAAAGAATATTATACGTGTACAAGCCTATTACCGTACCACTGATACCAGTCCTGAAAAGAACCTTTGTGGAACTAATAGTAACAGCAAGTCTTTAAAATTATCCTCACTGCCTGACACACTGCTTCCTGCCTGTCCCTATACAAATTGGCAAAAAAGAGTAGGCTGGAACGATTAGCTGGAACAGCTCTTTTGTGGACCTGATAGTAACAGCTAATGATGATGATGATGATGATGATGAAGAAAGACTAATCTGGCTGAGCTGTCCCTAAAATAGCAGCATACAGCGCTCTGTCCCTTTATCTAAACTGACAAAAGAAACTCAGGCTGCTGACCTAACACCTATACCAGTCCTGAAAAGAACTTTTGTGTACCAAATAGCTAGCGTTTTCTCTGTCCCTACTCCACACAGGATCCTTTCCCTACAGTGACAGAAGAAAGAATGTAAAATGGCCACCGGATCGGGTGTATTTATAGGTTAGGGGGAATGTCCAAGTGTCCATGAGCTGTCATGTCTCAATTGGTTGTCCTGTAACACATGATAAACGTGTCACGAAAGGTTAAAGTTCTTGTATACATTAAACACGTAAGTCCGCCGGGGCGAACGACGGAAAAAGGCGTTCGAACCCGCGGACGGCGAAAGTCGGAAATTCGCCGCGAAACGACCGCCGGGCGAACCGTTCGGCCATCACTAGTGCTGAAATGTGGCCGGGGCATTGCACAGGCCAAAGGGCATGACTAAATATTCATAGTGGCCAAATCTGGATCTGAAAGCTGTCTTCCATTCATCACCGGCACGGATTCGGATGAGATTGTAGGCACCCCGTAAATCCAATTTGGAGAACACCTTTGCAGACCGGAAGCGCTAAAATAACTTGGGGATGAGTGGAAGTGGATAATGGTTTTTGATTGTTATCTTATTAAGTTCTCTATAATCAATACACGGCCTGAGAGAATCATGTTTTTTTCGACAAAGAAAATACCTGCCCCTGCTGGCGAGGAAGATGGGCGAATTAAACCTTTCTCAAGATTTTCGTCAATATAGGCTTTGAAAGACTTTAGTTCAGCATCAGATAAGGGGAATATTCGCCCGAAAGGGATTTCAGAGCCGGGTAGAAGTTCAATAGGGCAGTCATATGGTCAGTGTGGTGGCAAACGATCAGCTATCAAACACGTCCTTGAAACCTGAGTAGGCCTGAGGGATATGCTGTAGGTTATTAACTGCCGGGACCACTGCCATGCAAGGAGCTAGAGCAAGAACAAAACAATGCTGCGTACAATAGGGGGATGTAAATAACACTCCCTTCTTTTCCCAGCTGATCTGGGGATCATGAGCCTGCAGCCAGGGAAGTCCCAGGAATATAGGAAACATGGGGAAAGATATTAAATCAAAACGTAGGAATTTTCTATGGCCGGAATCCGTGATGGTAAGTATAGGCTGTGTTTCCTGTGTCACTGGACCAGAGTGTGGAAGAGATCCATCAGCTAAGTGTACTAGAAGATGCGTTTCTTTATTCCGGCAAGGAATGAGCAGCTGCTGCACAATGGAGATGTCCAGGAAGCAGCTGCATGCCCCTGAGTCAATCACGGCCGGTAGTTGGATCTTCCCTTCCGCCAGCTGCAGAGAAACAGAGAGAGTCACATAAGTTTGAGCAAGACCTGTGGTTTGGTAGTTCATTACACAACGTGGGGGGCAACTTACAGAGTCTCAAAGGGCAGTTGCGAATGAAGTGTCCAAGCCCCCCGCAATATAGACATATATTGGCCTGACTTCTTCGCTGTCGTTCCTCTTGGGTAAGACGAGGACGGACCAGACCCAGCTGCATGGGTTCCCCTTCCGGAGCTGAGGGGCCTGAAGGAACCGGGATTGGTGGATACGGAGCAGTGGCCTTAGGGAGCATCCAGCTGGGCCGAGGGGCCTGGAGGCGTTCAGAATGCCGTTCACGCATCCGCCTGCCTAGCACAGAGCCGCCTCGTTCCAGCCAGTGTCAGCTGACCACTTGCGGAACTCCACAGTGTAGTCCTCCACCACTCTCCTCCCTTGCGAAAGGGCATGCAGGGTAGCTTCAGCTGTAGCAGTGCGCTGAGGATCATCATATAATTGACCCATGGCCTCAAAGAAAGTGTCTATAGAGCTCAAAAGAGGGCTTCTTTGCTCCATGAGGCTGTGGGCCCAGGCTTGGGGTTCCTCTGCCAAAAGAGAGATAATAAATCCGACCTTGACAATCTCAGAGAAAAAGGTCCTGGGTTGCAGAGCTAAGTACAGAGAACAGGCATTTTTGAAAGCTCTGAATTTCTTCTGATCGCCTGAAAATCGATTGGGTGTAGGTACCTGGGGTTCAGGCACTGCCATCATCATAGTGGGTGAGGGCTGGACTTGGGGTGCGGAAGCACCACTGGCGGAGGCTTGTGTAGGATTTGTGGGTGCAGGGGCTGTGGCCAATTGCTGAAGCCAGCTCTCAATCTGTGCATAGCCATCCTGCAGTTTCTGTACCGCTTCAGTGAGAGCTAATACTTGCTGACACAGGATTTCCACAGCCTGCTCTGTTGGTCTCTGTCATGGCTGGTTCGTACTATCATAAAAGGTGTACTCACCGAGGCCAAGATGCCGAGAGCGGTCGCTGTTGCGACTTGGCGCACACCCCCCCCCCCTGAAGGTGGCACAGAGGGTGGTTGGCACCAAGAGGCACAAGCTACCAGTGGGACAGTCACTTGCTAGAAGATCAGTAGGTAGCTTGAGCAGAGCAGGTAGATAGTGACCCGTGAGGGTCCAGGACAGCAGCAGTAAGTCTGTTAGGCAAGAGCAGAGCCCAAAAGGCAGGCCAGGAGTCAAGCACAGTTCAGATCAGGAATCAAACAGGTACCATGAACGCTGAGGCAAAAGGGTAATCCAAGAGCAAGCCAGGGGTTGATCACAGGAGACACGAGACAAGTCCAGTGACAGACCGAGGGTCAAACACATTCAGAGAGCAGGAGTCGAAGATCAAAGCCAGAGGTCGGGTCAGGAGAAGATCAGCAAGGTCAAAAGGCAATCCGGGTCACAACTGGTAAGACAGGTCACAGGAACAAACTTAGGGATCAAAGGAAGCTGAAGACGAACCAGCAGTTTGTTTGAATGCCAATGCTTCCTTTATAGGTCAGAAGATGGGTCACGCTGTGCGTGTGCGCGCGCGCGCCACTCAATGGGGCCGCGCATGCGCCTCATCACATTCCTATTGCACACAAATTTGTGCCAGAGCACCGTCCCCGTGCACATGCTCACGGAAATGCGCAACTGGCGCAGTCTATTACCATGACACAGGGAGATGGTGTCTGTTATCTTTTTTAAGCACCACCGAGTCATCTAGAATATTTTCATTCATGTGCCGCATCTGAAGACACCGGGGCATGATATGAGATTGTGATTGATCTGATTGATGCCTTAGAGAGTGACTCCAAACAGAACTGATCCTTTAGCAGCATATCTATCTGGGTGTACACATTGTGAGTAGCCGAATAGTAGCTGAAATCTTTATCAGTGGGATGGAGCACTTTCCAGCGGTCGACCAGATGATGCGAGCGCAGGGATATTCTAAAATGCTTAAGGAACGCATATGAGTGTACAGAGTGACCGTAGATGTGTCTAGTTGAGGGTCGGGACTCACAATAAAATCATCACCCAGGATTAACTGGCCTACCCTAAAAGTGGAGAGGGAATCTAGAATGGAATGTAGGAAAATGAGCTGGTGAGTGTTTGGGGCTTACACGGCTGCAAAAGTAAACCTGCGTCCCAAAATGGTGCCTTGAAGGAACATAAGCCTACCATTGTGGTCAATCAGCTGGTCTTTTATAATAAAGAGGCAAAGTTTATGTATGGCTATAGCCACCCCCCAAATCAGAACGGGGAGAATTGCTGAGGTACTATTTGTTATATAAGTGGAGGGGAAGGTGGGGGCCAAAACAGTGTGAAAATTAGTCTTCTGTAATAACAGAATATGTGCCCCCAGGCGTTTCATCTTGAGCCACAATTTACTGCGTTTACAAGGTGATCCCAAGCCCCGGACATTGTAAGATGCAATCTTTAGGGAGGCGATGCTGAGGGAATGATTAGGAGGGGCTCCAGATGCCTGGTCTGTGTGAAGAGTGCTGAAAAGATAGAAAACTTAAATAAAAACCTTGATAACAGAAACATAAACCAACAGTAATTAAAAAGAAAGAAAATGCCTCACGGGACTGCCAGTAAATCCAAACCGCGCTAGTCAGGAGCATCCATCCAGTCCCAAGTACAGAGAGGGGGAAAAGGCCAGTGAGCAGCGTGTAGCCCCAAATAATGGGCATGACTCAGTAGAGTCGACCTATTTGGGACAAATGGTACAGCATCAGGTGTGAGTCCACCAGGTAGACCGATTCACAATGGATGTATTATATATGCAAAGCATTTTACCACAGCAGCAGTAAGAAAAATAAAATAATAAAAAATAAAGATATTTTCTTTTTGCCCCTTTTTTCCTTTTCCCCTCCATCCCCCCTTTCAGTCTTATATATATATCTGCTTAGTCTGAATAATTATTGAAGACTGTGTAAAATATTGATTCTCATTTTCATTTTGTTTTATTTTTAAATGTCGCTCGTTGGTTGTTGTTCTGTATGAAATCATATATGTTTTTTGTTTGGATAGGGATTCTGTTTCTGTTACCCCCCCCCGTTCTATACCTTTACATTGTGATAACACTCCATTTACATATTCCCCGCCCCTAAGGTCCGCCTATGTAGTATAAATTAGTCCCATACATATATAGTCATCAGGTTGATAAAGGAACCAATGAGATTTCCCGAAACGCGTCCCTCTTTGATTACTGCTTCCTGTTTTGCTTCCTGTTTGCGGTCCACGCTGGTTGCTGGTTATTGTCCCCTGCCGCTGACATCATTCCCGGGATCAGCGTTTCTCGTTGTTTGAGACTGTGATTGCGGGCTGGCCTGTCAGTTCTCTCAGAGCTCCCTGCTGGTTTTCCCGTTGGCATTCCCGGGACCTCCCACTATTGGATACACACAGCCTAAAAAACTTGTATACGCCAGTGACCACTGCCTTTATGCTGGACCACCTACATGGATATTAATGATATGCTCTGTCAGTCTACATATCTTATAAGTGTTTTTAAGCCTTTTTGGGGAAATTAAACAGCTTTTAATTCTACACTTAGAGGCGCCTTTTCTTTGTTTTTCTGTTTCCTATTCAGAGATTGCTTCTCTTCATAAGTGCAGCCCTAAGTGGGGAAGATACCCTATTATAGACTTTCTGCTTCATAAAGACATTTGTTTTTGCTTGGTCCTGAAGTTCAGAGCGCCCTTATCTGCAGTAAGAAAAATGAGGTAACAGCAACTGTAAGTTAGAAGTGGAGGGGGAGGAAAAGGAACCCCAGAAAATAGGCCCATCCCAGGCTCAAGATCTCATCCCAGGAGAGGAGGGTTGCGATCGTTGTGCAGCGGGATAAACAGAGTCCCCTCTGTGCTCTGTGCCATTTTCAACCTCTGCAACGGGCAGGGCGCCAGTGCTGGGGGTGAGATGGTAATGGAATCTCCAGTGAGGATCGCCAGTCCGGGATGTCAATAGAGGGTAGGCCAAGACTTTTCAAAAATTGAGGCAAGTCATCCTTATTCCTTAGGGTAAATTGTTGACCATCCTTGAGAACCAAGAGAATGCCCCATCTATAGACCAGCTGTACATCTTGCAGGGTTTCCAGCAGCGGCTTGAAGGCACGGCGTTGCATTAGTGTGCACCTGGAGTGGTCAGAAAAGAAGGATAATTTAGCCCCATCGAAATCCACGTGCCGAACCCCTCTGACATGATACATGATCAGTTCCTTCAAGGAATACTTGTGTAATTTGCAGATAATATCTCTTGATTTTCTGAGGGTGGGTGAAGAGCTCTATCAATTTCTATATGATCGGCTGCCTCCTGACCCAGGATTTGCTTAAATACTCAGAGTGGGCACTATGTCCCTGGCGGCTGTAGCTTCTGGCAGGCCTCTAATGTGTATGTTCACCCTGCGGCTTCTATTCTCAAAGTCATCCACCTGGTCTAATAGGGAGTCAATCCTGCGATCTTGTGACTTGCATCTGTCAGTAAGTATTTGCAAGGATGTCTCTACTCTACTCCCAATGTGGGCAGCGTCGGCCTGTAAGGCCTCAATATCTTGCCTCAGGGCTTTCTCCACTCTATGGACAAACAGCTTTAGGTCAGCTTTTGTGGGGAGGGACAGTATATGGGACCGCAAGTCTAGGTCTCTGAGCATTTCACCCACAGCTGAAGGTCCATCGCCTGTCTGAGCCTGAATGTGAGGTAGGAGGAGGGAGTGAGAGCAGAGGCATGTGCGGTGAAGGGATTGGGAAGACTGCTCGTGGAGCTTTGGATCTTATCCCCAGTGCCATCTTGGAAGTACAGTGCCTTGCAAAAGTATTCACCCCCCTTGGCATTTTTTGTGCTTTGTTGCCTCACAACCTGGAATTAACATGGATTGTTTGAGGATTTGCATCATTTAATTTACAGAACATGCCCACAGCTTTGAAGATGTTTTTTTTTTTATTATGAAGCAAAAAACAAATAGGACAAAATAACAGAAAAAGTCAATGTGCATAACTATTCCCGAATCCCCCCCCCCCCCCCCCCCCCCCAAGTCAATACTTTGTAAAGCCACCTTTTGCTGCTATCACAGCTCCAAGCTGCTTTGGATAAGTCTCTATGAGCTTGCCACATCTTACCATAGGGATTTTTGCCCATTCCTCCTTGCAAAATTGCTCCATCTCCTTCAAGTTGGATGCTTTGTGCTTGTGAACAGTAATCTTTAGGTCTGACCACAGATTTTCTGTTGGATTGAGTTCTGGGCTTTGACTAGGCCATTCCAACGCATTTACATGTTTCCCCTTAAACCACTCAATTGTGCTTTAGCAGTGTGTTTGGGGTCATTGTCCTGCTGTCCTAGCCTCAAATCACACACAGCGTGATACAGGTTTTACACAAGAATATCCCTATATTTAGCACCATCTATCTTTCCCTCAACTCTGACCAGTTTTCCAGTCCCGACTGCTGAAAAACATCCCCACAACAAGATGCTGCCAACACCATGTTTCACAGTGGAGATGATATTCTTTGGGTGATGTGATGTGTTTTGTTTGCTCCAGACATAGCGTTTTCTTTGATTCTCAAAAAGTTACATTTTAGTCTCATCAGACCAGAGCACCTTCCTCCATACATTTTCGGAGTCTCCCTCAGTCCTTTTTGCAAACTCGAAATGTGTCATTTTGTTTTTTTCTGAAAGTAATGGCTTTCTTCTGGCCACTCTGCCATAAAGCCAAAATCTATGGAGCATACGGCTTATTGTCGTCCTATGTACAGATAGTCCAGTCTCTGCTGTGCAGCTCATCCAGGGTTACCTTAGGTTTCTGTGCTGCCTCTCTGATTAATGCCCTCCTTGGCCAGTCTGTAAGTTTTGGTGTGCGGCCCTCTCTTGGCAGGTTTGCTGTTGTGCCATGTTCTTTCCATTTGGTTATGATAGATTTGATGGTGCTCCTAGAGATCATCAAAGAATTGGATATTTTTTTATAACCTAACCCTGACTTGTACTTATCAACAACATTGTCCCTTACTTGTTTGGAGAGTACCTTGGTCTTCATGGTAGTGTTAAGTTAGTGGTGCCTCTTGCTTAGGTGTTGCAGCCTCTGGGGCCCTTTAAAAAGGTGTGTATATGTAATGACAGATCATGTGACACTTAGATTGCACACAGGTGGACATCATTTCACTAATTATGTGACTTCTGAAGGTAATTGGTTGCACCAGAGCTTTTTATGGGCTTCATAACAAAGGGGGTAAATACATATGCACATGCCAATTATCAGTTTTTTTATTTCAGAAAAATTGTTTTATGTATATATTTTTCTAATTTTACTTCACCAACTTAGACTATTGTGTTCTGATCAATCACATATAATGCAGATTAAAAAAACATTAAAGGCTGAATGAAATAGGTAAAAAGCCAAGGGGGGTGAATACTTTTGCAAGGCACTGTACCTGCATGTCCGCGGCACGTGTCAGCAAAGTACACATCCAGAGACCCAGAGTGGCTCTGAGGGGTTCTCTGAGGCTGCGGGGATGGCTTGCTTTTGGAAGGCATCATATGGTGTGGGTGAGACCTCCCAACGGTTGCTGTGAATGCTGTGAAGTAAGAGGGCTCACTAAGCTCCTCCTGTGTGCGTCCCCACTTTCTCATGCTGTGGCCACGCCCTCCGCCTCACTTTCTTTTGATTTGTCATTTCAGGGAGATACTTAACCCATCAGAACAAAAAAAAAAAACATGTGGAGAGATGGAAGCTTTTTCTGAAGTGAGTGGTTTAGTAAAATGCAATTCTATGCTATTGTCTACCTGGACTACAAATGTTATTATTACTAGACTATCTTGTGGGATGGGGTATATCTCTTTTTGTCTTTTCTCATCCTCCTTTTTTTTTCTCTTCTTTTTCTTTCCACCTTTTTGTCAATTTTCTAACCTCTACCTTTTCTTTTTGTGAATGTCTTGATGTGGGCTATAGGACCACCTCTGGCCTAGTTTATGCCACGGAAGCGTGGTGTTCTTCGTTTTAGCATTGGCTATTCTAGTTCAATCTCACAAAATCCTTTTATGGGATTCCCTCCCCATTTTTTCTTTTCTTTTTATATTGAATTCATGTAGGAATGATAATCCTGAATTGACGTATGTGTGAGTATTATCATTATTATGTCTATAGTGAATGGACCAAGTCAACCACTGCACTTTGTCCTTTTCACATATCTCCATCTTGCCCAACCAGTGGAGAAGTTCGTAGACAGTCAATATAATATTGTTTAGTTGGTATGATCAGAACACGTTGGCTTTTGAAAATCCTCATTGTAACACCATTGTTTGACAATTATTTGTACAAGTTAGTACTTTGCTGTTTGCCTAAATCCCTTTTAAATAAATATAACTGGAAAAGAAAAAAGACAGCAGCTACGGGATTTCAATGGAGAAAGATTGAAACACCTGTCATGTTTTTATTGCCATTTGTGCCCCTGTTAGTCGCCTCTCTATTTGTCCTGTTTAATGAGAGTGATAGTGAAATAAAATCCCAAATTTTGGGTTGTTCCCAAAACAGCAATAGAGGGCAAATCTTTCAGCAGGACACTAGTTCTGGGGATCCTGGTGAGAACAAAGCATTCTTTCACTTTGGAGGGCTTTCCTCTAACTTTGCATTTGGCTATGAGACATAAAGTTGAGGGAAATTTCCCTAATGGCACACAGATGGCAAAAAAGAAACTGGCAGGGGTTATAATTCTCCCTTACACTACCGAAAATGTAATAAAAAAAAGGGTTGCCTTTGGGAAAGAAAACTCGATTTTCCCCATTAATACAGTCATTGTTGATGGGAGGATCCCTTCCGCAGTGCTATTGTGTTCTGCCAGCGTTGAGCACAGGGAGCCTTCCCCAACTGCAGAATACAATGATTACTCCTGCCGGCTGTAGCCGCTGGCAGTGATTGGGTGCAAGAAAAAGAAGACAGGATGGTTGTACTGAAGTTGAGCAATAGATTGACTTCAGCACAACCAGCCTGCACATAGATGTCTGTTTCCTGCCGGACCAGCCTCATTTTGATTCATCACTAGCTAGCCTAAATAAAAAGCATTTTTAAAGCTTTTTGTAATCCTAAATCTAAAACCCTGATCTAGCTATTTTATCTTTTATTTATTTATTTATTTATTTATTTATTTATTTATCAAACACTGACTTATTTTTTACTTTTCATTCAGAGGAAAAAGCAAGTACAGGGGAAGGTTTTACTAAGTAGCCAATCATAGGATATCACTGCAATCATGTGGTCAAAAGCCGGTCCTTCTGATCGTTAGTAGGAGACCACAGCTGTCGGTGACAGCTTGATCTCTGTGATGGGAGCTCACTATGCAGCATGTGTCCAGCACAAACGCCAGAGCTCATATAGTTGTAAAGACACCACATTTTTACCTTTCTGCATTTTATGCTTAAAGGTTAAAAAAACCTACTCTGTGCAGCAAACTCCCAGCCCCCTCCCCCTAATATTTACCTGAGCCCCACTGCAATATAGCAATGTGCAAGATAGTCCTGGCTCTCTGAGGGCTCAACCTCTTTATTGACTGAGCCATTCCTGTCAATCACTGCCAGTAAGCCAATGTGAAGCGAGAGGGGGCAGGACCAAGCCACAGTTCTATGGATGAATGGAGCTCCTTGCTCTGGGAGCACTCGGCAGGAGGGAGGGGCCAGGAGTGCCAGCAGGGGACCCAAGAAGAGGAGGATCAGGGCTGCTCTGTGAAAAATCAGTGCACAGAGCAGGTAAGTATAACATGTGTCGACACGCGTTGGGGAGGGGACTGGACGGTGTAGGCAGCAGTAGCTTCGCCGGAACAAGTAGCCGTGGGCAAACAAACAGACATACGGTCTCAACTGGATTATACAGATCTGCCTGACATAGTGTGGTGCGCTACAAGCATCTTCGATGTGTGAGTACCCTGTATGAGGAGTTTTTTAAATAAATATGTTTTTTAAACGATAAAGCACTATGTAGCTTGTCTTTCTACATATGCACCGAGGATATACTCATAGAAAGGCCAAGGAACCTGCAGTCAAGACATCACAGAACCCAGGGGTGGTTCAACAGCATTTCTGACCAAACTTAACTGTGCAGTCACATGCCCCGAGGTGAGGATAATTACTCAGGAGGGAGCACAAGAGTCGTGATGCTTCGGATAAGTTTGCAGCATGGATTTCAAGAACTTTTTTTTCATGGACACTGTAGCACTTTAGTGCACCTTATGGACAGCACAATTTTATGCACATGTTGATATAATTAGCACTTTTTGTTTATATGAAAAGGATCCTGAACACTGGATATGTAATCTTATACTTACTTATTTATAGGATTTATTTGTCGATACATTTAGCACTTTTTGTATAAAAAGAATAGGATCCTGAACACCAGATAAGTAATTTTGTACTTACTGTAGTTCACAGGATTTACTTGGTTTTCAGAGTGTAGCAAGGCACATTGATTTATTAGAAGTATAACATGTTTGTGTTTAAAAAAAAAAAAAAATAGATTGCCTTTAACCACTTGCCAACCGCTGTCGGCATATATACGTCGGCAGAAGGGCACGCCTGGGCAAAGTAACGTATCCGTACATTACTTTGAAATTCCCGCCGTGCGCACGCCTGCCGCAAGCTCCGTGACCGTGCCCACGGGACCTGTGGACTCAATCGCCGCGGGGATACCCACAATCGCTTATTAATGCCAATGGTCCCAAAAATGTGTCAGAATTGTCCAATGTGCCTGCCATAATGTCGCAGTCACGATAAAAATTGCCGCCATTACTAGTAAAAAAAAAAAATTATTAATAAAAATGCCATAAAACTATCCCCTATTTTGTAAACGCTATAACTTTTGCGCAAACCAATCAATATGCGTGTTTTTTTTACCAAAAATATGTAAAAGAATACGTATTGGCCTAAACTGAGGAAAACATTTTTTTTTTATATTTTTGGGGGATATTTATTATGGGCAAAAAGTTAAAAATACGTTTTTTTTTTCAAAATTGTCGCTATTTTTTTGTTTATAGCGCAAAAAATAAAAACCGCAGGGGTGATCAAATACCACAAAAAGAAAGCTCTATTTGTGGGGAAAAAAGGACGCCAATTTTGTTTGGGAGCCACGTCGCACGACCGCGCAATTGTCAGTTAAAGCGATGCAGTGGCGAATCTCAAAAAGTGCTCTGGTCAGGAAGGGTGTAAATCCTTCCGGGGCTGAAGTGGTTAATATCACTTTAAGCTGCAAAGACCCACTGTCGCGTTCGGTGGGTACTAATGCCTGCCAACGCGACCCATTCAAGTAAATGAAGCAAGGTGGTACATTGTTTAGGGGCTTACAAGTGGGAAGGAGGAGACATATTGTCTTCTCACTGCCTGTCAATGCTTCTAAAAAGCAATCCAAGTGCCGATCACTTTTCAGAGGTGCACGTTCAAACAAGCTCTTGAGGTTGAAAACTGATACCTTTGCTGATGATTACCATATCTTTCTACTGATGTAAAGTAAATGTCTAATAAACTACTTGTAGTGTGTTTTTTTAATTGACACTTTTTCCATCAGGTGAATAGGTAGGGGTACGATGTACCCCATACTCATTCACATAGGGTGGGGGCTGGGATCTGGGGGCCCCTTATTAAAGGGGGGCTCCCAGATTCCAATAAGCCCCCCGCCCGCAGACCCTGACAACCAACGGCCAGGGTTGTCAGGAAGAGGCCCTTGTCCTCATCTACATGGGGACAAGGGGCTTTGGGGTGGGGGGCCGCAGGGTGCCCCCTTCCCCAAAGCACCCACCCTCCCATGTTGAGGGCATGTTGCCTGGTACGGTTCAGTGGGGGGGGGGGGGGTGCTCGCTCTACCCACCTTCCTGACTGGCCAGGCTGTGTGCTCGGATAAGGCCCCTTTCACATGGGGCGGATCAGTAATGATCCGCCCGTGATAATCCGCTTGCTCAGCGGGGATCGCTCTGTTGTCCCCGCTGAGCCGGCGGCGGACAGGGTGGTCTCTGCACACTGTGCAGGGACTGCCCTGTCAGCTCTCCGCTCTCCTCTATGGGGATCGGATGAGCACGGCCCGTCTGTCCATGTTCATCCGATCCGCTCTGCAGACGGATCAAAAAATAGGATTTTCCTCCGTCTGCAGAATTGGACTGTTGCGGAGGCGGACAATAGCGGGTGTCTGCGGATGTTCCTCCGCAGACACCCGCTGTCCCGTAGGGATGCATGTATGTCCGTATTTCATCCGCAAACGGATGGATGAAATACGGACATACTGTCCGCATGTGTGAAAGGGGCCTAAGGGTCTGGTAGGTGTCAATCTCGCCGATGGAGGCGGCAAGATTGACTTCCTTCTCTAGTCCCGTCGTACCTGAAGTCACGTTCAAAATGAATGGACTTTAGTTCGTGTGTGGGCAAGTCCATTCATTTGGAAAAGTCCGGCGGACTAGAACAGATTGTCCGCTCGAAAGCCTTTTGGGAAGAAAAAGTCAGTCGGAGCCCACACACAATCGAATTGTCCTGGGAACTCTAGTTTGCCGGATAGTCTGATCATGTTTATGTGGCATAAGTAGGCATGAATGATGCTTGTGATAATTGGACAACATCATTAATGGCAGGGTAGAAAACGGGAACAAATTTACACTCAGAGAAATTAGTTTGCTAACACTAAATTTGATTATAGAGAAAAAAAATATACGTATATACACTGAATGTAGCTGAATTTACAGCCACTAATGTAACCAGCTGAAACTGCACTGGGACTGCACACATCTGGTGAGACAGCAATTGTGGGAGAGGTTAGGAATAGCAGCAATGTAATGTGCCTGCAGGGAGAGAGGTGGTGTGAGGAATTTCACCTTTGGAGAAAGAATGGCGTTATTAGGTGAGCCCACACATCACACTCATACTATGCTACAAGATCTACCAATGGGTTTACCAGGATTTACACATTGTTAACGCATGATTACATCACAATGCCTCATATCAGTGATTTGTAGATCTTAAGTGCGTCTGCTCACAACAGAAGCAGCAGTGTTGGGGGATGAAAAAGTATTACCTATCAATTTACTACAAACTGGAGGCATCATTGTTGGTAAATTCTTGGAAAAGACAGATTGACATTGTTAGTTTTCATTGGAAAGCCCTCTGCCCTAAGAATCTTGCACTTGACCTAAGTGTCTGTAACACTAATCATCCAGTTAAAACTCCCTAACTCCAAATCCAATCCCTAAGGGTTATTTCACACTAGGTGCATTGGGACTTCGTTAGGCAACCTTGCAACTGATGTATTTCCTTAAAGCAAAAATTCTGTGCTTGGGGAAAAACGGTGTATGTACATTAGCGGGTAGACACCGATGTGTCAGCGGGGGCTGCTTGTTCGCACATGGCCGTCACATGCAGCTGGACCCCAACCCAGAAAATGCAAGTTGCCAGGATCAATCGGCTGCACAGCCCACTCTATATTGTCCTTTGCATGGATGGTGGCCAATGGCCTAAGTTTCCCACCCTCCTGAATGTGTATTGTAAAGTCCCTTAATCCCAGGAACACTCACACATTAAGTCTGATCATAAGGACCCTCTAGCCAGGTTTGCAACAGCAACCACTTCTCTTACTTACTTTCCAGGAATTTGCTGTAAAAAAGGCACTTAGATATTCACATGGAGGCCAGATCTTACAATAAACCTATTTACTGTTTTTAGGCAGTAGTTGATACAGAGTCATCCAGAGTAATGACATAGGATAGAAACTGTCCAAAATGTTGATGAGGTTAAATAGTTACTTCATCTTAGTAGGTGCTTTCTACCTATGGTGATAATTTAAAGTTGGTTCTCCCTATTCTCCCCAATCCACTAGCTCTTGGTTCCTTTCACCCAAGAGGGAAGAACCAAGGGGAACACCAACTCTTGACTTAATGTCCCTTGTGGAAATCTGTGCAATCTCAGTTTAGAATCACCTTCTTCCCATAAACTGTTCAGTGTGGGGAACCCTTCAGCAGCCCCTCCCTCAAATTGGGGAGAGAAAGAGAAACTCCAGCAGGCCTTCCTTGTCCTCAGATCCCCTGGTCAGCAAGACCCCGAGCCTCAGCTCCACCTACCTTATAAATGGACTCCCGGGAGCCCTCCACAAAAGGAGAAGCAAACCTAAAATGGACATAAGCCTGATTCCACATGCCTGCAGATGCATTAGCATTTACATGAGTACTAAGACGAATGGCCATTCACTTCTATGGTCGGCTGCAGCTCCCCAGGCATGGGAAAATGCTTGGAATTTTATGCTAGACATATTTTATGTCTGCAAATACCCATGTGCATGAGGCGTAAAGGAGAATTTACAAAGATTGTTTACCCAGATCATAATATATATTGGTGGTTTAATTATAAACCATCATTTCAAACATTATTTTTTGCAGAAACAAAGGTTTGACACATTTGCATATTTCACCAGTACCAGGTGTAACCCTTTCAACAAAGAAAGCTGATGAAGTTACCTATTCAGTGTATTCATTTCTAAAAGATACCCAGGAGAATTCATAAACAATGTCTAAAATACTGTCCAACTTGCCTCCACCAACAAATGTGGGTGACAAATTCATGTACCTGTTGTAGAAAGGACAATCAGTCTGGGATAAGCATCAAGTGTGAAGGCACCTACTTCACTCTCAGTGTAACTGTACTTCCTCCCCGCAGCTACACCTGTCAGACAGCACAGCAACAGAGAGTTTTGTACCAATGGCAGAACCTGATGGGGACTCACTGAAACACTAGTTCCCCATGAAGTCTGCGCCCCTTGTAATTGACAGGCAGTGGATGGATCCTTAGCCAATAGGCAGCCTGCTTGGCTATAAAATCTGCCCTCTGCTTGCTGTAAATTACAAGGTGAAGGCAGACCTTATGGGAACTAGATTCTCAGCTTCCCCATCAGGCTCTGTCCATTGTAGCTTCACTGGTTGCTAGGAGGCTGTCAGCTGTGAATTAATAACCAGCATGGACTAGAACCAGGTTAGGCATCCAACAGACAATTCTGGTAGTTGGAGGCCTAGTTGCATGCCAGATTAGCAATTACTAGGGATTAAAGCGCACAGTAGTTGGGGAACCAATAGTGGCCCATAATGCAGGACGCAGGGGCGCCGCCCCCCTAATCCATGCCTTTGGCCGCCTAATCTATGTGCGGGGCGCTAGATGCAAGGATTCCTATGGGTTTTTTTTTGTTTTTTGTTTTTTTAGAAGCACGTGATTAGAGTCAGAGACGCTACTAGGCTTGAAAAAAAGGGTAGGTTCGGGGTGCAGAGCACTGCGACCAGAGCCCACCCAGTTGTGTGACAATAGCTAATTAATATTCGTTTGTCTTCCTTATTCTCCTCCCGGTCAATCAGGAAGTGGGTCCTGAGACCCGTCAGCCGATTGATTGAGAGAAGAAGCGATCCTATTGATTGCCGAGGAGGAGGAAGGAGGAGACGCAGGGGATACTCGGGTACACTGTATGTGCACAATTCCACTAGGACTCTTGGTGTGCCCATTATGGATAATGCCTGTTTGTACATTGGATGTATGTACTATTATTAATTTTTCTTATGTAAACTTTGTATTATTTCAATACTGGTGTACATCTCAACTTATGGTTAATGTTATATGCTGGTTGTAGTAGTTCCTCTGCTCCCAATTACTTTGATTAAATTACTGGTTCATTTTCCAGGAAGACAATCCCCTCTGTTCACAGAAACCCTGTCCTGGGTGGAGTCACTCTCAAGTGTCAACTTTATTATTATTATTTTCCTGGAGGTTTAGCCTAATATCATGTTTGGGGAAGGCCAATTTTTATCAATCCCCCAAAAAGTGGGCTACACAGATGACACAAATAAAGATGGTGTCACGAACTAAGGGAAGGTGCTGCAGTGAGAGACTGGTCTGAAGAACACAAAAAACATACAAGGGATAATGAGTACATAATATTGCTTGGATGCATATATAATAGGAAATGGAGTGTCCATTTAGCAAAGGAGTTACAATGCAAAGCTTTCACTATATTATATCTGAATTCAAAGCTATGCAGGTATCTCATAATTTGTATGAGGAAGGAAGTGTAAGGTTTCACAAACAGGGCCCCCCAACCCTTTTGTATTGGGTTATATTGTAACTGTGCTCTCTCCCTTATATTGTAAAGCACCGTACAAACTGTTGGAGCTGTATAAATCCTGTATAATAACAATGAGTGCTGCCATTTCTGACTCATTGTTAAAGTCTATTGGCTGTGTGATTGATACAAGATAGTGACTCCTTAGGTAGAATTGCCCAGACCTGCAGCAGTGATGGCTGCTATATTTTTAAAATTTTTGCATTTGAAATGTACAGTATTTCAGTGTATTTGTGTTATTTTCAAATCTATCTCAAGTCAAAATTTCACAATAAGGACATTATTCATGGCTCTTCCAAAAGGACGTGCATATTAACATAAATTTCTGAATGGTATATGTACATGTACAACAGGAACAAGCAATATTTCCTGGCAGCATTCAGAAGGGCTTGTACATGTAGCACCCTCCAAGGTAGGTGCTAGGTTCGGTTAATTTAGTTTAAGCTCACTGTATTCAATAGAGCTGTATTTCATTGTAGTTGTGCTTGATTGTTCTGGTCTGTTCTGTGTTTCAGAGGCAGCCAGGATTGGCTGCTTGCCTCTGTTTGTCCAGAAATGTTTTATAAGATAGTGGGCAGGGAGAGTCTAATCAGCATCTGAATATTTATGCAGACCTAGCCAATTCTTGAGGAGAGGTGCCCAGATGGTGGCTGTGAGTGTATATAAATATTCTGAGACTGAGTGCAAAGGGGTCTTTTTCCTTGAAGAGGAGATCAGACCCTAGGAGGCTGTTGGCTCTCTAGGCAATTCTGCCATGTGCCTGCAGCTCATCAAGGCATCAATCGGGCTAGCTGAGGGCCAACTTTGCTGATACTTTGCTGAAGCTGAATGAGGGGCTGTCGTATGAGGATCTTGGTCTGGTATCACAGGGAGATATTGGAAGGAGACAACCAATTATCCAAGGACATTAGTGAGTACAGACTGGTGTGAGAGATCCTACAGACTGTGTTCTGCTGCCATCCCTCTTATACTAGAGGTAGTGGGTTTAAAGGGGTTTAAATGGAACATTGTGTCTGGTGTCCTGCTCATTTAATTCTTATTAAAAGGGCTCGGATTTCCAAAAGGGAGATTAACCTCTTCAGGTTGCTACTACAAAGCTCAGTCCATCATTTATATGTGCAGAAACTTGGCTCACAGCTCTAAAGGAGAAAGTTTAGTGCCCTCAAATTGCTACTAAAGGTTAAAGGAGTATCCTATAATTCCCCACTACCTATCCAAGTTTAAGTTTTCATTAAAGCATCCAGAAAAGCATACCCCTAGACTAGTTAATGAGACTCAAGGGTGAGTAGAATTGTGTGCCTAGCTGCGGGGCAATTATTGGAAAAAAAACCCTGGGCATCTGCTCAGCGGTTCCTATAGGGTTGCTAAATATAGATGAGCATTGAGTGTACAATGCACCTGTGGATGAGTTTTTCAAGTTTTCTGTGCAGGTTTTTCTACTTTTGTACTTTCTGGGGCAAGCTGGAACCATTGTGATGAACTGAAGCTACAGTGTCAATACCTGCCCCATGTTTAATAGACCATTGAAGGTGGGGTTTTACTACTGCAATGATTTTCTTAAAGAGGTTGTAAACCCCGAAAAAAAAAAAAAAAACAGCCTGTAAGACAAAGGCAGAATGAGCTAGTATGAAATACTTACCTGTAGAATGAAGCCCTTCAGCGGCGCTCGCACACCATTGAGACAGCTGATATCTTCCCCGGAGTTTCTTCCGGGCTTGCAGGCTTGGATGCTGTGAGTAGCCGGAGTCACAATGACGTCACTCCTGAACATGTGGAGCTGCCATTTACGGTGTTGTGGAAATTTTATGACGATGTATTTAATATGTATTGCCATAGTGTCTCCCAGTGTTAGTTCTCCCGCAGCCTGCTCTAAAGAGCTGACTGGGGCAGACTGACGCTGGTTGAGATCCGTCTGGTAGTGAAAAGCTTCTTGAGGATGTAGAGAAGTGTTTGCCGAGTGGGGATATGTCCGCCAGCGAAGGGCCCCTGTGCGATGCACAGAACGATCATCTGGAGGGATGTGTTCACTCTACAAAGACATTATCGGTTTTGGGGATGTACGTTCGTCTGTCTCTGTGTGTCTGATCAGCACATAGCGGGACCCTAGCATGCGCCTGCATATAATCTCTCATCCACGGGGAAGGTAGTATAATCTGGTTATGCTTTGTTCTCTGAACAACGCAGAATAAGGATTCATGCCAATGGTAAAAACGGGAGCCTTTGAATTGTTATGGTCGGGGACAGCGTCCATGATTTCAAGCCATGCAGCTTCTTCTGTCTTACTGGAGAGCATGGCTTCCAGGTACAGGGGGCGGGAAATCGCACATGCTGCCCCCACCCAGACATGCCCAAAATACTTCCCTAGTCATTGTTCATTGGTTGTTGTATAACCCCTCCTTTTTGAAGGAATGCCTGTGCTTGATTGGTCAATTGTGAAACCATCAGGCTCTATTGTTATATTAATAAAGTTTGCTCCCAGGATCAGGTCAGTTGGTCGGGCGATGGAGCTCAGAACATGAGGACGGTGACTATGTCTGTTTACTTGGGGAAATGCGGGAGACGCGGGTTGTTTAACCGCTTCCCGACCTCCTCAGGCAGATATACTGCAGAAGAAGGGCACGTACAGGCAGATTAATGTACCTGTGCGTTGCCCTTTAAGGGGCGGCTTGTGGGCACGTGCCTGCCGGAGGACCATGACCGTGATCGCGGGTCACAGTGAGGAAGAACGGGGAGATGCTAATGTAAACAAGCATCTCCCCATTCTGCCTAGTGACAGTGTCACTGATCAGCTCTCCCTGTAATCGGGAGTGCTGATCGGTGACATGCACAGCCCCTCCCCCCTCCAGTTGGAATCACTCCCTAAGATACACTTAACCCCTACAACGTCACCTAGTGGTTAACTCCTTCACTGCCAGTGAAATTTTTCAAGTAATCAATGCAATTTTTTTGCATTGATCGCTGTATTAATGCTAGTGGTCCCAAAAATGTGTCAAAATTGTCCGATGTGTCTGCTATAATGTCGCAGTCACAATAAAAATCGCCGATCGCTGCAATTACAAGAAAAAAATGTATCAATAAAAATGCCATAAAACAATGCCTTATTTTGTAGATGCTATAACTTTTGTGCAAACCAATCAATAAACACTTATTGTGTTTTTTTTTTTACCAGAAATATGTAGAAGAATACGTATCGGCCTAAACAGAGGAAAATAATATTTTTTTGGGGATATTTAAAAAAAATGTTTTTTCAAAATTGTCGCTATTCTTTTGTTTATAGCACAAAAAATAAAAAACGCAGAGGTGATCAAATACTACCAAAAGAAAGCTCTATTTGTGAAAAAAAAGAACGTCAATTTTGTTTGGGAGCCACGTCGCACGACCACGCAATTGTCAGTGCTGAGTCGTAAAAAGTGCTCTGGTCAGGAAGGGGGTAAATTCTTCTGGGGCTGAAGTGGTTAAGATGCATTATACCAAAAGGCTGAAAGGGCACTTAGTAGCACAGGAGACATGGTTTGCATATAGCGTATAGCGAAATCTCCACGTCAATGGCTCGGTAAGCTGGACCTTAAAAGTGCATGCGCTGATGATGTCATGTGCAAGTTTAGGAGATATTCACAGTACCTACAGGTAAGCTTTATTACCTGTAGGTACAATTAAAAAATAAAACTTTACTTCCTCTTTAAAGCCAGACTATTGCACCTTTTCAGCCCAGAAATCTAGAGAACATTTAGCAAAGGTGAGGAATAGGAACTGGGTGTTTTTTTGCTGGCTGAGCAGATTGAGCTGATATGTCAGTTTTCTGAACTCTTAGGCAAAGAGCCATCGAAGTGAATAGTCACCGAAGGGCCGCTTCTAGTTTAGTCTAGTTCATATATTCATCTAATAAGACGATCATCATCCAATACAGTTGTATTAAAGTGGTTGTAAACCCTTATGCCGCGTACACACGACCGGACTTAGGTTCGACAGACTTTCGACGGAGTTCTGACAGAGTTCTGACAGACTTTCCGAATGAACGGACTTGGCCACAAACAATCACACCAAAGTCCGACGGATTTGAATGTGATGACGTACGACCGGACTAGAATAAGGAAGTTCATAGCCAGTAGCCAATAGCTGCCCTTGCATCGGTTTTTGTCCATCGGACTAGCACACACACGAGCGGATTTCTCGGTAGGAACTGGGTCCAGCGGAGTTCTTTCGGAAAAATTTGAAACATGTTCCATTTCTAAAGTCTGTCAGACTTTTGCGAAAACCAAAAGTCTGCTGCAGCCCACACACGATCGAATAGTCTGCCGGAATCATTCCGTCAGACTTTTGATGTTGAAAAGTCCGGTCGTGTGTACGCGGCATTACAACCAACTTTGACCTACAGGTAAGCCTAGATTAAGGCTTACCTGTAGGTCCAAGAAATATCTCCTAAACCTACACGGTTTAGGAGATATTTGCCGAAAGACAGGCAAACAGCGATATGCCGCTATATGCCACGAGTGGTGGCTCCCGTGCGCATGTGCGGAAGTGATGTCATCGCGGCTTCGCCGAATGACAGTGGTGGAGCAGAGAGACCCACCGAGAAGATGGATGCTCCGGACTACAGGGGACAGCGGTGACTTCGCTGGCTCCTGTTTCAGGTAAGTGACACATAATGGACTACTATGCGATGCATAGTAGTCCATTATGCTTTACCTTTGCAAGGAATCAAAGAAGAAGTAAACTCTGATGGGTTTACTTCCTCTTTAAGCTGAAAATCTCATGTCTAAAACCTAGTACACATGATGAGAATATTGGACAAATGATTGTCTTATTTTAATTTTTTTGCATGCTAATCACATATCAAAAACAAATAGGTTACTAAAGTTATGAAAAGACAGAATACAACTAGTGATAGTGATGTAATGTATTGCAATGTATTCTTTAGTTTCCGAGTATGCCTGGTCTTTGCCACTCGATTTAGTACAAATACTATGCTAATTACACAAAAATCATTGTTCTGATATCTTACGAGAACATTTTTCATGCTTGTTCCATCAAATATTTTCACATGAACTGTCGTGATCAGCTCTTGAAAGCTGTGCACTAACCTATAGATTATCAGACAATCACTGCAAATGCTTTTTTTGTCCAATGTTGTCATGTGTGTGTTCTCATGTTCTCATGTGTGTGTTTTAGGCTCAAAGTAATTGTAAAGTCTTGTTTGTTATTTAATAAAAAAACAATAAAAAAACAAACATATTATACACACCTGCTCTGTGCAGTGGTTTTGCACAGAGCAGCCCAGATCCTCCTCTTCTCACGTCCCCCGCCGGGGCTCCTAGCCCCTCCCCCCTGCCGGATGCCCCACAGCAAGCAGCTTATAATGGGGGCACCCAAGCAGGTGTACCCCCAAGCCATGGGGGGGGTCAGATAAGTATTAGGGGGGCTGGGGGGGCTGCTGCACACAGAAGGTTTTTTACCTTCATGCAGAGGATGCATGTAGGTAAAAAAACTTGTACCTTTACAACCACTTTAATTCAATATCAGGCACCTGCAAGCTGGCCTTTCACAGAGATAAAGATTGATCAGACAGATTTGAGAACCCTGTCTAAACTAGTTTTTTACCATCCTGAACTTACCCTTTGCATTTCTCCATTGTAAAGAAAATGTATTTGCAAGGTATGCGGGTAGGTAGAGAGAAACAGGGCTGGGGACTATAGCAGGGAGATGTTATTGCTAGAGTGTGCAAGACATAGAAGTCAGGGGCTGACTACATCCCATCAGGATCCACCCATACAAGAGAGATAAAATAAAAATCACTGTGCAAATGCCTCAGCATTCACACAGCTTTCACAAATAATTCCTATAATCCAGCAGTAGGCAACCTTTGAGAGATGGAGATCTACCTGAACAACATAAAAGAGATCAATGATCGTCAGGATTTGGTGTCCTTATTTGATATGGGAAACACTACTGAGTATTTCCAAACAGATAATATTTTATTACGTATTCAATCCAAAATCTAAAAAAACAAAAAAAAAGAAAAGAAAGAAAAGCACACCCTCCCTACCAATAAAAACAGACAGCCAGTTCTATGTTTCTATATTTTTGAACCATTTTTCATTGAACAACTAATAAAATACTATCAGTTTGGGAATACAGTTCCTTCTATATTGAACTGTATTGTGTAGCACTGACTCCCGAAGGAGTGGCTGGTTTGATTTGGGCCTGCACTCTGGTAATAACACCCCACTAACTTGGCTCTCTATCCCCTTGACACAGCTGTGGTGCAATACAATACAGTACAATATAACACAATGCAAGGTACCTGTATTATAACCTCAGGATCCACTGGCTCCACCTGCTGGGAGAAAACAGTACACCACACAACTGGATGCTTAAACAACAGTGTATTTTACTGTGAAAATATTCAAAGAGGTGATTACAGTAATTGTGCTGTCATCCCAACATAGGACGACAGTACAATGGGATTCAAAATAAACAATATCAAACAATATACATATAGATAAATACCCGGGAGCTCCCCTTACTTTTTAAGCTATGCGTGAGATCTCACTTAAAGTACTTGGTCTTTGGTCTTCTTGTCTTCGCTATTTAAAGTAATCCCTTGTGATTTGTAATCCACAGGTTAAAGTAAGTTAAATTGAGGTAAAGGTGCTCCTGGTATAACTTCAGTACTTATACTAAAAGGCTTGGGATGTCAGAGTAGGTAGGCCTCAAGCATGCTCAGTGTATGTTGCTCTGCTCCTCCTCCATGGAACTATAAATCCCAGTGAGGCCTGTGTATGAGTCTAACTGCGTGTGAAAGTTAACAAACTGTGGGCCGTAACCCGCTCACCAACTGGATCGGAGCTCCGTGTAGTAGCTTTGGTCCGGTGACTGCAGCTTGCTTCTCTGTCAGCTGGCCCCGTCGCTCCGTTCCTCTCCTCTGGGTGAGCCCGGTCCTCTGCTGCTCAAACGAGTTTCTCCAGATCTCTCCAATCCGGTCACTGTCTGTCTGGCACTGTCAGGTCACAAACAAGCAAGGTTGCGCTCCGCAAATGGCTGTGGGCCCTGTCTCCCGGGAGAGCCTCCCCACAGATCCTCACAGGCTGACATGCGATCCCAAGAGACCTAAAATGGCCGCTCAGGGTCCTTTTATGTCCTACCCAGCATGCACTGCTAGAGAAAGTGTTCATGGGTAGGTCATCAAGCCTCCTAGGTAAAAGGGTCAACCTTCTGATCAAAACAACAGTCACTTCCTGTATATGTCTTTTGTGCTTTCTTCAAAGCAGTAAACATTTAAGTTCAGTAGCAGTATTTGGCCGCTAGATGGCGCCAAATACTAAGCCATAGAAACGTCCATAAACTTTTGATTATTGCATGGAAACACACATTAAAAGCGGGAGTCCACTGTTTTTTTTTTTTTAAAAGCCAGCAGCTACAAATACTGCAGCTGCTGACTTTTAAAATAGTGACACTTACCCGCCCAGCGCGCCCGCGATGTCGGCACCCGAAGCCGATCTCTCGATCGTCTCTCGGGTGCTGCCGCCGCCATCTTGGGTATGGTAATCAGGAAGTGGAACCTTTCGGCTTTATTTCCCGGTTCCCTACTGCGCATGCGCGAGTCGCGCTGCGCAATAAGGATGGTCCCCGCTGTCTCTGGGATCCGTGTGTTTCCCAGCAGGCAGCGGGGGACTTTCGGAAAGGGGCGTAGATTCTGCGGAAAGGGGCGTACCTTCTGCAAAATCTACGCCGGAAGTGGGTGCAAATACCTGTACTGTACAGGTACCTGCACCCCTCTCCCCCCTGAAAGGTGCCAATTGTGGTGCCGGAGGGGGGGAGGATTCCAATGAGCGGAAGGTCCACTTTAGGGTGGACCTCCGCTTTAATAAACAAGCATGTCAGCACTACAATTGTAAATTGTGCTGTCTCACTTTTTATTGTAAAGCACTGTGTAACCTGTGGGCGCTATCTAAAGCCTGTATAATAATAATAATAATAATAGTGGTGCCCATATCACTTTTTCTTCTTTTTATTGATTTTAAAATATTGTCAGCTATTTCTTGTTACTACAAAGCTGTTACAGGTGTAAGGTGTGCAGCGCTACCTGGGCGAGTACATCAGGCCTCAAATGACATATTTGTTTCTTTTCAGACCACCCTTGAGCGTGTCTGTTAGCGGCATCCAACCATCAATCCCTTATTAAGGCCAAACCACTATTGTAATACAACAGGTACATCCACTTATACTAGTAGCAGAAGCCAGACTCAGGTACTGGCATTCAAACCAGGACCTTGGCAGACATTTACCCCCCTTGGCACACCTCTATTTCCTTACGGCAATTTCTTTATTAAAATATAATTGTAAAAAAATTGCTACAAAGTGAATCACAGGTAAACAGTGACTTATTCTATCATGCTAACATTTACAAAAAACTTAAAAAAAAACGAAAAAGATAAGATCTGGAGCAATAGGGACCTGTGGCTCTGATTGGCACATAGTGCACCTCTAAACAGCTACGCTCTTCCCTCCTCCATTGCATTCTTGCTATTTTCCTTAGAAGGATAAAGGCTGCTGGCTCCCTCCTTCCTCCCACCCCCTCCTTCTGTCTCAAAGCTTCTGGTTATGCTTGCTTCTGCCAGACCAAGTGCACAGTGCTGAGGAACAAGCAGTGCCGCAGGAGCCAGGAGCCATACATAGGAGAAACTGCAGGTCCACAAACTGGAGAAAGAGGGGACTCAAGGATGTGAGCCAACCAGGCACCATTCACTGCTAAGTAAAGGGTGGTTGTATAGTGTATTCCGGCTCCTAGAGAAATATATTGGTGAGTAATGACTTTTATTTCTACTTCTATTCATTACTTATATGTGTGAGCGCACAGATAGGATTAGACAGGATTTATTTTTATTTTTTTGTTCTTTGTTTGCACCTTGCTAATTATGATATGATTAAAATACCTATTACAGGCTTACATGTGTTGTAGAAACACAAAGCCCATTGATTTCCAAGAACAGCCTCAGTACATTTGTCCTTTAATAATTCATGTCCCTGGAAACGTGTATGGTTTTGAATATAGATGAATGGCAAAATTCATAGTTTTAGGAAAGGTAAATTCTGCTTGTATTATCTGTGCTGCTTAATTGTATTTAGTATGTTTTGAAGAGGTGCAGTTCAAATGCAAACAAATAAATCATTTTGAAATCCGGTTTGGTGAAATGTCATGAAGTTAATTTAATGCGCCGTGGAGGTGTTT
Source organism: Lithobates pipiens (assembly GCF_037356315.1). NCBI lineage: Eukaryota > Metazoa > Chordata > Amphibia > Anura > Ranidae > Lithobates > Lithobates pipiens. Next base: position 482,670,140 of record NW_027507758.1, read on the forward strand.
AATATCTAGAGTTGATGTACAGATACCGATCTACACAGTATGGTGAGATACTACATTATAACATTTATGAAACTGGACTGTATTCAGTGTGTGAAACAAGTGGATCAAAAATAAGGGCACGTTCTCCAATAGGAAAACATACTATCTCTAGTTAGGAAGGGGGAAAATGTACTAGTGTAGCTACTAATAATAATAATAAATAAAAAAATGCAGCGCATCAAAAATGCATGTGCCTTGATGTGCATTTAACATTACATTTTATGCGCATTGTGTTGCGTTAAATTTAGATTTTATGCATTTTCATGTCATCTATTATGAAGTGACAGGTCCCCGGAGGGGTCAAAACACGAACAATTTTTTTTATGTTTACTATAATTTTTGCTGCATTGTGTTGAGTTAAAATGTAGGCAGGTTGCATTTTATTACAATACATATGTGAAGAACACTATGGCATGAACTAGGCATGCAGAAAAACATTGTTTTCTAGACCCTTGCAGTGACCTGCATTGATCAGGTGTAAAAAAAAATGCAGTTCACTGCAAATGGTGTGAACGAGCCCTTTATGCGCAGTAAAAGAACCCAATTTTTTTCCCTTATCTTTTGTGAACTGTCAAATAGAAATAAAAGATTTAAAGTGAGTGTAAATATTATTATTTTTTTTTTTTAAACAAACAGGTTTATACTCAGATGCTCTATGCAATGGGATTGCACAGAGCAGCTCTGAACCTCCTCTTCTCGTGTCTACCACTGGTGTTCCTGGATCCTCCTCTCCAGCGAGTGCTCCCATAGAAACCCGCTCCCAATGTATGCACAGTTCCAAATAGCTCATCAGCTTTAAAGACCACAGGAGCATCGCCCAACCGTATAAGCCACCTAGGCTGTGGATCCCTGTCCACATGTCTACACTGAACACCAATGATAGCCCTTGTACACACGGTCGGAGATTCTGACAACCAAATCCGTCGGAGTAATCCGACGGATTAATTCCCAAAGAGGTCCAGAAGTGATGTTGCATACACACGGTCGGACTAAGTTGTCGGAAAATCCGATTGTACATAACGTGATGACGTTATTTCGTTACGACGGGACTACGTTCAGGCTAGTAGCCAATAGCTTTGGTCTAGGAATTTGATCTTAGCATGCGTGGCACTTTATCCGTCGGAGTAGGCTACACATGATCGGAGTATGTCCGATCGGAGCATTTTGTCGGAAAATTTTACCGGCAAGTTGGAAAAGTTGGTCCGTCGGATATTCCGACGGAAACAGTCTGATGGAGACCACACACAGTCGGAATATCCGACAAAACGGTCCGATAGGACACATTCCGTCAGAATCTTCCGACCGCATGTACAAGGGCTAAGAGGTCACTCCCACACTGACCATCAATGTAATAAGTCACTTCTACATTTACCACCAATTGAAGAGGTCACTTCTACACTGACCACCAATGTAGAAGGTCCCTTCTACCCTGGCCACCAATGGAAAAGCTCACTCCTATACTGACTACCAATGTAATGGGTCACTTTCACATTTACCGCCAATGTAAAAGGTAATTTCTATACTGACCACCAATGTAATGGGTGACTTTTACATTGACCACCAATGTAAGAGGTCATTTCTACACTGACCACCAATCTAAGGGTTTACTACCATTTTCACTGGCTTTTTTTTCTGGCCATTATTATCATTTACTTCAATTCATAATTAATAATTAAACCCCATTCTTTAATGTATTTATTTAAAAGTCTATACAACCTACTGATCACGCTAATGTACCATGAGTTGAAGGTCCAATAATTTGAGTGGGGTTCCCTGAGACCTGAAAACCCTTATTTCAAAGGTTTCGTTTCTCCATGGTAAAAAGGTTGAGAAAGGTTGCTTTTGCCAAAAATCTATGACTTAGCTACCAATTGCAAGATAGCTACAGACGTACTACAAACAAACAAGCTTTCTAAGCACAAAGCCAGTTTACTATTCTTCAAACTTATGGTGCCGGACAGTGGCCATTGGGAGCAGGGTTGCCAACTGTCAGTAAATTCACAAATAGTTTGTGAAATCCATGATTTTTACATCTGTCTATGAATGTCCATTATAGACATGCAGTCCACATGTCCATAATGAACATTCACAGACAGATGTAAAAATCACAGGTTTCACAAACTGTCCATGAATTTACTGACATTTGGCAACCCTTATTGGAAGTAGAAAATGTATTGGTGACAGTTGAGTAAATAATGCATCTTTGGCATTAGGGGGAGGAATAGTGCACTGTTTTCGGTGTCAGTGGCAGGAACCAGGCACCATTGTTGGTGTCAGTGGGAGAAATAACGCCCTGTTGTTGATGTAAGGAACAGGACTTACCCCTTTGTTGGTGTCAGTGGGAGGAATAGTGTCATGCATCGGTGCGAGGAAAAGTGTCCCAAGGGCCAGATAAAGGCAAACAGAGAGCATCCGGCCCCAAAGCCTTAGTTTGGAAACCACTGTACTAACACACTGAAAAAGACTCAAATCAGCACCTGTTCCTCAAAGTAAAATAAAATGACTTTTGAAGGACTCACAGGCAGTGCTTTGAGCATTAGAGAGTTCTGCTCTGGTGCATCTGTACAGCAGGGTTCTGCTTCCTATCAAGAGTTCAGCAGCACATGGAACAATAAACTATAATAAACTATAAACCACCCTGCTATGTAGGAATTGCTTTTTGGCTCAAGATTTCAGACTTTATAATTGTTTTCCCTAAACTATCTCATAATATAACAATGTTCACAGCTGCTTTGTGATTTAGCTCATGTCAAGCTAAATGTATCTGTTGTGTATACTCAATGGATCCAGGCAGTCTGCAAGCCAGAGCACTGTCTCAGAGAATACAATTCTTCAAAGAAGCAGGTTGAAAACTGTAGAATACCATCTACCTTTACCTCAAGCTGATTTCTGAATTCCAATTAAAGTGGACTTTGCATCAGAATTTTCATGCTAAGTGCAAATATGTTAAGCAATGTGTGCAATAAAGGTAACACAGGCATTTGTTCCCTCTATTAGTGATTACAGTACTCCCACCTACAATGCTTTAATCTGCTTTTCTTTCTGTTAGGATGGCAACATTTTTGTTCAGACACTATTCAGAGTCAGCATCTACTTCCAGGACTAAAGCCTAGTACACACTACTATTTTTTTCTCATTCAACCCAGCGGGTTGAAGGAAAAAAAATGTCAGCTCAGGTCAGAGTCGCCAAACTAACAATCTGATGTTAGTCCAGCGACCTCCTCTGCTGAGCTGTTGTGTTCTGACAAGGGGGCGGCCCCTGCACAAGAATACCCTGGTCAGTGCTCTCTACCATTGGCTGAGAGAGCTGATTGGGAGCCAGCCACCTGCTGGTCTTCTGTCGGACCGTCTGCCATACACATGGGCTAATTGTCGCCTGTTTTATTTTTGTAACCGGCCGATGTGGCCTGACATTCGGTCCATGTGTACTAGGCTTAACATGATGATGGCTCAGCGATGACACACTCCTGTAAATCCTTTTGTCTTTGTAATTCATTGGTGTATTAAAAAATATGATGCAAATCCGGATGCAGCCTCTCAGCTTGTGACTTGCTAAAAAGTTACAGTGTTGAAGTTTGTAGATTAAGGAAATACATTAATGCATTAATGGACCGATGACACCATCTTAAGCCCTATACACACAGGCCAAATATTGGCCGGTATAGGCTGGTTCCAAAGAAACCGACCGAAATTTGCCCCGTGTGTACGGCAGTCTGTCGAACAGAAGCTGGCCCAACATCTGGCTTCCGTCGAAGGGGTATGACCAAAAAACATCTACCGATCAGCATTCAATCAGCGTTCTCAGCCAAAGGCTTCGAAAGCTGACTGGTGTGTTTTGGTGGGGAGCAGTCCCCATGCCAGAACATAGTAGGTCAATGGGGAGATCGCTGTACTAACTAACAGATAGTTAGTACAGGAAACTCCTCTCAATTCCACTGTGTTGAATGGAAAAAAAACTGATAGTGTGTACCTAGCTTTATCCTAAAATTGGGCTAAATGAAAACAAAAACAGACAAATTTCTCCATCCACACAAATGAGGTGGATGGAAAAATACCCCTCACCAGGACATTGTATTCTGACAGCGGCTCCTGCTGCTGTCAGAATACCCCGATCAGCAACTGCAGCTGCTAATTGATAAACGTTTCCAGCATGTCCCTTCATCAGAAGTCAATAAAAGAACTGACTTCTGTTGAGCTGGAATGGTCACACGCTGATTGAAATTCGTCCAGTTCCTGCTTTACCAGATTCATTTTGATCAGTGTATGGCCAGCTTTAGCAGAGTCACATTGATAAGAGCTGTATTTGAAAACATATACTATTTCTGTATATTATGAAATTTCAGCAATTCACAGAGATTTAATAACTTACTAAAAGGTTTGCTTTATGTATAAAAAAGGACATTTGGCTTCTAGTCATTTCTCCTTAGCTTTCTTTTCTCTTCTGGTATTCTTCTTCTGTTTTACTTTCTCCATTCTGTTCAGCTTCACACTTATAACTCCTGCCACCTGAAGCTAGGTACATAGAACCCTTCACCCCTGGTCCTCTATTGCAACAATTTTGTGGCATATCTCCATATTAGATCACAAGCTCTTTGGTGGGCTTATGTCGCTACTCTTAGGACAGCATCTGGTCCCTTATGCCTCATGATATTATGTTTGATTATCACATATGTCTGCTTATGACAATTGTTTTGCCTTTATAAGCTTATACGCATTCTGACTTCATGCAGTATGACTACATCCTTTGCTCATGCTGTATGCCTTTGTCTATTCTTCTAAAAATCTTTCGGCAATAAGTGCATGGTTGCTTTATTTGTTTTTGGGCAGACAATTCAGTATATTTTTATTATGAGCAATTATATTTATTTTAATAGGCAAGCTCTAGAACTCATATTGTGCCAAGAAAGAGGAGGAGATTAGGTTGCCACCTTTCTGCTTGTTGCTTTTAATACTAGCTCCAGTGACCTTTCATTACGAATTTTTAGTACTGTTCATTGGTGACAGGTATGATTAAAGATACAAATGTAATAATATCCCTAAAATCACCCACATAGGTAATAGGCTAGTATAAAACTTTACAACAATGCAGCGGGAACATTCCAAGGTGAGTCACTCATCATAACCTTTGAACTGCCCTACTTTGATATGCCATACTGTAATAGAAATATGTAGATATAATACTGAGTTCCATCATTATTATGTTGACATGTCAAACATTTGTTCCACGTTGGTAACGAAAAGTACCTGAGTCACAGTTTAAAGACCAAGAAAATGTAATGCTTGAATGAATCACATCTGCCTAGGATGGAAAAAGTCCAAAGCAATGGGGTTGATTTTGGACATTTTATTCTATTAACAAACAGTTTAATAGCAAAACACAGTACAATTACACATTTACTTTCCTAGTGAATCAAAAAAATTTGATTTTTATTACAGCTTACCTGTAAAATCATTTTCTTGGAGTACATCATGGGACACAGAGCCTTACGTAATTACTTAATGGGTTATAGGCTACATTCAGGTGTTGACACTGGTAAACCCAATCAAGGAAGTTTACTCCCTATATAACCCCTCCTCCTTCCAGGAGCACATCAGTTTTTGTAGCAAAGCAATATACTTAATCCCAAAAGAGGGGCGGGACCTCTGTGTCCCATGATGTACTCCAAGAAAAGGATTTTACAGGTAAGCTGTAATAAAAATCCTATTTTCGTTATCGTACATCATGGGACACAGAGCCTTAAGTAATTACTTAATGGGACGTCCCATAGCAATGCTACTTGAGGGGAGGGAGAAACAACTCTCAGGGTACCCACAGACTTGGAGATTTACACTGCTGCCTGCAGCACACTGCGCCCAAAGGCGATATCCTCATACAGCCTTACAACCACCTGATAAAATTTTGTGAATGTATACACTGAAGACCAAGTTGCAGCCTTACAGATCTGAGCCATGGAGGCCTGGTGACGCACTGCCCAAGAAGCACTAACCAACCTGGTAGAGTGCGCCTTAACTTAAACTGGGGAATTTTACCCCCTAAATCATAAGTTTGAATTATCACTTGCTGAATCCACTTAGCGACAGTGGATTTCGACGCTGCCTGTCCTTTCTTAGGACCCAGAATAAATAAGACATCAGTCTTACAAATCTGAGCAGTTGCCTTAAAATATATTTTTACTGTTCTCGCCACATTTAAGACAATGTAATGACTTTTCTTCCCTGGAACATGGTTTTGGAAAAAACAATGGCAGGACAATATCTTGGTTCAGGTAAAAATCTGAGATCACTTTTGGCAAAAAGCCTGGACGAGGGTGTAACACCACTCTGTCCTCATTAAAAATTAAATATGGCTCTTTACAAGAAAGAGAAGCCAATTCGGAGACCCTCCTTGCTGAGGATATAGCAAGAAAAAATACCAACCTCCTTGTCAGAAGGACTAGGGGATTATGTTGTATTGGTTCAAATGGCTATTTTTTGTAACACAGACAAAACTAAGTTCAAGTCCCAAGGGTTCAAGAGAGGTTTGACGGGTGGAATAAGACACGTCACCCCTTGTATAAAACCCCGGACTAAGAATGAGTAGCAAGTGGTCTTTTGAAATAAGACCGATAAAGTTGAGACTTGGCCTTTAATAGTACTCAAGCCCAATTTAATTTATACCCCTAATTGTAGAAAGGGAAGAATTCTGCCTATGATATATCTCCGAGGGTGCCAACCCTTGGATTCACAACAGGAAACATAAGCCCTCCAGACTCTATAATATATAGTTCTGGAAGCTGGCTTCCTTGCATTAATCAGGGTAGAGATAACTGACCTAGAAAGTCCGTGGGTTTCAATAGCCAAGCCTTTAAATTTAGAGACCATAAGGTAGGATGGAATATTGGTCCCTGTGAGAGCAGATCTGCCCGTAGTGGGAAGGACCATGGGTCCTCCACTGCCTCCCACTGCCTCCACTGCCATCTTTGCATACCATGACCTTCTGGGCCATGCTGGTGCCACCAGAATTACTTGCTTTCTTTCCAGCCTAATCCTGCAAAGAAGTTGAGGCGGCAACTGAATGGGGGGAATGCATAGATCAGTGAGAACTGATCCCATGGGGTCACCAATGCATCCGTTCCACATGTGAAAGGATCCCTTGTTCTGGCCACAAAGTTGACTAACTTCATGTTGAATGAAGACTGACGATAGGCACGGAACATTCCTTTCTGCCCAAGTTAGAATATGGTTCACCTCTCTCTGCACTGAGAGACTTTCAGTGCCCCCTTAGTGATTGATATAGGCCACAGCTGTGGCATTGTTGAATTGAATCCTGACAGGACAAGTCGAGGTGGCAACTGAATGGGGGGAATGCATAGATCAGTGAGAACTGATCCCATGGGGTCACCAATGCATCTGTTCCACATGCGAATGGATCTCTTGTTCTGGCCACAAAGTTGACTAACTTCATGTTGAACCTGTATGCTAGAAGATCTACGTCCGGAGTCCCCCATCTTTGGCAAACAGCCCAAAATATGTTGGGGTGAAGAGACCATTCCACTGGAAATAACTGTTGGCGATTCAAGTTGTCCGTCTACTAATTCTCTACTCCCGAAATGAAGACTGACGATAGGCACGGAACATTCCTTTCTGCCCAAGTTAGAATATGGTTCACCTCTTTCTGCGCGGAGAGACTTTCAGTGCCCCCTTGGTGATTGATATAGGCCACAGCTGTGGCATTGTTGGATTGAATCCTGACAGGACAATCCCATAACCTGAAAGTCCATGTCTTTAGAGCCAGACATACTAGCCGAATCTCTAGGATATTGATGGACAAGGTTCTTTTGGGTTCTTGACCACTATCCCTGGATAGTTGTCTTTTCTAGTACTGACTCCAGCCTGAAAGGCTGGGATCCATCATTACTACTTTCCAGATGACTGGTCTGAAGGGTTTTCCTTTCAGCAGATTCTGAGTTAGTAACCACCAAGTGAGGCTTTGGGACACTCTTGGGGACAGCTGCATTTGCAAGTCTAAAGCTTGAATTGTTTTGTTCCAAGCAGACAGGATACTGTTTTGCAGCAATCTTAAATGAAACTGGGCATGGGGAACTGCTTCATATGAAGCTGCCATGCTTCCTAGCAACCTTATGCAAAGGTGAATAGAGGGATCACCATTTGACCTGACCATCCGCACCAACTCTCTTATGGAGTTGATTTTTGCCTGAGGCAAGAACACCCTTTCCTGGGCTGTGTCTAATATCAGACGCAAGTACTCCAGATTTTTTAGTGGTATTAAGGAAGATTTCTCTAGGTTGAGAATCCAACCCAACTCTTCAGATAGTTAGTTGTAGTGCATACGCTTTGCTCCAAATGAGCCACCGACTGATCTATTAGTAAAAGTTTGTCTAGGTACACTACGACTGTTATGCCCTGTGCCCTTAACCTGGCTAGAGGTGGGGCCAGCACTCTGGTGAACACTCTGGGTGCTGTGTCTAGCCCGAAGGGCAGGGCTACAAATTAAAAATGTTGCTGCTCTAAATCGAACCTCAGAAACTTTTGATGAGCGGGAAATATAGGGACATGCATCCCTGATGTCGATTGATGCCAGAAGTTCTCCTCCTAGAAGGACAGAAACTGACCTGATCGTCTCCAATGCGAAAGGAGCGGATCTTCAAGAACTGATTTAGATTTCTTGGATCTAGAATGGGTCTGACATATCTATTTGGTTTCGATACCATAAAAAAGTTTGAATAAAACCCCAAACCTTGCTCTTTTGTGGGGATCTGTATGATCACTCTTTGAGATATTAATCGGTCTAGTGCCTGAAACAGAAAATGTCTTTTCTCTGGATGTTTGAGAACGCTTGACCTCAGGAAGCGAGACGGTGGAAACTCCAGAGATTCCAGCTTGAACCCCAGAGTTACCGTGGAGATTACGCATCTGTCCTGAATTTTTCCTTTTCAGACTTCTGAAAACTGCAGAAGTCTTCCCCCCACCTTGGTGAGGGGGGTTGCCTCTTCATAATGAGGCTTTAGGATTCTGTCTTGCAGGTTTCCAAACCCAGGACTTCTTTTGAGCCTGAGATCTTCCTCTAGAGTGTGACGGCGGAGGCCGTTGCCCCTGCCTAGAGGCGGAAGCCCCTGGCTCAGGGGAAAGAGCTTGTTTAAATGAAAGGCGTTTATACCTTCTTTTGATTGGCAAAAGAGTACTTTTCCCACTAGAAATTGTTTGGATATATTTGTCCAAGTTTTCTCCAAATAGTCAATCCCCATGAAAAGGGAGCCCAGTTGGGAGGTCTTTACATGGTGCTTCAGCTGACCAAATTTGTTACCCACAGGATTCTACGCATATGCACAAGCATAAGCATAAGGTGGGACACCTGGTGAATAGAATCTTTCATAGCATCTATGGCAAAGCATAATGCTTTTGTTAGCTCAGCCAAATCCCGAGCTTGTTGTGCAGGAAGCTCTCTAAGGGCCTGTTTAAATTGGTCCCTTAGGGATTGACAGATACTTATTGCAGCGACTGCAGACTGAGTAATGGCACCTGCCATGGAAAAAGGGATTCCAACAACTTATCTGTTGGATCCTTAAGCAACTGTGAATTGTCTACTGGACAAGTTAGGCCTTTATTCACATTGGAAATCGCAGCGTCAACTGCTGGTATTTTCCATCTTTTGGAGAATTTCTCCTCCAGGGGATTGCAATTTTCTTAGGAGGGAGAAAATGCTTAACCCAGTGATCCCATTCAGCAAAAATAAGCTGTTCTAGTAATGCATGTGCAGGGAACACATGCAAAGGTTGAGAAGGTTTTAAGGAACCCAAGGTAGAAACCAAGCTTTCAGGAGACTCCGTTAGGGGTAGCATGAAAGTAGAATGAACCATCTCCGTAAGAGATTGTATCAGCAATTTCTCAGATTTGAGAAAGGCTCATCTACCATTGTTTCCTCCACAGAGGAATCATCATTGGTGTGTTTTTCCTCCTGATGGACTGAGGGTAACACCTCATCCTGTGCCCACTGTTAGCCTTACAAAGGTTCTGAAGTGGGGGAGGGGGATCTATCATGCTTTCTATCCATCTGAATGGAGGATGCGATTAATGCCGCTAATCTTTCTTCCAGACCCTGCAGGGAGGAGGAAAGGACATCTTCAGTCATGTATACCGGGGCTGAGATGTGAGAAGCAGTTGTTCCAAATGGCTCACCCATGGCTTGCCTAATGCTGGGGAAAAGGTGTCGTTCCTGTATCAGCCCTCACATGTCCCACAGCTCTTGTGTCTTTGTTTTTCAGTCCAACCAACAGTGATGGTTCTGCCGGCCAGAGAACCTGTCATGGTCGGTGGTAGAAGAGAAGCTGTCACCACTAAGGGACCAACCTCCTTTACCAGGGACCACAGCGAGTAACTGAAGCAAGTACCGGAGCAACATTCTTACCGAACGGGCATGGTGGAGAATCAGGAAACTTCAGGCGTTGGTCAAGTCAGGGATTCAGCCAGCGGAGGTGAAGCTTGCAGAGCAGCCTTGTGTGTCAAGCCAGGGCCCGAGCTGGTCAGCAGGGGTGAAGCTTGAAAGGTATCTGGAGTGCCAAGCTAGGGACCCAGCAGGGAAACGTGGATGATGCTTGAGGGAGATACCACCTCAAAAGCCTTAAGGAGCTCACGGGATTCAGAGTCAGTGAATCATAGAGTCCAGTGAGAGACTAGGAGCTCAATGGGCTGAAGGGCTACAAGTGGACATTGTAGTGAAGCTGAGAGAACTGTTGAACTTTGCGTTAGAAACTGTTAGATACTGTACAGCAAACCTGCATGTGCAGAAGTGGCACCTTGCTGGGCCCTTTCCCTGTACCGCTGTCCTCCTATTGAAGTCTTGGAGTCTGCCAATTGAAATTGTAACTACTCAAGGGTGTTCTGGCCCTAACCCTCTTTCCCTTGCAAAATATAAAAAGGACTGTTAAAAGAAATAAAACCTCTTTTTCATCTAAGAAGTGTCAAGCGCCCAATGACTCTCACCATCTTTGTACCCACTATGCCTCACAACCCACTACATATTGAAGGATGTCAGCTGTCTTTGGCCTTGAAGGTTCTCATTAGACTGGGAGAGGAAAAAGTCTTTGCCACAAATAATTTTAACAAGCACATATCTTTTAGCCAGTGCTGTTTTAGCACATTGTGTGGCAGGCACATGGCAGAGGAATACAGCAGGGGCCTGGACAGCAGGGGGAATTGCATGTGGACAGAGCGGGTGATCAGTGCAGTGGGTGGGAGAAATTACTGGAACTAATCTTCTGTGTGGCTCTTCTTGCAGCAGCTGATAGCTGGCCATAGGAGGAGCTGCCAGCTTTCAGCTGCTGCAGGGAGAGACATACAGAAGATCAGTTCCAGTAATTCCCACATCAGCTGCACTCACCACCTGCTCTGACCACTGATGGCACCCTCTCAATGTGTCGCATGAGGCACATGCCCCCCCCCCCCAACAGTTTCGGCCCTGTATCTACCCAAGAATGAAGATTGGGAAGAGGTCTTCTGTAGCACTGGGACCCTCTGCAGTTTCTTCAGTTTCTTGCCTTCTTAGAGTTCAATTAAAAAAATGAGCAATAACAATGACTTCTCATTTTCTCATGGAAACACTCATTCTGCCCCTCATTAGGCATAAATGGCCCTAACCCAAATGTGATAATAAGCATTGAGTATGGAATATGGGAGGACTGTTTATGATGGCCTTAAGGTCTCATGCACACTGGGCATTTAGCCCCAGTGCATGAAAACTTGGCATTTAGTGCAGGCAGAATGGACATGTGCACTGTCCAGCCCTGCTGCTGGCAGCCTGTAAAACTCTATGACTGGCTAAAAGCTGCTGCAGCTGGATGAGGCACCAAGCAATACTAATGTCTAGGGCATTATGCATCCAGGGATGAATACCCCAAACACAATCATTCTGCGTTCCAAGTATTCTATCCTGGTTGCATATTGCCCTAAATGATATTACCACAGTGCAATGTCCAGCCGCAGCAGCTTTCAAATTGTCATAGAGGTTGCCACACTGCTTTCTGCAGGGCCTGGCGGTGAACCAGTGTTTCGTGTATCGGGGCTAATTATTGAGTGTGCATTAGGCCTAAAGTGGATCTACAGGTATTTTTTTAATGCTAGAAAGTAGCATGTATGTCTCTTCTACCACAAAATCTTTTCCCCTGCCTTGCTAGCAATCTTTTTACAAATTGACAGCTGTCCATGTAATTGCTCAGTGCCAGGACAAAGGTTGCCTATGTAACTGTGTGGGAGGTATGTCATCTTGGCTAGCCGTTAGGAAAGGCTAATAACTCCAATTGGAGAAAAACACAGTGCTACATAGAGCTAGAAGGGTGCTGCTCACCCCAAACGAATCAAAGCAGAACCAGTTCCCCCACAAACGGGGTTTTTAGGCAGCAAGAGACAGTAATAGATGCCGGTTGAAGTAATATAAAAAGTATTTTAATATTATTTGGTAAAAAACATGAGCTCCACCTGGGCATTTAAAAAAGACAAACTCATATGACAGAGTACATGTAATATCACATGGGAGTATACAAACAGACACAACTATAAGTTACACTGTATAACCTAATAACAGTGAAAATATATATCTAACGCGTTTCAACCCCTTGGGGGGTCTTCTTCAGAGAGATGGTGGTCTGTTAAGAAACAAAACAAAATTACACTGAATAAATAAATCGAGTGTTATTCATATAGGGAGTACCTCGTATTGATTAGTGTAGTTTACCCGGTGATGTACTTCCAGGAGTGGATTATAGTACTTCTGATGGAGTTCCCCCAAAGGGTAATGTCTCAATTTCCTTTACACATTTAAGGTGTTGCCTGGTCCATATATATCGCCAGAATGCCAAACGGATGAAAGGCAGCGTCAGGAACCCATTGGCGTGGCTCACGGGAGGTCACACAAGTACCTCACCCCCCAAGAAAAAAGTCTGGGGAGTGGGTGCAGATAAGGGTACCCAGAGAATGTGGTGAGTCACACCTGCAGCAAAATCCTGACAATAAACAGAATTAGAAACAGATGTTATTTGGTATTTATACATAGGGTGTGTATGTGACATGAGATTATCAGCATCATGTCCTCATGAAATATATAAGGAATACACCCCTAGTCGTCCAAATAACTATATAGGGTGCTTTATAGGAAAAAGCAGAGAAAGGAGAGAAAGCCATGCCCGGAGGTATCAAAAGTGCCTAGGAAAGGGGACCAAATAGTGTAAGTGTGCAACTGAAGTGCCAGTGCATGAGAGATAGTGACCAAAAAAGGGAGAGGAGGGTGATAAGTGAATGGCTTAAAGAAAATGTGAGTGTGTGATGAATGGGCACTGAGGCTGACAGAAAAATTGCATAAAGTGGTGACAAGGATTAAAAAGGCTGCAAATGGTGAACAGGGGAAACCGCATGTGAGAAAAAAATCTATATGAAAAAGCAAACAAAGAACACCGAAAATACATGCAGGAGAATGATGAGTGAGAGAAAAGGGAAAGGAAGGGACAAAAAAGTGGTATAAGCGATAAAGCCACCAAGTGCCTGAACAGGGGTGCATATGTGGGAATTGAGTGTGTGTGAATGTTGATAGTGTGAGAGGCCGCCGAGCAGGTATATTAGCCTCATTAGAAGAACCATGTCAGTGGTAAGATTATTACCTAGGTTGTAAGGCCTGATAGGAGGTTAATCCAGATGGAGAAAGGAAAGGACAGCGACCTAAGCGTAAGGCTAATAACTCCAGATCTGGAAGAAGACTGGGATAAGATGCTCTGCATACATGCATGTTATGGTGAGAGCTCCTGGGGATCCCAAAATTTTATTCCCCTTTTAACTCACTAACTTCCAGTAAAAAGCCTTATGCACAGTATCCCCAATCCAGCAATTTGTTCAGATTTGGGTCCTGTACATTGCTGGAGGAAAATATCATGTGTAAAGACAGGCATGCTGGTGGCATCTTGTCAGGATGAATACATAAATTAACAGCGCTAGCAGAATATAAAACATCAACATAATAATGTCCTTGTAAATGATTGACTGTGACAATATTGACAAGTTCTATGCATATGTAGCACTAACCCCCGAAGGAGCTGCTGGTTTTATTTGGGCTTACCATTACCTCACATGCTCGCCTCTTCATCTTAGGGGGGTCCCGTGGAAAGTAGCCCAAATGATGATAGATCAGACACGTGGTCCTTTTTGAAGATTTATTCAAGGGTAACACCAAAGAAAGACACAGTCCTTCAATAGAGGGTTAGAGGATAAGGGGGAGTTCAGGCACCTATCAACTGCGAGTTAGAGGTATTAGTCAGATCCAAAGGACAAACAGCTCCACAGACTTGATCCAGCAGTCACCGGATAGGCCCCTCTTACTTAACCTAGCAGCCGATGAGATGCTAAACAAAGTCTCTGCCACAGACTTGTTAACTGAACTTAGAGGTTTTGAGAGTAGATACACAACAAATTCTCTGCCATAGACTTGTTACTTGAACTTGAAGTGGTTTTGAGAGTTTTTAGGAAGAACTACCATACAGTACCAGACTCTTTCAGCTGACCCAGCGATACTGTAAGGATATTGGTTCGGGTTGCGTCCTCAAACTGAGTTTCCAGGCTCCTCCAGAGACCCCAGCCTTTCGCTCGATCCTCCACTGGAAAAGTCCTCCCCTGGATCCTCCAGCTTTCTTGGCTTCTCCCTGCAGGCGATACAGCACAGGATCACCTCTGGATCAGCAGGCCCCAAGACATTCCTGGGCCTACACTCTCAGTTGCGAGGCCCCAGGCCAGCCGGCCCTGACGCGCAAGACCATGTGACACAGACCCCAGGCCAGGAGGGCCCTGGGGTTGGCATCACGGACCCCGGAGAACAAACCCAAAATAATTGCGTCGGTACCTTAAATACCCTGTCCCAGAATGTACAGCAGGGAAACCACACCCACTGAACACCATTTCCGAGCAAGAGGTGGCATTCAATGCATGTCTGAGCCAAACTACAGCTTCAGAGAATTACATTTGAAAAAATAACAATAGTGTCTGCTCATCAGGAGCAGGGCGAAAAACATATATATTGAATAAAGCGCTAAGTGCTCCAAATGCAAATTCTGGTGCTTCGTGGTTCAGGATAGGATTTTTCAAGTGCCACATTCCCCTCTTGTGACCCCACTCACCAGAGTTAATGGACCCTCAGCTTTGCAGTCTAGGGGTCAATAGGGCTGTGATCTAAAAGATCTGGTGTGTAAAAACTGGTGTGTGGACTCTCAGAGAAGCTTCCATGCAGATATTCATGTGTATGGACCGAAGTAAATCATTCATAATGGGAAACAGAGATAAAAAAGCTGATAGTGAAGTACTGCTAATACTAAATCAAATGAATGCCACTCACGAGATGGCTCTGTAAAACAGTCATCAGTAAGTTCTGGGTTCACCGCTGTACGGCATGCGTTCCACGGATAGTGGAAGTTGTGTCACTGGTTAGTGAAACCGCAAATACATCTACACATTTCGCCCCTCTGTAATACAGGAGGTGTGCTATTGGCCAGATCACTGGTTGAAACTAGAGGGAAAAGGGCCAAAAATTATCTGATTTGTAATCTGCAATATATTCCATTTTAGTTTTTTGGGTTTTAATGCTGCTTTAATATTCAGACACTTTATTGTGCCTTGCTGCTGCTTTCTTCTACTGCCATGTCTTGTTTTAAGAACAGACATACAGTAAGTAGATCATATAGCTGACATTAGGATCTGCCAGTCCTTAAACAAAGTGCAAAACTCCTTTGCTCTCATTTCGCATAGTATAGTAAGGCAGTGTGAAAATTTTTTCCTTCTTAGTCATAAAGGAATTGTAAAGTCTCATGGTTTTTCATCTTAATGCATTCTATGCATTAAGGTGAAAAACCTTCTGTGCTGCAGCTGCCCCCATAGCTCCCCTTTTTCTTACCTGAACCCGATAGTTCCAGAGAGGAACACGAGCTGGTTGGATAGATTGATAGCAGCAGGAGCCAGGGGGTGAGGCCGAGTCCTGCTGTCTGTATCAATGGACGCAGCAGCAGGACTCAGGAGTGCGCCCGCACGGGTGCCCCCATGGAAAGTGGCTCTTCGTGGGGCACTCGATGAAGAGGAGGAGACAGGAGTGCCACAGGGACCCCAGAAAAGGAGGTCTGGGGCCGTTACGTGCAAACCCCTTACACAGAGCAGGTAAGTATAACATGTTTGTTATTTAAAAATAAAAAAATGAACCTTTACAATCACTTTAAACTTTGTTTAACAATCGTGCCACCAAGTTTTTGATTTTCTCTGGTATGTGGCATGGCATCAGATATGTGCAGTAATCCATACTGTACCTTGCCTCTGTACAAGAACTGATCACTCCCTCCTCCCCCTTGGCCAATAAAATTGCTTTTCCTTTCGGCCAATTGGGAGACTTGTCTCACAACCCACTTCCTGATTGGCTGGGACCCACTTCCTTCATTTGCTATTCTCACACAACTGGGTGGGCTCGGAGAGCAGTGCTCTGCATCCCAAACCCACTTTTTTTTGAAGCCTATTAAACCCTCTGGCTCTAACATGTCCATGCCCATGTTGGGCATTGTTTGAAAATTAATAAAATTTATATTTGAAAAAAAAAAAAAAACCCTCTGGCTCTAATCACGTGCTTTAAAGAAAAACACCTCCCCATTGGAATACATGCATCCGGCGCCATGCATGTAGATTAGGGGGCCGGACGTATGGATGGGGGGGCGGCATCCTTGTGCCCCTACTGGACGGGCTGCCTCTGAGTATGATTTTAAAAAGTATTCATTTATGCTTATTAATAAAGCATTTTAGGAAAGAGAAATGGTTTAATGTAATATACATAAATTCTATACTAAATGGAAAGTCGTTTTGAACAATGGTACTTGCACACACTGCAGAAATATCCCCAAAAGCAAGTGTTACTTATGTAGACTTTTCATGAGTGCCTTGCTACATTTGACACCGAAACTGTTAAAAATAGTGAGTGTATTTTCAGAGAACTCAACTGAGCCAAGTCACCCTGCAAAGTGGAGCCGTCACCAGTAAAATGCCAGTTGCTAATTGTTTCCAGCCAAGAACATTCAGCTATAAAGCAAGCCATAGTAATTTAACTTCAGTACATCAACTAAAATTGTTGTATAAGTGACAGGCATAAACACGTAGTACACAATGTACTCTAATGTCTAATTGAGATGGTGGGGAAAATGATTATGACCTTGTTCTAAATTAAGCCGCATGAATACATATAATATATTTCCTCCCTATATGATATAACCACTGGAGATGATTAATATAAGGTTAAATACATTTCAGCTATGCACATGCACATATGGATAAATCATTAGAGATGTAAGAAGCAAACAAGAAAATTGGACAGTAGAGCAAGGACATATTGGTGTGTATTTTTCATCATATTAAATTAATGTAGTGTATGTGTCCGATGAATTTTCATCAATATATATTACATTTTAACTTAAATATTATGAAAACGGAGCCCCTAATGTGCAGTTTCTATCAATAATCAGCCGCTGCCATCTTCTATGCTTCTATTCTATGCTATGTATGTTGAGGCGCTTAGCTTTGATGTAAAATGTAAATTAAAAATGATGATAAAACCATGCAGCTAAAGTGAATCACAACTTCCAACAGTTTGAATATGAAAAACACCAATTTTGAATATATAAGAAAAAGTCCTTATAATACAAATTATTATCTTCATATAGACATGATGTCGATAGAGACTCAGAATTTCTGGCAGTAGTTAGACCTCAATGCATTTCACCGAAAGGCATCATCAGGAAGTCGGCACAGTTTTATTGTTATTTATTTTACACTACACTTCAAAGCTAATGCCTCAACATACATAGCATAGTATATTACGTTTTTGTTTTGATTTATGGTATTACATTTTTTGATAGTATTGTTGGCATTGCTATTTGCATAATAGTGTCTATTACCATTATAGCACAAATGCTGCTTTAAGTTTAGACTAATGCTGTGTACACACGATCGGACATTCTGACAACGAAATCCTGGGATTTTTTTCCGATGTATGTTGGCTCAAACTTGTCTTGCATACACACGGTCGCACAAATGTTGTCGGAAATTCTGATCGTCAAGAACGCGGTGATGTACAACACGTACGAAGAGCCTAGAAAAATGACGTTCAATATCCAGTGCGACTCTTCTGCTTGATTCCGAGCACGCATGGAATTTTGTGCATCGGAATTGTGTACACACGATCTGAATTTCCGACAACGGATTCTGTTGTTGGAAAATTTGAGAACCAGCTCTCAATTTTTGTTGTCGGAAATTCCGACAAAAAATGTCCAATGGAGCCTACACACGGTCGGAATTTCTGACAACAAGCTCCCATCGAACACTTGTTGTTGGAAAATCCGATCGTGTGTACGTGGCATTACACTTGGGAATTAAACTGAGATTAAAGATTGGATTTAGGGGTTAGGCCAAGGTTTAAGGGTTTGGATAAGCTTTGGAGCTATTTTTGGATCTCATGTTTGGGACTACATGTAAATAGCATATATGGTGTCAGTTTTTGGGTTTGATAAATGTGTGCCAAAGTAACGAGTGATAAAAGCACCTACATATCTATGATAGAAATCCCAACAATTTTTATGCAGCATGTTACATGTTGTACATTCACATCAGTCTCTGCCTTGAAGGGCCTTACAATCTATGGTGCCTTCCTTACATGCATACATACACATAGTAAGGCCAATATAACCTACCAACATGTCTTATGGCGTGTGGGAGAAAACCAGAGTAAGCAGAGGAAGAGCATGGGGAGAACATGCAAACTCAATGTATGTAGTATCTTGGCTGGAATTCAAACCAAGGACCTAGCACTGCAAGGTAGTAGTACTAGCAACTAGAAATAGAACATGTTTCAAATCTGTCCGAGGGACTCAATTCCTATCGAGAAAACCATTCGTTTGTATGCTGGTCCGATGGACCAAATACGACGCAAGGGAAGATATTGGCTACTGGCTATTGAACTTCCTTTTTTAGTCCCGTCTTACGTCATGATCTTCAAAATGAACGGACTTAGTCCGTTCGTGTGTGGCCAAGTCCGTTCGTCCCGAAAGTCCATCAGAACTCCACCGAAAATCCGCTGGGAAGACCGTCGGACCTAATCTGCCGGAAAGTCCGGTCGTGTGTACACGGCATAAGATTACACAAATGATAGAAAATGTGATCTCATACAATCTTGTATGAAAGGTATGATGATAAATTGTTGCTTAGATAACATTTTATGAATGTATTGGGGTTGGTAATGATAGAGATATTGAAGACATTGATGTCATTGAACATCAATGAAGATTATATCTATGGTTTAAAAACAGAAGAAAAATAGTAAAACAGGGTACATATATAGTGGTATGATGAGCAAAAATAAGGTAGGGAATGGGGATGGATTTGGTTCTGCAATCATGGAGTAGGCAGCCCATGGATAGTACGCAGGTGTCTCATAGGCAGAAAACATTGGTCAAAGTTAAATGGAAAGAAGTGCTTGACCAAGTTGTACCAGTTTTAAAATGGCATGAAAATGAGGGTACTGCCAAAAAATTAAGCTTGTGTTTAACATGATGTTTTCCCTATGTAGTCTTCTACATTAGTGGTCACCAACCAGTGGTCTGTGGACCACTGATGGTCCAGGAGAAACTTTTGGTGGTCCCCAGGGGTTCTGCTCCAAATCAGTAGTTTTGTCTCCTATGAACTCAGAGGGAGGAAGTAGTGTAGGGAGGAGGTGAAGAAGAAGGCTACTTCCAATGGCAGTGCTGATCAGAGACTGTGGGAGGAGTACGATGCTCGAGCACATAGCTGGATAAGGAGGTGAGATCCAGTGATGAGTCATGAGGCAGCAGTGTGATGCAGAGTGTGGGGGACAGAGGGAGGCATAGAGTAGAACCGGAGCATTGTGTGTATAAGGGAGCAGTGTGATTTGGGTGGGAGGGGGGGGGGGGGCAGAGAGCTGGAGCATTGTGTGTATAAGGCATGTAAAAATCATGTCTGTGGTCCGTGGGATTCAAAATTGTGAGTTTAGTGGTCCATGAGGTCCAAAATGTACTATACCCAAAGTGATCCGATTGACCAGGGATCCCCACCTTTGCTCCCCCCCCCCCCATATTCTTATTACAAACTTTTGTAATTAGCAGCAAGCACTCAGAAATTAGGTATCTTTATATCAGCTACAACTCTGAAGTACAAATAAAATACACACGGCCTGTGATTATGCTTATCCTGACCATGCTTCTCCTTTAGGCTATAGATAATGTGGAACACTATTGAAACAGCGTTGACAGTTTTAAAATAAACACGTAACTTTTCCCAGAACATGGACAGTCCAAAAATAACTTTACATAGCATCACATTACACTCGTTGGCTTTTGTCTGAAGCATAAAATGGAACAGAGAAAGTATGCTGATGTAGCTTTATTATGAGATTTGTAGAGATCATTTTGGTTACAGTTAGGGAAACAAAACTCTCTGGATGACTATAAAATCCATCTTGTATGAAAAAAATACAAGGCATAAATATGGCTGTTATTTTAAGTTATATCATGTGCTTTCTTCCAGGCTGCAACCCAAGCGTGGACTCACAGGGCGCTGTATACCACAATCTACGTTGGACCCATATGTATCTTTAAATGCTTATAGAGACTCTTGCCCACGTCTGAAGGTCAAGACTGTAACAATGGAGATGCTACGTCGCTCTTCTGTTTTTGCTGCAGAAGTATTTGAGGTGTTTGACAGATCCCCAACTGACAAGGAGCTGGTAGCACAGGGGAAAGCACTGTGCAGAGACTTTATCCAGGCCCGACTCCAGCGTGCTGGTCTTGGATGGAACAAACCAGAACATGGAATCTCTTCTTCAGTAGGAGGACGTATGGCGGAGGTATCAGCCACCTTCCTGAGGCTAGGTCAGTAAAAGAGAACTTGCACACAAAAATACATTCAATCCATATAAAGGCAGTAAAAAAATCCAAATAATCAAATATCACTGTAAAACCATCTCAATCTTTAAACTACCAAAGATGTCAAAATGTAAATGTGTCAAACTGGTCTGTATTTTATATCTAAAACTGCATTTAATTAGCATTCAAGCTATGCATGCTCACAGTATGATACTTTATTATAAAGATACATGCATAGGTGTGTGCAGTCTATTGCATTAGGTTGTGCACCTCAAAGCTCAAACACACACGTGCAATAGAGCAGTGGACAGTGTCAGTAGGGCAGAGGTTAGTATCAATAGACAGTGGATAATGTCTGTCAGTAAAGCAGTGGACAGTGTCTCTTGGGAAGTGGACTTTTTCAGTAGGGCAGAGATTAGTGTTAGTAGGGCTGTGGACGGTGTGAGTAGAGCAGTGGATGGTATCAATAGGGCAGAGATTGGTTTCTTACAATTGTATTTTTTTTTTATTATTTTTACAATTTTATTTGTTTTAAGTATTTATTTTCAATATTATTTTTTATTATTTGTTTACAATTTGTAAGGAGCCCCATTGGTTTTGGTGAAATAGCAGAGAAAGGGACTGAGGACAGAGATTCCCCAGTCCTTTTCTCTGTAGCCTCGGCTGCCATGGGAAGGCATTCAGCAGAGGGAATCTGTGTCGCACAGGGTGATTAGGGTGTGCCCAGGCACATCCATCACACCCTGTGCACATGCCTATGGATACATGCTAAAAGCAATCTCCATTCATCTTTATAGTACCTACCCCTATGGAATCAATTGTTGTATCAGTTAATGCATGTACATATGCTTTTAACATGTATTTGATTTATAAAATATCATTTTGTGTACATTGAAAATTTATTAAATACAGGGAGAGTGGTACACATTTATATTTTGGTAATATTTGGGGTCTTTGGTGGTCCAACCACTGAGATTGCTTTAGAGTTAAGTTTTATAGATGTCCAGCAACCTCTAGCAACCAATCAATGAGCAGTATTGATGTACAGTAATCTCTAGCAACCAATCAACAAGCAGAAGTCATGTTCTGTAACCTCTAGAAAATAAACAGTGAGCCATAATGTGTGCTGTAACCTCTAGCAGCCAGTCAGTGAGCAGTAATCATGCACTGTAACCTCTGGCAACCAATCGCAATCGCTGCCTGATCTGATTCAGTAAACTGATTTTAAGTCTAGCTGCTATTTATTGTATGTCTCAGAGCATGTGGAGGGCGAAATTGCATGGGGGGGTGGGGGGGGGGGGAAAGAAAGTGTTTGCTCAGAGTCCAGTCAATATTAAAGCAGCCCTTGGTTTTGGATTATATTGATAAATTGTTGGGTTACTTCAGACTAGGGATGAGCCGAACACCCCCCGGTTCGGTTCGCACCAGAACCTTCGAACGGACCAGAAATTCGTATGAACTTTAGAACCCCATTAAAATCTATGGGACTAGAATGTTCGAAATCAAAAGTACTAATTTTAAAGGCTAATATGCAAGATGTTGTCCTAAAAAGGGTTTGGGGACCTGGGGCTCCTGCCCCAGGGAACACGGATCAATGCAAACATTTTTTTTTTAATTACCGTTTTTTCGGGAGCACTGATTTTAATGATGATTAAATTGAAAAAAAGTTAAATATTCCTTTAAATTTTGTGCCTGGGGCGTGTCTATAGTATGCCTGTGAAGTGGTATGTGTTTCCTGTGTTTAGAACAGTCCCTGCACAAAATGACATTTAACAGAAAAAAAGTAATTTAAAACTGCTTGCGGTTTTAATGTAATGTCTGGTTCCGGCAATACGTATTAAAAATGGCCCCCCCTACCCATTACCAGCCCCTTTGGGTCTTGTACGGATATTAAGGGGAAACCCGTACCCAAATTAAAAAAGGGAAAGGCGTGGGGTCCCCAGGCCCTATATACTCAGAACAGCAGTATACAGGCGATGCAGACAAGACAGGTACTGTGTAGGTTTGTTGTGTTAAGTAGAAAGTGTTTGTAATTTTGAACTGGTACATTTTTAAAGTGTAGCTCCAGTCAAAATATCTATTTTTAAGCTTTTTGGAAAACATAGGGAAGGGTTATCACCCCTGTATAATTTGTTTTGCCATCCGTCTTTTTTCATCTCACTCCTTGTTGTCTCCTTCCGTTTGCAAGTAGGAGACGTTTGTAAGTTGGATGTTTGAAAGTAGGGGCCTGCCCTATATGCTCTGCAAAAATGTGGCCCTAAGGTGTTGGTGTTGCCACAAGTTAACACTGTAAGCCCTCAAAGTGACTCTTGGTGGGCGCTGGAGCGCCCTGCTGTGAACTATTATATCAAAAATTGTAATTACATGCCATTGTTGAACAGTGGTAGAAAAATTGGGCCTTTGGTGGTTGTGGTGGTGCTGGTGCCACAACACTGTAAGTCCTCACAGTTACTCTTGGTGGGCACAGGAACGGGCACTACTGTGAAATATTATATCAAGAATTGTAATTAAATGCTGCAGATGCCTGTATTACAGAAACAGAACAACACCAGCAATAAGGGGTAGCTTCAGGTGTATACTGTGCAGGAGGCACACAACACCCACTCTAACTTCTGCAGATGCCTGTATTACAGAAACAGAACACCAGTAATAAAGGGTAGCTTCAGGTGTATACTGTGCAGGAGGCACACAACACCCACTGTAACAGCGCTAGGTTACCAAGCAAAAAGACACTGTCCCTGTCTATCTTGCTCTTTCCCTGCACGCCAACACACTACACAAGGCCGCCGCACTGGCAGCCTTATATAGTATGGGGCGTGTACTAAAGCCCACTGAGCTATAATTATGGCTCTCCTCGCTGCCGGCGCTGTGATTGGCCAAACATGCGGGGGTCACAGTGCATGCTTGGCCAATCACGAGCCAGCAATGCACTGCAATTTTATTGCATTGTGGGCCGTTCGCGACACACGAATATAGCGCGAACAGTCCACAAAGTTCTGAATTCGCCGAACAGGGGAAAGGCTCGTGTTCGAGTCGAACATGCATTTGAGTCGAACGCCGAGCTCATCCCTACTTCAGACTCATGAAAGGTTTTGTGGCCACTTTTGTGGTCATAATCCATGCATTACCTAGGAATTCCCATCTTATTATGAGTACTTGCCGGGTTGACAGCAGATATAAAAATGTATGAATATCGATTAATGATACCATGGCCAGCCAAAGTACTGTCATTTAGGATGCTAATTGAGCACCTACAGTGCATATGTTTTGAGGACACCTATGCACTGTAAAGAAAAAGTAAACATAGCAGCAGGTACATGGGTCACCTTAAAGTGGTTGTATGCTCAATTTTTTTACTTTTACCTACAGGAAAGCCTATAATAAGGCTTACCTGTAGGTAAAAAAAATATCTCCTAAACCTGTACGCTTTAGGAGATATTCCCCTCGGTATGCGCCGCTGACTGCAGCGGCGCATGCGCACAAGGCGGTTCTCGCCGTGAAAATCCGGCAGCGGCCGACCGGCCGGACTGAAACGGGAGTGACGATATCGCGGCTCCGGCCACTCACAGCGCCGGAGCTGCGATACCCGGAAGAAACGCAGAGGGAGCATGTCAGCTCCCTCAGCGTGTATCGGGCCAGATGTCGGGGCCTCGTTCTAAGGTAAGTATTTCATAATGAGCTAGTATGCGGTGCATACTAGCTCATTATGCCTTTTGCTTTGCAGGTTTAAAAAAAAAAATTTGCGGGTTTACTACCGCTTTAAAGGGTAAAGTAAACCCACAGTTTCATTTTAAAGGATTTTATATTTTTATAAACTGAGTGGATAAAATCTTCAGTTTTGTTTGCTCTCCAAGGGTTGGTAATTGTGTCTGGAACTACTCTGATTCAGCCCTAAAGCAGCATACTGGCTTGGAATAGCGTGTGATTTCCCACTTTCCCTATGATGATGGAAAAATTCTTTAAAAGTAGATTAGTCAGTGTTGCATGACAAGCAGAATTTAAAGATAGTGCTTGCAAAAAATCAGGACACCCATGTGATAGGAAGTTTTCTGAGGAAGACCAACAGTTCATTCTAGTAATAGAACAGATGTGGACTATATTTCCATGAATTCTTTATCATTTGAATGCCTACTTTTATAGAGATTTCCTGTGGCATAGGTCCAAACTGTCTTGGGAAAGCCCTCGCACAAGGGAATACTAAATGTATTTGCATTCTAGTCACATTTTCCTGTTTCAACAAGTGACCACATAATCGTTACTTAAACATGTAACAAATATTTTTCATATTTTAAAACAATTCTAACTTTCCAGTCTCCTAAAAGTCAGCTTACATGAACTGGAAATTATAAATGGTATTACATTTAATACTACATTCAAATAATTGATGCCATTCAATGAAAGCCACAGTTTGTATGTGAATCTATACTTTGTTACCTCTATTGTCCTGCTATGAGTCTACAGCCGACCTTGGAAAATTGTGGCCCCAGGGCTACATCTGGCCCTTTGGCTGTTCCTATCCAGCTCTTGATGCCTCCACTGTCAGTGTGCATCTCTGAGCCTGTTAGCTTCCTCAGCAAGGAAGCACACATTCCCAGAGAGGCATGCTGATAAATGTCTGTGTAAAGAGCTGCAGGAACTGCAAGGCTGGCCATACACGGAGGAAATTGCAAGAAAGAAATTTGCTGGATTCCCCCATGAACACAGACAGTGTTGATGCGGGAATCCACCCTGCTGGAC
This sequence comes from Lithobates pipiens, assembly GCF_037356315.1. Taxonomy (NCBI): domain Eukaryota; kingdom Metazoa; phylum Chordata; class Amphibia; order Anura; family Ranidae; genus Lithobates; species Lithobates pipiens. Next base: position 482,695,846 of record NW_027507758.1, read on the forward strand.
CATTGTCTTCTCATGACGGGCTATAGCAGCCTCTAGCGATAATCACAGGTAAAACCCAGCATGCTGGTTGTACCCAAGTTGATTGATCAGCTTGGTACATTCAGCCTGCCCTTACACTGTTCAAATCTTGACTGGTTCCCGCTGAACCAGACAGGATTTAAACAGTGTAAGGCGTGCCTAAGGAGAGAGCCTGAGGAGCTGATTGGTACAGTGGGGAGGCTCAGTACTGGTGGGAGAGAGTTGCCTCTGAGATGTCCTGACACTCTCTGCCACTCTTCTGCCTGGCCAAGTTCTTCCTGTGTTATCGTTTGCATGCTGCAAACCCCAGGAGCCATGCACCTCTTCTTTACTTCAGGTCAGGATCTGCAGAAATCCCAGCTGTATTGATCTCAGGCTCTCTCCTTCCAGTCACAGTGCTTTTCAGAGGATATTTGGCAGGCAGTAAGGAGGTGTTGTATCTTTCCTTGTAGGCTATTGAAGTTTACCGGCTCCTTTGTATGTGGTGCTATGTTGCTGGCTGCACAGAGAGAAAGTAGGATGAGATTAACTTTGTTCCTCTGAAGCCTCAGTAGGTGTAACCAGGGGAGCAGCAGTCCGATTGGATGCTGCAACACTGGATGACCTTAGCAGCCATCTTTTGTGAGGGCAATGCTAATAAATAGCACTGCCCCACTGCAGTTGGCACCCATTTGCAAAGTGTATAGTGTAAGGACAGGATCCACATTGAATAGGGACAGTGTAATCAGCCATAGGGAAAGATTTCTGATAAGGAGGAACATAATAGAAATATTTCTGCTGGCTGAACTATCGCTAGGGTGTCTAGAGCTGCAACACAGATGTGGTCATCAGTTTTCTAAATGCTGCATATACCGCTGCCCTGCCTATCAGCTACCGCACTACTCAGATGCTGCTCCAGTAGCATAAGCCTTGTTCTGTAACAACTTTTAGTACTGGAATTACTCCAATGTGCCCCTAACATTGATGAGAGCACTTGCACCTGTGTTACCTGCAATAGTGAGATTCCAACATTGCATTACTTTGGGAACGTGAAGCTAGAACCTTGCCTCTGTTCTGCAAGTGTCAATTGTTATTTCCACTGAACCAAATAATAATTGTGAGGAAGATACGGAAACCCCTTGTATCCCTTGCTTAGGGGAAGGGGACAGGACAGTACGTGTGATAGGTGAACTACCAGGAATGATCAGCATACCATCCCGTTATCGGCCGGTTTTACGCGTTGATTTACGCTCATTGTAGAACAGCGCACTGACACACCTGGCTATTGTGAGTACCCTGTGTGGGATCTTTTTATTGTGTTAATAAATTGTCTTTACATAACATTACTATAAGTCCTCCTTTTTCTATTAACATACCGAGGCTCAGTGGTGACCCATCCAGCATTTCAGATCTACTGCTGAACCCAGGAGTGGTTCTAATGTGTGTATTGACCAACAATATTATCAAGGTCACACGCTTTAAGGTGAGCCTTCAATACCTAGGGGGGGGGGACACCTGAGTGAGAACATAGCATTTGGCTATTGGATCACCTTCACAGCATTTTCTGAATCGCATGGAGTGTGGAGCACTTGTAGTTTGACATCATTTGAACTTTGCACAGTGCACAGGAGCACTTTTATGTTATATTTTTATTTATTTGGACTTATTGGATTAGTTGCTATTCCTGAACCTGTGGACTTTTATGGTTTATGGTTACTTATCATACTTATACACTTTGTCACTTTATTATTATAACCATTTTAGGCATTTATTATTTGCTATTGCAATCTATGTATACATTTTTTACAATTTTCACATCTTTAGTATAGCATTCGTTATTTATATTTATATTTCATGTGTAGCACTATTAGCACTTTATTGAAGAACACTATTCACTAGCATTTATGCTTATATCTCAGATAGTGCAGCATCCATAATTTGATTTCACATAATAATTGTGCCATTTTCTGTAGCCTCTGTGTGCCTTTCCTCCATCTTGGGGTACCAATCATCTGACCCCATCTACATCCTCTCATGCCGTACTATTGTGCTGTAATCGTGTGCATTGTACACAGTTCTAGCACAGCCCTATTGAACACAATGGGTGAGTCTGACAAGTGGTGCTGCTTGTCAAATTCTGCAGCCCATGTTAAAAATGCTGTGGCTGTTGGCATGTGAACAGCCTCATCTGGCATCATTTGGGTGGCTAAAGGGTTGTAAAACATGCCTGTTTTTACCAACTGTCAACCGCCTATTTGGAAAAGACCTATTTCATGAGCAGTTGTACCTAATTTATGCCAGGTGTTTGTTTTCTATATGCTTGTTTACTTACAGACCTTCCCAGGTCAAAAATGAATTGTCCCTCCACAACAGTCCCAGTTTCTCATGTGCCCCCATTGGAAAATTAATTTCCCACCCCTGGTCTACAGGTTATTGGATTCGCTGTTATGTTTAGTGAAAAATAGTAAAGCTGAAGTTTAATCTGTTAATATTTTCTCTTCCTGGTTCCTGTTTTAAATAAGACCTTTACATTTTAAATAAATTCCTTATTTTAGACCCAGTGATGTCATTGCCGATGCATTGCTATGCAAATTATGGCTAGTTAGATGGTCCAGCAAGGTGCTTGTACAGCTTCCAAAAAACAAAGAAAAAAAAGGAATTCAAAGAAAACCTATAGTCGGACTTTCAAAGCTCAACAAACACTGGGAGTACAAAAAATGACTTAATATTTATTGAAAAAATACATAAAGTATAACGACCAAAGACATGAAAGAAATAATAAAAATCACATATACAGATAAAAATCGATACATGATGTAAGCCCTTAAACGCATTAAGGGCTCACATTGTGTATCGATTTTTATCTGTATATGTCATTTTTATTATTTCTTTCATGTCTTTGGTCGTTATACTTTATGTATTTTTTCAATAAATATTAAGTAATTTTTTTTGTACTCCCAGTGTTTGTTGAGCCTTTAAAGTCCGACCATAGGTTTTCTTTGAATTCCTTTTTTTCTATATTTCCCTAATATTTGCGGATGAGGGAATGTGAGTGCTTTTTCTTTATTTATTCAGCTTCTCAAGAAAACATCACAGCACCCCATCTCAACACTCCTTACAAGAGCCCTGGACCTTGATGCAAGTTATGAGAGTTATGCACATATAAAAATATCTTGATGGATGGGTGTCAGCCTGAAGGAGTTTGCATTTCAAGACAGTGTGAATTTGCATGTGATGTTGTGCCTCCATGATTTTAAGAAATGCAATGAATGAAAAGGGTGACCCAGAGATAGTAAATTTAGATGGCTCATTTTTTTTCCCATCATCCAGCACAGAAATGAGGTGGATGGAGGAATCCTCCCTGCTGGCACACTGAATTTGGATATACTCCTCTCCTGTCAGACTACATCAACAAAAGTTTTCCAACATTCCCATTCAACAGAAGTCAATCTAAAGATTGGGGACAGCCACACATGGATTGAAATTTGGCCTCTCCCTGCCAAACCAGCTGAATTTCGATCGATCTATGGCCATTTTAAAGCTGGAGAGGAAAGAGCTACATGATGCATTGGCACAATGTATACTTCAGAAATAGTAATATTACTAGTTACTGTGCTTATGAGTTTTTGCCCTGTCTTTAGATTTTCTTGAAAGGAGGAGATACATTCCATGAAGGCATAAAACAATTGCTCATTTTTGTTAAATTCAATAAAAACTTTTGTAATAGACAAATAATTTCGCAGTAACACATTAAATATTGTACAGAGTTTAAATAATATGATTAATCAAACAGCTATGGGAACTGTTGCTGTTAAGAGATAATATATAAAGTTGAGTGACAAGTGGTTTGTGTGCCAACAGCTGCCAGGATGGTGATAAGTGTGCAGGATGTGAGAAATATTTTTTACAGAGCCCCTTCAAGTTTGGAAGGAAGCCTTCACATAACAAGGCCTGCTGTTGCTGGATTAAGTCACATGCTAAATAGAAAGGCTTATTTAATAAAAATTCTTTATATGAAACTCTACTGCAAACCTATGAAGGAGTCTTGCATTATATTTAGACCAGCTCTCAGGGGGCTGATTTACACACTGCAGATCAGATTATTGGATTTCTAAAAAAAATCTATTTAGTTAATAATAGGAACACATTCAAGTTTACCTAAAGAGGAACTCTATCAAAAACATGTTTCCAGTTTTGTATAAGGTGGGGAAAGTCAAATGTAATGTTCATTTTCTGCTTCTGAGGCCACTTTGTTCTAGTTAGCAGAATATCATTTTTTCTTAAAGTGGTTGTAAACCTCAGATATGAAAAATGAACAAAGAATATCCCTCCATAGTGCTTACTTGTCTCAATCCAGAGCACTAAGTGTCACTTTTGTCTGCTGCTTCGTTACTCTGCTATCAGCATGAATCACTTCTGATAAGTTTTCCTGACACCAAGAAAAAAATGGTGACAGGGGAGGGATCTCTAGCTGATTGGCATCCTCAGCTCTGTTCCTGTGTGCTATATGGAGGGAGGTGTGTATTTTCCCTCCAATCTGCTTGCAGAGCTCTGCTCACTGAGCTCTGCAGAGTGTGTCAGCGCTCCACCCCATTTTTTCTGCATCTTCAGAAAAACTTTATAATTCAGCACTCTGAACGAATGTAGAAAAGAGAAAGCTGCTTATAAAAATGTACAACGTATGACTTGTTTAATTTCTGTGTCACCTGAGGCAATTCACTTCACTGGGTATATAAAAGAGCTTTTAACCACTTCCCGCCTGGCCTATAGCAGAATGACAGCTGGGCAGGGGTTCAGTTATCCTGACTGGGCTTCATCTGACGTCCAGCAGGATATACTGCATCGTGGTATAGCGCTTCTGATGGAGGCTCCTTACCACGTGATCAAATGTGACAAATCACAGCTGATCATCGCGTGAACCAGGAAGTGCTGGTAAATGGCATTCCTTGGCTTGCGCTGACAGGGAGAGCCAATCGGCAGGCAGTGCTGCCTGTCAGTGCCACCTATCAGTGCCGCCAATCAATGCCCATCAGTGCCGCCTATCAGTGCTGCTTATTGGTGCCCATACGTGCCGCTTATCAGTGCCCATCAATTTTACATATCAGTGCCTCCTCATCAGTGCCCATCAGTGTCACCTTATCAGTGCCAACTCATCAATGCCCATCAGTGCCGCCTCATAAGTGCCCATCAGTGAAGGAGGAAACAAAATTTTATAACCGAAACTAAGAAATAGAATAGTTTTTTCCAAAATTTCGGTCTTTTTTAGTTTGTTTAGCAAAAACGAATAACCCCAGTGGTGATCAAATACCATGAAAAGAAAGCTCTATTTGTGGGAAGAAAATTATAAAAGTTTAGTTCGGTTACAGTTTTGCTGGTATTAAAGTGGTTAAGCAAATTAATTTAACATTTTTTGTTAAATAATTGCATAGTTACATAGTTAGGTTACAAAAAGACAGAAACATTTCCACCTAGTTCACCTGGTTGATCTAGATGGACTTGTGTCTTTTTTCAACCTGTCTAAATATGTAACCAATAGATAAAGAATAAAATAAATAGAAAACCTCCATATATAGAATTCTATACCCACAGCTGATCCAGGGGAAGCCAAAAAACCCTATAAAGCATGGTCCGGGGGGGCGGGGGGGGGGGGGAAATAACAAAACGTATATTTTGTGCATTTAGGAATGCATCTAGCTCTTTTTTTAAAAACATTCCACTGAGCTGGCTAGAACTAGTTCTTGAGAGAGCTTATTCTACACACTTTTCACAGCTATGAAGAAGCCATTCCATATGTGGACGTTAAAGTGGTCCTTCACCTTGAAAATAAAAAAATAAAAGGCAGCAGCTACAAATACTATAGCTGCTGACTTTAAAAATGTGGACATTTACCTGTCCAGGGATACAGTGCTAACCTAACCTGGGAGCCTTCTTTTTTGGCCATCTTCAGGTCCAGGCACTGAGTTGCTTACTTGCTTACTTTGGGAAGTGGGCTGTGCCTGCTGCTGACAGTCACTGTGCATGCATGATGTGCTTTGTGAATGGTCCTGCAGCTTTCTGGGACCTGTGACATGTCTCAAAAGGCTGTAGGGGAAGGAGGAGGGGGCCTAACCTACAATCTGCCTGGAACTAGGAGCAAATACCTGTCAAAACCAGGTACCCCCCCCACTCCAAAAAATAAAAATGAAGTGCTAAAACATATGTAGCACCCTCTCGTGTGCTGGAAGTAAAGTGCTATGTTTTTTTTTGTGAGAGTAGGTACATTTCCAGGCTTGGTCCAGGTCCAGGTGTTTGATCTGGGTTGGGATTGACTCAGAGCAGAGCTGGTGACTCACAGGCAGCATTACCAAGACCTCCCACTTCTTTCCAGAGCCTTCTAGAATATTCTAAAAAGGAAGAGGAGAGGGGAGGTGAAGCTGCTTGGGGTATTTTGAGGAGCCCTCACCAACCGTCAAATTGGATTGGCAGGGGGCAGGTCTCCTTAAATACCCAGGGTCAGCCTAGCTGGGGGGAGGAGTTGTTCAGGTGGAAGCTGAAGATGGAGCGATAGGCTGTCGTGGCCTTTAAAGAGAGCTGCCCATTCTGGGTGGGGTGACCTTGGTCCTGGGCACGGGTGCAGAGGGGACCCTTCTCACGACACACGGAGGTGTCCTGGACAGGTTACACGGGAACCAGGAGAGGACAGCAGGAGAGAGCCCTGCAGGGAAGAACAACAGGTTGCAGCCAGGAGGGCTGGTGAGTGACACATAGTCAGGAGAGGACTGGGGAGGCACGCTTGAGAGGACTTGGAGATTGCAGTCTGAGATGGGTGCAGAGCCAGTGAAGTAGATTGTGGTGACAAGGGTAGTGGAGAGAGGCAGCTGTAGCTGGGAGGTGTGGCAGGACCTGAAGATGTGGTACTGGGCGCAGTAGCCACGTGAACAGTTAACACTGGGACCTCTTACATTTTTGCTACACCAAAGAGGCCTGTGGTCCCTGCCTGCCAGTGTCAGGCCTACAAATCAGTGCTAGCTGGTCCAGGAAGTGCAAGCAAGTGATGTGCTGGAGGTGTTGAGGCATGATAGCCTACAAGTAAGTGATGTGCTAGAGTTGAAGACTATAGTTGTATATACCGGAGGTGTATATAGTTGGTCCCAAATATTTTTCTGCAATCAGTTGGGCATCTCATGAATATCCCACCCCTATCCAAGTTTATTCCCCTCAATAAAAATACAAACAAAGTTCAAGGACTGGTTTTCTGCCTGAGGGTGAATGAGAACTGTGTACCTGGCTGGGCAGGGTGACATATGGACCACAACACTCAGCAGCTCCTACAGAGGTACTATTACACATAAAGAGTAAGGGCGAGGAGGCAGACAAGCAGAACTTCCCCTTTTGGGTGAACAAGAACTGGTACAAAACAAATGAGGGGAGGAGAGTATGAATCATCAGGGGAAGAGCTTGGTAAACCAGTTAGGTCTTTAGTAAGGCCTCAGTGGTACATGTGGGCATAACAGAAGTAGACAAGAAAAGTAATCTTTTGTTTATGAACATGAGACATGAGTAGGAAAAGAGGAAAGGAGGAGATGAGGAAAAAGTGGGGGGGGGGGGGTATCTTACCTTTTTTTAACCAGTTGGCGCCCACCATATAGCAAAATGACAGCGGCAAAGTGGTTTCAATATCCTGACTGGATGTCAGGATATCAAGCCGCTACGTGCCCCCGGGGCGTCTGACACCCCGCAACACCAATCTAGGTAAAGAGTCTGTGATGGAGACTCTTTACGACATGACACCATGCGCCCCATGCCACCTTTCAGTGCCCATCAGAGCTGCATATCAGTGCCACTTATCAGTGCCGCCTATCAGTGCCCCATCAGTGCCACATATCAGTGCCCATCAATGCCACCTCATCAGTGCTACCTCATCGGTGCCCATCAATGAAGGAGAAAAATTACTTATTTACAAAGTTTTGTAACAGAAACAAAAAAAACTTTATTTTTTCAAAATTTTTGGTCTTTTTTTTACTTGTTTAGCAGAAAATAAAAATCCCAGAGGTGATCAAATACCACCAAAAGAAAGCACTATTTGTGGGAACAAAATGATAAAAATGTAGTTTGGGTACAGTGTAGCATGACTGCGCAATTGTCATTCAGTGCAAGTGCAACAGTGCTGAAAATTTGGTCTGGGCAGGAAGGTGTATAAGTGCCCTGTATTGAAGTGATTAATTAAAAATGACTGAAATAGGAAACATGGTAGACCTTCCCCCGTGCCACATCCCATATACAGTATAAGCAAAAATATAAATAGGAAACCTATATATTAAATATATCAAAGGTTTCATATTTAACTTTTTGCTGACTGAAGCAGGACTTCTTTCAGGTTTTTATTTTTCTCTATGTCCCCCTGGTAAATTTGTCCTTATTATTTTCTTATAGGCACAAAAGGGAAATGAGGGGAAATCTTCCCAAAGTGAGGCAAAATGCCTTTGAACTTTGACAAGTATCACCAAAACTGATATCCCCTCTAGAAGGTTTCTTCTCCTCCACTCCTCTTCCAGCAACAACCCTAAATATTGGATTTCCTCTCACTTCCTATCTATTACCCTGGAGATAGATTAGAGTTCACTAAGGTTTGATTGGAGAAAAAATAATTCTCAGTGGTTGTTATGGGTTTCCTGTACTGTTCACAGTGCTCTTTTCTTATTACACTGGCCTAAACCTTCAACACCATTTGTAAGATTTATGCTGATTAGATGATAGGATCACCAGCTGGAGTAAATTAAAATAATAGTTTACCATTAAAGCTTATCAATAGAGATAAGCTTGAGCGTCTTCCAAACTCAATTCAGAGATGGTTATCATATTGCAGTTAGAGGGAAGGTCAGTACTACATCACTTTGTAAATAATGTAGAAATTTGAACGGAAACATTTATTCAACCTAAGGATGAGATGAGGAAATGGAAGTATTTATCAATGTTCTTATAATCTAATGACCGTTTAGGAAATAAGATACCATACCGTATAAGTAGAGTTGAGTTTGGTCGTCCTCCAAATTCATCTCTAAAATCTTTATAAATACTTCCTTAGCTCATCCTTCGGTAGTTTGTCAGGTTGGTTGAATATTTCTATTAACATTTCTACGTTATGTACAAAGTGATGAAGTATTGAGCACTACTGTATCTGCAGAGTTATAATTCCCTATGATATATTGATAATATAGTGATAACTTGACTTGAACAAAGCATCATTGTAGTATGTTTTTGTTTTCTCCTAAATGAAGCTGATTTCCTTTCCTGTGAAATGTGTTAACATTGGTTTTCCTGATGTTGCTGCATTGCAGGGGATGAGTTGGAGTACATGAGACCAGCTGTATACAGGAACATTGCCCGACAGCTGAACATCTCCCTGTCTTCAGAGACCGTTCTGTCTGATGCTTTGCTGGCGGTTGCCTCAGAGATATTCACAGCAGGTATAAAAAGAATAACGTAATTACACACACTACAGGCAGATGTTCTATAGGTGAGCAGCGTACAAATAAAAAACACTGAATCACACTTGTTATGTATAAAAAAAATTCAAGAACTACATGCTATTAAAGCACAATTTTCTGGTTCAGCTTTTTTTTTTTTTTTTAATTGAGAACCATAGGCAGGTTTACAATTTGACATATGCAGTATTGAAGGTGCAGAAAGGTAATTACGAATTTAGCAAAAGGTCCACAGTATAATTTCTAATTTTGATGTAATTTCTGACAAGTTATGAACATCCGCTCTGTTAAGCGCTGCTATAAACCTTTCACTTCATCTGGGATTTGACAGGTGCTGGCTGCAAGAGCTTGTGCTTTGTTGTTCCACAATGTTTGTGTATGAACGGCCGCATACTGTCACTCAATTACACAGGTGTTTGTACCTGTGAATCTAATTAATAGAGGTGTACCTGAGAATAGGGGGAGTAAAGGGTGGGCGTGGTGTGGGTAGAGGTAGGTGTGAGTGGGAATCCCGGGGGTTGAGAGCAGTGGATGAACCACCATGGTAGTCTGTGGTAATGACAAGTGTTGGATCGGAAAGGGGAATACACCCTTTTAGTCTCTTCTGCCAAAAATGCTGCTCCCTGCCTGTCAGCCATAATGTAGGTTTAGCTGCGCATGCCCAGTTCAACGTACATTTAGGGCACCACTTTTTGTCATGATGATGTGACATCATCAGGGCCCTAGAACAAACCCAGGGGGAAGATGGAAACAACCGTGACCCGAGAGGTCATCGTTTGACAGATAAGTCGGCCATAACGTGCTAGCATGCGGTGCATACTAGCATATTATGGCATATAGCTCCTGGGGGCCCATTTATTTAAAAAAATAATTCCACTTCATGGTCCAAGAATAGAGGAGTCAAAGCCAGGCAGGACGTATTTATCTGTCCAGGGCTGCCATATTTTGTTGTACTTGGGAATCCTATCTTGCAATGTGGCCTTGATTTTTCCATGTGTCATAGCCATAGCGACCCTGTTTTTAGATGTGATAAAGCAGAGTCTAGGAATCTTCCAGGCCTTGGCTATAGTTTATTTACATTCTTATAAGCATGGACTGCTCACTGAAGCAGAGGAATGTTGGTAAGACCAACTTGGGTGCAAAGCTATAGAATATACTCCAGTGCTTGTTCTCTTTTAGGCTCAATTCAGACTTCACCCTTTTTGATTTTGTTCAGCTGCTTGTGTTGTCAATGCTTTGTCCTTTTAGGTCACCTCCAGTTCACAGTATGCATGGTGTGGTAGAGTTTATTACTGCAAGGCTTAAAGCCCAGTTGAATCTCACACTTTCTTATGTATTTTAAGTCCTGCCCCCTCCCCAATATGGTATAATTTGTAACTGATTGATTTTCCTTTTTGTCTGGGAATACCTTAAAATGCTCTCGGTGCTGACATAGCTGCATAACAGCCACCCCCCCTCAAAAGTGTCCACACACAGACTTGTATTGCAGAGAATTAGAGGGACTATGACAGTGTAATGCCCTGTACACACGATCAGACATTTTTCCAACAACAAAATCCATGGATTTTTTCCGACGGATGTTGGCTCAAACTTGTCTTGCATACACACAGTCACACAAAGTTGGTCGGAAATTGCGAACGTCAACACTGACGACAAACCGAGAAAAATGAAGTTCAATAGCCAGTGCGGCTTTTTTGCTTGATTCCGAGCATGTGTGGCACTTTGTGCGTCGGAATTGTGTACACACGATCCGAATTTCCGACAACGGATTTTGTTGTCGGAAAATTTGAGATCCAGATTTCACATTTTGTGTGACAGAAATTCTGATGGAAAATGCCTGATGGAGCCTACACACGGTCAGAATTTCAGTTGGAAAATCCGACCGTGTGTAGGGGCATTACAGTCCAGGTTTGTTACTGAGTGTTGATTACTGAGTGCACTGGGTTACTGGGACATTTCGACACCATGCACAACTGCTATACTAGGAGGATGAAGGTAAATCTGTAAAAATGGAGGTTGTTAGCACAATATATATCTGACTGCATATGTCACTTGATTTGGGCTTTAGAAAATAGTCACCAGCAGAAAACAGCTTGAACATGTAGTAGTTCACTAATTAGAAAAAGAGAGATTTAAAAAAAAAAAAAAGTTTATGTTTAATCAGGAAGAGTGTTATGGGAACCTGACCATGTGATTTGATTAATGTAATTTCACATAATTGGTACAAGACTAGTTAACATAATTGCCTCTTAAATTTCATTATCAGAGAATGTCATCTGCAGTACAAGCACAACGACAAGCTACCTTTACTAAAGTCCTTGCTTATGACATTCAGGAAACATATTATGTAAAGACGTTTGTTAGTCCCCTTAGCAGCTAAGGTAACTGTGCCCCAGTAGGAGTCTAAAAAGTGTGCACACCAGAAGTGATCTGGGGGCATTGGGAATTTTCCTTTTTTCCCCCAAAGGGGTACGCATTTGCTAGCCTACATAATGGCTCCTGTCATTCAATGTTTTAGATCTTAATTATTGGCTAAGCACATTTTACACTCTGTATTGGTTCATAAATACAGTTTGTCCACACCTTTCAGCATTTTGTATTCTAAAATCAGTTAATTTTAAACCCTGTCTGTGAAACAATATCCAGTTTAGGCACAACCTGGAAGAATACAATAATCAAGATTGTCTCACCAAAATATGAAAGACTGGTACATAAGGTATAAATGACTACACCTGGCCCAATTTTATTACACAGAATATGTTGTATGTGAAGAACATATTTTATGTTTTTAGACCAAATACCCTCTGTTGTTTATATGACTAGTTAGGAAAACTTTATATTCACTTTTTAGCAGAGACCACCAAAAGAACATATCCAGTAAGATGAACATATCCAATTCTTCTTGTCAACCCAAATAAAACGTTTAGTGAACCAAGTTTCTCTGTGATATGTCTGCTTTCATCATTACTCAACACTGCTAGGAAGTAGAGAGAATTCTCCCCAATGGGATAAAGACAGAAAAAAAAACATACCAGGGTTTTGACTATTCCCTTCTCTATACAGAACCAAAAGAGTTTTGGCTTTAGATTTACTTAAATTAGATTTGAAGTGTATGCAAATCTTAACAATGAACTTCCATTATTTTTTCCCTTTTGGTCTGGTAAATAAAATGCTAGATGAATTTTGTTATATTTGTTTGATAAGTACAAAAAACGCATATTGATCTTGTCAGAAATCCTGAGCTGTCTTGTGCCCTCTGCACACTTCCTGTGTAATCGCAAAGAGCCCTCCTAGTACTTATCATGGACTATAGCAAGATTAATCTTTGTGTTGTAGAAATCCAGAAGTAGGAGTGGTTGAGTAGTTTAGCAAAATACACTGGGCAGAGCTGACACCACACAGTCCACAAAAATGTTCTATGTTGTAAGCCCTCAATAGGACTTATGAACTAAGTGTATTTCAGACAGACAAATTGGTATTTTTTTTCTGTACTTGCGGAATTGTTTAAAGGTATAAACCATGGGGAAATGTGCATGTATTTTTGTTTTATTTTGCCCTGACATATGCCTAAAAATGTTGAGACTATATTAACTTTCTCTTTATAGTATTTTAAATTTGCTTTCTTGTGTAGTTTTAAAGGAAGATGTACAGGCAGAAATGAGATGGCTGCTGTTGCTGACATTTATAGAAATACACCAATTGTTTGGCTTTCACTGGCTTCAATACTTTAAGGAACTAATGCTCCATACACACGATCAGAAATTCCGTCAGAAAAAACTTGGATGGTTTTTCTGACAGAATTCCACTCAAGCTTGGCTTGCATACACATGGTCACACAAAAGTTCTTGGAAATTTCGACCGTCAAGAAAGCAGTGACGTACAACACTATGATGAGCCGAGAAAATTAAGTTCAATGCTTGCGAGCATGTGTCGTATTGTTTCAGAGCATGCGTGATTTTTTGCGTGTCTGAATTGCATACAGACGAACGCATTTTTGGATAGGAACTTTTTCCGAAAAATAGAGAATCTGCTCTCAATCTTTTGCTGGCTGAAATGCTGCCAGCACAAGTCAGATGGAACATACACATGGTCGAAATTTCTGACCAAAAGCTCATATCTGACTTTTGCTGGCAGAATTTTTGATCGTGTGTATGGGGCATAACATGAAATAAGCATGTACTGTAGATGAGGCAAATGCTTGCTCTGAGTCAGTAACTAAAAAAGTCTTGAAGCCATTAGATCACCACAACTGCCAGGACTGCAGGTTTCCTTCAAATTAGAATTTCAAGATAACCATAACTAGTCTTAAAAAATACTCCCTCTCCCCTCCCAACACCTATGGTTACTAACCTGTTTGAAAAACTACATCTACTTATGTATTTTCATGCCGCTCCGGTACGGTCATGTGATCAGGCTCCCCTGTTTCCGCTGCTGCATGGGGGGAGGAGAGACCACTGACAATGCACCGGCCATAGAAAGCCTATGGGTGATGTCACTAGTCCAGGCTTTACCATCCATTATTAAACACTCTCTTCTCTCCCTTGTAGACACAGGAGTGATCACGTGACTGGACTGGAGCAGCATGAAAATAGGTATCATTATCGTCTTTCACAGGTTGTTAAACATAGGTATTAGGAGTAGGGAGAGAGTATTTTTAAGATTAGTTAGGATTACCCAGAATTCTACTTTAAAGCTGTAGTGTTTGTACTGATTATATTAAGTGCTTCTCTTCTACTTCTACAGGTATTACATGGGGGAAAGTGGTATCACTATATGCAGTAGCAGCAGGCCTTGCAATGGACTGTGTGAAACACTCTCAGCCTGCTCTTGTTCTAACCATTGTAGACTGTGTGGGAGAGTTTATACGAACAACCCTGGTCACGTGGCTGAAGAGGAGAGGAGGATGGGTAAATTACTTTTATGTTCTACGTTTATAAAACAGAATCATTCACAAAGCAAAAGCTGTTTAAGCTCTTTATTGCTCCTTCTGGAATGAAGGAAGCTAAAGTACAGTGTATTTTTACAAGGAGTTTTTACAGCTGCTACCCATGGAATGCTAGTGAGCAGTTAGGGAGAAATAGGCACTCACAACAGCCTCGCTAAGCAGGTACTGTTGGACGGGAAGGTAAGAGGAATGGAATGATTTATTTGACTAGGGTATTGTGAAGATGATAGACATAAAAAAAGTTATCACCCCCCATTTAACCCCCCCTTTAAAAAAGAAGAAAAAGAAAAGAAAACGCTACACTCACTGCCTGGATGTAAATGGCCACAACAGACTTTCATTCATGTCTTAAATCTTCTATACAGTAAAATGTGAAAATTGCTACACATCACAAAAGTTAATACACGCTCTAAACCTCTTGATCATCACAGCAGACACAGCAAATCAAAAATGTAACTAAAAACATAGGGGGTTATTTACAAAAGGCAACTCCACTTTGCACTGCAAGTGCACTTGGAAGTGCAGTCACGCTAAATCTAAGGGGTAGATCTGAAATGAGTGGAAGCTCTGCTGATTTTATTAGCCAATCATGTGCAAGCTAAAATGCTGTTTTTTATTTTGCTTGCATGTCCCCCTCGGTTCTACAGCGACTTTACTTCCAAGTGCACTTTCAGTGCAAAGTGGATTTGCCTTTAGTAAATAACCCCCATAGTACGAAGGGGGGTCCATACCTCAGCTGGATCTCCAACCACATCACAATCTAACTCATTAGATTGGCTTCAATGACTCTATGCCCCTGCCAGCTGCCATGGCATAAATAAAATTATACTTAACCACTTGGTTCCCACACTACGTCTATTGACGTCATGGGGTTTCGGTGGTTATATCTAAATGATGCCTGAGGCCACAGACATCATTCAGATATTGCCGTTTTCAGCCGGCGATTCCCTACACCATAACAATGATCATAGCGGCTGTTCCGCCGCTTGATCATTCTTACGGGCGGCGGGAGGGGACGCCCCCCTCCCGCCGCCCTCCGGTGCTTCTACCGACTCACCGTTTCCATCGGTGAGTCGGTCACAGGATCCGCCGGCCCCAGCAAGTAATCATAGAGATTTCCGACGGACTAGATTTTCCCCGGAGTCTCTATGATCGTTCGGAGGCCGGGCGCGATGTTACAACGTCACGCCCGGCCTCGGTATTCAAATTAACGGCGCCGATCTGGCTAGGAAGCCAGGATCGTTTTTTTTTTGTTTTTTTTTTATTCTTCCCAGCCTAGAGGTGAGATATGGGGTCTTATTGACCCCATATTTCACTGTAAATAGGTCCGATCGTGCCATATTCCTATTACAAGGGATGTTTACATTCCTTGTAATAGGAATAAAAGTCATCCATTTTTATTTTTATTTTTATTTTTTTAAGTCTAAAACAAAAAAAAAAAAAAAAAAATTAACAATAAAAAATAATAATAATTTAAAGCGCCCCTGTCCCCGTGAGCTCGCACACAGAAGCGAACGCATATGTAAGTCCCACCCACATATGAAAACGGTGTTCAAACCACACATGTGAGGTATCGCCGCGAACGTTAGAGCGAGAGCAATAATTCTAGCCCTAGACCTCCTCTGCAACCCAAAATATGTAACCAGTAAAAAAATTTCAAGCGTCGCCTATGGGGATTTTTAAATACCAAAGTTTGGCGCCATTCCACGAGCGCGTGCAATTTTTAAGCGTGACATGTTGGGTATCTATTTACTCGGCGTATCCTCCTCTTTCACATTATGCAAAAAAATTGGGCTAACTTTACTGTTTTTTCTTTTTTTTAAGCATGAAACAGTTTTTTTTTCTGAAAAAAACGCGTTCGAAAAATTGCTGCGCAAATACCGTGCAAGATAAAATGTATAAAGATAAAAAAAATATGAATAATTTTTCCTTTTTTTTTAAATATCTATACACAAATGTTTTGTCTTTAATTAATTTTTTAAACTGAATGGGTTGTTTTACAAGGTGATTGTTTACAATCACTTTAACTTATACAGAGAGTACAGGTGTGGGAAGGACCCAGCAGACCCACCTACTACAGGATGGGACAAGACCAGTCACCCTGCACAAGGAAAGAGCGCAGCAGTGACCGGTCTTTATTACACAGAGCAAAGTTTCACACGGGATTACTGTATAGATCTGAAAGAAATACTGTACACAAAGCACACCATGAGTGAAGTAAGAGTGCAGGAGTTTGGCTTTAAGCCTACGGCTTTGCTTCAGGTCTCACTTGACCAGTATTTTGTTGATATTTGTCTGTTTTATCCTGAAAGACCCTAAAGATGCCATATAGTGTAAAATAAGTAATCCACTGTCAAGGCTGCTGTTTCAAGTGGTCTGCAGATTCAGCTAAGCATACATTATATTCAGTCGTGTTGAGGCTAAATAAGCACTGGGTAAGACATCATACATTTATTTCAAATCCAGTTTGTTCACTATAAGTAGGTCCCCTAGTATGCATTTGTTTAATTTATTAATTTTGTTATTGTTAATAATAATATGCAAACCACAAGAATAACTAGCTGCACTCAGCAACCTGTTCTGTATCCAGAATGTATATCTGTGTTTTTATTACATTTCTTAAGACTTAAGCTTATGGAAAACAGCATCAGACCATATTTTAATAATGAACTCAGATTCCAGATATCTCTTAAGCCGGATTAAAGGGAATATGACGCAGCTTAAATACCAGGAATTCACTAGTAAAACAATTCCAGTCTGGTTTTCTTTCTTGATAATGTTAGGATTACTTGGCTTTTATTACTGGAGTAAGGTCATTTTGGGATCAGTGTTAGCAGCCTGAGGATAGCCAAAATAACTCTTCTTATAATGCACAACAATTAATTCTCAGTTGGACCAATTTATATATTTACTTTGCTCTTTCAATTGCTTAGTATGTTGCAAAAAGAAAGAAAGAAAAAGAAACGTGAGATTTATTTGGATGCATAAGCATCAAAGCTGCCAGACAGATGTAAAAAAAAGTTAGATGACGCTTTCCTACATAATAAATCTCTGCAGTTATCTTTGCAATCTGGTTTAATCTACAGTATATGTTAAGACTGGAAGAAGATTTAAATGGTCACATCTAAACACAATATAAGTGCATAATTCAAATCAGACTTGTGCTGAGAGAAATGCACAAGTTTTAGTGGCTGGCTGATCCCTCTTTCCAAAAATTCTGCCTTGCAAGCAATCATACTGATTTTCTGACTTCAAACATTTCTAAGTCGCTAAAAAGAAACATATATGCAGATTATGAAATCTGTCTCCACTAACGGCAATGGCAGACCACATAATGGCTTCTCCTATCACAGGTTTCTTGAATGTGTGGCGTTTTGTATATAATAAATTCATTTATTATAATTCAGAAACACCAGTTGTGGCTGGTGCTCAAACGTTTTTTTTTTGGGGGGGGGGGGTGCAAATAAACTGAAAAAAAAAACCCCATCAATTTCAGCCACTGTGCCATCAAAGCAGCTACTGTGCCCATAAATTGCCACCACTGTACCATCAAACACAGCCACTGTGCACATCAAATGCTACCACTGTGCCCATCAAACACAGCCGCTGTGCCCATCAAATGATGCCATTGTGCCATCAAATGCAGCTACTGTACCATCAAACACAGCCACTGTGCCCATTACAGCTGTAATTCAGGTGTCTGAAAAGGGGCCGGAATAGGGGGCGTCAGCGGTGACCATAGATAGATTCATGCAATGCATGAATCTATCTATGGTGATAGAGCGGTGCAAGGAGAGAGAGGGCGGTGCTCCTGAGCCCTTTATGGATGCACTGCCACTGTTTAAATCTACACATTTTAGGTATGGTTAAATATGAAATATTACTTCCATACAGAGTTCTGGTACTGAGGTAAAGAAGAGCTAGCATTGGGTATTTTTTATGTGTATGCATGCTAAATACTGTATAAGTGTAACACTCCTTAAGACTTGCAGTTGAGGAGTGTTAAAAAGGCATGGTTGAGCCACATTCTTGTTGCCCCTCCCCCCCAACCGTTCCACGTCAATACCACGGTTGTGATGCTTGATCACTGCAAGAGAGGAGACAAAAAAAATTCCTCCTCCTGTCTGTAGCAAACTAATGACATACCATAAATTAATTCCAGGTTAAGTCACTTTCCTGAAATTCAAACACTTTTTAATAAAACAACGAAGATTTTTTTTTTGTATATAAATGTAACTGTTTCTGTATATTTTGATATATCAGGAATTTATTAAACGTTTTTGTTTTAACTGAATATACAGGTAACCTTTAAGTCTGCTTACTGGCATGATTAAGTCTAAATGTTTTTTTTTTCTTTGCTTTACAGACAGATGTAACAAAATGTGTTATCACTTCTGAATCTAGCCTGCGATCCCACTGGTTGGTCTCCAGCGCCTACAACGTAGGACACTTCTTAAAGGCAGTGATATTCTTTCTGCTTCGTGAACGATAACCTTCTGTGGCAGGCTGTGTGTCCGTTAAAAGTCACCAGGCAGACATTGCTTTCCTTCATTTCCTGTGGCTGGGTCAAAACTGTTCTTCAGGGAACTCTCAATGGAACATCTGTGACAACATGAACTAGACTTGCTCAGATTGTGCTTTGTAAAATCAAAATCAACCCATACTGCGCAATTTCCCTCGTCTCCAGCACATCAGAGATGTTCCCGCAGTCAGGCTGAGTGTACAGCTTCCTCTCATTCAGTTGGGACCTTTTATAAACTCACCAGACTGTACTGTGGTTAGATCAGAGTTTATTGTATATTTCCAGACTGTTAGAAGAACGGAGTCAGTATTACAGAAGATACATACGGAGAAACTTCTGCTGTTACATATTTTCATATAAGTGTGCTTTAATATGTTACCTGTCAACTTGCAATGGCCTAGAAGAAAATGGCAGCTAAAAGCAGGCATGTCATTGGTACCTAAATAGTATGGGTATAGAAAGTTTGGTTAGAAAGTGGTTCAACATCTTACCAGCTCCATCAGTTTTGTTACAAAGGAAGGCAAAACAAAAACCCCTGGGACAACTATGTGAAAAAATAGCTCCTCTCCAGTATACAAATTAGTATGATCAAAAAGTACCACATCATCCTTAGTAATTATAACTGTGCATACAATAAAACAACAATTATCCACGAAATTCTGCTTTTGATTTTTGCAATTTCTACCTCATATAGCAGATCATCCCATAACTTACCAGCATAAAGAACCATTTTCTACACTGATGATAATATTCTCTGTATTTCATACAGAACCAGTATGCCCTTATTGTTTATATAGTTACATAGTAGTAGTTATACTCATTGATCCCATGAAATCATAAAAATGTTGTTTTTCAAATAAAATTAGCCCAGTGTTTCTAATGTTTCACTATACATTAAAGGACATGCTGTTATTTTGTTGCAATGAAGAAAAGTTGTGAGGATTTGGAACTTTTACACGTCCTATACAAGGAAGAATTAAAGAAATTGAATGCATTTACATTACACATATCCTTTTCTCAAAAAAACAACTAGTTTACCGCTTTGACCAAAGGGTAAAATTGCCTTCAACATCACTGTCTATAGGATATTCACTTTGTGGCCTCCTTTCTAAATGACTGTGAAAAAAAACATTACGGGTTAGTTGGAGTAAGAATGCCATATCATTGGGGGTTAATGGGGGGGGGGGGGCTAATACCACAGCAACAGTATATATACAGTATCTCACAAAAGTGAGTACACCCCTCACATTTTTGTAAATATTTTATTATATCTTTTCATGTGACAACAATGAAGAAATTGCACTTTGCTACTTTGCTACGGACCACAGACACCAGGATTCTCCTGGTGTCTGTGGTCAGTAGGTGGAAGGAAGACATGTTGTAACGTGGGATAGGGGCTGGGGGAGAATGCACAAGTATCATTGAGGTGAGGAATGCTGGTCAATGGTGGGAAATGCTCTTAAATCAATGCCAGTGGTGTCAGTGAGAAGAAAAAAAAGCTCTGCTATCAGTTGAAGAAATAAATACTTTGGTGTCAGTGACAGAAAAAAATGACCCTGGTAATCAATGGTGTCAATGGGTAGAAAACATGTGTCTCGATTGAAAGGAAAAAATGTTCTGGCATAGGTGTCAGAGGGAGAAAAAAAATTCCCTGGTATCGGTGTCAATGACAAAATATAATGTCCTGCCATTGGTGTCGGTGGGAGGAAAAAAATACCCCAGGGTTGGTATTAGTGGGAAAAAATGTGCAAGTGTCAAGGTTCAGTGAGAAGAAAAATGCCCTAGTGTCTGGGTTTTTGTTCCAGCAATTGGAACTGGGACTAGGCCCAGTTCAGTTTCACCTGGGAGAGACAAGGGATAGAAAAAAAACTAAGTGTACTAAAAGTTCATCCTCTAAACATTTGATTGCTCTATGCAAGTGAACTGAAGTGGCAATTAAGTTAGAATCCTAATGATACATACAGTAACTTAGTGTAGTAGAAGTAGCATGTGATTATATATGTCCCAGACTTTTATACTGGACCACTCTTATATAATATTGTCATCACATACCCAGTGTAGTTTTTGGTCATGGACTTACCTGAAATTAATGGCAGTATTCCATTGTCCTAGTGACCCCTGGTCCATCAATTATTTTCCTGGTGATACACAAGTGTCAATTTGGGACACAAAGGGAAATATCTTCAGTGAAGGCCCAGATAAATAAAAGATGTCAGATGTGACCCTTCTTCACTTTATTCTAAATTAAAAAGCAAGTCTTGGCTGTGCTGGATTTTAATATGCGAGTTAGATCAGTTTCTTAAAATATTACAATAATAAATAGATTTAATTAAAAAGAAAATCAAATAAAACACCTATCTGAGTTGACTCATAGTAGTTTGATTCTTCTATTGTTTTACCTATACAGATTTCAAACATATGGAATTTTCTGATTGTTGTAGGTAACAGAGAAGGTTTGCCTTTCAGATACTTTTATGAGTGCAACTCATTGAGTATCAAAATTGGATTAAACCTACATGCAGTTGAGGAGCTGATCATCAAATTTAGCATCAAACACAAAGGCCTACGTGTCTGTGAATATGCTTATTGTCAAGTTGCGTTTTCCTTCTCATTGTGATATAAAAGACTGGTCAGGTGGATGATAACCCCAATGATTCCAAATTATATTTTTGACACCCTGCTGTCTAAAATATCATATTGTGGAGGGGCGTGGCCGGCGCGTGACCAAGATGGCCGCTTGAGGAGAGAGCTCTTCACACCGACGGCATCTAAAGCGACTTTCGGCGAACCCGTTCCGACTTTTCAGCCTCTGACATCCCGGGAGAACTCCCGCTCCACCTCACAGCGATGTCGCTGAAGCGCAAAGACGATCGGCTTCCCCGAAAACTTACGGCATTCATGTACCAGCCGTCCGCGCGGAAGATCCAAAATGGCGCCGGCGCGGACTTGCGGAGCACACAGGCAGAGGCCGCGTTTCACGCGAACGGAGGAGGAGACCCATATGTACCGACACATCCTCCGGTAAGCAGGGGAGACCTTCCCTCTCGCCACCAGGGACACCCACAGCCCAAAGCCCAGCCAAAGCTAAGATGCGCCTGGACAACACAGGCATAGCACACTGCAGGGACCCCACTATTGGGACGCCTCAGGCCTTCCCTCAGCAGAGCCAGCTACCTGACGCCATAGCAGCATTCCCTACCATAGGGCAGGCTGTCATGGACACCACCTTAAAGGACATGCTCATGTCTCTAAGGAGCTCGTTGCAATCTGATCTGTTCTCTCTCATGCACAGTTTTGGTAGTAAAATAGGAGCAATGGATGACAGGATCACACAAATGGAAATTACTGCAGGAGACATTACAGGAACAGTGAATGACATTATTGATACTCAGGAGGCACAGACTCAGGATATTACATGGATAAAGGACAAAATGGCGGATTTAGAGGACAGAGCCAGACGAAACAACTTTAAAATCAGAGGAGTCCCGGAATCTGTCCAAAATACTGAATTGCCTGCCTATGCAAAAGGCCTTATTAAAGCTGTGCTCCCTGAGGCAAAAAATATTGAACTTGTCATTGACCGCATACACAGGCTGCCAAAACCCGCGTTTTTACCTGACGCTGTACCTAGAGATGTCATCCTTAGAGTGCATTTCTACCACATTAAGGAGCAGTTCATGCACAAGATGAGGGGGTTAGAAAATTTACCAGAACCATACAATCGTCTCCAAATCTATGCTGACCTCTCACAGCATACTCTGAGCAGGAGGAGGCAGCTTAATACGATCACCAAAGCCCTCCGCAACCACCAGCTCCAATACCAGTGGATAGCGCCAGCCAAGTTGTCTGTCCTCCGAGACGGGAGGAAATATGTTGTAACGTCCCTGCAGCAAGGTTTGCATCTCTTACAGAAATGGGGCATCGTCCCTGCCTCCCCTGGCGAGGCACCTATGGATCAAAGTAACACAGGCTCTATAACGGCCCAACCTCTACCTCCCAGGAGCCAAAACAACGCTTCCCTTTAATACTCAGGAACGGGCCCATACGTTCTATTTACCGTTTGGTGATGCCATCTGCTCATGCCAGGTCTTAAGACTCGTTACCCCAGTTTTTGTGTTTCTAGGCGCTGTAGCGCTGAGGTGCATCCTCAACAGAAACACCTTTTACAGTTCACGGTTCTCAATACCTTAAAGCTTTCTAAGCTACAACTACCCGCAAATCGCATTGCTTTTTGGTCTACCTAGATACTATTGCGTGCCTTTTATTTCTTATTTTATCTTTTTGTTTTGTTTTGTTTTTGTGTCTCTCCCCTCTACCACCTCTATTCTTTCCCCACTTGTCTCTCCACCCTCCACAGCACCCCGGAAGCCTCCACACATTGGATTGATCGTGCCTATTCTTGATCTACTCCGGTCTTCAACACAGCTAACTGAACTTTCGGACCCCTCCAGTTCACCGCCCTTCAAGGTAATAACCTTAACGGTTCCTTTTTGTTCTTTTTTTTGGCAATTAAGTGCTCCACATGCCAATCACCATTGTAACAATCAATGCAAAGGGGCTTAACCACCCTGCCAAGAGACGATCTTTGTGGTCATTAACTAAACACACTAAGTGTGACGTTTTATGCGTACAAGAAACGCACTTCCAAGCCTGCAACCCACCGGTATGCACTCACAGGGAGTTCAGCAATATTTTTACCGCTAACTCGGAAAAGAAACGGAAAGGGGTACTTATAGCCTTCAAAAACACTTTAGCATTTCATCTTGTCCAGTGCACAACAGACCCTGATGGTCGCTATATCATATTGTCTTGCACCATCAATGGTGCTCCCTATACTTTTGTCACCGTGTATGCGCCTAATACACACCAATCTCGCTTTTTACGTAAGTTACATAAGAAAGTTGAAGCCCAAAAGCAAGGAGCTACAATCTGGTGTGGAGATTTTAACTGCACTCCTGATCCGGAACTAGATTCAACCTTTCAGCCCAAGAGACGCAGACTGGAGCTAAACCCTTTGTTGCACAATCTACGCCTTCTAGACATCTGGAGATGTCAGCATGCAGAAGAGAGAGACTACACATACTTTTCCCCAGGCCATAATTCTTACTCCCGAATTGACCTTTTTCTAACAGATCCCTGGACTCTTCAAACTGTATCCTCTTCTACTATACATCTAACTACATGGTCAGACCACTCCCCTGTGAGTATAACCTTGGAAGACAAAATCAAGCACTCACCAGCGTATCTTTGGAGAATGAATTCTAGAATTTTACAGGCGGAACCCTATGCTCAAATATTGAAAAACGAATTGGAGGAGTATTTCATTCGGAACAAAGACTCTGTTGCAGATCCGCATATTTTGTGGGCCTCGCATAAAGCATTTATGCAGGGAATTTTTATTCAACTTGGGGCTAGGGATGCTAAGCAAAGGAGGCAGCGGATGAACACCCTTCTTACACGTATACAAACAGTGGACTTGCTTAACAAAGCCCAGCCTACCCAGACACTTAAATCTGAACTAATCTCACTGAGACTGGAGCTCAGGGCCCTTTTACTAGAGAACCATGACAAAATCCAAAGGCGACATAAAATGACATTCTACGCTGCAGGTAACAAATCTGGTAAACTACTCTCCCACTAAATTAAAGGCCACATTACTAGATCTCCCATACCTTATATCCATCACCCAGACTCCAACTCCAAACTGACTAATCCGCAAGACATCGCTAACGCCTTCAGCGTTTATTACGGCAAACTATATAATCTAAAGACTGATCCCCACCAAACCCAACCCACTCATACGCAGATACAGGATTTTTTAGATTCAGTAAATCTCCCTCATCTGACTACACAACAATTGGAGATACTCAATGCCCCTTTCACACAACTAGAAATTCAATCCGCTATCCATACTCTTCCTAATGGCAAGGCGCCCGGCCCAGACGGTTTTGTAGAAGAGTACTACAAACAATTTAGTACAATCCTCACTCCACATATGACACCTATGTTTAATTCTGCTGCCTCCTCTGCTTCCTTTCCACAAGAGATGTTAAAAGCGTTAATTGTAACAATACCAAAGCCAGGGAAGGAACCTAATCTCACTCAAAATTTTCGTCCCATCTCACTATTGAACCATGATATAAAATTGTACGCTAAAGTTATTGCAAAGAGATTAGATGACATATTGCCACTGTTGATACATCCTGACCAATCGGGCTTTGTCAAAGGTCGCCAGACCTCAGATGCCACCCGGCGCATGATTAATCTTGTCCACCATGCAGTGGCCCATCGAGTGCCTTCTCTGCTTCTTTCATTGGATGCGGAGAAGGCATTCGATAGGGTTCACTGGCATTACTTAAGATTGACCTTAGAAAAATTTGGATTTCAAAATCACATCCTCTCATCTATTTTAGCCCTTTACTCCAACCCTTCGGCCCAAGTTTATTGTTCCTCAATGTTATCGACTTCGTTTCATATCACAAACGGTACCCGACAAGGATGCCCCCTCTCACCTTTGATATTTGATCTAATGATCGAACCCCTTGCAGCCAAAATCAGATCCCATCCCTACATTTATGGTATTAACATTGGCAATACAAACCACAAGATCAGCCTTTTTGCTGACGATGTCATCTTTTCCCTGACTCGTCCCTCCTCTTCCCTGGCTTCGGTACAACAAGTACTTGATGAATTTAGCTTAGTCTCATATTACAAAGTGAATGTCTCAAAATCTTATGCACTTCCCTTGGTTCTACCAGAACAACAATGTCTGTCCCTGAAAGACTGTTACCACTACGCATGGGCCACTGATTCTTTGACCTACCTAGGTATCACCCTCACTTCTCGTCCTAACGACTTGTTCAAGGCCAATTTCACCCCCTTTCTCACCCAACTCCCATTAGAACTCGACAAATTATCCAAATTGATGCTTACAAGCTCAGGTAGATTAGCAACATTCAAAATGATCCATCTTCCACGGTTACTGTACCTGTTTCGGGCAATACCAATCCCCATACCTGCACCCTTCTTCACAAGAACCCAATCGTTACTCAGGAACTTTGTATGGCAAGGGAAAAAATCTAGAATAGCATATACCACCCTACTGAAGCACAAAACGGTGGGAGGTATGGGTTATATCAATACTAGGGACTACTACCACGCAGCCATACTGGCACAACTCAAAGAATGGTTTACTCCTGATCTCAACAATCACTGGAGCTCCATAGAAGCCTCCCAAGTACCTGGTAAGAATTTACAAACGTGGCTCCTCTCTGCACCTAAATTGAAGGTGAGGGATACTACCCTCTCTCCCCCCATAAGAGCATCAGTGAAGGCCTTCGCCTATCTGGTCAAACACACACGCACGAATGCCAACAACTGCACTGTTCCTCTCCCGATAGATATCATCGGCCTACTGATTCCTTTCATGCATTTACATTCTTGGAAAGCCAATGGGATCACACACATTGAGGATCTCTATAAAGATGGCCTCCTAAAATCCTTCTCCTCCTTGAAACAGGAATTTAATCTATCTCCCCGCGACTATTTCAAATATTTCCAAATAACTCATTGCCTAATACGAAATCCCCACCTGCACGTACATATTCCACGACCATCCTGGCAATATCTCACAGGTACTTATTCTTCAGCCAAAGGTATCTCTCTGTTCTACGCCACACTTGGTGAAAAAACGTCCTTTGCCAAACTGCCCCCCATGTTACAATGGGAACATGATATGGACACCACGTATTCATCGCAACAATGGTCACTTGCTATAAAAGCTGTTAATTCGGCGACTAAATCTGCTAACCTCTGGGAACTCACATATAAAATTAATCTCAGGTGGTACCTTACCCCAACCCATCTTCACACCTACTATAAAAATACAGACCCAAATTGTTGGAGAAACTGTGGTCTCCCAGGAACCCTTTACCATACCCTCTGGTCCTGTCCCAAATTGATCCCTTTCTGGACTGATGTATTTAATCTTATATCGGAAGTCACACACATTGCTACCCCTCCAAACCCCGCTCTGGCTTTACTCACCATTGGCATTGAACATTACCCTTACAGGCTAAGATGCATAGTAACGCATATTTGCCTAGCTGCTAGATTAACAGTGACCCGAAATTGGAAATCCTCGGCCCTACTTTCCTGTGCTGACGTTATACGAACCACTCATCTACATGGGATGTATGAATGTATGTATGCTACTGCTGAGGGACACTTATCCAAAACTGCAAAACTTTGGGGGGCGTGGATGGAGTGGTTCAACAACTCCCAACCCTTACCCATCTGAACACTATAACATGATAGGGCTTCCCTACTCGTTCTTTATGCCCTTGCTTTGCCGTCTTCCTGGACCTCTCCCCCCCCCCTCGACGACGGGGGGAGGGGGTGAGGGACGGGGAGTGTGGGAGATAGACAAGTCCCCCCCTCCCCCCCTTTTTTCCTATCCCCCCCCCTTTTTTTTTTTTTTTGTGTGTTTTGGTCTACCTTTTCTTTACTTATCTCTGCATTTTTCTTCAGTACACAGCTCTTAGCTTCCTATGCTTTATGCTTACCTGTATCCGGGTGTACTTATGATAATTGGTATGTGATGTTATGTTTGCCTCACTCTGACCGAATGGAATTATTATTTGTTTATTCTTGAGGTCAATTTTGAGTGATTTGACCGGTTTAGTTACAACCTCAGGGATAATTCTTACTACTGTTTTCCTACATGCATGTTGATAGGTGACTGCCCTCAACCCTGGACACAGTGAGATCCCATTTGGGGTGTCTGGAATGAGGTCAGTCCTTGAGGCCTGATATTTTCTATATCTATTGTTATGTCGTAGTGTTATATTCAATCCTACAATCTATTGCTTATTGACTGCAACTATTGTGGACTATAAGGCGACTACATGTAATGTCAGCGCTGTCTCTCTTTTTTGTTTTACTTATTTTTGTGTTTTTGTTTCCTGTATTACCTTTAACTTCAATAAAAACCATTGAAACATAAAATATCATATTGTGCATGAGTTTCCATGCAATTACTGCTGTTCCATTCGAAAGATTAATATCTTCTTCTGTGCCAATCTAGGATTTAGGGTTCCATTGATTAATCTATTTGCCAAAATTCACGTCTCTCTTAAGATTTACATGTTTTTCTAATTAAATCATATGTGAAAAATATGTTAAACTTGGATAAAAACATTACTAAATAGTCCCCTTGGTTTTACTTTGTGACTAGAGCCTGACCTTCCTTAACTTCATGGCTAAACTTCACCACCTGCCATTCTGCTGTCCAAGGAGAGTCTCAATTTTATTCTTCCAAATATGCAGTAATCAGCATTTTCAATATTGCAGCGTGGATGTGAAGCAAACAGTTTGAAACAATGGTGCACGAGTATGTGCGTGGTTTTAGGAATGGTTATTAGGTTCAGCAAAAAGCTACAAAATGCAAAATTGTGAAATACCAAGAATCAGTTAACGTGAGTTTGTTCATAATGTACAGGAAAACATTGCAGCCCACTGAAAATGTTCTAAATTAGTGCAGTACTATATTGTCCCCATGTTGTTGTTGTAGCCCAAAACACTTTGGGCATTAGCAGCAGGGGTCTAAAAAGATCATGAATTCTACTACATCATAGGGATCAACCTTGTCACATGCCCTTTCCTATTATGAAGACATTACTAAGAGCTAAAGGAATGACATAAAAACCCAAGATTCCATCTCATTAAAAGACTCCCACTCCAAACAAAACATCTGACTCTGCCAACATTTTGCTGGAAAACAATGTTGATACTATAAACATGCTGTAAAGTAGAGAGGATTTTGTGATATACTGCTGGATTCTAATTGTACAATGACCCCCCTGAGCCAAAATCAAAAAGCTTTTATGATATTTTAGAAACAAGATCCAACTAGATGGGAAACATCAACTAAAAAACGTCCGTTGAACTAACGCCCCCATCATTTGTAAAAAAACAGGCCATGTTTTTGTCATAATTTTCTGTTTATTTTTAATTTTTTTATTATCAAAATTTTATTGATTTTATAACAGTTCCATTAATATTCCATAGTATATCACATTTCCAATGCTTTCAATTATAAAATCCTTTTACAGATATGCCGTACCCATCCCCTATCCAAAAAAAAAAAGGGGGGGGGCTCTCTTCCTCTCCTCCCTCTCCCCACATTTCCCGTCTTAGTGTTCGGGGCTTCTAAAAAAGCCATATTAACCTTAATAACCAGTCTCTTCCTCTTACAAACTAAGAAGAAAGAGAGAAGAAAAAAAAAGGGGGTGTCTCCCTGCCTACACCTGGTGTACGAGGCTTCTAAAAAAAATGAAGAGCCATATTAACCTTAATATCCACACTCTCCCTTTTACAAACTATGAAGAGGGGAAAAAAAAAAATATATATATATATATATATATATATTATTTTTTTTACACCCCACCACCCAATCTCCCGTGATTCATATACCTTCTTCTATAATACCTGTGCCGGGGGGGGGGGGGGGGTCAGAGAAAATTGATGTTAAAAAAAGAGAGAGCGAAGGAAGAAGAGAAGAAAAAAAACAAAAAAAAACCCTCTTCCTCTTTTCGTGTCTCCCCTTCCCTGGGCATTAACCCTCAGTTTCTACCATTCTACCAATTTAATACTATTCAATCTCTGCTGAGTAACGCTCCCACTTTGACCATATTTCCCTAAACTGCTCCTTTTTATTGTTAACCGTATATATCCATCTTTCGGCCTCCATTATTCTAGCCACTTCTTTCTTCCACTTTTTCAGGGTTGGTCGTTTAATCTGTCTCCATAATCTAGGTATTAGTAGTTTTGCTGCATTTAACAAATGTGGCCTTATACTATACTTATATGATCTGACTGATGTCATTGTCCCGTGAAATAAAAAATTTAGTGGTGTTAATTCTATTGCTCCGGGAGACATCTTCTCTACCCAAGAAGCAATTTCTTGCCAAAATCCTCTAATCAGGGGGCATAACCACCATATATGAAGAAAGGTGCCCCTCTGTCCACACCCTCTCCAGCACTTAGCATCTGCCATCGGGTAGATCTGTGCCAGTCTCGCTGGAGTTCAGTACCACCTTGTCAAGAATTTATAAGACATTTCTTGAATTTGAGAGCTCAAGGATGTATGATATGTAGAATCAATAAGGTTTTTAATTTTGTATCGAGGTAAAGCCCTGGTTCAATTCACCTTCCCATTCTCTAATATAGTAAGGTACTTTATTTCTCTTCTTCCCAAGAACTAAGGTATACATTTGGCACAATAAATGTCCTGCCCTTATCACCCTCACACACCTAGATTCAAATATAGAGAGCGTATTCAAGGGTCTTATTCTAGTTTTCATCCTATTGAAAAAACATACCAATTGGTGGTACCTTCACTTGGCCATTGGTATTGGTCCTAACTTCTGCACCAAATCTTCCAGGGGCATTAATGTACCATGTGGAGCATATTTACCACATAACGTATCTCCATCTTTCCCCCACGTCCCCATTGATCCCTCTTCTTCCCCTGGTAGAAACCAGAGAAACCCCTCCAGTGGGGCAAGGGGGAAGATCTGGGGAGCGTATTCTCCCAATTGATTAAGTTTGTCCCATGTCTTGAGAGTATTCTGTGTTTGGGGTGACGTCCATTTTGAGAGTACCCTATTTGATTTCAGAATCCAGGGTAATCCTGTCAGTTTCCTTCCTGCCATTGTTTGCTCTAGCGTTACCCATATTTTATTAGACTGATCATGACTCCAGTTCAGGATATGTACTAAGGCCATTGCCACCTTCTGACTTCCCTTTGCATAGAATTTGATAAGCAAGTCTAGGGTGTTTATTATTCCATATGAAAGAGACAAAAGCCCTCTGTATATTTTTAAAGAAACTCTGTGGAAGTGAAATTGGCACAGTATATAAGATGTAAATTATTTTAGGTAATATGTTCATCTTTATTGCATTTACCCTCCCAAACCAAGTTAATAATTGCCCTTTCCACCTCTTCAATTCCTCTATTACCCCTTCCATTAAGGTATTATAGTTTAAATCATATAGAAGTTTGGGGTCCGATGTAATATGGGTTCCTAAATAAACAAGAGACTTTTTATTCCATACAAAGGGATAAGAGTTCTGCAGACTCCTCATCATTTCGGTGGAGACGTGGCATGGCAAGACCACAGACTTCTCAAAGTTGATCCTAAAATTAGATAGAGCTCCAAATTTAGTTACCTCTGCCATCAGTGCTGCTAGTGAGGATTGTGGTGAGGATAGGTAGAACAATTGGTCATCCGCATAATCTGAGACCTTATGTTCCTGTGCCCCGATATGCGTCCCCTGTATATCTATGTTTCTTCTTACCTTACATAAAAAAGGCTCCAGTATCATATCGAACAATAAAGGGGACAGGGGACAACCCTGTCTCGTACCATTATATATTTGAAAATACTTTGACAGAGTGCCATTTACTTTCACTCTTGCTCTCGGAGCTACATACAGAGCCAGTATCCAATCCATCATACGATCTCCCACCCTCACTAATCTTAACACCTCAGTCATAAAAACCCAGCTCATCCTATCAAATGCCTTCTCTGCGTCCATTGATCTTGTCACTCTGGGTGCTTTATCTGGGCCATTTTGCATCCAATGGAGGATGTGCAGGGCCCTTATGGTGTTATCTCTGGCCTCACGGCCCTTCATGAAAGCTGTTTGGTCAGGGGGAACTAGCTTTGCAATATTATCCTGTAGCCTTTGTGCCAAGATTTTGGCTAACACCTTAGTATCTGAATTTAACAAAGAAATTGGTCTATAGTTAGCACAGTATTGTGGATCTTTTCCTGTCTTTGGGAGCACTGTTATGTAGGCCATTAAGGCTTCTGGAGGTAACGGATTTGATGTATTAATCGTATTGAAATACTTACACATCGGCGCCCCCAAGATTGATGCAAATTTCTTATAATAAGAGTTCGTAAAGCCATCTGGCCCTGGGCTCTTCCCCATTGCCAGATTCGCTAATACTCCATTCACCTCTTCAACCGTAATTGGCCTATTTATTTGCTCAGTTACTTTGGTTGGTAGCCAGGGCATTTCCGAAGTCGTAATATATTCTCGGATCTCCATCAGTCGCTGTTCTTCAGTAACATTCAATAAGCCTGGTTGAATATAGTATAGGGTTTCATAGAATCTATGGAACTCTGCTGCTATGGCCTGGGTTTCTACTATCTTCCTATTTTGTACTATTAAATTATGGATGTGTCTGCAGTCCTGTTGTTTTTTTAAGCTGTCTAGCTAAAAGGCATCCACATTTATTACCCTGTTCATAGAACCGATGTGCATAAAATCTGGACTTCTTACTTTAGATTTTAGGATCCATATATTGTGTCAATTTGTCCCGCAGAATTTCCAATCTCTTGGCATCTGCTGGACCTAAAGATCTTTTATGTTTTATCTCTAAATCGTTAATCTCTTCCAGCAGATCTGTTATTTCTTTTTTAATCCTTCATCCCAGAGCTATCAGTTCCCCCCTACTCACCGATTTATGAGCTTCCCATACAGCCATGTTCAGAGGTTTCTCCAGACTCGTTCAATTCAAAATATGTTTTTATTTTAAGTGTTAAGGCCTCTTATTATTTTGCAAATTGTGTGGATGGTGAAATCACTATATGTATTTAATGTGTTTTAGTGTTAGGAGGAGACTATTCGATCACGTATTCATATGGTATAATTTGCTCTTTAGAAACTTTACATACAAAACAAACATGTACCAAATGTAAATACTAATGCACCACAGAATTTAAAGCGGAACTTCACCCAGAAGTTCTGCTTGTTTGCATCTTCTTCCCTTCCACTGACACTTTTTTGGGGAAAGTAGGTACCTGGTTTTGACAGTTACCTACTCCCACTTCTGGTCAAATAGCTGCAGAAGTCTGGCCCCTGCCTTCTCACTGCAGCCTTCTGGGATGCATCACAGATCCCAGAAGACTGCAGGACCATTCATAAAGTGCAGTGTGTCTTGTAATTGAAGAATTGGCTCAGGTGAGGACAGCGCTGGATCGCTGGACAGCTGAGTGTCCTTATAATAAAAGTCAGCAGCTACAGTATTTGTAGCTGCTGACCTTTCAGTTTTTGGGAGTAGACTGGAGCTCCTCTCTAATAACGTACCTTTAATTGAATGGGTTGAAGTATCTCTGAGAGCATTATAAGGCATAACATATGTAATGTATTGTATTGGCTAAACTGGATGAATAGATGGCCTAATATGGATATATCAGTTTAAAGCTCTAAATTTGATATTTTTAGCTTATGATTCATGCTAGCAGATTAAGTCATTGGCTGGTAATTTTTTTTTAAAGTATAACTAAAGGCAAAACATTTTTAGTTTTGAATAGAGTGGAGATGGATTGGAACTGTTATCAGGTATTTTATTGCTTTCCATACCGCATTAGGGGCAACCTCTCTATTTCTCCTGTTTACTATTACTAGTTAAAGAAAAACACACATTTTGAGTTGCCTCCGGAACAGAAATAAAGGGGAACCCTTCCAATGAGGACCCTAGTTCTGGTGGCCCTTGGGACAACCAAGGACTCCCTCCCTTTGGAGAGATTTCCTCTCACTTTCTGTTTTGGCTCTGGAACAGGAAATGAAGGAAAATCTCCCCACGGAACACAGATGATTAAAAAATGGCAGGGGTTATAACCCTCCGCTACCGATCCAAAATTAACTAAAACATTTTGCCTTTAGTTCTACTGACAGACTTTTATTTCCTTAATGTTGCCATTGCTAAATGGAATAAGTGCATTTTATGCCAGATAAATTTATTAAACAGGCAACAACAAGTAATGAAATGAAACCTCCAGGACTAACAGGTCTGTAGATACAGTACCAACTTCCATTATATGGCAATGCTTTGGAATCGATAATAATACAGTACTTTGGGTTTTTAGGGTATCATGAAATCAGCATACAATACAGCAAAATCTAAAATGTCTTACATTTTCTCATAATAGAAAAATATATCACATACATACATTTAAAGACACATATTTTGGCTGGTAGTTCTAATTACAAACATGATATGCCAATTATTCAATCAATGCATTTGTTTTAGGTCTAAACAATATTTACAGTATATCACTAATATTTTACATATTGATAATTTTGATGATTCCAGGATTCTTTAGACCCAAAATTGTTGCCTCACAATGTGTTTTATGAACGTTTACTTTTTGTCAAGTCCTTCAAGGTCCATCTGATGTAAAAGTAAATAGACTGAATGATCCAATTAACCAAGGGAGAAAGAGGGAATGCCTTTTGTCCATACATTTCTCATCTATACATGAAAAGGGGAAGTTCCAACAAGGGTTATAGATACCACCCAATAAATCACTGATCACAGACACTTTACATTTAGAAGTCAATAGGTAAATATCTTTTAATATGTATTCAAGAGAATATAAATATCTAAAGTCCAAACAAAGGGGAAAAATAGATCTAGTTTTAGCTAGAAATCCATCTTTGAAAATATATAACAAATACCCCCAATGTTAATTGCAGAGGAAGAGAAACTAATAGATAATCCCATAAAATATTCATCCTATAATTTGTTTCTACCTTAGTTGTGGTTTAATTGGTGTGAAGGTGAGACCTTATTGTATTGGCTGTGAACTCAACAATTTCCCATATCCAAGATACTGGCACATAAATTTTTGGTATGGTTTGCTTTTTTGTAATTCCTTTATTTAACAAGAAGTTGCATTTTCAAATGTGCAAATTTGGTGCATAACAAGGTCACATGAATAGACAGGCATGCAAAATCAGTGACAAGTAGGTCTGCACATCATCAGTGAGCACCCAAGAAATGAAAATCTGCAAATGAAGTGACTACTGACAAAAAATATGGAAGTCTCAGAAAGAGGTAGCTGGTGAGAGTTTCCAACACGTACATATAATGTGCAGCATAAGAATGCAACTACGTTCAATAGGAAAAAAGATAAAGAAAACCAGGGTCGTCAGAGAGGCTCTGGAGGCCATAGTAATCCAGACAGGGCCAAATGGCCAAAATATAATATCCTGGATAACTATTGAAACTGTAAGGAATGTATCACTGAACTTCATAAAAGGCATGGGAGGGCAATAAGGGAGGTAGGGGCGGGGGTAGGGAGAGGAGGGAAGAGGAGGTGAAGAAGAAAGGAAGCAAAGAAAGAAAGAAGAAACCAGAAAAAGCAATCTCTTGCCCGTTGCCAAATAATAACCACAGACCCTGGGGGCTCGGTCAGGTTGTGAGACCTCCTGCAAATATGCATCGGTGTACACAAAATATTGCCACAGCCTCTATGTGTCACAAAAGATCTCCTCCCTATTATGTAGGGTAGCCGTGAGGTCCTCCATGTCTCTAAGTTCATTGATTTTAGAAAACCAAAGAGACTTCAAAGTCGGATTCACAGACCTCCAGCACAAAGGCATACATGCCTTTGCCATGTTCAACAAGTGAATTGTAAGGAAAACCAGTATGGTTTGCTTTTAACTACTCTTGACAGTAGCAAAGACCATTTGGATATCATTCTACAACAAAGCTGAGCAGATTGCAGTTTATGTGAATTCCATGTACAATGGCAAGTACATTGATGTCTTTTCAGCTCGTCAAGCCCACAATAAATTAATTTTATTCCAACTATAACACTTTTTTGAACCAGTTAACTGGAGCGGCAGTGAAGAGTCCACAGTATATACACAATTTCAAATCCGTGCACACCAAAACACCACTGAAATACAGTTTTTTTATTTATTTACCAGCAAACAGGCTGTGGTACAAGCTTAGCCTATAGTACATGATCCTGGTGCCCCACATGTGGCTCATTGTATGGTAGACATGTGCGATTAGTTTTGTATGAATCGAAAATTCATACGAATTTCCACAAATTCATACATTCGGGAGGATCCGAAATCCGAATTTCTATTCTTCCAAATTTTGTACGAAATAAGAAATTTCGTTTACGAATTTTGAAACCAAATTCCATTACAACGGAAACGTGACTGGTGTTTTGTTGACCAATCAGAGGTTTTCTTCTGCTGCTGAGTGAGGGTTGGGAAAATTACCTTTTTTAATATGGTAGTGAGAGACTGGTACTGGTAGTCGATGGGAGATTCAGAATCGGACAAAATAAGAATGTTTGTTAATTACGATTATTCGTTATGATGAAGTTAAAAAACCCAGGAAGTCAGCACAGCACAGGGATGGTGGGAGCCCCTCTTAATGATACATTCATCATAACGAAACATTCGTAATTGTTACGAAAAGTTAACAAACCTAAAAGTTAAAAAAACAGGAAATCAGCACAGCACAGGGATGGTGGGAGCCCCTCATAATGATAAATTCATCATAACAAACATTTGTAATTGTTACGAAAAGTTAACAAACCTAACGAAAATTTGCATTTCGTACAAATTGAAATTGAATTTTGGACACGAATTATGAAATACGAATTAATTCTAATACGGAACAAATCTAAACAAATTTATTGACAGCTGAAGTAGAATAGTAAAGTATCGAACCAGGCAGAACTTTAGCAATGCAGGTTTATTAACAGCTGATAACATACAGGTTTATGTTCAAAGTATTACAAGATACAGGGCTAATTTATACAGTTTCTTACAATTCAAGCATATTAGATATAGGTATTCTTATTTCCTAACCAAATTGAAACAATTGTGAATTGTTCTCACCTTGAACCAGAATGGGTCTTTTCTGCCAAATCTTGGGAACCCATCACCTGATAGGGACCAGCCGGTCGACCAGTGGTCCGATCCCCTTACAGAGTACTGGGTTCCAGCTCGACCAAGTTCGTGAGTGAAATTCACCTGAGACCACACTCTGGAACAAGTTAAGATGTCTTCTCTGACTCGTACGAGGAGACAAGTTATGGGCAGATATTTGCCCATTGGTTCTGACCTCTATGACCCTTGCAATAGGGCAGCATACACAGAGTTCAGACTTATGAGTTCCTATCTGACTTGTTTGACTAACAATTGTAGAGCTTGCATTTATATACCCTTTTTACAAGCCGTATCTTAATCATATCTCCTACATGTGATTGGTCGCTAAGATCTACATCAATATAACTAACCATAAATCTGACACCTGAACTATAACCAGATACATTTAATTATTCCCAGAATTACTATATGTTCATTAAAGTGATTTATAACTGCTTTTGTCAAATTAAAAACACCTGTGTAGAGACAGTCTGGCACCCAGCTGTGTTATCAAACTCTCCTTATCTTTATAAGATTTAACTAAGTTCAAGAATTACAGATTTACGACCTTTAGAGAATTAATTTTCAACAACCCCACCAGATGTGTTATATGTGTTACTGTATAATCCTGTGTGTAAAAGTACTGTATCACTTACAATATGTATACATATATATATATATATATATACACACACACACACACACACATATATATACACACTCATATACGCAAAGCCAATTACGTATTCAATATTGTATAAGTATTAACATACATAGATATACATAAATATATACATATTGTAGCAGAGCGTCCCAGAGAGAGCCAGGAAAAGTCCTGTTCGGGGTTTATACGTCTACCAGGCTCCTCTCGTACACATTCAGAAATCTGTGATCCATGATCCAGTTCGGGTCTTGGCCCTCTTCCCCAGGCTAATTTAAGCTCACCTGAGCAGACAGCCTTTGCTCTCTGCCTGGGACATACAGACCATGTTGGTTTGTGAAGAGGAAAAGGTTAGTAAAAGCTGTTAAGCAGCTTATGTAGAGACTAACAAGCGGTAGGCTTGTTCAGCCCGGTAGTGAAGGCCTGCCTATTGTATAGTTAGAGCCGAGACACGGATAGGATTTGTGTTTTGCTATTTTTTCATTTGTTTGTTTTCTGGAACACTGTACAACACCTATCTATGGACTTGTACATAACACCAAAATAATGATATCCAATGCTGCACAACAAAAAGGCAAACGCTGCACGGCAGAAAACAAACGCTGTACTCAACGCTGCACAACAGCAAGCAAATGCTGCACAGCAGAAAGCTAATGCTATCGCACAGGAGCAAACCAAGTTGCTGTTCCAACAGATTAGTGCTGTACAGGAGCAAACAAACGCTGCAATTAAGGCTGCACTACAACAAGCTAATGCTATCGCACAGGAGCAATCGCAGAGGCTGTTTGAACAGCTAGCCACTGATGCTAAAGCGGATAGGAAAACCTTGACTGAGGTTGTGGAGACGCTAGCACAGCGGTCACCTGCTAAAGTTGATGTTGGAGACAAGCCCTCAGCCATCCATGTGGGTCGCTTTCTTTCTAAGATGACTACAGATGATGATCCAGAGGCCTTTCTGCTAACATTTGAGCAGACTGCTGAGAGGGAAGGTTGGCCTAAAACCCAGTGGGCAGGACTGGTTGCTTCCTTGCTTTCTGGAGAATCATAGAAGGCCTACTATGATTTGGAATCAGCAGAAGTGGGAGACTATGGAAAGGTCAAAACGGGAAATCCTGGCACGACTTGGTGTCACTTTGGCAGTTCGAGCATAGCGGGTCAACAGCTGGTTCTTTCAAGGGGAGAAGCCCCCAAGATCGCAGATGTTTGGCCTAATTCACCTGGTGAGGAAATGGCTGCAGCCGAAGTCCCTGTCTGGGCCACAAATAGTGGTTCGTGTGGTCATGGACCGGTTCCTGAGGTCACTACCAATTCCCCTGCAGAAGTGGGTGAGTCAAGGAGACCCCAAATCGGCGGACAACCTGGTGGAACTCGTTGAAAGGTACTTTGCTGCAGAAAACCTGGTCACCACCCCTACAACTGTGCAGACTTTCCACCCAAAGCCACGGTCTCCCCAGGCAACCGGTAAGACTGTTCCAGGGGAAGTGGGTGGTAAAGATGGCAAGGAAAAGGGGGGAGGAATTTTGTTCCCAGGACTGAAGTTTGGCATCCCAAACAAGGGAAGCCATTGCCTGTCAGCAAACCAAACTGGGGAAACGTCAGGTGTTTTCGTTGCCAAGAACTGGGACATGTTGCAGCAAATTGTCCATTGACAGATGAACCGATGCAGTGCGATTTTTTTTCCATTAGGCGACAGTTTATGTTTGCAGCTGTTTCATGTGCTGCAGTGCCAAATATGGGAAAACCAATGTGCCAAATGACTGTTAATGATAAGCCTATTACAGCCTTGCTGGACTCTGGAAGTCTAGTGACTTTGGTTACAGCTGAAATGATTGAACCTGTGAATTGTCATGCTAAAAAAATTGCTGTGACCTGTATTCATGGGGATACCAGGGAGTACCCTATAACCACTGTTCGGTTTAAAACTAGCTTAGGTACGGTGACCCATCAGGTTGGACTTGTCCCCAACTTGGTGCACAGGGCCATCATTGGTAGGGACTTCCCTAAGTTTTGGGAACTGTGGGATCGTCCCGACCCGGTCGCAGTACCTGACTCAGTGGCAGAGCCAGAACTCCTGGCCACTACTGACAAGGTAGGTACAGGGGATTCCTCTCAGGGCTCCCTGGGTTTTCCTCTATCGGTTATGGCAGGAGGACTGGAGGAGTCTGAGGAAGTCACCACCACCTGTAGAGCTGGACAGCCGTCTGCTGAATCTGAGCCTACGTTGGAGTTTGCTGACCTTAATGTGCACAAAGAAAATTTTGGTACTGAGAAAAGAAAAGACCAGACCCTTGCCTAAGCCATACAGACGGGTGGTGTTGGAACTTGCCCATGGGCACTTGCTAGGAGGCCATTTAGGGGTTGAAAAAACTACTAATAGAGTGTTGCGTAGGTTTTACTGGCCCGGGGTACAGAAAGATATTGAGAATTATTGTCAATCCTGTCCTGTGTGTCAGATGTCAGCCCCACTACCCCACTTCCGAAGTCCTTTAGTGCCATTACCTATTATTAAAGTGCCCTTTGAGAGGATTGCCATGGACATTGTGGGTCCACTCCCCAAATCTGCCCGGGGTCATCAGCATATCAAAGTAATCATGGATTATGCTACCCATTACCCTGAAGCGGTTCCCTTATGCACTGCTTCTGCTAAAAACATTGCCAAAGAGCTGTTTATGGTGTTCAGTCCGGTGGGCATCCCTAAAGAAGTCCTTACAGACCAGGGCACCCCATTTATGTCGCGAATAACTAGGGAGCTCTGCAAGTTGTTTAAGGTGACACATTTGCGAACCTCAGTGTACCATCCTCAAACGGATTGCTTGGTGGAACGCTTCAATAAGACGTTAAAGAGCATGTTAAAAAAGGTTGTTGACAAGGATGGGAAAAACTGGGACTTCCTGATACCATACTTGATGTTTGCCATCAGGGAGGTTCCCCAGTCCTCTACGGGGTACTCTCCATTTGAGTTGCTTTATGGGAGACACCCTCGGGGACTTTTAGACATAGCTAAAGAAACTTGGGAGGGGGAGCAGACACCCCATAAAAGTGTCATTGAGCACATCGCTCAAATGCAGATGAGGATTGCAGCAATCATGCCGATGGTAAAAGAACACTTACTGCAGGCCCAGGCAGCCCAACAGAGAATATACAACAGGGGGGCCCAACTCCGGGTTTTCTCACCTGGT
Source organism: Lithobates pipiens (assembly GCF_037356315.1). Taxonomy (NCBI): domain Eukaryota; kingdom Metazoa; phylum Chordata; class Amphibia; order Anura; family Ranidae; genus Lithobates; species Lithobates pipiens. Next base: position 482,736,365 of record NW_027507758.1, read on the forward strand.
GACAGGGTCCTGGTGTTGGTTCCTACTGTTGAGAGCAAGTTCCTGGCTAAGTGGCAGGGTCCCTTTGAAGTAATTGAAAGAGTTGGGGAAGTCAACTACAAGGTGTATCAACTAGGAAAAAGGAAGCCCGAGCAGGTTTTCCATGTAAACCTGTTAAAGCCCTGGAAGGATAGACTGGCGTTAACTGCGAGGTCCCTCCCGGTAACGCCTAAGGGTACTGAGTCCCCTCTGATCCCTGAGGTCACAATTCCAGATACCTTGTCATGTTCCCAAAAACAGGAAACTAGAGAGTTCCTGATAAGGAATAGAGAGAAATTTTCAGAGTTACCTGGAATGACTTCAGCAGTTCAGCATGATATTGTTACTGAATCTGGGGTACATGTCGAGCTTAGACCGTACAGAATTCCTGAAGTGAGGAGAAAATACATCAGCAATGAAGTTAAAAGAATGTTGGAGCTAGATGTTATTCAGGAATCCAATAGTGACTGGTCTAGCCCCATCGTGTTAGTCCCAAAACCGGATGGCACTTGGAGGTTCTGTAATGACTTCAGGAAGCTTAATGCAGTGACAAAGTTTGACACATACCCAATGCCCAGAGTAGACAAACTTAAAGACCAACTTGGCAAAGCTCGCTATATTACCACTTTGGACTTGACAAAGGGGTATTGGCAAATACCCCTGACTAGTAGCGCCAAGGAGAAGACTGCATTTGTGACCCCGGAGGGTTCATTTCAATACAAAAAAAATGCCTTTTGGGTTGCAAAATGCCCCCGCGACATTTCAGAGGGCCATGGATAGGACCCTAAGACCCCACCGACAATATGCAGCAGCCTATTTAGATGACACAGTGGTATATAGCACTGACTGGGAGTCTCACTTGCCTCGTGTCCAGGCTGTCCTTGATTCCCTCTTCAAAGAAGGTTTTACAGCAAATCAAAAAAAATGTGCCATTGGTCTAGAGGAAGCCAAGTATTTGGGCTACACTATTGGCCGTGGTGTCATAAAACCTCAAGTGAGTAAAATAGAAGCCATCCAGGAGTGGCCACGTCCTGCAAACAAGAAGCAGGTCAGGGCCTTTCTTGGCATTGCGGGGTATTATAGAAGATTTATTCCAAATTTTGCAACTATAGCTGCCCCTCTGACAGACCTGACGAAAGGTAAAGACTCTGTAATGGTGAAATGGTCCTCAATAGCAGAGGAGTCTTTCCAAGTCCTGAGGAAGGCTCTTTGTGCACAGCCAGTACTGTACTCCCCCGATTTCTCCAAAGATTTTTTGGTTCAGACGGATGTGTCTGATGTTGGTATCGGGGGAGTACTATCGCAGGTACACAATGGGGAAGAACACCCTGTGGTGTACCTAAGCAGAAAGCTCAATGACCATGAGAAAAAGTATGCAGTCATTGAAAAGGAATGTTTAGCCATAAAGTGGGCCGTGGATGCGCTCAGATACTATTTGTTAGGGCGCCAGTTTGAGTTAGTAACTGACCATGCTCCCCTGAAATGGATGGCCCAAAAGAAGGAGACTAATAGACGGGTGAACCCGTGGTTTTTGGCTCTACAGGATTACTCCTTCACTGTAAAACACAGGCCAGGTGTTGAGATGGGGAATGTAGATGCCCTGTCCCGTGTTCACTCCTGTTGGGCCACAGGTGTTCCAACCCTGGGGTTGAAATAAGGGGGAGGATATGTAGCAGAGTGTCCCAGAGAGAGCCAGGAAAAGTCCTGTTCAGGGTTTATACGTCTCCCAGGCTCCTCTCGTACACATTCAGAAATCTGTGATCCATGATCCAGTTCGGGTCTTGGTCCTCTTCCCCAGGCTAATTTAAGCTCACCTGAGCAGACAGCCTTTGCTCTCTGCCTGGGACATACAGACCATGTTGGTTTGTGAAGAGGAAAAGGTTAGTAAAAGCTGTTAAGCAGCTTATGTAGAGACTAGGGATGAGCTTCGTGTTCGAGTCGAACGCATGTTCGACTCGAACATTGGTCGTTCGTGCGTTCGCCGAATTCCGAACGTTTGGGCCGTTCGCGGCAAAATTCGTGTGGCCCACAATGCACTGCGATGGCGCAATGCATTGCTGTCTCACGATTGGCCAAGCATGCACTGTGACCCCGCATGCTTGGCCAATCGCAGCGCCAGTAGCGGGAAGAGCAATGGTTGGCCACAGGCATCCTGCCTGTGGCCAATCATAGCTCAGACTGTGTAGTGCACGCCCCACACTATATAAAGCTGCCTTTCAGGCGGCCTCGTGTAGTGTTTGTTAGCATCTGAAGCAGTGGGTGTTCTGTGTACCTTCAACACAGTTACACACCAATCGTTTTTGGCTGATTTACTATTTTGCTCTTGTGTAGTGGTTACTGTCTGTGCCCTGACCGCAGTATACACCACTATATTCACCTCACCTATATAGCTAGTGATCTAGCTTTAATAATAGAGCTTGCAGTCAGTAGTGTTAGTGCGTGCTGTCTGCGTGCTCTGTACCCAGTACATACCACTATATACACCTACATAGCTGTTCTCTATTTGAGCCCGATTGTCATTTGCTGGAGTTATTGGAAGTTGTGTGTGCCTCCAGCACAGCACAGTATACATCTGTATATACCCCTTTAACTCTGCTGTTTTCTTGTTATTGTCTGCGTGCCCTGACCGCAGTATACACCGTGATATTCACCTCACCTATATAGCTAGTGGTCCATCTTTAACAATAGAGCTTGCAGTCAGCAGTGTCACTCAGGAGATAGTGCGTGCTGTGTGCCTGCTCTGTACCCAGTACATACCGCTATTATCCACCTACATAGCTGTTCTGTATTTGGGCCCGATTGGCATCTGCTGGAGTTATTGGAAGTTGTGTGTGCTTCCAGCACAGCACAGTATACATCTGTATATACCCCTTTAACTCTGCTGTTTTCTTGTTATTGTCTGCGTGCCCTGACCGCAGTATACACCGTGATATTCACCTCACCTATATAGCTAGTGGTCCATCTTTAACAATAGAGCTTGCAGTCAGCAGTGTCACTCAGGAGATAGTGCGTGCTGTGTGCCTGCTCTGTACCCAGTACATACCGCTATTATCCACCTACATAGCTGTTCTGTATTTGGGCCCGATTGGCATCTGCTGGAGTTATTGGAAGTTGTGTGTGCTTCCAGCACAGCACAGTATACATCTGTATATACCCCTTTAACTCTGCTGTTTTCTTGTTATTGTCTGCGTGCCCTGACCGCAGTATACACCGTGATATTCACCTCACCTATATAGCTAGTGGTCCATCTTTAACAATAGAGCTTGCAGTCAGCAGTGTCACTCAGGAGATAGTGCGTGCTGTGTGCCTGCTCTGTACCCAGTACATACCGCTATTATCCACCTACATAGCTGTTCTGTATTTGGGCCCGATTGACATCTGCTGGAGTTATTGGAAGTTGTGTGTGCTTCCAGCACAGCACAGTATACATCTGTATATACCCCTTTAACTCTGCTGTTTTCTTGTTATTGTCTGCGTGCCCTGACCGCAGTATACACCGTGATATTCACCTCACCTATATAGCTAGTGGTCCATCTTTAACAATAGAGCTTGCAGTCAGCAGTGTCACTCAGGAGATAGTGCGTGCTGTGTGCCTGCTCTGTACCCAGTACATACCGCTATTATCCACCTACATAGCTGTTCTGTATTTGGGCCCGATTGGCATCTGCTGGAGTTATTGGAAGTTGTGTGTGCTTCCAGCACAGCACAGTATACATCTGTATATACCCCTTTAACTCTGCTGTTCTATAAAAAAGGCATCTGCAGGAGTTAGTGGGTGTTGTGTGCCTCCAGCACAATATAAACTACCCAACTACTGTTTTACCCAACTCCCTTCAGGCCATTACCATGTCTGGAAGGCCAGCAAGGAGAGGCAGACAGGCGCGAGCCGATAAAAGAGGGCAAGCAGGCTCTGTGTCTAGAGACAACAGTGCTGGTCGGGGACGCGGTGCATTGTCATCAGCACGTGGCCATGGGACATGCTTGTCCTTCTTTTCTGCAGCTGGACATGTTGAACCGCAACATGCCAACGACTTGGTAGAGTGGATGACCAAGCCCTCTTCATCCTCCTCATCCTCTCTCACCCAGTCTCAGGGTAGTAGAAAAGCAGCTGCCAACACATCGTCGTCCCTCCTCTCAATGTCATCATCAGTGACTCCTTCCCTAGACCCACCACGTCCTCCTGAGGAGTCTCCTGAACTCTTTGAGCACAGTGTTGGGTACATGCTCCAGGAGGATGCCCAGTGTTTGGTGGGCTCTGATGATGACACTCAGCTAGAGGAAGGCAGTAGCGTGAGCACAGAGAGAGGGGATGCTCAAGAAGGACAGCAATCTGGCAGTAATGTTCCACAAGCTGCAGCATACTGCCAGGTTTGCTACAGCGATGAAGAGGGAGGGGATGATGAGGGCACTGACTCCACGTGGGTGCCTGGAAGGAGGGAGGAGGAGGAGGAGGAGGAGGAGGCACATGTCCAACGAGGCAGGATGCCCTCCGGGGGCCAGCTTAGGGGCAGCACACCGACTGAATCACACCGCAGAGCTCCGCCTGCGCAGAGCGCTTCCTCTGCGCGTTATTCTAAAAGTTCTTTGGTGTGGGCCTTTTTTGAGACGAGTGCATCAGATCGCACCGCTGCTATTTGCAACATATGTCTCAAGCGTATCTCACGTGGCCAAAACATCAGCCGCTTGGGCACCACATGCTTGACCAGACATATGTTGACCTGCCATGCAGCTCGTTGGCAAGCATACCTCAAAGACCCACACCAAAGAACAAAGCGGACCTCTCCTTGCTCCTCATCAGCTGGCATCTCCAACCCCACTAGACCTTCAGTCCTCTCTGAAACCTGCTCTGAGAGGAATGAAGGTGTAGAATTAGGTGTGTCACAGCCAAGTGCTTCCGGGAACTCTGCTAGTGGTACATCCACGTCTGATTATAGCAGACAAATGTCCCTGCCCCAGCTGCTGGACCGGCGGAAGAAATTTACTCCCAGCGATCCACATGCCCAGCGGTTGAATGCTAGCTTGGCTAAATTGCTAGCACTTCAACTGCTGCCTTTTCAGTTGGTAGATTCGGCCCCCTTCCGTATGTTTGTACAATGTGCGGTTCCTCAGTGGCAGGTCCCCAAACGCCACTTTTTCTCACGGAAGGCAATTCCGGCTCTCTACCGGCATGTGGAAGGCAATGTCCTTGCCTCGCTGGACAGGGCGGTCAGCGGTAAGGTGCATATTACCGCTGACTCATGGTCCAGCAGGCATGGACAGGGACGTTACCTGTCTTTCACGGCCCATTGGGTCACTCTTCTGGCTGCTGGGAAGGATGCAGGACAAGGTGCAGTAGTATTGGAGGTTGTTCCGCCACCACGCCTCCAAAATGCTACTATTGGTTGTGACACACCTCTCTCCTCCACCCCCTCCTCTTCTTCTTCCTCCACGGCCTCTTCCAGTGCTCTGTCCTCAGAACCAGCGGTGCTCCGTAGGCGTTGCAGGGGCTACGCAAGTACGCAGGCAAAACGATGCCATGCCGTGCTTGCGCTGGTTTGTTTGGGGGACAGGAGCCACACTGGGGCGGATGTTTTGTCAGCTCTGCAGGGGCAGGCCGAGAGGTGGTTGACGCCACGCCAGCTTAAGCCAGGAATGGTGGTTTGCGACAATGGCACCAACCTCCTCTCCGCCCTCCGACAGGGACAACTGACCCATGTGCCCTGTGTAGCTCACGTCCTTAACCTGGTGGTGCAGCGGTTCTTGGGCAGGTACCCCGGCTTACAGGATGTCCTGAAACAGGCCAGGAGAGTCTGTGTGCATTTCCGCCGATCATTTAATGCCTGTGCTCGGCTGGCTGAGCTCCAAAAGGAGTTGAACCTGCCCAAGAACCGCCTTATATGTGACATGCCCACCAGATGGAACTCAACATTGGCCATGCTGCAGCGGCTGCACACGCAGCAGAGGGCCATCAATGAGTACCTGTGCGACTACGGCACCAGGACAGGGTCAGGAGAGCTTGGTTTTTTCTCACCACGCCAGTGGGGCATGATCAGGGATGCATGCACTGTCCTGTCACCGTTTGAGGAGGCCACAAGGATGGTGAGCAGTGACAGTGCATGCATCAGTGACACTATACCTCTTGTCCACCTCTTGGAGCATACGCTGCGTGGAATAATGGACAGGGCACTTGAGGCAGAACAGAGGCAGGAAGAGCAGGACTTCCTTGCCTCTCAAGGCCCCCTTTATCCAGACAGTGTTCCTGCTGTGCCACCCATCACACAGGAAGAGGGTGAGGAGGAGGAAGAGGAGGAGGAGGATGATTGTGTCAGCATGGAGGTGGAGGCTGGCACTCAGCATCAGCAGCAGCAGTCTTATAGGGATGATTTACAGTCCCAAGAAACACGTGGACTTGTACGTGGCTGGGAGGAGGTAGCTGCGGATCATGTTGTTCTTAGTGACCCAGAGGACTCCGGACCGAATGCCTCAGCTAACCTACGCTGCATGGCCTCCCTGATCCTGCAAAGCCTGCGGAAGGATCCTCGTATTCTTCGGATCAAGGAGAGGGACCATTACTGGCTGGCCACTCTCCTTGATCCACGGTACAAGGGTAAGGTTGCCGACCTTATCTTGCCATCGCAGAGGGAGCAGAGGATGAGACATCTCCGGGAGGCCTTGCAGAAAGCTCTGTGCAACGCGTTCCCAGAGACTGGGAGGTCACAAACTCCTGGTCCTGGACAACGTGTTGCTGAGGCATCAGTCAGAAGGAGCGGTGGAGAAGGTGGCCGTCTGACTGATGCGTTCAGACAATTTTTTAGTCCGCAGCCCCAAGGTATGATTGGTTCCAGCACCCATCGCCAGCGTCTAATTTACATGGTGCAGGAATACCTAGGGGCAAGGTCAGACTTGGACACCTTTCCCACTGAAAATCCTCTGGCTTACTGGGTCTTGAGGATGGATCACTGGCCAGAGCTTGCACAGTATGCAATTGAGCTACTGGCCTGTCCTGCATCCAGCGTTCTTTCGGAACGCACCTTCAGTGCTGCTGGTGGCTTCGTTACCGATCACAGGGTGCGCCTGTCCACCGAATCAGTTGATCGACTGACCTTCATCAAGATGAATCAGTCTTGGATCACCCACAGCTACCAAGCACCTGAAGCTGATGTAACCGAATAATTTTTTTGAAATACCACATCCCTTCAAGACTGCCTATGCTGATGCTGAGTGACTGTCCTGTTATGTTGATTGTCTATCCTCTTCCTCCTCCGCTGATATGTTGGAAGAACATTTTTGGTTCTGGGTGATGCCAGCAGCCCAATTTTTCTGCCCCTGTTTAACAGGGGCGTTTAAGTACAATTTTTGATACAATGCTTTGCAGCAGGGCTAATTCCTGCAAAAAAACTAGAGTGTATGGCAGAGGTTGCAGTGTGATGGCACCAGTGCCTAAGGCCCAATTTTTCTGCCCCTGTTTAACAGGGGCGTTTAAGTACAATTTTTGATGCAATGCTTTGCAGCAGGGCTAATTCCTGCAATAAAACTAGAGTGTATGGCAGAGGTTGCAGTGTGATGGCACCAGTGCCTAAGGCCCAATTTTTCTGCCCCTGTTTAACAGGGGCGTTTAAGTACAATTTTTGATGCAATGCTTTGCAGCAGGGCTAATTCCTGCAATAAAACTAGAGTGTATGGCAGAGGTTGCAGTGTGATGGCACCAGTGCCTAAGGCCCAATTTTTCTGCCCCTGTTTAACAGGGGCGTTTAAGTACAATTTTTGATGCAATGCTTTGCAGCAGGGCTAATTCCTGCAATAAAACTAGAGTGTATGGCAGAGGTTGCAGTGTGATGGCACCAGTGCCTAAGGCCCAATTTTTCTGCCCCTGTTTAACAGGGGCGTTTAAGTACAATTTTTGATGCAATGCTTTGCAGCAGGGCTAATTCCTGCAATAAAACTAGAGTGTATGGCAGAGGTTGCAGTGTGATGGCACCAGTGCCTAAGGCCCAATTTTTCTGCCCCTGTTTAACAGGGGTGTTTAAGTACAATTTTTGATGCAATGCTTTGCAGCAGGGCTAATTCCTGCAATAAAACTAGAGTGTATGGCAGAGGTTGCAGTGTGATGGCACCAGTGCCTAAGGCCCAATTTTTCTGCCCCTGTTTAACAGGGACATGTAATTACAATTCTTGATATAATATTTCACAGGAGGGGCCCTTCCTGTGCCCACCCAGAGTAACGGTGAGGACTTATAGTGTTGTGGCACCAGCACCACAACCACCAAAGGTCAATTTTTCTACCACTGTTCAACAATGGCATGTAATTACAATTCTTGATATAATCGTTCACAGCAGGGCGCTCCAGCGGCCACCAAGAGTCACTTTGAAGGCTTACAATGTTGTTGCAAAACCAACACCTTGTTCCGCCATTTCTGCAGAGCATATAGGGCAGGCCCCTACTTTCAAACATCCAACTTACAAACATCTCCTACTTGCAAACGCAAGGAGACAGCAGCAAGTGAGATGAAAAAAGATGGACGACAAAACAAATTATACAGGGGTGATAACCCTTCCCTATGTTTTCCAAAAAGCTTAAAGATATTTTTTTTGACTGGAGCTACACTTTAAAAATGTACCGGTTGAAAATGACAAACAGATTCAACTTAACACAACAAACCTACACAGTCCCTGTCTTGTTTGCACCGCCTGTATACTGCTGTTCTGAGTATATAGGGCCTGGGGGCCACACGCATTTCCTTTTTTTAATATGGGTACGGGGTTCCCCTTAATATGCGTACAAGACCCAAATAGGCTGGTAATGGGCAGGGAGGGCTACCCATGCCATTTTTCTGAATGATTTTCAACCATATTGCAGGAACCAGATATAACATTAAAACCGCAAGCAGTTTTAAATGGTGTTATTTCCGTTTAATGTCATTTTGTGCAGGGACTGTTCTAAACACGGGAAACACGTGGCACTTCACAGGCATACTATAGACACCCCCCAGGCACCATATTTAAAGGAATATTTCACTTTTTTTCCCACTTTAATCGTCATTAAAATCAGTGCTCCCGCCAAAACGGTAGTTTTTAAAACTTTTTTTTGTAGTGACCCATGTCCCCTGAGGCAGGAGGCAGATCGCCAAACCCTTTTTAGCACACTATCTTGCATATTAGCCGTTAAAATTAGCACTTTCCAATTCGAACGTTCGAGTCCCATAGACTTCAATGGGGTTCTAACGTTCGTGCCGAACGCGGGGGTCGTTCGCAAGTTCTGGTGCGAACCGAACCGGGGGGTGTTCGGCTCATCCCTAGTAGAGACTAACAAGCGGTAGGCTTGTTCAGCCTGGTAGTGAAGGCCTGCCTATTGTATAGTTAGAGCCGAGACACGGATAGGATTTGTGTTTTGCTATTTTTTCATTTGTTTGTTTTCTGGAACACTGTACAACACCTATCTATGGACTTGTATATAACACCAAAATAAACACAGCACTGTTTTCACTACATCCCTGGATTTGGTATCTGCACCTGAGAAACTGCTCATCCCAGGGAGGTTTGTACCTGCTACCTGTCCCCCAGGTTACAATATATATATTCCTTATTCAATGTATTTTAATAGTTTTAATGAGGGCTCAAGCAGACCTTTGTTTGACCCTGTCAAACTTAATTTAATGTTCTTTACATAACTTTCCGGTATTCCACCTAATTATTTTAAACACCTGTTTTCTTATCTTTATCTGTCTGATTTATATGCTATCAAGTGTTTTCCTTTCTAATTAGCTCTTACTTAAAAACTAAAACAATGAACTATCCTAATGAACTTTCACCCAGTAAGCTATCTTATAGAAAGTATGAGAAAGAAGCAGAGAGGTCATCTAAAGTGCAACATTTAAAATTAAATCTTTCTAAATTTATGGGAAACACAGTATACGTTATTAAAAAATAATTGTTGCTTTACATATTGAATAATAATATTGATAAGACCACTACTATATAATAACAATAATAATAATATGAATAACATAAAATATATATTAGTTAATATGAAATTCTACTACACGGCGCACATGTATGGTCCTCAGGCATCCCTGCAGACAGTAATCTGTCTGTGCTTTGATGTTTTGTAAGCCAATTCAAAATTCTTTACACCCCTTTCACACCAGGGCGTTTTGCAGGCGCTATAGCGTTAGAAATAGCACCTGCAATCCGCCCTAAAGAAGCTGCACCATTGTGTGTAGTGTGAAAGCCCAGAGGGCTTTCACACTACAGCGGTGCGCTGGCAGGACGTCAGGGAAAAGTCCTGCCAGCAGCTTCTTTGGTGCGGTGTGTTTACCGCTCCTCCACCGCTGCTCCCCATTGAAATCAATGGGGCAGCGCTGTAATACCGCCGGCAAAACCGCTATTGCAGCATATTGCCGGTGGTTTTACCCCTTTCGCGGCCGCTAGCGGGGGGTAAAAGCACCCCGCTAGCGGCCGAAATGCGCTGCAAATCCGCCACAAATCCGGCGGTAAAACGGCGCTAAAAATAGCGGCGTTTTACCGCCGACGCTATGGGCGGTGTGGTGTGAAAGGGGTCTTAGACTGGCTTCTTCTTAAATTTATTCAACAGTTGGTTATTCCCTATGATCTTTTATAATGGATTTCACAGTGTGACACGTAACACAAGTAATTTGTTAAGGGGTCTTTTGGGAACACAAATGTGATATGTAAATGAGCTGTAATGGCAGTGATCTCTAACAGTCTCATCTAACACCTCTCCACACTTTCTGTCCCCTGAAGCATGTCTTCTGTCTCCAACAACTCCTAGAGCATGTTTGCAATCTCTAACCCTCTCACGTAACATACCTGCAGCATATTTTAAGTCTGACAGCTTTGTGTAGAATTACATTCATTAAATTTTGATTTTTGATGATCTTAGGGACCGCACTTGTGGCCCCCTATATAAAGTAAATTGACCATCACTGGTATAGAGGGAAGAAAACAGACATGGAAAGCTACTAAACAATAGGATACATAAAGTCATGTGACATGTGACGCAGTGCGTTTGGCGGAGCCAGATGACTTCAGTGCAAAACACAGGAAGTGAGGCAGTAGTGAGTTTTCTACTATCCTGGATCTATTATACATGTACTAGCCTGCTTATTTCTGTTGTAAGTGCATTTTTTTTAAATTCACTTGATATATTTAATACTACTGTACTATGGCAGTATCTATCTGGCTCTGGGAACTTTCCACTGACACAACCAAAGTACCGACTTCTTAAACTGACAGCCACCCTCTAATTTTGGAATTGGAAAAATAGCATTGTGGAGAAATCCTAGGTTTCTTTATTAACCCCCCCCCCCCCCCCCCCCCCTCCGTCAGGGGAAGGCGCAGCTTGACCTATACTTATCTACACAGCGGGGAAAAATACTTATTTGATCCCTTGCAGATTTTGGAAGTTTGCCCACTTACAAAAAAATCAAGGGTCTATAATATTTATCATAGGTCTATTTTAAATGATAAAGGCAGAATATCAACCAAAAATCCAGAAAACACACACGATACAAATGTTAATGAGTTGCAGTTCAGGGAGTAAAATAAGTGAGTAAAATAAGTATTTGATCCCCAAGCAAACATGACTTAGTACTTGGTGGAGAAACCCTTGTTGGCAAGCACAGAGGTAAGACGTAGTTATTTACCAGGTTTGCACACATCCTTAACCACTTTTTAACCACCTCCTTAACCACAGTTATACTGTGGCAGGGCGGTTCTATTGCACCAATCACTGTACCGGTACGGTGCTTTGTGTAAAAGATACAGTGGGCATGTGCGTGGTGCCAGAGGCGCACACACCCACGCCGCCTTGCCGGAGCCGATACGCTAGGCCGGCAGCCGCAATGTCCACCGGCCACTGGTGATCGCTCCACAGAAAGGCAGAATGGGGAACTGACAGTGTAAACAAAGCAGATCCCTGTTATGGCAGGGGCATATAGTGTGAACGTCTGTTCCTAGTGATAAGGAACACAGATCTCTCTGTACTTCCAGTCAGTACACTCCCCCACAGTTAGAAACACTTCCCTAGGACACACTTAGCCCCTTGATCACCCTCTAGTGTTAATTCCTTCCCTGCCCGTGTCATTTATACAATAATCAGTGCATTTTTATAGATGCACGAAACTAATGTGCTCCACCTGGCTATTAATAAATGTGTAAAAAAATATCTGAAAAAAATATATAGATATGTGAACCTAAAAAATCGTGTAAATGTGTTGGAAGCCGCCAGCAAAAAATAGTGATCTCAACACCAAAAGAATATATAAAATTAACAAAAATGCGGCGCTACCTACAAAAACTAATACAATACAGTAATAAAACACATATAGTGCAATAGTGAATCCACCTCACTAAAGTGATAAGTGTACAATGTTAAACCGTAAATACTATAGTATCCAATGAAATAATAAATGTGCATAAATCTTCAAAACGTCATGCGTAAAATAATAGCAAAATACTAAGTGTAAAAATAGCTGAATAAATACTCCTCCTATATGAACAGTACAAAAATTAACAAATAATGAGTAAAAGGTGCTTCTCTAATAAAGTCCATGCAATTAAACAGTGAGCATGTATCATAGTCCATGCAAAATAAATATAGTGTTCTCCAAATCCGTGACTGTCCACCGATCAACTCCAGTGCCCAATTTCAGTGCCACAATTCAGTGCACCCCCAGTTTCCCCCAGCCTCTCACCTCAAAAATCTAGTATACAGGCACTGCAAATAAACAGATGTTCACTCGTCCTTAGCAGTCCAGCTTCACCAGAATACCACTGTACATATAGGAATAGTGTTTCCCCAGTATATTCAAGCAAATGACAGCAAACTTCGTAATACAACCGAACTTCCGGTCTCGGCCGCGACCGGAAGTGATGAGTGCAACACCAAAAACTCCCTCCCTGACGCGTTGCGTCACGACCTCGTGACTTTTTCAAAAGTCCCTTTGAAAAAGTCACGAGGTCGTGACGCAACGCATCAGGGAGGGAGTTTTTGGTGTTGCACTCATCACTTCCGGTCGCGGCCGAGACCGGAAGTTCGGTTGTATTACGAAGTTTGCTGTCATTTGCTTGAATATACTGGGGAAACACTATTCCTATATGTACAGTGGTATTCTGGTGAAGCTGGACTGCTAAGGACGAGTGAACATCTGTTTATTTGCAGTGCCTGTATACTAGATTTTTGAGGTGAGAGGCTGGGGGAAACTGGGGGTGCACTGAATTGTGGCACTGAAATTGGGCACTGGAGTTGATCGGTGGACAGTCACGGATTTGGAGAACACTATATTTATTTTGCATGGACTATGATACATGCTCACTGTTTAATTGCATGGACTTTATTAGAGAAGCACCTTTTACTCATTATTTGTTAATTTTTGTACTGTTCATATAGGAGGAGTATTTATTCAGCTATTTTTACACTTAGTATTTTGCTATTATTTTACGCATGACGTTTTGAAGATTTATGCACATTTATTATTTCATTGGATACTATAGTATTTACGGTTTAACATTGTACACTTATCACTTTAGTGAGGTGGATTCACTATTGCACTATATGTGTTTTATTACTGTATTGTATTAGTTTTTGTAGGTAGCGCCGCATTTTTGTTCATTTTATATAGTGCATTTTTATAGCACTGATCCCTGCATAAATGTCATTGGTCCCCAAAAAAGTGTCAAAAGTGTACAATCTGTCCCGCAGCAATGTCGCACTCTTGATCACTGATCCCTGCCATTAGTAGTAAGAAAAATACTAATAAAAATGCCATAAATCTATCCCCTATTTGTAGGTGCTATAACTTTTGTGCAAACTGAGGGGGTAAATCCTTCCGGGGCTGAAGTGGTTAAGGTTTCTTGGCTGTCGCTTGGCTACTCAAAGTTTCAGCTCCCTCCACAAATTTACTATAGGATTAAGGTCTGGAGACTGACTAGGAAACTCCATGACCTCAATGTGATTCTTTTTGAGACACTCCTTTGTTGCCTTGGTGGTATGTTTTGGGTCAATATCATGCTGGAAGACCCATCCATGACCCATCTTCACTGTTCTGGAAGAAGGTTCTCTTCCAAGATTTTACAATGCATGGTCCCATCCATTGGCCCCTCAATGAGGCAAAAGTTGGTCTGTACCTTTAGCAGAGAAACAGCCCCAGAGCATCATGTGTTCTTAGGGTCATAGTCAGCATTTTTCTTCCTCCAAACGTGGCGACAATATGAAATTTAAAGTGAAAGTACACCATCTGTGACTTTTTACAAATACAATAACCCCTATGCAATTCTAGATGCCAAAAATAGCACATACCAACAGTCCTCATTTTAAAATGCTGCTCCTGCTTTCCTTTACATATGCAGCTTAGGAGGGTCTCTACAGAAACTGCTAGCCCCTTGATTATGGTTGCTACCTCATCCCCTTAAACCCAAACACATATGTATTACACAGGTTCTGAGGCTAATTTAATGTAGATAAGGCACTAAGTAGGGTTGCCACCGCATCCCTTTAAAGTCAAACACATATTAAAGTGGTTGTATACCCAAATTATTAACTTTTACCTATAATAAGGCTTACCTGTGGGTAAAATGAATATCTCGTAAACCTGTACGGTTTAGGAGACATTCACTTTGCATGCAGCCGCTGACATCAGTGGCACATGCGCTGTGAATGCCCGGCTGAAGGTCCAGTAGACACTGCCGGACCTTGCAGGGAAGATAACTTCCACGTGCATGTGCGGGAGTGACGTCTTTGCGGCTCTAATAAATCACATAGCCCAAACGCACGAACCCTGAAGAAGGACCAGGGGATGTCAGCCTTCTCAGCGGTGGCAATACAGCACTGGAGGGCTTCGTTCCAAGGTTAGTATTATACAATGTGCTAATATGCGATGCATACTAGCACATTATCTCATTGCCTTGCAGGTATTTTTTATTTACACAACAACCATGGTTTACAATTGCTTTAACGCAGTCTATGCATTAAGGTAAAAAACCTTCTGTATGCAGCGCCCCACCCCCCTTTTGGCCCCCCTATTACTAACCTGTGAATGCTTCTGCCGGACCTTGCAGGGAAGAAAACTTCCATGCACATGTGCGGGAGTGACGTCTTCGCGGCTCCGGCCACTCACAGCGGCGGAGCTGCGAACCCGGAAGACACACTGAGGGCAAAATATCAGCTCCCTCGGTGTGGACCGGGTGAGATACCGACGCCTCGTTCTAAGTTGAGTATTTCATAATGAGTTTGTATGCGCTGCATAATAGCTCATTATGCCTTTGCCTTACAGGGTTTTTTTTTTTTATTTTTATTGTTTGTCCTGCGGGTATACAACTACTTTAATTACACGGGTTCTGTGGTTGATTAAGGTGGTATTTACTCCTTCCCGCCGAGCGTACGCAGATGTGCGTACTCGACTTCTGGGGGTTATACCGGGATGATGCCCGCACTTGCAGGCATCATCCCGGTACCGTTTTTCACAGCAGGCGATCGGCTATCCAGCCATAACAACCGATGCAGCTAAAAGCCGCTCGGCTGCTATGCCGGAGGAGCGGGTGGGAGGAACGCCCCCCCCTCCCGCCGCTGTTACCGTTGCTCCCGCTCAATCGGGAGCACCGATGCACGAATAGATGCCTCCGGCGGCTGGGCAGGGACTGGAATGAAGCCGTAAGCGGCTTCATTCCAGTCTCCTAATAGTAAACACGGAAGCAACGTAATGCCGTCACTTCTCGTTTACTCAGCTGCCAATGGTGCCGGATTTAAAAATATATACAGTATTCAGAGTCGCCCGAAAACGGTGATCTGAATACTTTGAAGTGTAAAAGGAGAGATCAAAAAACAAAAAACAAACAAAAATGTATTCGTTTTAAAATAAATAAAATAAAAATTTTAAAGTGCCCCCGTCGCCGCGAGCTCGCGCAGCAAAAAAACGCATACGGAAGTCGCGCCTGCATATGTAAACGTTGTTCAAATCACACATGTGAGGTATTGTTGTGATCGTCAGAGCGAGAGCAATAATTCTAGCACTAGACCTCCTCGGTAACTCTAACCTGGTAACCGTAAAAAAAAATTTAAGTGTCGCCTATTGAGATTTTTAGGTACCGTAGTTTGTCGTCATTCCACGAGTGCGTGCAATTATAAAGTGTGACATGTTTGGTATCTATTTACTCGGCGTAACATTATCTTTCACATTATGCAAAAAAATTGGGCTAATTTTACTCTTTCATTTTTTTTTAATTCATGAAAGTGTCCCTTTTCCCAAAAGGTTGCTTTTAAAACACCACTGCGCAAATACCGTCTGACATAAAATATTGCAACAATCGCTGTTTTATTCTCTAGAGTCTCTGCTAAAAAAAAAATATATATATATATATATATATATATATATATATATATATATATATATATATATATATATATATATATATATAATGTTTGGGGGTTCCAAGTAATTTTCTAGCAAAAAATATGGATTTTGGCTTGTAAACACCAAAAATAGGCTTAGTCATGAAAGGATTAAACCCACTTGGTGCCTGCATTCAATTAGCCTCAGAACCTGTGAAATTCATATGTGTTTGGGTTTCAGGCTGGGTTCACACTGCTGCGGGGGGAGATCCGGATGTGATTCGCACCGCAAATCACATCCGATCTCCGTAGCGATGCGAGTTCAGCCATACAGATAGTATGGCTGAATTCACATCGCTCCCGCAGCAAACTCGCACGGGACCCTTTTTTTGGTCCGCAACAGCATCTGATCGCATGGGTGTTTACACGATGCGATCCGATTCCTGTGCGAGTCGGCAGATCGCACTGCGATATGCGGACGGATCTGGGGGTGTCATTAACATATCATTGACACTCCCAGCCATCCGCATAGGGCAGTGTGAACTGCCGGCGGGAGTAATGCGATGCGGGAAAACGCCGCGGATTCGCGGCATTCCCACATCGCAGCGGTGTGAACCCGGCCTAAAGGGATGAAGTGGCAACCCTAACACCAAGTGAATTTAATTATCCCCTTAATCAGCCACAGAATCTGTGTAATTAACCACTTCATCCCCAGACCATTTGGCTGGCCAAAGACCAGAGCACTTTTTGCGATTCAGCACTGCGTCACTGCATCAGCGTTCTTTATCGTGACTGCGAAATTATGGCGGACACGCCGGACAATTTTGACACATTTTTGGGCCCAATGTCATTAATACAGCAATTAAAAATGCTTTGATTACTGTAAAAAATGTCACTGTCAGTGAAGGGGTTAATGTGTGTCCTAGTTTGTGTTCTAACTGAAGGGGAATGGGGACTGTGCAGGGAAACTTAGGCCGCGTACACACGGGCGGACTGTTCGCCCAACTTTGTCCGCTGAACAGTGTTTCAGCGGACAGTCCGCTCGTGTGTGGGCTTCAACGGACAGTTTCAGCGGACAGTCTGACGAACAAAGTTTTTCGGAATTTCCGTAAGACAGTCCGCTGAAACTTGGTTTCAGCGGACAGTCCGCTTGTGTGTAGGCTTGTTCGACAAACTAAGTTTTGCGCATGCTCAGAAAGGATTTACACGGCGAAGGTTGCATTGCAGTGTATTGGACGTCGTATTTCTCGTGCCGTTCACGTCATCGCGCACGCTTTCAGCGGACTGTTCGTTCATCGTGTGTGGTCAAGTCCGTTCATGCAAATTTTGAGCGGACTGTTTGTCGGATTGTTTGACGAACAAAGTTGGGCGAACAGTCCGCCCGTGTGTACGCGGCCTTACAGATCGCTGTTCATACTGTGTATGAACAGATGGTCTGTCAGTTCTCCCCTCAGAGAACTGGAAACTAAACACAAAGTTCTGGGTTCTCCGTGTGCCCCGATCGATCGTGGGAGCCCGACACTGATACCGCCGGGCACTCTCATCGGCTCGGGGAATGAGTGGGGGGGTGGGCACGCACCCCCTAGTGGCCACAGGGCAAAGCGACGTTACATAGTTTCGCCCAGCTGTGCCATTCTACCGCAGTGCAACTGTGGCGGCTGGTCGGCCTGTGGTTAATATGTATTCAGTTTTAAAGGGATGAGGTGGTAACCCTAGCCTCAACACCCCTCTCTCCTGCTGTTTGCTGGTTGCTACAATTGTGCATCCCCCTAGTGGCTTCTCAGGCCCATTCAAATGGCAATCTCTCCTTCTCTAGCTGCAGTGGCTGAGCTACTACTTGCTACAGCAAGAAAAGGTGAGAGCACACTACCCATGCAGACAATTTGAATGGGCTGGAGCAGCTGCTAGGGGTACATTCTTGCCGGATCAAGCCTATCCTGCAAACAGTCTGCATCCTGGGACAATCATTCTCAGATGATATCTACTTGAATGATCACATGTAAACGGCCATGATTAGCTGCAGGAGCTGCCAGCTTCCCATTGCTTTCAGTGGGGCTTCCACCCGCAGCTAATCACCAGTAACGATTTAGGCCTGGTTCACACCTATGCATTTTTTAGTGCAATTTCAGTTTTGCAGAAACACACTGCAGTCCATTTAACATGGTTTCCCATGGATGACGTTCACATCTGTGCATTTTATGGAAAGGGCCAGGGTTTTTTTTTCTGTTTTTTGGTTCTTTAGACTTCAATGGTTTAAAGATGTGTACTAAAAAACGCAAAATGTACCTGCAATATGCAAACTGCAACCTGCACAAGTGTGAATCAGGCCTAAGGCTGGATTCACACCTATGCAGTTTTAGTGCTTTTTGCATTTTGCAGATTTGCACTACAGTCCATTTAACATGGTTTCCTATGGAACATGTTCTGTAGTGCAAATCTGCAAAATGCACAATAAATGCATAGGTGTGAATCCAGCTTAATTGCTTCTACCGCATGGAATCATTAATGACCCTATTTGCAAGTGTGAATGGGGCCATAAAGGGAGAATGCACTGCATATCATTTACTCTTCCAGGATGATCAGCTCTTATATTGATCTTAGGTAGGGATGGCCGAACGGTTCACCCGGCGGTTGGTTCGCAGCAAATTTCGGCTGTTCGCGGTCCGCCCGATCGGTGGACTTTTGCCGCTGTTCGCCCGGCGGACTTGCGTGTTTACTGTGTAAAAAAACTTTGACCTATAATGACACATCCATCATGTGGTACAGGACAGCCAATTGAGACATTACAGCACATGGACACTTGGACATTCCCCCTAACTTATAAATAGACCCAATCCGGCACTATAGGTTGCTGTGTGGAGCAGGGAGAGACTGCAGTGACCCAAATCGCTAGCTATTAGGTCCACAAAAGTTCTTTTAAGGACTGGTATGGTATAGGTGTATTTCAGGATATAGGTTTGAGGCACTGCTATTCAAGTCATTGTTGCAGCAGATTGCCTTTTGTCAGTGCTGAGAGAGGGACAGATAGGACGCTGTGTGTTGCAGAGAGGGACAGTCAGTTTAATCATTAGCTGTTACTATTAGGTCCACAAAAGTCCTTTTCAGGACTGGTATGGCGTAGTAGTACAGGATATAGTTTTGAGTGCTATTCAAGTTATTGTTGCAGCAGCCTGTGTTTTGTCAGTTTAAATAGAGACAGACAGGAAGCTGTGTGTGGCAGTGAGGGACAGTCAGTTTAATCAGTAGCTGTTACTATTAGGTCCACAAAGGTCCTTTTCAGGACTGGTATGGTAATAGGGTTGTACACGTATAATATTCTTTCTTCCAAATATAGAAAGAATATTATACTTGACTGCTGCCCTTCTGCTGCAGTAGTCCTTTATGAGTATAGGGACTGAGGTACAGTCTGCTAATCACAACCTACTAGTTCCACAAAGGTCCTTCTAAGGACTGGTAAGGTATAGCGTACTAGAGTATATATGGTTGAGTGAGGTACAGTCTGCTAATTCTTAAGGACTGGTATAGGTCCACAATATATAGGGTTGAGGTGCACTACTGCTGACTGCTGCCCTATTCTGCAGTAAGTCCTTTATCAGTATAGGGACTGAGGTACAGTCTGCTAATCACAACCTACTAGTTCCACAAAGGTCCTTCTAAGGACTGGTAAGGTATAGTGTACTACAGTATATAGGGTTGAGTGAGGTACAGTCTGCTAATCCTTAAGGACTGGTATAGGTCCACAATATATAGGGTTGAGGTGCACTACTGCTGACTGCTGCCCTATTCTGCAGCAGTCCTTTATCAGTATAGGGACTGAGGTACAGTCTGTTAATCACAACCTACTAGTTCCACAAAGGTCCTTTATAAGGACTGGTAAGGGTGTACTATTTGGTGTGCAGTATATAGTTGTGTAATACACGTATAAAATACTTGCACATATAGAAAGCATAGTATAGTGCGTTTCCACTGTGCAGCATTGTGACTGCTGAGCGGTTCTGCAGCGATACTACAAAGAGTGACAAACGCAATCCCAAAAAAAGTATTGTAACTGGTGTGATAGACCAGTGGCCCCCAAAAACAACAGATTGAAGCGGGGTGTTATATACCTTCTTCCACATACATACTGCACATCTCTAGAGAGTTTTGTCACAGGGTAATTTAAAAAATGACAGGCAGAGGAAGAGGCAGGCCCTTCCGCAGGGGTGGTAGGGGTAGGGCAGGAGCAACAGGCTTGAGCCAAAGTGGGAAATTGCAGAAGGTGCGTGCGATTACGTCAAAGGAAGCACCAGAATTGGTTGAGTGGCTCACTCAGCCTTACTCTTCTGCACCCTCCTCATCCTCTTGCTCTGCACCCTCTTCTTCACTCTCTGCTATGTGCACCCCCAAAGACACTACCACCAACAACACCACCACCACCACCACCACATACCTTCCGCTTGAGTCACAGGAATTATTTTCTGATCCATATCAAGACATTTCTGATGCGCAGCCACTCTTGGCATTGGATCAGGAAGAGGAGGTAGCAACAACCGCCACTCAGCAGTCTGACGACAGTACCCATTTCAGCCCAAGGAGGAGGTTGGTCCCCGGTGTTGCTGCCTACTCCGGGATCTCTACTTATAGTGGTGGGGAAGGTGACGTCGATGATGATGTGTCTAGTGATGTCACGTGGGTGCCCACAAGAGAGGAAGAGGAGGGGAGTTCAGAGGGAGATATGGACCATCAGATAGGGAGGAGAAGCAGGAATAACTTACATTGCACAGGAGGGACAAAGCAGACTGCTAATGTATCAGGAGCGAGTCATCTGGCGCTCCCAGGACGCCGGCACATGGCTCCGCAGTGTGGACTTTTTTTAACGTGTCCGCTGCTGACAATAGTGTTGCCATCTGCAATCTTTGCAGTCAACGCATTAGTCGCGGTAAGCCCAACACTCACCTAGGGACGACCGCCTTAAGAAGGCACATGAGCTGCCATCACCGAGCCCAGTGGGAGAAACGGAACACACAAAGCCACACTCCAGGCGCTCACCATCCAGCCTCGTCTTCTACTTCTCCTTCTCTTCTCACAATTGTCCTCCACTCCACCTTCCATCACGCCAAGCTCACGTTTTTCTGCAAAAAGGCAGGCTTCCATGGGCCTAATGTTCGAGCGTAAAAAATGACGCCGGATAACCCTTTTGCCCAACGGTTGACGGCTGGCTTGTCAGAACTGATAGCCCGCCAACTACTGCCATATAAACTGGTGGACTCGGAGGCCTTTTGAAAATTTGTGGCCATTGGAACACCACAATGGAAGGTCCCAGGAAGGAAGTATTTCTCACAGAAGGGCATCCCAGAGCTATATGGCCATGTTCAGCGGCAAGTGAATGTATCTCTGGCACACAGTGTCGGTGCCAAGATACATCTGACCACAGACACGTGGTCTAGCAAACACGGGCAGGGAAGGTGTATCACTTTTACTGCCCACTGGGTGAACCTTCGGACGGCCGTCAAGCATGTAACCCGTGGCACCCGTGTAGATTTGGTTTTACCGCCACGGATTGCATGCAGACCTGGCTCTTCTTCTCCTACTCCATCCTCCTCCCTCTCCTCCTCGGCTGACTCCTCCTTTTCCACTGCTTGCGTCTCTTCCGCTGCGCCACCCAAGCTCCCCAGAACCTATTCGACACGCCAGGTGAGACGTTGCCATGCCGTGCTGCGTCTGTTGTGCCTGGAAACCAAGAGCCACACTGGCCCGGCATTCCTTTCAGCTTTGCGTTCACAGGAAGATCAGTGGCTAACACCACTCAATTTGACAGTTGGTAAAGTGGTGTGTGACAACGGTGCCAATCTGCTTAGCGCATTGAAACAGGGCAAAATTACGCACGTGCCATGCATGGCACACGTCTTAAACTTGGTCGTGCAGCGATTCGTTGTCAAATACCCTGGGGTCCAGGACATCTTGCGGCAGGCAAGGAAAATCTCGGCCCATTTCAGAAGATCTTACACGGCCATGGCTCGCCTTGCTGACATTCAGCGGCGACACAATCTGCCGGTCAGACGTCTTATTTGCGATTGCCCGACGCGATGGAACTCAACCTTCTATATGCTTGATAGTCTGCTCCAGCAGAAACGTGCAGTTAACGTCTACCTGTATGAACTCTGCAGCAGAACAGGTTCTGGTGGCTGCTCATGCGCGACGCATGCAGACTTCTGCGGCCATTTGAGAAGATCACCAAACTGGTCAGTCGCAGCCATGGCGCCATCAGAAACATGGTACCTTATGCCTTCTTTATGGAGCGTGCATTGCGTCGTGTCATTGATCAAGCTGTGGAGGAGCAGGAGCGGGAAGATGAGGAAGTCACAATGCTGGCTGAATTCCCAGGGGGGGCTACTCTGAGACAAGTGAACAACAGGAGTCTGAAGAGGAGTCAGAGGAGGATGGTGCCGGGGCGGATGAGGAGGAGCAAGAAGAGCATCCTTTAAAACTTTCTGGGATCCCTGTTGTTGTGCGTGGATGGGGAGAGGAGAATGAAGAGGACGACATTATCCTCGATGATGAGCAGGAGCCAGGCCACCACACCGCTTCCAGTTTAGTGCAAATGGGGGGCCTTCATGCTCCAGTGTTTTAATAGGGACCCCCGTATAAAAAGCATAAGGGTAAAGGATCAGTACTGGGTGGCAACGTACTTAGACCCCCGGTACAAACACAAAATGGCGTAAAATGTTACCGCCGTCACAGAGGGCTGTCAGAATGGAGCACTTCCAGGCCTTGCTTCGGGAAATGCTGCATTCTGCTTTTGCGTGCGCTGGCAGAGGAGCAATTCCCACTCCCAGAGAAGGAGTTGCGGGTACCAATCCAACAGCGCCTGCAAGAAGAGGCCAGTTTGAAGATGTGTTGGTGACTTCTGATATGAGGTCATTCTTTCAGCCGACCCATCGACAGGTGTCATTCGGATCCAGCATCAGGGAAGTGCTTTATGTCACGCTGCTGATGTCAGTGCTCTCTATCACGGTGCTGGTGTCAGTGCTGTATATCACGGTGCTGGTGTCAGTGTTTTATGTCACGGTGCTGATGTCAGTGCTCTATATCACGGTGCTGGTGATCATCTCCTGCACCCTCTTCTTTGCCTACCCTGACCTTCCCTCTCCTCCATTGCCTTCATGCGCTCCACAGTCCTGAATTGTCACAATTTCACATATAAAAAAAGAATGCTTGTAGTTGTCGATCCCAGATTCACCTCATACATGTGTTATGTCATTGGCCATGTGGTGGGACTATGTGTGCACAGCTAGTAATTATTTTGTGGCTGCAAATATGACCTGTAGGTTTGTAAAGTTCGCCTCCCATTGAAGTCAATGGGGCCCGCCGCGAACGTTGCGGTTCGCGTTCACGAAACGTCCCGTCGGAAGTTCGTCCATCACTAATCTTAGGCTGCATCCTATAGCCACACCCCCTGCCAATCACAGCTTACAGAAGAGTCTACTATAGACTGCCAGTGCCTAGCAAACGACTCCTTACTGTAAACAATGCAGTAATTGCAAATGGCCACCCTTCTATAAAACCATGGAGACGGTAAGTTACTTTTCCCCTTTGCCCTGCCGGATTAGTGTAATTCACAGTATATTTAGAAGTTTTAACACTGACTTATTGCAGGTGAACACTCATCCTAATTCCAAATATCTGTAGAAATATCAGTAATAATAATATTAATGTTCCAAACTAGTAAAGTTTCACAAGTAATCTGTATGTGTTGCCAATGGCAAATTCATTTTCACCAAATGAGCCTGAAAAGTGTAAGGGAGATGATCGGTTTCAGAAACGTTGTACTGTGCTGAGTTATAAGTTCAACGTTTGTTAGAACGGCATAAGAAATGCAAGTCAATGTAGCAAACCGTATTTTATTTATATTTAAAGCAGTGTTGAACCCAAAAGAAATTGTTTATCATATTGCAGCTTACCATCTCTTAGATGTGGTGACTACATTAGTTTTCTTTTTAGGCTTTCTTTCCTTTATTTTCACCTGTTGATCCTGCTAGTAAGTCTGTTGTTTTTCAACAAAACAAGCTATCCTGCAGATGTAGCAGTTAGACGGTTGGGACAAAAACCACTTACCACTTTACCGCTTACAATGATAAAAAGTAAAATCAGCTTTTATTCATTTATGTAAAACCCAAAAGGTAAAATGCTTTTCTGCAACTGCTTATAAAGTTACATGGTTACATAGTAGGTAAGGTTGAATAGTCCATCCAGTTCAACCTGTGTAGGTGCATGTGTGTCAGTGTCTATAATTTACCGTATGCCTGTATATTGTGTTCTCTAAGATGCATATCCAAAGCGTCTTTTAAAAATATCAATACTTCCCATTGACACCACCACTTGTGGAAGAGAGTTCCACATTCTCACAGCCCTGACAGTGAAAAACCCTCTGCGCAGCTTAACCACTTTAGCCCTGGACCATTTCGCTGCCTAAAGACCAGAGCACTTTTTACAATTTGGCATTGTGTCGCTTAAGCTAGTAATTGCGCGGTCATGCAATGTTGTACCCAAGCAAAATGTTTGTCCTTTTTTTTCCCCCCACAAATAGAGCTTTCTTTTTATGGTATTTGATTGCCTCTGCGATTTTAAATTTTTTTACCTGTTATAAGAGAAATCCAATAAACTCAGTTTTAGTAATACATTTAGGCCAAAATGTATTCAGCCACGTCTATGGTAAAAAAAAAAATGTCAAGAGTATGTATGTATGTATATATATATATATATATATATATATGTGTGTATGTATATATGTATATATATATATATATATATATATATATATATATATATATATAGAAAGGCCAGTATGGTGGCCTGAAATTATGGGTGGAGCCCGGTGGTATATAATCAGCCGTTCGCCCATCCTTCCTCGTCGGTTCCGGTGCGCGATACCTGATACGTCAGATATCAAGGGCCGACTATCCAGACCAGACGCAGTGAGCCTGTTCGTCAGCTCCCGCGTTATTCGTCTCCAATTTTTTGACAAACCGTCTCTCGTCCATCAGCATCCGCAGGTTTCGCCGTCGGAGTGTCGTCGTACCCATCGAATTTGTCGCTACGCCTCGGGCCGGCTGTCGCAGGTAGGGCTTCGGCACCCTCTTTTCATTATGTTTTCGATGTACCGTCATCATGCTTGTACTCACGAGCCGCTCGGTTCTTTCATATCGAATGTTTTCGGTGGCCTCGTACGCATGTCACTGTATGCTACTTTCGATGTAGTCGTTATCATCCTTCGACACGTTCGATTACGCCACGTCAGGCGATTCATTCGCAGGTACGGCATTCGAAACCGTTCGACTGCCCGAGCATTTCTATTTGTAGCGGTCGAATCGTTCGACTCACAGCCGACTGCTTGTTACGACAAGGCAAACAGTCCGCACGTTTCGCTTGGTCTGCTCCAGTTCGAATATGTCTCTTCATTCATGCAATTGTGTTATGTGTCTCATTTCATCTCGTTTCATTCATTTCAGTCCCAGTCATTTCTACTGTTTCAAAATCATTTCTGTCACTAGTCGCGCTCCGGCGCGAATCCTGTCGCACCTCCGGTGCACCGATTCGCTTTGAAGTGCCCCAGGGTTCGGCCTCATTTCTGTACATGCTCCAGAGACTGAATCACTCGCAGGATCACGCACGGTCCCTGATTCTTGTCTTTGTCATGGCATACCATTTCTGTCACTTATTACGCTCCAAATCGAATCTTGTCGCATTCCTCTATGCACCGATTCGTCCTGGTGCGCCCAGCTGCTACGCCTCATTTCGGTACATGCTCCAGAGACGGATTCTTTGGTAAACCTACAGTTCAGTCGTTGAATCCTGTCTCTGTCATGGGACATCATTTCTGTCACTTATTACACTCCAATTTGAATCCTGTCGCATATTATTTATGCACCGATTCGTTCTGGTGTGCCCAGCTGCTACGCCTCATTTCAGTACATGCGCCAGAGACGGATTCTTTGTTGCTACCATCAGTCCAGTCGTTGATTCCTGTCTCTGTCATGGGATATCATTTCTGTCACTTATTACGCTCCGATTCGAATCTTGTTGCATTTATTGGATGCACCGATTCGTCCCGGTGTGCCCAGCTGCTACGCCTCATTTCAGTACATGCTCCAAAGACAGGATTCATCTGTTAGGTGCATGGGCTCGTCTTCTGATTCCAGTCTTTGTCATGGGTTTCATTTCATTTCACCTATCAGGTTCCGGTATGAATAAATCACATTCACGGACCAATTCGTCCCGGCGTGCCCCAGGAATGGCCTCATTTCAGTACATGCTCCAGTTTCCGTTTTGTGCTCGGTCGCAAGTTTGTGGCATGGCGATTCGGATCTCTGTCATGGCAGATTTACTCATTTCACGGTCACGTATCGCTTCCCGCTTCTAGTCCAGTTGATTCTTCAATGTTGGATCCTTATCGGGGGCCCTTGCTCGTCAGCCTCATTTCGCGATAAAAAAAAAAAAAAAGAAGAAAAAACATATATATAATAAAAGGGGGTAGGGGGGAAGAGAAGAGAAAATTTCATCTGTTTCTTTCATTTGTGTCATTTTTCATCTCATGTCTGAAGTCTCACCTCCACTGTTAGCTAGCCTTCATCAGGTGGGAGTCTCAAACAAAAAACTTCACCTTCATCTCCTCAGGTCAGTCGAGTTCAGTAGGTCCAGCCTGCACCTGGTCGGACGGTGCCTCCTTAGGTAAGCATAATCATCTAGTGGGAAAACGCCCTTCAGCAAAGCATCCTTCTTTAAAACAGGTATTTCTTTAGGAGTCTCCAACCAGTTATAATCCATGTCACCCCTTGTAGGTCCGTATTAGGAGAAAACCCGGATCAGAGGGCTTGTAGCCTCATCAGACCCACGTTCTGTCACCATGTCCCAGGCTGACAGCGAGGACCTCACGGCTCCATTGTCTCCATCCGTTTCAGAAAATGGCAGCCAAAGGGCCTTCAGAGCATGGACCATTCCCAGGCTGACAGCCGAGCTGAGACGCAGGGGTGTGCCCTTTCCAGCAACAGCCAGAAAGGCAGAGCTTTTCCGGCTCCTGTTTCCTCCCCCCGCGGTGGTGGAGGCTTCGGCTCAGCAGGCCTCATTGGGCTCCATCGCCTCCTCTATCTCGCAGCTCCACACCCTGGTGTCGTCCCTCACAACCTCGATGTCAGATCTGCAGGGCCGAGTGGCCCTCCTCGAGACCCACCCCTCTGTTTCTCCGCCAGTACCAGCATCCCAGCCAGTTGTTAGTCTTCCCGCAGGTATCTCCGGAGGTGCACCAATAGTGTACCCGTCTCATTTGGTGTCAGCAAACATCTTAGAGGGCAAAGACGTCAATTTGGCTTCTCTTCTGATCTCGATTCACGAGCTGGCAGAGAATAAGGCGTATACTTGGGGGGACGTATCAGTGGTCCTCAAAGCCAAGGATCCCAGACTAGACAGGAAACTCTCTATCACCGAGTTTTCCTTGGCCTTCGGCATGATGAGGGACATCATTTGCTCAGCCTCCCCTGGCAGGAGGGAGGAGCTGGATCGGTACCTCCATGTGGTAGTTGACCTGGGGTACAAGTACGGCGGGTTTTCATTCTATGACTACCATCGCTCCTTCTCTGCTAGAGCAGCCGCCAGGCTCTCCCAGTTCCAGACCCCTACGGACTGGAGCACCATGGACACCGAACTGTTCTGCCGCCACTTCGCGGGGCTACGGTCCCCTCTGTGTGCAATCTGCCAGTCAGCAACACATACTGCGGCCTGGTGCGCTACCTCAGTGGCAGCCCCGCCCTTCGACGGTCCATCTACCTCGGGTACCGTTCAGGGCCTGCAAGCACCAGCTCGCCCGCCACAGACCGATAAGCTAGGGCGCCCAGTTAAGACCATGGGCGGCGCTCCGATCTGCAACAACTACAACAGTGGGTCGTGTAACTTCAGTCAGTGTAGGCTGCTCCATGTGTGCACCCAGTGTCATAGAGCTCACCCCCGGCTCATGTGTGAGATCAAGCAGCTCAAAAGGTCTTGACTAAGCCGGCTCAATGTTGCATGGCTTAGTGTCTACCTTTCCAGTCACCCTACCCCCTCACTGTCCGCCTTCCTCGTCCAGGGCTTCACGGAAGGTTTTCACACTGGACTTATCTCTCTCCCTCACTTCACGCACGAATGCCAGAACCTACGGTCAGCAGCCACGGATGAACAAGCCATCGACCAACTGCTGCAAGCTGAGCTAGATCAGGACTTTGTCATCGGCCCTTTTGTACAGCCCCCTTTCAGCACCTGGCGAGTCAGCCCTATTGGGCTTGTCAAGGGCAAGTTCTCTAATAAACTCAGATTGGTTTATGATTTGTCAGCGCCTCATTCCTCTACGGTTCCCAGCCTCAATTCTCTTATTCCCTCTGAGGAGTTCTCCCTTAAATATGCATCGGTAGACATGGCCATCCAGGCCATTCTTAAAACAGGCACAGGTACCTGGCTTTCCAAGGCCGACATCTCAAACGCTTTTAAACTTCTTCCCATCCATCCGTCCCTCTGGTGCTGGCATGGAATCAAGTGGAGGCAGCGGTACTACTTTGCCACTAAACTCACGTTCGGGTCCAAGAGTAGTCCTTGGCTTTTCGACACCTTCGCGCAGGCTCTTGCTTGGATCTTGTTACACGTAGCCCAGTGTCAGGAAGTCATTCATTATCTGGATGACTTCCTGCTGATAGAGCCACCCGGCTCTCCTCCACGAGATCTGGGTAAGTTGAGGGTAGTCTTCAATAATCTTAATGTCCCCATCGCCGAGCACAAGGTGGAGGGTCCGTCGCAGGCTATCACCTTCCTCGGGGTCAGCCTAGACACTAACACTATGCAGGCCAGCCTTCCCCCGGATAAACTGACCCGCATCAGGACGGTCCTGAGGGACTTCACTCATGCCAGAACTTGTACCAAGAGACAACTTCAGTCCCTTCTTGGTATGCTTAATTTCGCTATGCGCATCATCCCCCAGGGGCGCTCGTTCATGTCACGCCTGTTAACCTTGTTATCCCACTCTCAGGACCCGGAGCAAGTACTCAGCCTGGATTCCGCGGCTATGGCAGACCTAGCCATGTGGGAGGAATTCCTATCTTCTTGGAACGGAGTGTCCCTGTTCGTCCCCTCCGTGTCCGCCCTTTCACCTCGGGTGGTGACCGACGCGGCGGCCTCCACGGGCTTTGCGGCGATCTATGGCAACCTCTGGCTCGCAGCCCCCTGGCCTCCACAGATACTGGCTATTCCTGGCTTCACTGAGACGTCCTCCCTGTTTGAGCTATATCCCATTGTAGCCGCTGCACACACCTGGGGCCGCAGCTGGTCGGGCCAGACGGTGGTCTTTTCTACAGATAACCTGGCCACTGCGGAGATTGTTAATAAAGGCAGGTCCAGGTCTCTACAGATTATGTCCTTCCTGCGGCGACTGACCCAGCTCTCATTATTGTTTCAGTTCAACCTTCATTGTTCCTTTGTTCCCGGCAAATTTAATCAGGCGGCGGATGCCCTCTCCCGCTTTAACTTTGTTTCATTTTTTGATCAGGTACCCGGAGCCGAACCAACATCAGCAGCTATCCCGGACTGGTCTCAACTGATCTTGGATTAGCCCCACACTTGTCAGCAGCAACTCAACTCATTGATCACTCCCTCTCAGACAATACCCGCAAGGCCTATCAGTCGGCCTGGAGGGCCTTTAGTCGCTTCGCATCATCTCACAATACAGAGTCCTCCCGGGTCAAACAAGTCCTTGCCTTCCTTTCCTACTGCCATTCGGACTTGGCATTGTCCTTCAACACAATCCGGTTGTACTTGGCCGGGGTACAACACTTCACGTGCCTCCAGGACCCTACCAAGCCCTCCTTATTTACCTTTCACGCCGTCCGGGCTCTCATGCGCGGCATTCAGAAACGTCGGCCAGTTTCCAGCATCAAACGGCTGCCTATCACAGGCGAAGTGTTCAGGGACATGTCAGATATTCTGGCCTCTTCACCTTTCGGTCTCCATGTCAGTGTCGTCCTGCAAGCAGCCATACATTTGGCCTTCTACGGCTTCCTGCGGCCAGGCGAGTTTACCTGCAATAGCCCCTCGGCACGTATGCTGTGCAAGCACCATCTAGTCAGGTTCGAGGACCATTTCATCTTGCACTTAGCGGTTTCCAAGACACAGCAGCTTGGCCCAGGTACGGACATACATTTCTATAAGACCTACAACCGCTGGTGTCCGGTTACTGTCCTCTCCCGCTTGTTGACCCTTTTGGCCGATCAACCAGGGACTGGCCCACTTCTACCCTTTCACGCAAAACCTCTCAACGCAGCCCAGTTCATGGAGCATGTCAGGATACTCCTGGGCATCCTTCACCTCAATCCTGCGCACTACTCAGGACATTCATTTCGCATCGGGGCAGCTTCAACGGCCTTCCGCCAAGGGGTCCCGGTCCATGTTATCAAAAAGTTGGGTAGATGGAAGTCCTCCTGTTTTGCCCGTTACGTACCCAATCCGCAGATTGAGATGGCCCAGGCCTTTGTCAAACTTACCCAGTAACAGTCTTGGTTCAATAAAATGCTTCCCCTACCTGAGTGTTTTGCCCCCTTATTTTGGTATACCGTACGTTAGACCAGGGCACACTTTCAGGTCCATTTCAAGTAAGCGAGTTTATGTTATCCTTGTCTTTCATCCTTATCCGTATCGGTCAGAGGGCTCTACACCATAAATAGAAAGGCCAGTATGGTGGCCTGAAATTATGGGTGGAGCCCGGTGGTATATAATCAGCCGTTCGCCCATCCTTCCTCGTCGGTTCCGGTGCGCGATACCCGCCCACCCGCCCCTTTATCAGGCCTTTACTCTAGCACACTCCTCATATGAGTACTCATTTCACCCATTACATATTAATTTCATTTTAAGGTATGCCCCCTTATTTTGGTATACCGTACGTTAGACCAGGGCACACTTTCAGGTCCATTTCAAGTAAGCGAGTTTATGTTATCCTTGTCTTTCATCCTTATCCGTATCGGTCAGAGGGCTCTACACCATAAATATATAAATTATATATTATAAAAACCAAAAAATGTAGCGCTTAAAATAAAAAACACCTCGTGGAGAGAAGTATTATTATAACACACAAAAAGTATAAATGTAATAGATAGCGTAGCCAAGCTACACCAAATAAAGGCAAGTGCACTTCGTATAACTACACAAGTGTGAAAAAGTCTTAGTGACTCGTGACATGAAAAAACAAAAAAAGTTCAAATAATGGATGTACTAAGTGGCCTGGGACTATACCAAGACCCTACATAAGAAAAGACAATAGTCTCTATAATCCTAGATGATCACTTCACGGTAGAGAGTAGTCAGGATCTGTTGCAATGTCACACATCAAAATACCCCAGAGGTGAAGACAGCAGCTGGATGTCACCCTTCGTACAGATACCACGTTATAAACAGGAAAGGTAATGGATACGCTTACCCAAAGGTGTGGACCCACACACCTTGGTGGTGAGTCATTCAGACATCAAATTGCGATAGATAGCAATTCCTCCATCCAGGTGATGTAAACCTCAGCTATGCCAATACACCATCCAATCTCGGGGTATCCAATCCGGGACGTTTTTTCGGCTCCAAGGTGGTAAAAAGTACAATCACACCCCAAATAGGTGCGTAAAAAATGCAAACAGAAAAAGAGGGAAAAAAACAAAAAGCCTCTTCATAGAGCACATAGGAAATGTTTTATTAAAACAAATTTAAAAAAACAAGATACATGTATGTACAAACCCTCAATGAAGAAGGGTACAAAAATACAGATATCAATAAAAAAAAAAGCATAGAAAGTCTGCAGGCTATGTACCCAACATGTTTCGCAATAAACTTGCTTCAACTGGGGCATAACCTGCTGTGAAATCCCACGCTCATATATACTGCTCTATCATCACCTCAAAATTAACATCAGCTGCTGTTCAAAGACTGGGGCGGCAAAACTAATACAAAAAAAGTTACTCCTACACACCTTTCCTGACACTGAAAGGGATAAGCCAATCAATGAAGGGGCATTTATGATCACTCTCAATGATAATGACATGGGTGTTACTTTGACTTACGATGTGAGTACAACCCAAATACACTTTCTCGATTTGGATGTATCTGTTGTGAACCGCCGGTTGGTCATTAAGACACATTTCAAGCCAACGGATCGCAAAGGATATATCCCTATGGATAGTTGCCACCATGCTCCATGGCTGAAATCGGTACCGCGCAGCCAGCTGCTACGTATTAGGAGAAATTGTACAGCACTTTCAAATTTTTTTTTCTGCAAGCCGATGTCTTGAAATCACGGTTTGTAGATAAAGGCTACCCCCTGATGTTATTCATGATGAGATCTGTCGAGTTGCTACCTTAGATAGGTCCACCCTCACTAGTGTACGTACCACACACAGAGCGGACACTAAATCAAAGTGGTCTTTTATTACTCAATTCTCTGTACAATCCAAACAGATTAAGGCTATCTTCAACCATCATTGGGACGTATTGAAGAATGACCCTCACTTAGGGCCTGTCCTTCCAGATAAAGCAGGCGTTATCTATAGAGGGGCACCTTCTTTGAGAAATATGATTGCCCCAAATGTGATTGGTCCCCTGGTGAAAAAGTCATTTTTTAGGGAGACATAGGGATTTTTTCCATGCAGGAGGTGTAACGTGTGCATACATAATGCTTTATGTGGCAGTAAGATCGACTCTTTTCAGTCCTGTCACCTCTACGATATACCACATGAAATGTTTTGCCACTTGCTCGACACATTTTGTAGTTTATCTCATTACCTGTCCTTGCAAGCGTCAATATGTGGGACGCACGATTAGAACATTCTCAGTGCGAGTAAATGAACATATTACTAACATACGATTTGGATTGACCAATCACAGTGTCCCTAAACATTATTTACACTGTCATAATGCGTTTTCTCCACATTGGAGGGGCGAATCTAAAGTAAGGGGTGTTTCCCAATTGGAAACTTTTTGGATTTATCAGTTAAAATGTTGTTTTCCATTTGGGTTGAATCTTGATTTGGACATAAACGCCTTTATTAAGAAATCATAGAAGTAGGGGATATTATGTATTGAGGGCTATTTCATGGCTTGTTGGATATACTTTGAAATTTTTTTGGTCTTGGGTCATTAAAATTTACAGCAATTATATATATGAAATTATTTAGGTTATATATTTAGTGTTTAGTTTTTTCAGGTTGTTTCCTTTCTTTTTTGTATATGCACTGGCTGGTATGTTCAAAGACAGGTGCTTTTCCTTCTTTGGCCACTAGAGGGGAGGTTGAGTACTATTGTTAGATATTCGAAACCATGATGTATTATGCTATGGTTTTATATATATATATTTCTTTCCCCCGTGTTGTCTAGCTTCCCAGGAGCGAGTCAGTCACTCCATTGGTAGAGAATGATTCACTGGGAGGCTTGGAGCGCATCGCCTTTCCTAAGGCGATGCGTAATGATGTAATGCACGTGACGCAGTGACGTTTGTAGGTGCCTAATGCCTGTATAGGGCAACACTGTGGCAATCGGAGGTAGACATCCTCACGCTGACCGCCGATTCTCCCCTATGTGAGGAGGAGAGACGTGTTCCGCCATGTAGATTAGATTAGAGGCGGATATTATTGTTATGATGTCTGCTTCTATGATGTTCCCCTGTGATAGTAGAGTGGTGGGCGGTTTTGACTGGGGGTTCGCTCCACCCCTCCCCTTATGCCCATTTTGATTGGGTCCATGTCCATCCCCCCCCCCTTGATTGGTCGGTAGATTGGTTTTGAATGGGAGGGACAGAAGCTAGATGTGATACTGCCCCTTCATTGATTGGCTTATCCCTGCCAGTGTCAGCAAAGGTGTGTAGGAGTAACTTTTTTTGTATTAGTTTTGCCGCCCCAGTCTTTGAACAGCAGCTGATGTTAATTTTGAGGCCGCGTACACACGGGCGGATTGTCTGCCCAACTAAGTTCGGCAGACAATCCGACAGACAGTCCGTTCAAAATTAGCATGAACGGACTTGACCACACACGATGAGCAGATAGTCCGCTGAAAGCGTGCGCGATGACGTGTACAGCACGTACGACGGGACTAGAAAAACGACGTCCTATACACTGCAATGCAACCTTCGGCCGTGTAAACCCTTTCTGCGCATGCGCCATACTTAGTCCGTCCAACTTGCCTACACACGAGCGGACTGTCCGCTGAAACCAAGTTTGGACGGACAAAACCAAGTTTGAACGGACTGTTTTACGGAAATTCCGTAAGACTTTGTTCGTCAGACTGTCCGCTGAAAAAGTCCGCTGAAGCCCACACACGAGCGGATTGTCCGCTGAAACACTGTTCAGCGGACTAAGTTGGGCAGACAGTCCGCCCGTGTGTACGCGGCCTGAGGCGATGATAGAGCAGTATATATGAGCGTGGGATTTCACAGCAGGTTATGCCCCAGTTGAAGCAAGTTTATTGCGAAACATGTTGGGTACATAGCCTGCAGACTTTCTACGCTTTTTTTTTATTGATATCTGTATTTCTATACCCTTCTTTATTGAGGGTTTGTACATACATGTATCTTGTTTTTTTAAAATTTGTTTTAATAAAACATTTCCTATCGGATTATTCTGCTCTATGAAGAGGCTTTTTGTTTTTTTCCTTCTTTTTCTGTTTGCATTTTTTACGCACCTATTTGGGGTGTGATTGTACTTTTTACCACCTTGGAGCCAAAAAAAACGTCCTGGATTGGATACCCCGAGATTGGATTGTGTATTGGCATAGCTGAGGTTTACATCACCTGGATGGAGGAATTGCTATCTATCGCAATTTGATGTCTGAATGACTCACCACCAAGGTGTGTGGGTCCACACCTTTGGGTAAGCGTATCCATTACCTTTCCTGTTTATAACGTGGTATCTGTATGAAGGGTGACATCCTGCTGCTGTCTTCACCTCTGGGGTATTTTGATGTGTGGCATTGCAACAGATCCTGACTACTCTCTACCGTGAAGTGATCATCTAGGATTATAGAGACTATTGTCTTTTCTTATGTAGGGTCTTGGTATAGTCCCAGGCCACTTGGTACATCCATTACTTGAACTTTTTTTTTTTTTTTCATGTCACGAGTCACTAAGACTTTTTTACACTTGTGTAGTTATACTAAGTGCACTTGCCTTTATTTGGTGTAGCTTGGCTACGCTATCTATTACATTTATATTTTTTGTGTGTTCTAATAATACTTCTCTCCACGAGGTGTTTTTTATTTTAAGCGCTACATTTTTTGGTTTTTATGTTTTATGCAATTGTATTATTGTCAATGTTGGCTGCTTGTATTGCGTTTTGAATTTCTGGTAGCGCAGTTATATTTTATTATATATATATATATATATATATATATATATATATATATATATATATATATATATATATATATATATATATATATATATATATATATATATTTGATTGGTTTCCGCAAAAAGTTATAGCGTCTACAAATTGGGGTACATTTTCTGGAATTTACGCAGCTTTTAGTTTGACTGCCGATCTAATTTCTTGAGGTGCTAAAATGGCAGGGCAGTACACACCCCCCGCCCCCCAAAATAAACACCTCAAGGAAATTGCTGAGAGGCATGTTGAATATTAAATTTTTTTGTCCAAAGTGATTGAAAAATGACAAAAAGTTGTCACTAAATGATATATTGCTCACACATGCCATAGTTATATATGGAATTACACCCCAAAATACATTCTGCTGCTTCTCCTGAGTACGGGGATACCACATGCGTGAGACTTTTTGGGAGCCTAGAAAACCAAGCACTGCCTTCAGGATTTCTAAGGACGTTTTTGATTTCACTTCACACTACCTATCACAGTTTTGAAGGCCATAAAATGCCCAGATAGCACAAACCCCCCCAAATTACCCCATTTTGGAAAATTTGCTGAGAGGCATGGTGAGTATTTTGCAGCTCTCATATTTTATTTTATTTTTTTTTTTATTTTTTTTCAAAACTTTGTGACAAAAAGCGAGATCTGCAAAATACTTACCATGCCTCTCAGCAAATAGCTTGGGGTGTATACTTTCCAAAATGGGGTAATTTGGGAGGGGGGGGGGTTGTGCCATCTGGGCATTCCATGGCCTCTGAAACTGTGATAGCTATTGAGGAGTGAAATCAAAAATTTACACCCTAATGGCGCGTACACACGAGCGGACTGTATGGCGTACTTAGTCCGTCGAAACACATTTCAGCGGACAATCCGCTCGTGTGTGGGCTTCAGCTGACTTTTTCAGCGTGCAGTCCGGCGTACTAAGTATTTCGTTTTTTTCGAAATTCGTCAGTGTGCTAGTTCGACGGACTAAGAATGGCGCATGCCCAGAAAGGATTTACACGGCGGAAGGGTGCTTTGCTGTGTCTTGGACTTCCTATTTCTAGTCCCGTCGTACGTGCTGTACACGTCATCGCGCAAGCTTTCGACGGACTGTTTGTGCATCCGTGTGTGGTCAAGTCCATTCAGTGGAAAGTACGACGGACTGTCCGTCGGATTGTATGACGAACTAAGTATGCCATACAGTCCGCTCGTGTGTACGCAGCATTAGAAAGCCTGAAGGCAGTAATTTGATTTTGCGGTCCTGTACGTGGCTAGGTTCCCAAAAAGTCCCACATGTGTGGTATCCCCGTACTCAGGAGAAGCGGTAGAATGTATTTTGGGGTGTAATTCCACATATGCCCATGGCATATTTGAGCAATATATCATTTAGTGACAACTTTGTGCAAAAGAAAGAAATTGTCTTTGTCCCACAACTTGTGTCAAAATATAAAATATTCCATGGACTCGACATGCCTCTCGGCAAATAGCTTGGGTTGTCTACTTTCCAAAATGGGGTAATTTGGGGGGATTTTGAACTGTCCTGACATTTTATGCACAACATTTTGAAGCTTATGTCACATATCTCCCACTCTTCTAACCACTTGAAGACAAAGTCCTTTCTGACACTTTTTGTTTACATGAGAAAAATTTATTTTTTGCAAGAAAATTACTTTGAACCACAAACATTATATATATTTTTTTAAAGCAAAGGCCCTACAGATCAAAATGGTGGGTGTTGCATTTTTTTCACACAGTAGTTGCACAGCAATTTTTCAAACGCATTTTATGGGGAAAAACACACTTTTTTAAAATTTAATGCACTAAAACACACTATATTGCTCAAATGTTTGATGAAATTAAAAATATGCTCTTAGGCTGAGTACATGGATACCAAACACGGTATGCTTTAAAATTGTTAAAACGTGCAGCGGCGACAAACTATATACTGCTAAAATTACTGCCCTCAATCTGAACTTTGCAGTGATACCTCACATGCATGGTGCAATTGCTGTTTACATATGACCCCAGACCAACGCTTTTGTTTGCCTTTGCCCGAGAGCAGGGGGGGGAGACAGGGGTACTTTTTTATTATTATTTATTTTGTTTTTTTATTTTATTTTTAAACTGTTCCCTTCATTTTTTTTATTTTTATTTTTTATCATTTTTATTGTTATTTCAGCGAATGTAAATATCCCCTATGATAGTATTAGATAGTGACAGGTACTTTTTCAAAAGAATTGGGGTCGATTAGACCCTAGATCTCTCCTCTGCCTCCAAAGAATCTGCCCACACCAAGACTGGTGTGATAAAATGCTTTTCCAATTTGCCAATGGCATTGTTTATATCTGGCGAAATCGAAGTCATGAAATGCTCGTAGATTTAGTTTTTTTTTAGGCCATAGAGATAATTGGAGTTGTTCTGGTATCTTATCAGCTCTATGGTCAGCTGGCGGAACCACCGGCTGCATTCTCAGGTTCTCTGTTGGGACAGGAGAGCCAGAGAAAACTATGGAAGATGGTGGGGGGGGGGGGGGGTGGACGTTCCCTCTCACTGCTTGTAAAAGCAGTCTAGAGGCTAATTAGCCACTAGGATTGCTTTTACATGAAAGCCGACCACTGGCTGAAAATAATGATACCAAGATGATACTTAAACCCACGGGCATCATTCTGGTATAACCACGCAAAGTCCAGCAACATACCAGTACATTGCTGGTCCTTGTTGGGCATATATTGTAATCTGTTTTTTTCATGCAGCCTGTGGGCTGAATGAACAATTCCTTAGGACATATGCTTCTTCCAGGACTGCTCCTCAGCCCAGAAGGCTGGCGTCTGTTGTTACCACCTTCCAGATAACTGGTAGAAAGGATTCCTCTTTTTGAAAATTCTTGGATATCAACCATAAATTGGGGCTCTGACACACAGATAAACGCATTAGGAAGCCCAGAGCTTGGGCCTTCTTGTTCCCTGTTGACAGGATACTGTTTTGCAGCAGTCTTAAATGAAACCGCACATAAGGAATGGCCTCGGAAGAAGCCGCCATCTTTCACAAAAAAATTCATACAAAGCCAAATAGAAGGATTCTGACAGGAACCATGTAACAGACAGAGACAGAAGTACAATCAAATCACACTTGTTTATTAATAAAAATAAAAAGATAAATAGGAAAAAGCGTAGTCAAGCATAGCCAGAGTCCAGTAGCCAGATCGGGTAGTCAGCCAGTCCAAAGTTCATAAACCAGATCGGGCAATCAGCCAGTCCAGACGTCGGGGATCCAAGGAGGGCAACTGCAAGCAGGATAGAAGCCAGGAGGGATGTCAGCAAGCCAGTCTTGAAACAAACAGCAGGAGATGGTCCCTAGTGATGCGACCAACGTGAAGGCAAAGGAAAGAGTGAGCTGTAAGGCTTTAAATAGGCAGGTCAAGCGAGCATCATAGGGAACAGCTGGTAACTGTGGAGAGAGAAGAGAACTGGCAATTAGCCGACAGCTGAGCGGCCAGCCCAGAGGAGGAAGGGCTAAGCCAGCCCTGACAGTACCCCCCCCCCTTCAATGACCCCTCTCTCTGAGGGCCACCAGGCTTAAGGGGAAACCGTCTATTGGACTCGCGGAGGAGGACAAGGGCATGTACGTCAGAGCATGAAACCCAGGAGCGTTCCTCCAGACCGTACCCCTTCCAATGCACCAGGTACTGTATGCGCCCACGGAACCTACGGGAGTCAACAATGGATTGTACCTCATACTCATGGTTCTCAACCTGAATAGGGTGAGGATGTGGCACCGTGGTGGTAAATCGGTTACAGACCAACGGTTTCAATAAGGAGACATGAAACACATTTGAGATGCACATACTAGGAGGAAGGTCCGTAAGCTACTGGGTTAATCCTGCGAAGGATACGGAAAGGCCCAATAAACCAAGGTGCAATAGTGAGGGAACATGAAGCTGGAGGTTGCGAGATGACAGCCAGACCCTGTCCCCAACCTGGTAGGAAGGCGCAGGCAGGCATCTGCGGTCAGCACGGAGTCTGTACCTATCATTAGCATGACGCAAAGCCTCTTGGGCTTGTACCCAGTCGAAGGAAGACCACGGAGATGCTCCTCTAACGAAGGAATACTCTGCGGAACAAACGAGTCAGGCAACATGGAAGGTTGGAAACCATAATTCGCCATAAATGGAGACAATCGGGAGGCAGAATTCAAGGCACTGTTGTGAGCAAACTCTGCCCAAGGTTAATAAGTCAGACCAGTTGTTATGATGGTCAGAAATATAGCAACGTAGGAATTGCTCCAAGGACTGATTGGCTCGTTCTGCGGCACCATTAGACTGCGGGTGATACGCAGGAAAGAGCGCAAGCTGGATTCCCAACTGTGCACAAAAGGCTCACCAGAACCGGGAGACAAACTGACTGCCCCTATCCGAGACAATCACCTTGGGTAGCCCATGTAAGCGAAAGATCTCCCGAGCAAAAATGGAAGCCAGTTCCTTAGAGGTGGGCAACTTCTTAAGTGGAATACAATGACACATCTTTGAGAACCGGTCAACCACCATAAGGATAACAGTGTTGCCTTGGGAGTTGGGCAATTCCACAATGAAATCCATAGACAGGTGAGTCCAGGGCCTCTCTCCATTGGGTATGGGTTGTAGGAGGCCCACTGGAAGGTGTCGTGGAGTCTTACTCTGAGCACACACGGGACAGGCAGCTACGAAGGCAGTAATATCAGCCCATAGACTAGGCCACCAGAATTGTTGGGAGATGGCCCAAATGAGTTGATTCTTCCCAGGATGGCCAGCTGCCTTGGGAGAATGGTAAGTCTGGAGCACTGCAGTACAGAGACTCTCTGGGACAAAGCAGCGGTCACAAGGTTTCTCAGGAGGAGCATGGACCTGAGCAGCAATAATTTTGTCACCCAAAGGAGAAGTAAGACTGGTGCGAAACGTAGCCAAGATATGATCACGAGGAATCATAGGAACCGGAACCGACTCAGTCTTGGAAGTGGAGGAAAATTGTCGTGACAAGGCATCAGCCCTTACAATCTTAGTACCGCGTAAGAATGAGACAATGTAATTAAAGATCGACAAGAAAAGAGCCCATCGCGCCCTTCTGGGAGAGAGTCGCTTAGCCTCAAACAAGAAGGTAAGATTCTTATGGTCAGTAAGAATAAGAACAGGCACAGTGGTACCTTCAAGGACATGTCTCCATTCTTTCAGGGCTAAAATGATCGCCAACAGCTCTCTGTCACCAATCTCATAATTGCATTCAGCAGGTCACAATTTCTTGGAAAAGTAACCACACGGATGCATAACGCTCTCAGAGTTAGGACGTTGAGACAGAAGGGGGCGCCAACTCCAGTCTCAGAAGCATCAACTACTAGGATAAAAGGCAACGTAGGATCAGGATGTGCCAACACAGGAGCAGAAACAAAGGCAGCCTTGAGGGTCTCAAAGGCCTTAATGGACTCCGGAGGCCAACTCTGTGGGTTACCGTCCTTTCTGGTCATATCAGTCAGAGGCTTGACCAGAGACGAGAAGTTACGAATAAACTTCGGATAGTAGTTGGCAGAGGACGTAAACCCACAGGTCGAGGCCACTGTAGGACTGCCGACAGTTTCTCTGGGTCCATCGAAAAACCAGCAGTGGAAATGACATAGCCCAGGAATGTAACCTGTTCATGATGGAACTCGCACTTCTCCAGTTTACAATAGAGATTGTTCTCCCTTCGTTTCTGAAGTACACAACAGACATATGTGTGGTGGCTCTCCAGGGACTTGGAAAATATGAGGATATCATCGCGATAAACCACCACACAAAATTGTGACAAATCTCGGAGGACATCGTTAATAAATTCCTGGAAAACTGCCGGGGCGTTACAAAGGCCAAAAGGCATTACCAGGTATTCATAATGGCCTGTTCTGGTATTAAACAGTTTTCCACTCGTCGCCCTCCTTAATGCGCACGAGATTGTATGCCCCTCTCAGGTCAAGCTTTGTGAAAACCGTTGTTCCCTTGAGGCGGTCAAATAATTCTGTAATCAATGGAATTGGGTAGACATTCTTAACGTGACACGATTGAGACCCCTATAATCTATACAAGGTCTCAGTTCACTGCTCTTCTTTTTCACAAAGAAGAAACCAGCACCAGCAGGAGACGAGAACTTGCAGATGAAATCTCGAGAAAGTGCATCAGCAACATACTCCTCCATGGCCTTATCCTCCAAGACCGACAAAGGGTAAACCCAGCCATGAGGAGGTATGGCACCAGGC
Organism: Lithobates pipiens; assembly: GCF_037356315.1. Classification (NCBI taxonomy): domain Eukaryota; kingdom Metazoa; phylum Chordata; class Amphibia; order Anura; family Ranidae; genus Lithobates; species Lithobates pipiens. Next base: position 482,778,341 of record NW_027507758.1, read on the forward strand.
TGAAGGTCAATTGCGCAATCATAAGGCCGGTGTGGAGGCAAACTACTGTCTTGACCTTTATCAAAGACATCGCCAAAATCACGGTACTCCTCCGGCAAGGAAGCAGTGCACAGAACCTTGGATACTTTCAGGAAGCATGTCTCACTGCATTGTGGTGACCAGGAGAGAACCTCAGCACGAAGCCAATCAAAAGAGGGGTTGTGCCTCTGTAACCAAGGATAACCAATAACCAGCGGAAATCTGGGTGAGGAAATAAACTTGGAATTGGATTATCTCATGGTGAAGAGCCCCTACGGCCATGGACAATGGAACCATCTCATGAGTCACATGGGCAGGCTGTAAAGGTCTCCCATTAAGAGCCTCAATGGCAAGTGGAGTGTCACGCAGCTGCAGCGGAATCGAGTGCTGCGAAACAAAAGCAGCATCAATGAACAGGCCTGTAGCCCCAGAGTCGATTAGCACCTGTATCTCGATGGACGACTCAGCCCAAGAAAGTGTGACCAAAACCAGGGGCTTATCCTTCTGGATAACTGGGGACGAAACAACACCACCTAAGGTCTGTCCATGACAGGACCTCAAGTTTCGGGCATTCCCTGGACGGGTAGGACAAGACTTCAAAAAGTGACCTGCCTGGCCACAAAGGCACAATCTCTCCCTCCTCCTAAAAGCTCTCTCATCCGCAGAGAGGCGCGTGAAGCCCAGATGCATGGGTTCATCTTCACTGACCAACTCGGTACCAGGAGGCATGGGAGGTGAGGGAGGCATGGGTGGGACTACAAAGCTCGGAGGCAAACATACAGGAGGCTTCCGCAAGCGCTCCTTAAGAGAAAGTCTTTCTCTGAGTCTGGAGTCAATGAGCATGGCAAACGAGATCAAGCTCTCCAACTCAGTGGGTATATCTCGGGCTGCTATCTCATCCTTGATGGAATCCGAGAGACCATGAGAAAAAGCAGCCACGAGGGCCTCATTGTTCCAAGCAACCTCTGCTGCCAAAGTACGGAATTCAATGGCGTAGTCAGCAACAGTTCTCGTACTCTGTTTGATGGACATGAGGCACTTGGCAGCAGAAGCGGAGCGTGGGGGAACGTCAAAAACCCTTTTAAAGGAGGCCACAAACTGAGGGTAACTCAAGACAACAGGTTTTTGCGTCTCCCATAGAGGGTTAGCCCAGGCCAAGGCTCTCTCAGAAAGCAAAGATATCACGAAACCTACTTTGCTTCTGTCCGTGGGAAAGGCCTGGGGCAGCATTTCGAAGTATATCTCAAACTGATTGAGAAACCCTCTGCATTGAACTGGATCGCCCCCAAATCGCTGGGGAAGCGGAGCAGAACCAGACATACCTCTTATAGAGGTAATACTTGAGGCGGGTGCCTGCACAGAGACTGGCGCAGCAGCAGGAGCAGCCTGCGACTCAGGTTGTACCGGAGCAGCCACCGCGGGGGAGTCCAGGTGAGCCGTGCGATTCAAGAGCATTTGTAACGCCAAGGCAAACTGATCCATGTGGTGATTTTGCTCATCCAATCTGGAAAAAATATTACCAAGTGGATTGACTGTATCTTCTGAATTCATGGCCTTCGCGTATTGACAGGAACCATGAAACAGACAGAGACAGAAGTACAATCAAATCACACTTGTTTGTTAATAAAAATAAAAAGCTAAATAGGAAAAAGCATAGTCAAGCATAGCCAGAGTGCAGTAGCCAGATCGTGTAGTCAGCCACTCTAAAGTTCATAAACCAGATCAGGTAATCAGCCAGTCCTGACGTCAGGGATCCAAGGAGAGCAACTGCAAGCAAGATAGAAGCCAGAAGGGATGTCAGAAAACCAGTCTTGAAACAAATAGCAGGAGATGGTTCCTAGTGATGTGACCAACGCGAAGGCAAAGGAAAGAGTGAGCTGGAAGGCTTTAAATAGGCAGGTCAGATGAGCATCAGCTGGTAACTGTGGAAAGAGAAGAGAACTGGCAATTAGCCGACAGCTGAGCGGCCAGCCCAGAGGAGGAAGGTCTAAGCCATCCCTGACAGATTCTTCTTTGACTTGAGTAACTTAAAGTGGAGGGCCACCCTGAAAACAAAAAAATATTAAAAATTACAAAAAAATCTAAAAAAAAAAAAAAATTAAGAAAATTTTTTTTTTTTACTTACCAGAAATGCCTGTTGCTAGGCACATAATCCTAATCTTCCTCTTCCTCCTCCACGGAGATCTTCTGTCTTCTCTCCTCGTCGCGGCGTCTTCTGGGTAATGGGTCGCGCTGTGTTCTGGGAACTGTGTGTTCCAGAACACAGCGCGTCCCATTCAGAAAGTGCTGCGGGACTCGCGCATGCGCAGTAGGAAACGGGCAGTGAAGCCATAAGGCTCCACTGCCTGTTTCCCTTAGAGGGAATGGCGGTGCCGGGACCCGAGAGCCGAGGGACGGGTCGGCCTCGGGCGGCCGACATCGCGGGCGCCCTGGACAGGTAAGTGTGTTTATTAAGTCAGCAGCTGCAGTGTTTGCAGCTGCTGACTTTTTTTTATTTTATTTTTTTAAACGGCCCTCCTCTTTAATCAGTTCCCTAAACTGACCCTTTCCTGGGGGAAAAAACATCCACTTCTGAGCTGTATCAATGATCAGTCCCAAGTACTGCAATCTCCTTGATGTATTTAAGGAGCATTTCTCTAGTCTGAGAATCCAACCTAGGTATTCGAGGTAGCTAACTGCGGTGTCTAAACTTTGGATTAAGCGGGCTACTGAATTGATCTATGAAGAGAAGAGCTAAATAGGCTAGTATTGTTAAACCTTGAGCCATTACCCTGGCTAAAGGAGGAGCCAGGACCTTTGTAAACACTCGATTTGGAGTAGCTAAACCGAAAGGCAGCACTACAAACTGAAAATTAAGATTTTCTACCTTGAAGTGTAAATTTCTGGCGAGCGGGGAAAAAAAGGCACATGGAAAAAAGCATCCAACTTTCAACCATAGGATTCTATGCACATGTGCCAGCCTTAGCATGAGCCATGAGGCCTGGAGAATAAAATCTTTAATAGCGTCAACTGTAAAACAGAACGCTTCGGATATGCCGGCCAAACCCTGGCCCTGCTGATCAGGAATAACTTTGAGTAACTTTATGAACTGGTCCCAGAAGCCTACGGCACATGGAATTCCCAGGAGGTCTCCCATGCAGGTACTAACCAGGCCTGACCCTGCTTAGCCTCCAAGATCAGACGAGATTGGGCGCCATAGGATTCTGAACGCCAGTGCAGGTTTGAATGACTGAACCTGCGAGAGAAATATAGTCTTTAAAAAAAAAAAAAAAAAAAAAAAAAGGACCTCCAACTTATCTCTTGGACCCTTTAGCATATGAGCATTGTCTACAGGACAAGTCAGGATTTTGTTTAGCAGCGTTAATTGCTGGAACTCCCCATAAAACCCTTCCTCCATAGAATAAAGCATTGAGAATTTTTTTCTGTGGAAAAAAAAGTTTCTCTGGGTGCTCTCACTCAGAATACATAGCCATGAATGGATAGAGAAACATGCACAGATTGGGGGGGCTTTTAGTAAACACAAAGCAGAAGTGGACTCATCGACTGACTGGGTTACTGGCAGTAAAAATGTAGAGCGGAACAATTCAGTGAGCGACTGAAAACAACCTTTCCTGCGAGCTTGGTACTTCGCATAAGGTCTTCGGAAAAGGAGACATCAGCCTTTTCCTGGTTCTAGAGAAAAATGTGCCATCCCATCTCTTGCTCCTTGTTCCTCAGTATGAGGGTCCTGAGCAATGGACGGGGACCTGTTACGCTTAGTCCCCCTCTGGGATGCGATTAAAGCATCAAACTTTTACTTTAGGCTTAAAATGGTTGAAGAAAAAACCTCCTTAGCAATATACACAGGGCCTGCAGTGTTTAAGAGCAGCTGCAACACTTGCCCCTCCTGACAGCTCACGTGACCAGCCATATTACTCTCAGATGAGGATGCCATCTTACTGGGATGGATCTAGGCTTCCGTGTGACTAAATAAGTCTTTCTAGAGCCCTTTATTAAGGTGCTTTTACCCCCCTTCTATCATAGCCCAATGCACAAAGCAGAGGTACTACAAGAAGGAATGCATATACTGCTTGAACTATAGTTCAGCACAGTTGCTGCTATTAATGCCCAGCCTGATACAGCAGTAAAAATTAGTCAAAGGAAATGCCTGTGTCATCAAACCTTTAATGCCACCTTTTGCTCTTTTGTCCCTCCACAGCCTGCAGTAACACCAAAAAAAGGTGCTTTTAAAACTTTGCATCCTCATGTTGGCCATCGGAGGACGCTGATGCCGCTAAGCCCCTGCCCCCCGCGTTGCCTACGGCTCTTCCCCTTTTTCTTAAAAGAAAGCTTTTCCCACATGAGAGGCAGACTACAGGTCCTCTGGGACCTACAGGAAGAAGCAGCATGGTGCAAGGGCTGCAAGCCGCTGAGCGGCGCACTGATCGAGACAGTTTTCTCTCTTTTTAATTTTTTCCAAAGAAAACTAAGAGCACTTCTTCCCCAATGAAGAGGGGGAGACTGTCAGCACAGGGGGGCGATAAGCGGGGAGAAGACCCCCCCCCCCCTCAAGCTTACCGGAGGTCCTACTGTCTGGCTGGAGGAAGAAGCATCTCCGCTCCCATGACACAGCGTGTTCTCTCAGCATGAGGTGGTAGTGCTTAATACAGCCCCCAGTGGTGACACATAGGGATGACAACATTTTACTGATCTTAACCACTTAAGCCCCGGACCAATTTTCAGCCTAAGGACCAGAGGTCTTTTTACAATTTCACACTGCACTGCTTTAACTGGATGCGCGATCATGCAATGTTGTACCCAAACAAAATTTGCGTCCTTTTCTTCCCACAAATAGAGCTTTCTTTTGATGGTATTTGATTGCCTCTGCGATTTTTTATTTTTTGCGATATAAATGGAAAAAGACTGAAAATTTTTAAAAAAAATATATATTTTCTACTTTTTGTTATAAGAAAAATCTAATAAACTCAATTTTAGTCACACATTTAGGCCTAAATGTATTCAGCCACATGTCTTTAGTAAAAAAAATGTCAATAAGCGTATACTTTTTGGTTTGCGCAAAAGTTATAGCGTCTACAAACTAGAGTACATTTTCTGGAATTTACACAGCTTTTAATTTATGACTGCCTATCTCATTTCTGCAGCTCCAGGCCCCTTTCTCAAGATAGGTCCATTTGCCCCAAAAAAAAAAAAAAAAAAAAAAAGATTGACTTTGAGGATTGTAGCTCGGCGATCAGGAGTCACAGAGACCCCACATTTGGGGGGTAGGTAGCTAAAGACCCACTCCAGCACTGGTTAAAATATGGGGCTGCTATCATCTATGGTTCCGGAGATACGGGGCTCCTTGCCCAGCCTGTCAGAAGCTACATACAGAGCAGCCAGTTTAAATACAAGCTGGAACACTCTGCAGCAGACTGAGAGGAGGAACTCACAGTGCTTATAATAATTATCTGTATATTACTTATGATAATTAACCCCTTGCCACCCAGGCCCATTCTGAGACTTCTCTCCTACGTGTAAAAATCATCATTTTTTTATGCTAGAAAATTACTCAGAACCCTTAAGCATTATATATTGTTTTAGCAGACACCCTATGGAATAAAATGGTGGTCTTTGCAACTTTTTATGTAACACGATATTTGCGCAGCAATTTTTCAAACGTTTTTGTTTATAGTTACAGAGGAGGTCTAGTGCTAAAATTATTGCTCTCGTCTAACGATCGTGGTGTATGTAACCTGTGTGTATCTGGCTCTGATACTAACCAGTGCCTACCCAGGGACTGACTAGTATCTCTCCCCACTTTGTCCCCACACACCCTCTCACCTGCTGCCCTGTGAATGGGGCAATCACTCCCGCAGTGTTATTGTGTTCTGCCAGTGAATACAATGATTAGTGTTGCTAACTATAGCTGGCAGCACTGATTGTTTTGGGGAAAACCTGACAGGCTGGTTGTACTCAAGTCGGTTAATAGGTTGACTTGTGTAAAACCAGCTAGCCCATACATAGATCGACTATGGTTGGTCTCTGCTTAATTGGTGTAATTTCAATCCATGTCTGGCCCGCTTAACCACTACGCAGTCCCTAAACATCCTTCCACAAACCTTTACATTTTTCCTTCCAGATTACTTCATCCTCCTCTCCTATACATAGTGCCCACTGTCATACTATCCACACTTCTCTCCTATACATAGTGCCCACTGTCATACACTTCTCTCCTGTACATAGTGCCCACTGTCGTACCCTCCACACTCCTCTCCTATACATAGTGCCCACCGCCATACTCTCCACACTCCTCTCCTGTATATACTACTCACTGTCCTACCCTTCATACTCCTCTCCTACCCTCCATACTCCTCTCCTATACATAGAGCCCACTGTCATACCTCCAACACTTCTCTCCTATACATAGTGCCCACTGTCATACCCTCCACACTCCTCTCCTGTACATACTACTCACTGTCATACCCTCCATACTCCTCTCTTATACATAGTGCTCACCGTCATACCCTCCCTCCACATTCCTCTCCTGTACTTACTGCTTACTGTCCTACTCTCCACACATCTCTCCTGTACATAGTGCCCACTGTCATACCCTCCACACTCCTGTACATATTGCTCACTGTCATACCCTCCATGCTCTTCTCTTATACATAGTGCCCAATGTCATACCCTCTACACTCCTCTGCTGTGCATACTGCCCACTGTCATACCCTTCACACTCCTCTCCTGTACATAGTGCCCACTGTCATACCCTCCACACTCCTGTACATAGTGCCCACTGTCATACCCTCCACACTCCTCTCCTATACATAATACTCACTGTCATACCCTCCATACTCCTCTCCTATACATAGTGCCCACTGTCATACCTCCAACACTTCTCTCCTATACATAGTGCCCACTGTCATACCCTCCACACTCCTCTCCTGTACATACTACTCACTGTCATACCCTCCATACTCCTCTCCTATACATAGTGCCCACCGTCATACCCTCCCTCCGCATTCATCTCCTGTAATTACTGCTTACTGTCCTACTCTCCACACTTCTCTCCTGTACATAGTGCCCACTGTCATACCCTCCACACTCCTCTACATATTGCTCACTGTCATACCCTCCACACTCTTCTCTTATACATAGTGCCCAATGTAATACCCTCTACACTTCTCTGCTGTGCATACTGTCCACTGTCATACCCTCCACACTCCTCTCCTGTACATAGTGCCTTCTGCCATACCCTCTGCACTCCTCTCATGTACATAGTGCCCACTGTTAGACCCTCCACATTCCTCTCCCTCACCTGCACATACTTCACACTTTTATACCATCCATACTCCTCCCCTATGCCTCTTACCCACAAAAACTGTTCTTTAAAATTATACTGAATATCCCCAATGTTACCAGCTCTAGAATGGGCACTTTTGTTAGTTCAACTAAAGGAAATCTCACAGTCCTCGTATTTGTTCTGCCCCATTATTAGTACTTATTTAATTTTGTAATTACTATTGTGATGTATAGAGGAACATAGGGGATGTCAGCTACTCTAAATATAGCACTTGTAAAAAAAACGCGTCCCTGAAAATATTTTTGAAATGTTGACAACTATGCACTTAGGTACTGCCCAAGGGCCACAGGGTCAGTAGGGGGCCCCATGAGAGGCTCCTGTGATATTAAAGCGGTAGTAAACTTTTCTAACATTACTACTTTTTAGAGGCCCTGGGGTAGGTTATGCCATAATGTACAAGTATGCCCAGCATATTAGCACATTAGGGTACACTTACCTGTCAGACTGAGCCCTCCAGTGCTGTGCTGTGATCAATCCGGCGGGGCCCCGGCACTTTCATCTTCACCCGGTCTTCCTTCTGGTTTCTGTGCCTTCGGTCACTTGCCTTGGCCAGGCTGCGTTGATGTCATTCCCACGCATGCTCATGTGCATCCTCTCTCTCTCCCACCCCCCCTTTCTCTCTCACCCTCCCTTCCTTACCCCTCAAACCTCTTTCATCCCCTTTCTCTCTTTCTCTCTCTCTCTCTCTCATCCTCCCTCTCTCTTTAATTTAATTTGTTATAACAAAAAATATTTTGCATTTTTATTTATTTATTGTTTATAAAAGGCCCCACCAAAATCCTCAGCACCAGGCCCATGGTGTTCTTAATCTGGCCCTGCCCGTCACACCTGCCCTGCCACTACATATACATTGGGCAGGATGTCAATCTTCTTCTAAAGGCATGGTGATGGTGTATGACGGACAGGAAGCTGAAGCTGTGGAAAGCGATGGCATATTAATGAGGATAGTCCTTTCTGGTGGTATTGAAGATAGATCAGTGGGCACTCTTCCTGTGGTCTCTTCTGATCCACTTGGGTCTGATGGGCCTCTAACCGGACGTTTCTCTTGCATAGCCTTGTACTCGTCTTTAGGCTTTATACAGCGGTTGTAGCACCGAATTCTGTTTCAGTAAAGAGAGGACGAAAAAATATGTTTAATTTAATACTTAACTTTAGGATGTTTAGAAAATCAAAAAATTGAGACTTTTTATAAAATCTCCAGTTATGTATTTCTTTAAAAGTCCCCAAAATGTTTTTCCCAAATTAGCCAGTGTTATGGTCTAAAAGCTGCTTTTACACCAAGTTGTCCCATCTAACTCTGTAATATCTAGCATACACCGAGAAATCAGTTTTGCATGGGCCCATTCTTTAATATAAATTTGACCTGGCCTAAAATATCTTCGGGGTAGCAACAGTGCTTAGGTGGAATTTATAACTTTGCAGTCCCTTGGATAATTGACTTGGTCAGTACATGAACAGTTCCAACCCAGTTTGAAAATAAGCCACAGCCCTCCGTCACTAGTCTTCCTGCCACTTAACACTCCAGTGCCAGAGCTTCTACTTTCCCCAAAGTTCTGTCATTGACAGTTGTGGGATTTGGAAGCTTAGTGCTGAATAGTCATTATTATATTAATACATGTATTATTTTTGGAAGCTCTGTAACTACAAGAGCCCCAGTCTAGGCGCTGCAGTATAAGGACTACTTAAATTTGACTTAGTATCAGCCTCTTTCAGTCTCTGTACAGCAGAGCTCAGACAAGGGTAGGAAGAGGCACCACAAGGAGACAATTAGTGGCGCTGCAGTGCAAGAAGCTTGCTGATAAGAAAAGAGTGACAAAGCAACAAACTTATTAGACTTTTGCTACTCTTTTAACTGTTCAGTTAAATGCTGGAGGGAAGGAAAAGACCTGAAGTGTGGTTGATCTACAGCAGAAAAAAAAAATCAGGTCTCCTTCCCTGCCAGATAGAGCTGTACTGCGTGGCAGGGCTGTGCAAATTTCAGAGCTGGGTGGACAAAAAGACATACTTTCAGCAGGTATAGCAGCTTTTATACAGTGTGTGTGTGTGTGTGTGTGTGTGTGTGTGTGTGTGTGTGTATATATATATATATATATATATATATATATATATATATACACATACTGTGTATTTAGGTGTCTGCCCTGGGTTCAGCTTAATGTGAATCTGTCATGACAGAATATACATCAAAGACTCCAGGGCAAACATGATATGCTAGCCAAAATGCAAAAAGGAATTATGGCTTATGGTGGTGATATACGTAACGATCTGATCAAATAATTCTTCACAGAATTGGATAATATTCATGTCAAAAAAACACATGTTCATCGATCAATTTGATCAAAATTATCCTAATTGGCCTGGGCAGGAAAATCCAATTGTAGGAAAGTAGAAAACACAATATGATTCTTAAGTATATGGTGCATTAAACAATCTTTTCGATTCTTCAGGTCATATTTCCAATTAGACAGTAAGTCAATACAAAAAGGCGATTCTATACAAAATCGTTTCATTTATGGCCACCACAAGACTATGTTTATAGTAAGATAAAATTATGAAAGTGTTGCACTTACCCTAAGCAGCATCCTCCTATACAGGCCAGTATAACAAGAACAAGGCCTATTGCCATTGGGATGGCCACGTAAATGATTTGTCCACTTTTAACCATGCTGTGTAAAAGCATGTCAAAATACACGCCAACCCCATTATGGTTCTGAGTGTCTGACGGAAGGATCTCGCCATTAGTGGCCATTTCATGCTGAACTTCCTTTTCCATCACTGTCTGGCTGGTCCCAGTGACAGTATCAGTAGAGCCCTCTTGGTCCAATGAGGCCTGTGTGTAATCATCGGCTTCAGAGTTCACCAACGATCTCAAGTTCTCTGTTTCTCTTGAAAGGATTCCTGTGGGGATAATTAGAAAAAACAAAGTTGTAAAGGAAGAATTAGCCTGCTCATCCTGTAAATAGAAAATTCACAAATGGTAAAAAAAGTTAATAGTGATCCTTTCACCCCTTTCTGTCCGCGGCCTGTAGATTAACAAATTTCCTGAAGGCTTTGCGCTCACAATACTTTACATTTTCTGAAGGCATGCAAGGTGTTCTCTGATTGGACTAAGTGGGATGGTGACGTCATGCTCTGCACCTTATCCAATCAGAAAATGCATTGCATTCTTTCCGAAGATGCAAAACATTCTGTAACTATGCATGGTATATGCATAGTGACATTAGTTCAAAATTGCATTTATCCTTCTAAGTAACTTTGGGAAAGGATGGGGTATGTGCAGCTAGAATGTGTGAAGTCTGTATTGTTTCCTCAGTTTGTTAATACTGCACTTTTAGGCCCCATTCACTCCTGTGCGTTTTAGGAAAATGCATGTTACACAGCATTCAATGGTAATGCACCTGAATTGCATGTAAAATGCACCACACAAATGTGAACTGGCCCTTGGCTGCTATTGCCACAACTTACAATTTACTGTTACATTTAATTGATGCTCTCTAAAGCCTTAAAGCTCAACTCCATCTTTTTACATACTTTACATAGCCCATTTGGGCCAGCTTGGCCCAAACCAACTATGTTTCTCACTAACATGTGAGGTCGGGGGATGTGCGGTATAAACTGTATGTAGCCACAGCTACATACAGCATACCACACTGTGTTCCGAGTTTGAGCTGAGACTTCCTGCCTCATAGCCGGAACACAGTAGATTCTATCACAGCGACGCTCAGCCATTTACAGAAAGTGGTGTATTCTATCAATGCATGCAAAGCTTCCTCAGATAAGCTGAGATTGACTCAGCCAATCAGAGAAAGCTTGAAGTATGAGACAGAAAGTCTCGGCTTGAACCTGGAACACACCATGGTATGCTATATGTAGCCGGAGCTACATACAATTTATACCGCACATCCAGCGGCCTCACATGTTAGTGAGGGACAAAGGTGGCCCAAACAAAGTGTGTCAAAAGATGGAGTTGAGCTTTAAGCAGCTCATAGATGGATCTTTTTTTTTTTTTTGTTCAACCTGCTGGTTGAATGAAAAAAAAACTGACCTGATTCACTCAGCTGCACATTTCATGGTATATGGAGGAATCCTCCCCAATGAGGTATTGTTTTTTTGACAGCGGGGACACTTCCCGTCCATCATAAATACTGATTAGTGTTGCAAGCTATAGCGGTCGCTAGATCAACTTCTGTACAAGTACAATGCCCATACATGGATCAAAATTAGGCCAGTCACTGCTGATCCGGCCAAATTTCATTCTATGTATTGCTGGCTTTATTCTGTAAGACTTACCTGTCTCTTCATTTTCATTGCCGACAATGATTCTGACTTTTGGAATTTGATTGTTTGTGAACCCCTTAATCTTCAGATGAAGTTCATATATTCCACTGTCCTCCTCATTAACGTTGTCTATGACTAAGGAGCAGTTCCCTTGGGGCACGCGAGAGATAAATAATTGCACCCTCGTGTCATGGTGTTGCTCTCTCAGGATAACATTGGTGGGGGTTACAGTTAGGTAGATTAGGCGGGTGTACATGCCACCCTCTTCTGTTGTTTTGCTCCACTCCAGAGTGATGGCGCTCCTCTGAATGGGTCCATTCACATGAAAGCTGCATGGGATAAGCAGCTGTGATCCTGTACTAATGTATATCTCATCTTGCGTTTGAATGTTTGTAATTTTCATGGCTGTTGAGAAAAAAAAAAACATAATAAATGAAAATGCCCCAAAACGACTACAGAAGGCATACATCTGTCCATAACTAGCCCTATCTCCCACCTTTATATTAAACACTGTGCAATTCTGAACCTCATTCCTCTTGGTCTACCATATCCTGCCCCTATTTGACCATTTCCACCTATATGTCAGCAGAGGCAGAAATGTGGGGGAAAGTGATATGGAATAAGGCTGGATTCACACCTATGCATTTCTAGTGCTTTTTGCATTTTGCAGATTTGTTCTACAGTCCATCTACTATGGTTTCCTATGGAACATGTTCTGTTGTGCAAATCTGCAAAATGCAAAAAGCACTAAAAATGCATAGGTGTGAATCCAGCATTAGAAAGCATCACTGACAGGTTCAATTTAAAATAATCACTTATAAAACCATTTTTTTACCCCTGATCACACACATATAGAGCTCAATTCACAATCCAAAACACAAAGATTTTCATCTCTGTTTTAGCCATGTAACTGAAATATTCAAATAACATTAAACCCGGCAACAAATAACTGACTTTTTTTTTCACATAATCATTTTAGCTATATGCTGTTAGCTTGAGAAATTCTGCAAAACTAACTGCAGTTAATACTTAGCAACGCTTCTAAAGTGAATTCATCACAAATCCAGTGGAAAATGTCCCAAATTAAATTAAAGTCGTTTTGTGGTGGTTAATTACAGAATCCAATATATGTACATACCTGATGATGATGGTAGAATAAGCAGAAAAAATAATACAAAGTTGAAAAGCATTTTGAAGCACATGCTGTGAACACTATTTACATCAGCTGTCTCCAGCAGAAGTGAGAGAGGCACCTGTAAGATGATGCTGATATGAGCTGAGCTCCCACTATGAGGTCATTAAGTGTCAAAAGGGTGAGGAGCTAAAGTGGCAGTTAGGAGGTCACATGACCCCTTCACAGGTGCATGTGTCATGCATGTGTCGTGCATGTGCAGATGCTGAGATTGACTCAGCCAATCAGAGAAAGCTGCCTCTTTACTGCCCTATATAATTGAGCCTGTTTTTATGTTTCTGCATACTGTACACAGGCTTTAAAATGTAACTCTGGCTAAAGATAAATATAATATATTTGCTGCAGCTTGCCACTGGAATTAACACAGCAGCTTTTGTTTCATCCCCCCTCCTATAACAAAGTTGTATTACCTGTTTATTCTGCCAATATATCCGTTATATTATCTGATGGTAACAGTAGGGCCCCATTCACATCTAGCATTTAACAAATACACTTTACTTTTTTTTCACACAATACACATAGAGCAAGCTATTCATTTCAATGGGTTGTTCTATGCCCCACAAATGCTGCAAAGTAAGTAGCTCATTCTGCTTTGCATGTTTTTCACAGCGTGTTTTACTGCATTTGCTGCACTTGTGCATGGCAAAACACATGCCTGCTTGCTGCATTTGGGGTGGTATTAGCAATGAATGCAATGCAACATGGCTTTTAAAACGCATGCAAAAAACTGTTATTTTGCATGCATTTACAAAATACACAGCTGTGAATGGAGCCCAATCAATACCCGTGCAATGTGTATCAGCAAAGCTGCTTGTAATTTTCATTGGGAGAGTGTACAATAGGGGAACAATGCAGGAGAACAATTGGGATTCAGGGAGCATTAACAGCCTATAATAGTAGTTGCTTGTAAATGAACATGCAAGATCTTCTGCTCTGCAAACACCCATATCCTTATTCTATTTAGGTAGCTGGCCAATACATTCATCAATGTATACAATAAATCAGTTCAGAGTTAGTAACCTAACACATAAATAATAACTATTATACATATAAACAATATCTACACATAAATAATATCTATTTACATATAAGTGTATGTAATCCACTCCCAAAGTGGGACACCAGTGGAGGTGGAATTGGATGATGTCATCAAGCATCAGGTGACCAAGTGATCAGGCCACACAGGAAAAAGCAATACTAATTGCTATATAAGTCCTATATTTGAGTTTAATGTTAATAGTAGTATCCTGATATGCACAACAAAATGTGAGTCGGAATTTCACTTTTTTGAGTAAATGTGTTTTGATTGTAATGGAAAACAGTGATTTATTACTGCTATTGACCTCAAATGGAAAGCATAGTGATTCATTACTGCTGTTGACATTACTGTCAGCTTCAAGGACTGGTGCCTGAAAGCCTTGCTATAGCAGCCCCTGTCAATGCAGGACTTTTAGCAGGTCGGCAGATGTAGTTGCTGTGATTTAAGGCCTTTTCACACTGATGCACTTTTGACAAGTCAAATTACTGCCTATTGCCAAAGGCACCCTCTGAATCAGTGCGACCATGCTTCCATGCTTTGCAGGAACACAGGATCCCTGCCTTCCCTACTGACAGAATGACGATGTGCCTTGTTTATATAGGCACACTGCCATTCTCCCTTAGTACTAAAGGATTGGTAGATGCCAGCAGACATTAAGTCCGCGGTACCTGCCAATCAGCTTCCCCTATCCGGAAGTGCGGGACCACGTACCTAGTACGCGATCCTGCGCAGCAGCGCCACTTTGCTGCTGTATATGTAAGTTATATGGTCGGCAAGTGGTTAACATAGTGGTTAACATAACTTTCACCATAGAATCATAATTTTTAATTGAATTCAACTGGAACAATGTGTGAATCCTGGGTGAAAGTTTTGAGAAAATTGAATAAATAAATATGTATTCCTGTAACCCTCTAGAGCAGTGGTTCTCAACTCCCGTCTTCAGGACCCACTAACAGGCCAGATTTTAAGTATTACCTTGGGGAGATGCAGACTAGAATACTGCAATCACTGATCAGCAAATTATATCACCTCTGATGTATTTCGGTTATCATGTAAACCTGACCTGTTAGTGGGTCCTGAGGACAGGAGTTGAGAACCACTGCTCTAGAGGCACACATTGGGGTTAATTTACTAAAGGCATATACTGAAGGTTGCTCGCTTTGCAAGGGAATTTTCTGTTCACTTGGTGAAGGTGGTGAAAATTCACTTTGCAAAGAACACCCAAACACATGGAAGGAAAACAAATAAAAATGCTTGCACATGATTGGATGATGGAAGTCAGCAGAGCTTCATTCCGTTCACTAAGCTAAGAGGCTCTAGAAAAGCAAACAACCTATTTGCCTTTAGTAAATCAACCACATTGTGTTAATACAGATAGAACCAGCCGCTAGATAATTAGTCAAGCTATCATTCTATTCTGCTAGTTTTGTCCTAGATGTCCAGACCCACAGTAGGTGAACTGAATTATTTAGAAGATAAATGATACACTACTGTCAGGTGCAGAAACTCCCCCTTTCCAAGTCACCCCTTGTCTCTGCCCTCTACCCACCTCTGAACACAATTACTTGGTTCCAACCCCTACCCACCTTCTACTTCTGCCACATTTAGAGAATACAGATTCAAGTAACATTTGTTACTTTTGTATGTAATTTGTAATTTGTATAGAATTTGTTAATGATGACAAGAAAAGCAGTAAAATAGATCCCCCCAGCCAGCAACAACAGACCCCCCCCCCCCCCCAAGCAACAACAAACCCCTGGCGGCAACAACAAATCTCCCAATTTAGGGCCGAAGCTCTTTTTTAAAATTTCCAGATTTCTCTTACAGTGAACCTGTTAGCCATGATAAATGCCTTGAAAACAAGAACTATGATTGATAACCAGAAAGCTTCTTCTGTGTGCCTCTCTGATTTAGTGTCACTTTGTTGATGGGATTGAAATTTTCCCTGACATCGGGGATAAGGTCTACCAAGAGTCATTGTCCTGACCCACTAGTGGCCTGTAACGCCACTCTCTTTGGACAGAAAAATGGCATCAAGGTATGAGTGAAAAGTGAAAACTTCGCATTGTATTCGGTGCTGATCAGTAGGGAGTCTCTTAGGATGGAAGCGTTATGGGACAAGTGGAAGGGGGACGTCCCAACTTTGGATAAAGAGGCCTGAGAGGAATGCTTCGAGAGGAGTATCAGGGTTCTGATATCCTCTAAGGATAGGTTAATACAAACTAAATGTTTACATAGAGTGCACTTCGCGCCTCAGAGACTGCACAGAATCTATCCGGATAGATCCCCAAATTGCCCAAGATGTCGATCCCCTGAGGGTTCGCTTTTACACATGTTTTGGGAGTGCCCACGCATATCGCAATACTGGTCTGCTGTTATGGAATGCATTAATGAGCGTCTTCAGTTGAACATCCCCCTGACAGCAGAGCTGGCTCTGTTAGCCATCCATGATGATGAACAGAGACCCAGATACACCAAAATGCTGATCTCATTGCTGCTCTTCTATGCAAAAAAACAAATACTTATTAATTGGACCCCACCCCTCCCACCTACCCGAAGAGCTTGGGAAAAGTCCATTGATGAAGTTCTGCCAATGTATAAATTGACATATGCCAGTAGGGGGTGCCCCCAAAAGTTTATAAGAGTGTGGCAACCTTGGGTAGGCCCGATGTAATGACTGGATGGGAGTCTCTCTCTGTCCTGATCCCCGGTGCATCCGGAGGAAGATGTTGGGTGGTTTGTGCTGGCTGCCCCCATCTCCCCTCCCCCCCCTCTTCCCTCCCCCCCCTCTTCTCCCCTTCCACCTCCCCCCCCTTCTCCCCCCACCTTCCCCCCCTTCCCTTCCTCCTACCCCCCCCCCTCTCCCTTTCTTCCATCTGGGTTGTATGGACCCTGTTGAAGCACGATGAATGCATCTCTGGGAGTTCAATGAGTCTATGTACAGTGCCTTGCGAAAGTATTCGGCCCCCTTGAACTTTTCAACCTTTTGCCACATTTCAGGCTTCAAACATAAAGATATAAAATTTAAATTTTTTGTGAAGAATCACCAACAAGTGGGACACAATTGTGAAGTGGAACGAAATCTATTGGATAATTTAAACTTTTTTAGCAAATAAAAAAACTGAAAAGTGGTGCGTGCAAAATTATTCAGCCCCTTTACTTTCAGTGCAGCAGACTCACTCCAGAAGTTCAGCGAGGATCTCTGAATGATCCAATGTTGTCTTAAATGACTGATGGTGATAACTAGAATCCACCTGTGTGTAATCAAGTCTCTGTATAAATGCACCTGCTCTGTGATAGTCTCAGGGGTCTGTTGAAAGCGCAGAGAGCATCATGAAGACCAAGGAACACACCAGGCAGGTCCGTAATACTGTTGTGGAGACGTTTTTAAAGCCGGATTTGGATACAAAAAGATTTCCCAAGCTTTAAACATCCCAAGGAGCACTGTGCAAGCGATCATTTTGAAATGGAAGGAGTATCAGACCACTGCAAATCTACCAAGACCTGGCCGTCCCTCTAAACTTTCAGCTCAGACAAGGAGAAGACTGATCAGAGATGCAGCCAAGAGGCCCATGATCACTCTGGATGAACTGCAGAGAACTACAGCTGAGGTGGGAGAGTCTGTCCATAGGACAACAATCAGTCGTACACTGCACAAATCTGGCCTTTATGGAAGAGTGGCAAGAAGAAAGCCATTTCTCAAAGATATCCATAAAAAGTTTGTCTAAAGTTTGCCACAAGCCACCTGGGAGACACACCAAACATGTGGAAGAAGGTGCTCCGGTCAGATGAAACCAAAACCAACCTTTTTCCCACAATGCAAAACGATATGTTTGGCGTAAAAGTAACACAGCTCATCACCCTCAACACACCATCCCCACTGTCAAACATGGTGGTGGCAGCATCATGGTTTGGGCCTGCTTTTCTTCAGCAGGGACAGGGAAGATGGTTAAAATTAATGGGAAGATGGATGCAGCCAAATACAGGATCATTCTGGATGAAAACCTGTTGGAGTCTGCAAAAGACCTGAAACTGGGACGGAGATTTATCTTCCAACAAGACAATGATCCCAAACATACAGCAAAATCTACAAAGGAATGGTTCACAAATAAACGTATCCAGGTGTTAGAATGACCAAGTCAAAGTCCAGACCTGAATCCAATCGAGAATCTGTGGAAAGAGCTGAAAACTGCTGTTCACAAACGCTCTCCATCCAACCTCACTGAGCTCGAGCTGTTTTGCAAGGAAGAATGGGCAAGAATTTCAGTCTCTCGATGTGCAAAACTGATAGAGACATACCCCAAGCGACTTGCAGCTGTAATCGCAGCAAAATGTGGCTCTACAAAGTATTAACGCAAGGGGGCCGAATAATTTTGCACGCCCCACTTTTCATTTTTTTATTAGTTAAAAAAGTTTCAAAAATCCAATAGATTTCGTTCCACTTCACAATTGTGTCCCACTTGTTGGTGATTCTTCACAAAAAATTAAAATTTTATATCTTTGTTTGAAGCCTGAAATGTGGCAAAAGGTTGAAAAGTTCAAGGGGGCTGAATACTTTCGCAAGGCACTGTACACTGCTTTGTTTATGCTGTAAGATACTTTGCTATGTATTACTTGGAATGTGTACCATCTCTTTCTAATAAAGACCAACCTTCTTGTTAAAAAAAAAAAGGTGAAAACTCCTAATTAGAAATCCCCACATCCCAACTTGTTGCTTGCACATGAAAACCATTGGTTTTAAAGCATAGCTACTGTATACCCCGAAATTAAAAATAATATATATTGCAGTTTACTGACTGACTGACTGTGGTGGCTGCATTCATTTCCTTTTTTAAGCTTTTATTCCTTTATATTTACCTGGTGATCAGCCAGTAATATACCTTTTGTATTAGGGTGGCTACATATTAATGTCTCCATTGTATCTATGGAGGAGCAACAAAGCTACCTATGGACAGCAGCATTGTCAATCCATGGAGAGGAAAATGCTGGATAGATTAGTAGATTTAGATGGACTTTAATGACTAACAATGTAAAGCCCAACTGAACGAACACTTATTATGCAGTTACACCTATTGCTTTTTTTATGGGACAAAGGTTTTACATAGTAGAAAAAGATGAATATTGGAACCACCTCTGCCAGTGTTAATTGGTATGTCTCAAGTTTCCAAATGACACTTTTGCTGGGCAGACAGGTTTGTTATAGGAAGCTTAAAAAACAACAGACTTACTGTCCAGATCACCAGGTAGTTAAACACGTTATGGGAGACTGTTGTGTCAACCCTATTAACAGGGGCATCATATATGTCAATTTTGATTTAGCCCAATTTTTACTTTAATGGTAACAGCAGAGTCCTGGTCTAAGCTGTAAATGTACCTCATTACTTTACAGTTAAATACTGGGGTTATGGCTGCAGCTAGATGCCAAAACCCCCCGGTATCTTTTATTTTTCTCAGGTGGTCAGTTTTCTGATTAAAGTGATCCAAGAGGTAGATTTGCCCCGAGGTCATTTTTATAGGTGGCAGGAGAGGGACAGTGTAAAAAATAAATAAAAATAAATAAATAAAAACACCCTATTACTCCAAGCTTGCGTGCACAAGCAAACGCATACATAAGTCATGCCCACATATGTAAACAGTATTTAACTGCTTGCCACCCACCCACAGTCAAATGACAGCAGGGCGGTGCAGCTCTTATTCTGGGCCGCATCCGTGGCTCTTTAACCATGTGATCGGCGGTGTTCAAACACCACCGGTCACATGTAAACACGGAGATGCCGGTAATCGGCTCTCCTTGCCTCACTCAGAGAGTGTGAGGAGAGGAGAGCCGATCAGCTGCATCTCCTCACAGGGGGACAGCTAGGGACGCAATCAGGGCACTGATCATCAGTGCCCTGATTACAATATAGAAAAAAAGTGTTAAAACACAGTGCCCACCAATGCCAGTGATCAGTGCCCACCAATATTCGGCTGTCCTTGCCTCACACTGAGAGAGTGCGAGGAGAGCCGATCAGCTGCATATTCTCAAAGGGGGACAGCTAGGGAGCTAGGGAAGTAATCAGGGCACTGATCATCAGAGCCCTGATTACAATATAGAAAAAAAAGTGTTAAAACACAGTGCCCACCAATGCCAGCATGCAGTGCCCAATAATGCCAGTGAACAGTGCCCACCAGTGGCAGCAATCAGTGCCCACACTGCCCACAAGTGCCACAAATCAATGCCCATTAGCCATGCCAGTCAGTGCTGGCAATCAGTGCCACCTATCATTGCTGCCCATCAATGACCATCACTGCTGTCCATCAATGCCCATCAGTGTCACCCATCAGTGCCACCCATCAATGCTCATCAGTGCCCATCTGTACCGCCTATTCATGCCGCCTATCCATGCCCCCCACTGCCACCTATCAGTGCCCACCGGTGCTGCCTATTAGTCCCCAGTGCCACCTAACTGTGACCATCAGTGCCACCTATCAGTGCGGCATATTAGTGCCTCCTCATCAGTGCCCATAAGTGCCACCTCATCAATGCCCACCAGTTCAGCCTATCGGTGCCCATCGGTGCCGCCTCATCAGTGCACATCAGTGAAGGTGAAAAATTACTTAGTTACAAAATTGACTGACAAAAAAAAGTAAAATTTTTTCCCAAATTTTTGGTCTATTTTTTTTGTAAAAAATAAAAAAACAAGCAGTGGTTAAATACCACCAAAAGAATGCTCTATTTGTGTGAAGAAAATGATAAAAAATGTGCTTGGGTACAGTGTAGCATGACGGCGCAATTGTCATTCAAAGTGCGACAGCTCAGAAAGCTGAAAAATGGCCTGGGTGGGAAGGGGGTGTTCATGCTTGGTAGGCAAGTGGTTAAACCACACATGTGAGGTATCACTGTGATCATTAGAGTGAGAGCAATAATTCCAGCACTAGACCTCCTCTGTAACTCTAAACGGGTAACCTGCAAACATTTTTAACCACTTGACCACTGGGCACTTAAACACCCTTAATAACCAGACCAATTTTCAGCTTTTGGTGCTCTCACATTTTGAATGACAGTTACTCAGTCATGCAACACTGGACCTATATGAAATTTTTGTCCTTTTTTTCACACAAATAGAGCTTTCTTTTGGTGGTATTTAATCACTGCTCGGTTTTTTATTTTTTGTGCTATAAAAGAAAAAAGACTAGTAATTTTTCTTCATAAATTTTGGCCAAAATTGATACAACTACATATCTTTGGTAAAAATAAGTACAAATTGGTGGATATTATTTGGTCTTTGTGAAAGTTATAGAGTCCACAACTATGGTGCCAATATCTGCAAATTGATCACACCTGAAGTACTGACGGCCTATTTCAATTCTTGAGACCCTAACATGCCAGAAAAGTACAACCCCCCCCCCCCAAATGACCCCTTTTTGGAAAGAAGACATTCCAGGTATTTAGTAAGAGGCATGATGAGTTTTTTGAAGTTGTCATTTTTCCCCACAATAATTTGCAAAATCAAGATTTTTTTTTTTACTTTTTTTTTTTTTTCACAAAATTGTCATATTATCAGTTTATTTCTCACACACAGGATATGAATACCACAAATTACACCCCAAAACACATTCTGCTATTACTCCCGAGTACGGCGATACCACATGTGTGAGACTTTTACACAGTGTGGCCACATACAGAGGCCCAACATGCAGGGAGCACCATCAGGCGTTCTGGAGCACCCAGGACAATTCTGACATTTCTCTCCTACATGTAAAAATCATTTATTTGCTAGAAAATTACATAGAATTCCAAAACATTATATATGTTTTTTTAGCAAACACCCTGGAGAATACAATGGTGGTCATGGCAACTTTTTATCTCGCACGGTATTTGCACAATTTTTTGAATGCTTTTTTTTTGGAAAAAAAACAATTTTTGCACACGCTCGTGGAATGGCGCCAAATGTCGCTACTTAAAAATTCCCATAGGCGACGCTTCTAAATTTTTTTTACTGGTTACATGTTTTGAGTTACAGAGGAGGTCTAGGGCTAGAATTATTGCTCTGACTCTAACGTTCGCAGCGATACCTCACATGTGTGGTTTGAACACCGTTTTCATGCGAGCACATGGGGACAGGGCGCTTTAAAAAAAAAAACTTTTTCTTATTGTTCATTTTACTTTATTTATTTTAGTTTGACATTTTTTTCCCCAAAAATAATTTTTTTATCACTTTTATTCCTATTACAAGGGATGTTTAATTACAAGGAATGTAAACATCCCTTGTAATAGGAATATGGCATGACAGGTCCTCTTTACAGTGAGATATGGTGTCAATAAGACCCCGCATCTCACCTCTAAGCTGGGAAGCCTGAAATAAAAAAAAAGATTCTGGATTTGATCGTATTGGCGAGTCGGTAGAAGCACCGGAGGGCAGCGGGAGGGGGATGTCTATGGCTGGGTATTGCAGGGTATCACCGAGTATCTCCGAGTATGGCTGGGTCTCTCCGGGTATGGCAATTTATGGCAGGGTATTGCAGAGTATTGGCTGGAATTGTACTGCAGAGTATTGGCTGGAATTGTACTGCAGAGTATTGGCTGGAATTGTACTGCAGAGTATTGGCTGGAATTGTACTGCAGAGTATTGGCTGGAATTGTACTGCAGAGTATTGGCGGGCATTGCCGCGTATTGGCGGGCATTGCCGCGTATTGGCTGGCATTGCAGAGTATTGGCAGGGAATTGAGGGGTTACATTTCGGTGAGCAGCTATGTGGGCACTGCAGATGCAGCCCACAGCGCTGCTGACACCGATCGGTACAGAGAGGGGGAGGGAGGAACCGGCGTCATAACATGACACCGGTTTGTTTACAAGTGATCGCTCCGTCATTTGACGGAGCGATCACGTGGTAAACGGCCACGATGAGCGGCCGTTTACCGTGATGCGCCGGGCCACGGATGCTCTCGAGTGCGCGCCCCAGGGGGTGCGCGAGAGCGTAATTCTGGGAGGACGTCATATGACGGCCTCCCAGAGTTAAACAACCGCCCTGTAGCCATCATTCGGCTATAGGCCGGTTGTTAAGTGGTTCAAATGCCACAATTGCATGCGCAATTTTTAAAGCATGAAATGTTAGGTATCTATTTACTCGGCGTAACATTATCTTTCACATTATACAAAAAATTATTGTGTTTTGGTTATTTTTAATTAATCAAAGTGTATTTTTTCCCAAAAAATTGCATTCGAAAGACCGCTGCGCAAATACAGTGCAACATACAATATTGCAATGACTGCCATTTTATTCTCCAGGGTCTCTGCTAAAAAAACATATTTATGATGTTTGGGGGTTCTGAGTGATTTTGTAGCAAAAATACAGATTTTTACTTGTAAACAACAAATGTCAGAAAAAGCCTGAGTCAGCAAGTGGTAACAAAAAAATGGCAGAGACCTTGTAGTCTAAAGCTTTTATAGAACCTATAGATATTACACAATTTTTCATTGGGACAAGCAAACGACATTGCTGATAGACATGTGCATTCGTTTTCATCCGAATGCATTTTCGTCCGAATTTCAGCTATTTTCGTTTTCGTTTTGACAAACGATAACGAAAGCACAAAATCCGAAAAACGAAAGATCCGACATAAATAAATGCTTTATTTTCGTTTTCATTGTTACAACAGTTCGATATAGAATAGGAGATTCGACATGACTCTGACAATAACAATCTGTCTATAGAACCTGTGGTCGAATGTGCCTAACCTTACCTCTATTAGTCCAAGATTATATAGAGAAAATATTCGACAGAGAGAAAAGATTCTGCAAGTTACTGTCCTAAAAAGTGTTTGGGGACCCGGGTCCTGCCCCAGGGGACATGGATCAATGCAAAAAAAACGTTTAAAAACTGCCGTTTTTTCGGGAGCAGTGATTTTAATAATGATTAAAGTGAAACAATAAAAGTATAATATTCCTTTAAATTTCGTAGGGGGGGGGGGGGGGGTGTCTATAGTATGCCTGTGAAGGGGCTCATGTTTCTGGTGCTTAAAACTGTCCCTGCACAAAGTGTCATTTATGCAGGAAAAAAAGTCCTTTAAAATCACCCGGGGTTCCCTGTGATGTATGGGTGACCCCCGCACCCCTCTGATGTAACACAGGCAGGTTTCCGTTACATCAGAGGGGGGCGGGGTCACCCATACGTCACAGGGAACCCCGGGTTTCCCCTTGCGTCAGAGGGGGGCGGGGTCAGGTGATGGGTGGACCCGCCCTCCGTATATAAGAAACGTCAGGCCGACGGAATCCTTGCAGTGTCTCCTCTGTGGAGACAGAAGAAGGATGTATTCGCTGCGCTGGATGAGATGAGCCATCGCTGGAGAGATGACCGTCCGTCGCTGAATAGCAAGAGTGGATTACCGCCGCTGGAATCTTTTTTTTATTTTTTTTATTTTTAATAAAGGAATTTTTCAAAAGTGTGTTTGTCTTATTTAACTATTTTTTACACTTTCTTTGTGAAATGGTAGGGGTACTTTTGTACCCCCTTACCATTTCAAACAGGGGGGGGGGCAAGATCTGGGGGTCCCCTTGTTAAAGGGGGCTTCCAGATTCTGATAAGCCCCCCGCCCGCAGACCTCCACAACCACCGGCCACGGTTGTGGGGATGAGGCCCTTGTCCTCATCAACATGGGGACAAGGTGCTTTGAGGGGTCACAGACCCCCAAAGCATCCTCCCAATGTTGAGGGCATGTGGCCTGGTACGGTTCAGGAGGGAGGGGGGGCTGCTCTCTCGTCCCCCCCTCTTTTCCTGCGGCCTGCCAGGTTGCGTGCTCGGATAAAGGGTCTGGTATGGATTTTTAGGGGGGCCCCCACGTCAATTTTTTTTTTAATTTGACGCGGGGTTCCCCTTAATATCCATACCAGACCTGAAGGGTCTGGTTATGGATATTTAGGGGGAACCCCACGTCAAATTTTTTCTTACATTTGAGGCATGGTTCCCCTTAATATCCATACCAGACCTGAAGGGCCTGGTAATTGAATTTGGGGGACCCCCACGCTTTTTTTTTTTTTTTTTTTTTTTTATTAATGACTTTCAATGAGTGTTCTCTGTATTACGGAGCCGACAATTCATAATAGCTGCGAGTGATTTTAAAGGACTTTTTTTTCCTGCATAAATGACACTTTGTGCAGGGACAGTTCTAAGCACCAGAAACATGCGCCCCTTCACAGGCATACTATAGACACCCCCCCCCCCCTACGAAATTTAAAGGAATATTACACTTTTATTGTTTCACTTTAATCATTATTAAAATCACTGCTCCTGAAAAAACTGCCGTTTTTAAAACTTTTTTTTGCATTGATACATGTCCCCTGGGGCATCACCCGGGTCCCCAAACACCTTTTAGGACAGTAACTTCCAAATTAGTCTATTTTTTATGTTGGAGTCCCATAGACTTTTACAGGGGTTCTAAATATGCTATATACTAGCTCCGTCGAATCTTCTTTATACATTCGACAGACACCATAAGCCTTCAAAGACAGATTCGACCGTAATTCATGTGGATTTTCGGACGAATGCAATTTTTGAACGAAAAACTAAATAAATAAAAACGAATTTCGGGAGTAACTAAATAAATTAAGTTTTCGGACGAAAACGAAATTCCGAAACAAAATATTTTACTCTGCACATGTCTAATTGCTGACAGGTTCAATTTAAAATAATCACTTATAAAACCAGTTTTTACCCCTGATCACACACATAGAGCTCAATTCACAATCAAAAACACAAAGATTTGCATCTCTATTTTAGCCATGTAACTGAAATATTCAAATAACTTTAAACCCGGCAACAAATAACTGACTTTTTTTTCACATAATCATTTTAGCTATATGCTGTTAGCTTGTGAAATTCAGCCTTTCCTGACAGACTCCATGGCAGCCTACGTATGGGTTAATCCCGCCTCTCATACCTCATAGGTTTTTTGTCCTCCTCCTAGGATCAAGGTGTTTTCTTACCTTTCGGAAGCTTTAATCCTATCCTGGTGGTTTGCACGTTGATGATGATGGCGGTTATTCTCGGAGTCCATATTTCCCAGCTATTAGCAGGGAGGACACAGGCACTGAAGAGTGATGCTGTGAAGATCTTAAAGTCATCCATTGGTTGACAGATTGCATCATGGCCATTTGTCCT
Organism: Lithobates pipiens; assembly: GCF_037356315.1. Lineage (NCBI taxonomy): Eukaryota > Metazoa > Chordata > Amphibia > Anura > Ranidae > Lithobates > Lithobates pipiens. The sequence goes on from NW_027507758.1 coordinate 482,804,348, forward strand.
AGCTATTAGCGGGAGGCCCTTTGTTAATGTGCCGATCATGCAGAGAGTGTATCGACCCTCCCAGTCCCAGGATGGATTGTGCTGGCTTCAGTGTGGTGATGTATAACATTCTCATGGCAGCCTGTTTTTGTGTGTTTGTTTGTCCTTACCTGCTCCGGTGTAGCCATGGCGGCTGGAACGCTTTGCTTTCCAGTCCGCCGCTATTCGCTCTCTCTGCGCAGCTGCGTGGCTTCAACTGAGATCGAGGCTTGGTTAGTGCGTGCGCAGTTGGGACAAAATGGCGGCGGTCGCGCATGCGCGCGGATGCCGTAGGAGTGGCGGTAGTTACAGTGCAGGTGCACTGCTAACGTAATGACATCATCATGGCGGCAGATTTAAATAGCTGTCAGAGACAGCTATGCTTTGGAAGGTTTCCAAGCAAGGCAGCTACTTTCCGTGCTTGTGGCTTTTCTGCTGAAGGTGGGGGGGGGGGGGGAGTATTATTGTGTGGTAATATGCATGTCATTGCTCTCTCTATGTTCCTACCTTTTATATGCTTATTTGAATTGTGTTTGTTTTATCCATTTAAATCTCTGCTGCGATGGATGTGCCACCGCCCCCTAGTGGCCAACCCTTATGCCACAGGTAGGATGGAATTTTTTTCCCTCTGCCTGTTTGTATTTGGGTTTCTGGAGCAAGTTAACCATTTATCCTCTTTTTTCAGCCCCTCTAGGTCTGAATCTCAAGTCTTGACACACGGTGATAGTGACAAGTCTAGGTCACAACGCCATCATTCATCTTCAAGCACTAGACATACCGGATCCTCCTCCAGACATATGAGGGAAGGCTCAAAGTCTGGTTCTGGACACCATTCTTACCGCCATTCCAGCCGTTCTGTGGAAAGGACTTGCTGGGGATGTAAAACTCAGGTCCCAGAGGGTAAATCTCTTTGCGAGTTATGTTACTCTCGGGCTATGAAGGAAAGAGGATCTGAGGATCAGCATGTGGAGGCTCTAGACAGGAAGGTGATCCAAGAATCCATGAACAAGTCAGATTCCAGCCATACTTTCAATCCTCCTTCGCTTCCAGCCCTAGTTACTGAGGTGGTTGATCCTGAGGCCCCAGGTCCCTCTCAGCACAGTCTTTCTATTAGTGGATCCTCCGATAGCGAGGTGGAGATGGATGAACCTGGCGCAGGTTTTGAATTTTCTCAGGTTCCGTTCCTGGTTAGAGCAGTCAAAGATGCTTTAAAATGGAATGAACCAGTGGAAGCTCCCTCTAAGCAGAGGAAATACTTCAAGCATCTCAAGAAAGACCGCCCAAATTTTCCTTTTTTGAAAGAGTTTGGTGAAATTATTTCTGATGAGTGGAACAAGGTTGAGAGGAAAAATTCCTTGATCTCTAAAGTCCCATAAACACGATCAGACTTTTTGACAACAAACATGCAAATTAGCTGTTTTGGAGCAACATCCGACCGTGTGTACGCTCCATCGGACAAACTTTTTTGGTTTTCATCTGACTTTTGTTGGCTGTGCGAATGGACAAACTTTCTGGCAACAAAAGTCTGATGGAGCAAAGTCCGATCGTGTGTACAGAAAACCATAGGACTTTTGTACAAACTACAAACAGGCATGCTCAGAACCAATGCAAAAGATCAGACAACAATACAGAAGTTGACCAAAGGTGGCGGTAAAGAGCAGAAAAACCACATGATTTGGTGAAAGTTGGCTGAAAAAGTCCTGCTGTGTGTATGCAATACAAGTTTACGGCCGACGCCCTTTGTACAAAAATCCAAGGGAAAGTTTGTACAAAGTCCTATCGTGTGTATGAGGCTTAAGGTAGCAAAAATGTATCCTTTCAAGAGCGATGAGGTCAAACATCTTGAGTCGGCCCCTCTTATTGATGCCACTTTGATGAGGTTGGTGAGGCATGTTAAGCCCCATACACACGATAGGACTTTGTACAAACTTTCCCTTGGATTTTTGTACAAAGGGCGTCGGCCCTGAACTTGCATTGCATACACACAGCAGGACTTTTTCAGCCAACTTTCACCAAATCATGTGGTTTTTCTGCACTTTACTGCCACATTTGGTCAACTTCTGTATTGTTGTCTAATCTTTTGCATTGGTTCTGAGCATGCCTGTTTGTACTTTGTACAAAAGTCCTATGGTTTTCTGTACACACGATCAGACTTTGCTCCATCGGACTTTTGTTGCCAGAAAGTTTGTCCGTTTGCACAGCCAACAAAAGTCAGATGAAAACATACAGAATCATACACACGGTCAGATGTTGCTCCAAAACAGCTAATTTGCATGTTTGTTGTCAAAAAAGTCTGATCGTGTGTATGGGCCTTTACTCTCCCTCTGGAAGATTCAGTTTCCTTCAAAGATGGTCTGGAAAGGAAGATAGATACGGACCTCAAGCGCATCTACATTACTGCAGGCATGGCTTGTAAACCAGCCCTAGCTCTTGCTGCGTTATCTAAGGCCATGGAATCATGGACTGATGATATAGGTACGACCTTAGGAAGCATTTCTGAAGAGCTGGTCAAGAGCTCACCAGTGCATGAACTGAAGATAGCCTCGGCGTTCCTAGGGGAGGCATCCCTGGACATAATTCGTCTGGTAGCTCGCGTAATGCTCTCTTCGGTCACAGCTAAACGTGCCCTGTGGTTGCGCCCATGGGTTGCGGATCCTGCCTCTAAGCAGGCATGGTGTAAAATTCCTTTCGAGGGATCTTCCCTCTTTGGTAACAAACTTGACACAGCTATTACCCATGCTACCGGGGGTAAATCGGGTTTTCTGCCCCAGGATCGCCGTCTCATGGGTCAGAGAAGGGTTCTCCCCAGACAAGAACTGGAACGTGCTAGGGACGCACGTCGTTACAGACCTGGACGCGAGTTTAGGAAAAACTGGAAAAGAAGCCAGCCTTCAGGTCAAAAGTCCTCAAAAGCTTCTTCTGCTGGTGGTCGGGAGGCTTCGAAGTCCTTTTGATATGGGGTCTGTCCAGACGGAGCAAGTCAGGGCTTGTTTACTCCGTTTTCAGCACGTCTGGGCAGGCTCGATTCAGGACTACTGGACCGTCAAAACGGTCTCCTCAGGACATTCATGGGTCTTCAACAATCCACCCATTCACCAGTTTATCCCAACGGTTCTTCCCCATTCAGAAGAAAAAAGACAGATTCTGGTATCATACACAGAATCATTGATGGCTCAAGAAAGATTTCAAGGAGTTTACTCCCCTCTTTTCATGGTTCTCCAAAAGAATGGCTCCTGGAGACCGGTCATCGATCTGACACATCTAAACTCCTTCATAAAAAAGGAAAAATTCAAAATGGAGTCTCTACTGACAATACGCCAGGCTATTCAACCAGGCGACTGGCTTATCTCAATAGACCTCAAGGATGCCTATTTCTACGTACCGATTGCAGAAAATTACCAGAAGTACCTCAGGTTTGCAGTAGATCAGGTGCATCTTCAATTTACATGTCTCCCGTTCGGGCTTTCCACTTCGCCTCGAGTATTTTCAAAACTCTTACTGGCGGTCGTGGCTTTAATCAGGATCAGACGCATCCGGTTACATCACTACCTGGACGATCTGCTCCTACTTTCTAAAGACAAAGAGCAACTGTTGTCTCATCGGGAACAGGTTATTTCTACCCTAACGGAGTTTGGCTGGCTCCTGAACAAGGAGAAGAGCCATCTAGAGCCAACGCAGTCTCTAATCTTCCTCGGAGCCCAGTTCAACACGGTAATGAGCACCATCTCCTTACCCCTGGAGAAAATTCCGGTGATCTGAAACAGGATTCGGCTTGCAATGTCATCTTCTCTCCTCAGAGTCTCTCAATGTCAATAGATAATCGGCACTATGGTAGCCACAGCCCCTATGGTGAAGTGGGCACAATGGAAAATGCATCCCTTTCAGAAAGGGTTCCTCCAACAGTGGGATCCAAGGGCTCGAGATCATCTCGTCCGGATAACTCCTTCCATGCGGGAGAGCCTCCCTTGGTGGCTACAGCGGAAAAATCTCCTTCATTGTCATTCCATAGCACCTGTTTCCTGGGTCACAGTGACAACCGATGCCAGCAGCAGAGGTTGGGGTGCTCTCTGTCTCTTGGAAGTAGCCCAAGGCAGTTGGGATTTCCCTGTCCAGAGCGTGGTATCGAATGTGCTGGAACTACGAGCCGCTTTTCAAGCGCTGCAAGCCTTTCTTCACCTGACGTCAGGAGCTTCAGTTCTCCTTCGAATGGACAATACAACAGCTGTATCCTACGTCAAAAGACAGGGGGGCACTCGCAGTCTCCCTTTACTGAGGGAAGTAAGTCCGATTATGTCCTGGGCCCAGTCTAATCTGAGGGATCTGACGGCGGTTTATCTCCCAGGAGTTCAAAATGTCCAGGCAGATTTTCTTTCAAGATTCTCCCTGGACAACAAGGAATGGTCTCTCCACAGCGAGGTATTCGATTGGATTCTGTCTCTGGGGATCCTACCGGAAGTGGACCTGTTTGCCTCCCCGTGCAATTTAAAACTGGAGAAATATTACACGAGGTGTCGTTGCCCTCAGGCCTTCGGAGTGGATGCCCTGACGGACCAGTGGAGATTCCACAAGGCTTATGCCTTTCCCCCGACTCCGATCATTCTCCAATTTCTGGCGAAGCTCAAGTGGGAAGAGGTCGAAGTAATAGCGGTTCTTCTGTATTGGCCCAACAGGCCGTGGTTCCCACTCTTGTTGAAGCTCAGTTTCCAGGATCCAGTTCCTCTGCCCTCCAGACCGGATCTCTTGTCACAGGGAACGACTCTTCACCCATGTCCATCCCAGCTCCATCTGATGGCATGGTTTTTGAGAGGGAAAGGCTGGAAGCGTTATGTTGTCCCGACACGGCATTCGCTACTTTACTGAATGCTAGAAGACCAGGTACCAACAGGGTCTATCAGAGAATTTGGTAAAAATTTGCAGACTATGTGTCCACAATCAACGGTTCGTGTAAAGACCCGAAGATAAGAGATGTTATTGGCTTTCTTCAGACAGGACTGGACTTATCGGTGAGCTCCTTGCGGGTCCAGGTTTCCGCAATATCTGCCTTTTCAGGGGTCTCCTGGGCCAAGCACCCTCTCACAAAACAGTTCTTCAGGGGAGCAATGAGGCTCAGACCTCAGAGGAAACCGAGGTTTTCTAAGTGGAATCTCCCCTTTTTGTCCTGGATTACTTTTCAGAGAAAGATTTACATCAGGGGAATCAAGTATCTATTAAAGAACTTTCTTGTAAAACTGCCTTCCTAGTAGCCATGACGTCAGCTAAGAGGGTTTCGGAGATCAGTTCTCTGGGCTGTAAGGAGCCGTTTCTCACTTTCTTCCCTGATCGAGCAGTTTTGATCCCTATGTTAGGGTCAAATCCGAAGGTGTCATCCGTTTTCCATAAAAATCAGGAGATTGTGCTTCCAATCTTTCAGGCCTATGAAGATTCTGGTATTCATCCTTTGGACGTTGGGGACGTTTTGAAACAATACTTGAAAGACACAGCTCCTTTCCGGAAATCTGACTATCTGTTCATCCTTTTCTACGGAAAGAATAAGGGTTTACGTGCTTCTTCCCAAACTATTGCAGCTTGGATCGTTCAGGCCATCCAAGGGGCTTATAAGGCTAGGGGCTTGGCTCCTCCAGAAGCGGTGACAGCTCATTTTACTAGGAGCGTTTCTACATCCTGGGCTGCCCGTCACGTTTCTCCAGAAGTGATTTGTAAGGCGGCTTCATGGTCGTCAATCAATACATTTATGACGAACTATTATGTAGAACCAGCACCCTTGTCTTCGGTTAATTTTGGTTTGAATGTCTTATCTGTTGACGGTGCCAATTAAACCTTTTTTTCTTTATCCAGCAATTGCCCACCCGGGTGTGTATGGCTAGTTATTTCCCATATGTATGCTGCCATGGAGTCTGTCAGGAAAATTGAAAATTTATATCAAATGCTTACCGTAATTTTCCTTTCCTGATGGACTCCATGGCAGCAGGAGTTCCCTCCCGTTTGCTGGATTAGGCTAAGTTACAGAACACAGTCTCTGGCTAGAAGCAAAGATTTATGGAAGTGGGGTCCTATGAGGTATGAGAGGCGGGATTAACCCATACGTAGGCTGCCATGGAGTCCATCAGGAAAGGAAAATTACGGTAAGTATTTGATATAAATTTTCCATTATATAACATGCAAAACTAACTGCTGTTAACACTTAGCAACGCTTCTAAAGTGAATTCACCACAAATCCTGTGGAAAATGTCCCAAATTAAATCAAATGAAAGTCATTTTGTGGTGGTTAATTACAGAATCCAATATATGTACATACCTGATGAGAATGGTAGAATAAGCAGAAGAAATAATACGAATTTGAAAAGCATTTTGAAGCACATGCTGTGAACACTGTTTACATCAGTTGTCTCCAGCAGAAGTGAGAGAGGCACCTGTAAGATGAAGCTGATATGAGCTGAGCTCCCACTATGAGGTCATCAACTGTCAAAAGGGGGTGTCAACAGATGCCTCTTTACTGCCCTATATAATTGAGCCTGTTTTTATATTTCTGCATACTGTACACAGGCTTTAAAATGTAACTCTGGCTAAAGATAAATATAATATATTTGCTGCAGCTTGCCACTAGAATTAACATAGCAGCTTTTGTTTCAACATCCCCCCTCATATAACAAAGTTGTATTACCTGTTTATTCTGCCAATATATCCGTTATATTATCTGATGGTAACAGTAGGACCCCATTCACATCTAGCATTTAACAAATACACTTTACTTTTTTTTTTACACAATACACATAGAGCAAGCTATTCATTTCAATGGGTTGTTCTATGCGCCACAAATGCAGCAAAGTAAGTAGTTCATTCTGCTTTGCATGTTTTTCACAGCGTGTTTTACTGCATTTGCTGCACTTGTGCATGGCAAAACATGTGCCTGCTTGCTGCATTTGGGGTGGTATTAGCAATGAACGCAATGCAACATGGCTTTTAAAATGTGTGCAAATTTTTTTTATTTTGCATGCATTTACAAAATACACCGGTGTGAATGGAGCTCAATCAATACCCGTGCAATGTGTATCAGCAAAGCTGCTTGTAATTTTCATTGGGAGAGTGTACAATAGGGGAACAATGCAGGAGAACAATTGGGATTCAGGGAGTGTTAACACCCTATAATAGTAGTTGCTTGTAAATGAACATGCAAGATCTTCTGCTCTGCAAACACCCATATCCTTATTCTATTTAAGTAGCTGGCCAATACATTCATCAATGTATACAATAAATCAGTGCAGAGTTAGTAACCTAACACATAAATAATAACTATTATACATATAAACAATATCTACACATAAATAATATCTATTTACATATAAGTGTATGTAATCCACTCCCAAAGTGGGACACCAGTGGAGGTGGAGTTGGATGATGTCATCAAGCATCAGGTGACCAAGTGATCAGGACACACAGGGAAAAGCAATACTAAGTCCTATATTTGAGTTTAATGGCAATAGTAGCATCCTGATGTGCACAACAAAATGCGAGTCGGAATTTCACTTTTTTGAGCAAATGTGTTTTGATTGTAATGGAAAACAGTGATTTATTACTGCTATTGACCTCAAATGGAAAGCATAGTGATTCATTACTGCTGTTGACATTACTGTCAGCTTCAAGGACTGAAGTCTGGTCACGGGTCCCGTGGACTCGATCACCATGGGGATACCTGCGATCACCTCACGGAGAGGAAGAACGGGGAGATCCTAATGTAAACAAGCATCTCCCCATTCTGCCTAGTGACAGTGTCACTGATCTCTGCTCCCTGTGATCGGAAACAGAGATCAGTGATGTGTCACACGTAGCCACGCCCCCACGGTTAGACACACTCCCCAAGACACACTTAACCCCTACACTGCCCCCCCAGTGGTTAACCCCTTTACTGCCAGTGTCATTTACACAGGAATCAGTGCATTTGTATAGCACTGATTGCTTTATAAATGAAAATGGTCCCAAAATGTGTCAAAAATGTCCGCTGTGTACGCCATAATGTCACAGTCACAATAAAAATCGCTGATCGCCTCCATTACTAGTAAAAAAAAAGTATTAATAATAATGCCATAAATCTATCCCCTATTTTGTAAATGCTATAACTTTTACACAAACCAATCAATAAACGCTTATTGCGATTTTTTTGAAATAAAAAATATGTAGAAGAATATGTATTGTCCTAAACTGAGGAAATGTTTTTTTTTATATTTCTGGGAGATATTATAGCAAAATGTAAAAACAATGTGTTTTTTCAAAATTGACGCTCTTTTTTTGTTTATAGCGGCAAAAATAAAAACCACAGAGGTGATCAAATACCATCAAAAGAAAGCTCTATTTGTGGGACATCAATTTTGTTTTGGAGCCATGTCGCACGGCTGCACAATGGTCAGTTAAAGCGACGCAGTGCCGAATCGCAAAAAGTGCTCTGGTCAGGAAGGGGTAAATTCTTCCGGGGCTGAAGTGGTTAAATAGGCACACCGCCGTTCTCCCTCAGTACCAAAGAATTGGTGGGCGTCAGCAGACATCAAATCCGTGGTACCTGCCGATCAGCTCCCCCTACCCAAAAGTGCAGGACCATGTATCAACCAGCTTCTTCCCCCCCCCCCCGCCGCCGCCGAGTCACCCAGCTGCGTCCACTCGCTCACCCGCCGCCTGCTCACCAGGCCCTGCTCGGCTGCGGGCCCTATAACGACCGCACGAGTCGCTATGGCGGTAGTACCACCACTGCTCAGGACTCACTAACAGGCCAGATTTTAAGTAAGTCCATCTGAGTACCTGTCACAGTTCATCTGAGTACCTGTCACAGTCCATATGAGTACCTGAGTACCTATCACCGCCCTTCAGAGTACTCGAATACCTGTCACCAGGCCATCAGAGAACCTGTCACCAGGCCATCAGAGTACCAGAGTACCTGTCACCAGGCCATCAGAGTACCAGAGTACCTGTCACCGGGCCATCAGAGTACCAGAGTACCTGTCACCAGCCCATCAGAGTATGCAAGTACCTGTCACCAGCCCATCAGAGTACAGGAGTACCCATCTGCAGCCCATCAGAGTACCCAAGTACCTATTTGCAGCCCATGCCTCATAGAATATACGTTGGGGTGTTTGCTTTCTAAAATGGGGTAATTTTGTGGGTAATTCCACTGTCCTGGTGCTCCTGGACCTTCAAAAGTGTGATGGGTAGGAATGAAATGAGATGTGTAATTTATGCTCCTAGAACGCCTGAAGGTACTACTTCAATGTTCGGCCTCTCTATGTGACCAGACTGTGTAAAAGTTCTGGGGTGTAATTTTTGCTATATACATGCTATGTGTTAGAAATGGCTTAAAAATGCGTTTTCATTTTTTTCCACATTTTCCAAAAACTTCTGGAAAAAAATGAATCGTTCAAAAGACTCATTATACCTCATAGATTATATGTTGGGGTGTTTGCGTTCCAAAATTGGGTCATTTTGTGGGCAATTCCATTGTCCTTGTACTCCAGGGCCTTCAAAAGTGTAACAGGTGGTTGTGAAATGAGATGTGTCATTTTTGCTAGTAGAACGCCTGAAGGTGCTACTTCAACGTTGGTGCTCTGTATGTGACCAGGCTGTGTAAAAGTCTCACACATGTGGTATCGCCATACTCTGGAAGAGAAGCAGAATGTATTTTGGGGTGTAATTTGTTGTATGCATATGCTGTGTGTGAGAAATAACCTGATCATATGACAATTATGTAAAAAAAAAAAAGAAAAAAACGGAAAATTCCTATCAAAATACTTACCGTAATTTTCCTTTCCTGATGGACTCCATGGCAGCAACGTGTGGGTTAAGTCCCGCCTCCACTACCCTATAGGACACTACTCCCATAAATCTTTGCTCCCTGCCCATGGCCGTGTTCGATAACTAGCCTACTCCAGCCATTTTGGGAGGGAACTCCTGCTGCCATGGAGTCCATCAGGAAAGGAAAATTACGGTAAGTATTTTGATAGGAATTTTCAGTTTTCCTGACAGACTCCATGGCAGCAACGTGTGGGAAATAACTCGCCAAACACACTCGGGTGGGCAAAAAAATGCTGAACAAAAATTTATTTAACACTGACCACCGACAGCACCTTTAAACCAAAATCAACAGAAGATAAACTGGCAGGTTCAACACAATAGTGAGCCATAAATGTATGAATGGATGACCAAGAGGCAGCCTTGCAGATAACCTCAGGAGCCACATGACGTGAAGCTGCCCAAGAAGTAGAGAGACTTCGCGTGGAATGTGCCGTAACCGCCTCAGGAGGGGCCAAGCCCTTCTCATTATAAGCCCCCTGGATCGCCTGAACCACCCACGTGGAGATGGATCTGACCGAAGCCCTAAGGCCTTTGCTTTTACCATGAAAAAGAACAAAAAGATAATCTGATTGCCGGAAAGAAGCTGTCGCCTCCAGGTATCGTTTCAAGATAACTCCCATGTCGAGAGGATGAAGATCCTGACTCCCAGCCGAATTAAAGGTGGGAAGGGTAATGTCCTGATTTTCGTGAAAGACTGAGGTAACCTTTGGGTTCGAACCCAGCATTGGCACTAGGACCACTCTGTCAGGGAAGAATGTGAGGAAAGGTTCCTTTGATCCTAAAGACTGAATCTCAGAGACTCTTTTTGCTGAGGAAATGGCCACCAAAAAAAGATGTCATTAGGGACAATTCTTTGACTGAAAGTGTTCTGTCCAGATGAGAGAAGAAGTCGAGAACTAGCGGTAAATCCCACTTGGGGAACCTAGGTTTCCTCTGTGGTCTAAGTCTAATCGCTCCTTTAAAAAATTGCTGAACCAAGGGATGTTTAGCCCAGGATACTCCAGAAAAGGCCGAAATTGCCGAGACTTGCACACGAAGAGCGCTGACAGATAGGGGAATGTCTAGTCCGGACTGTAAGAAACCCAGAAAATCCTGAACCGTCAAATTACCACTGGAGCAAGACCTGGAAGACAAGTGACTTGTGAATCTAGACCAAATCCTCTCATACACCTGGTTGGTACTTTTCCTCCTTGCACTCATGAGAGTAGGAATGGCCTCCTTTGGACAACCCAGAGCCTCTAACCTTCCCCTCTCAAAAACCAGACCCTCAGACATAGATGGGCCGGACAGGGATGGAGCTTCGAGCCCTGGGATAGAAGATCGGGTCTGAGAGGTAAGGGAATCGGATCTCTGACACTGAGGAGCATTAGAAGCGGAAACCATGGCCTGTTGGGCCAATAAGGTATTACAGCTATCACCTCTACTGCTTCTGTTTTGAGTCTCCGCAGGAACTGTAGAATAATAGGAGTTGGAGGAAAGGCGTAAGCTTTGTTGAACCACCATCGATCCATCAGCGCATCCACTCCGTAGGCCTGAGGATCCCGAAACCTGGAATAATACCTCGCCAGTTTCTTGTTGCAAGGGGAAGCAAATAGGTCGACCTCTGGGGAGAACCACAACGTTAGAATCCACCTGAACACTTCTTCGTGAAGGGACCATTCGTTGTTGTCCAGACTGACCCGAGACAGAAAATCCGCTTGGACGTTCTGCGTTCCTGGAACATAAGTTGCTGTAATGTTGACCAGGTTCTTCTGAGCCCAAGACATGATTGGCTCTACCTCCTGAAGAAGGGACAGACACCGAGTACCTCCTTGTCTCCTTATATATGCCACTGCTGTTGTGTTGTGTAGTCTGAGTAGGACCGAGGTTCCTAAGACCAGATGACGAAAGGCTAGGAGCGCCTGGAAGGCTGCCCTCAATTCTAGAATATTCTACACCATCCTCCTGGAAGGAAAGTCCCAGGTGCCCTGTGCTACTTCCGTCAAACAGTGGGCGCCCCAGCCCCTGTTGCTGGCATCCGAAGTTATTGTTACCCATGAGATGGGGAGAATGGAATGGCAATTGAATAGGTTCTCCTTCCGAAGCCACCAGAGTAGAGAGATTCTCATTGAAGATGTGATCCGGATAGGTTGCGTCTTGTTGCCTAGCCATTGGTGAAGAAACCCTTTTTGGAACGGTCTCATCTTCCATTGGGCCCACTTCACCATTGGAATCGTGGCCACCATGGTGCCAATAATTCTCAGGCACTGAACAGCCGGAAGATGGGAGGCTGAGAGGGCCGGACGAATTCTGTCTCGAATTACCACTACTTTCTCTTCGGGTAATGAGATGGTACCCCTCACTGTGTTGAAGAGTGCGCCTAGGAAAAACAAGAGACTGGGAAGGAATTAACTGACTCTTTTCTAGATTCAGGATCCAACCGAACTCTTAAAGAGTGGAGATAACCTGACCCTTGTGCAGTAACAGACGGTCTCTGTCCTGGGCTAGCAGCAGAAGATCGTCCAAATAGTGGTGAAGGTGAATTCCCTTGGTTCTCAATAGAGCCACTACGGCCAACAACACCTTTGAGAACACTCGGGGGGACGTTGAAAGTCCGAACGGGAGACATACAAACTGGAGATGTAGTTTTCCTATTGAAAATCGCAGAAACTGCTGAAAATCTTCTGCCACAGGGACATGAAAGTAAGCGTCCTTTAGGTCTATTGAAATCATCCAGTCTCCTGACTGGACTGACTGTTGTATTGTAGACAAGGTTTCCATCTTGAACCTTTCCTTCTTGATAAAACGATTCAGATGTGTAAGGTCTATGACTGGTCTCCAAGAACCGTTTTTCTTCTGGACCATAAAAAGAGGAGAATAAATTCCTCTCCCTCGTTGATCGTCTGGCACGGGTACGGCAGCGCCTTGAGCCAATAAAGATTTCACGTAGGCCAACAAGATCTGCCTTTTTTCTTCTGTGGCTGGAAATGAAGTGGGAACATACTTTAGTCTTGGGGACCTGCTGAAGGTCCAAGAATGGCCTGAAGAGACCGTTCTGACGGTCCAGAAGTCCTGGATTGAGGCCGCCCAGACATGCCGAAAATGTAGAAGACGAGCCCCCACCTGGCCTATCTGAGCGGGCCCAATCTCAAAAAGATTTGGTTGGTTCCCTCTCTCCTGTCGCACTGCTCTTGGCGGATTTCTTGAAGGATGACTGCCTTGATTTCCATGATCTGGAATATTCCCGACCCGGTCTATAGCTACGGGCCTCCCTGGCCTGCTCTTGATACTGCTTTTTAGGAAAAAATCTCCTCTGGCTTTTTAAACGTCTATCCTGGGGAAGAAACCCCGACTTACCACCAGTGGCCCGGGTTATGGCGTTATCCAATTTATTCCCAAAAAGGGAAGAACCCTTGAAAGGGATACGGCACCACACCTGTTTAGATGCTGGATCAGCCAGCCAGGGACGGAGCCAAAGGGCCCGTTTGGCGGTTACAGCTGAAAGCATGACCTGGGACACTAGGCGGATGATGTCAATCGAAGCCTCCCCCAGAAAAGCCGAAGCAAGCCGCAACTCCTGGATAGGAGAGTTTCTAGCGACTTCATCCGAAATGTTTCTGAGAGTATCATCCACACCGTCCGTCCAGACCTCCATGGCTTTGGACATTGCCGCTAAAGCCAATGCTGGCTTGCATGCCATACCAGCAGTGAGGTAGACTCTCTTTAAATCGGAATCAATCCGCCTATCTAAGGCATCCTTGAATGAAACTGTATCCTCCAATGGAAGGGTCACATGTTTTACTAGTCTCATCACCGCTGCATCCACGAGTGGAGCTGATTCCAGATACTTGACCTCATCCTCCTTAAAGGGATATAACCTTAGGACTTTATAAAAGTCGGTGATTATATATGTTTGGAGTACCTAGGTTTACTGTTGGACTCTATGGAATCGTGAGTGTTTCTCCCTTCAGACAAAATGCAGACTTTCAGAGCCACGGTAAAACTATTGATGAGACGGGGGCGTGTCCAAGATGGCGACCTGAGAGGTTGTGGTTGCTGGAGCTCTGCTGACCCTTTTATCCGGATTTCCAACTCTGTACCTCAAACTCACCTATAAACTACACCCGTGTGCTCCGGATGTCAGGCAGAAACAAACGCAAGGGGAAAAAGCACTCCTGTCCGGACCCTGCCTTGCTTTTGAGCCTGCAGACGGCGTCTCCGCTCGTGCAGGCGCGCAACATGGCGTCCCAAACGGAGATGGAGGATCGGGAAGAGGAGGCTGAAGTCGGCTTCAGAGAGGTTATGGCGGCCATTGCTTCCTGTCAAGCGGCGCTGACCAACAAGATAGAGGCGGTGCAGCTGGATGTCGGACTGGTCCGGCAGGACCTTGACAAGTTGCGGTCGCGGGTGTCGGAGGCGGAACAGCGCGTTGGCCGGGTGGAGGATCTCACCTCGGAGCACGCGGAGTCCATCCGCACCCTTCACACTCGAGTGCGGGCCCTGGAGTACAAGGCCGACGACGCGGAGAACAGGAACCAGCGGAACAATCTTCGTGTCGTCGGCCTGCCCGAGGGGGTGGAGGGAAGGAACCCTACGGTGTTTGTGGAAGAACTGTTGCGCAGCCTTCTACCTGATGCGCAGTTTTCATCTTATTTTACTGTCGAGAGGGCGCATCGGGTCCCCCCCACCCCGGGCCCCCCGGGGGCACGTCCGCGCATGCTTATCTTTCGGCTCCTGCACTTTCGAGATCGGGATGAGGCGCTCCGGGCGGCCCGTCGAGTGGGAGACCTACGGTACCAGAATGCCACTATCATGCTGTTCCCGGATTACTCCTTGGAGACGCAGAAGTTGAGAAGATCTTTCGACCATGTGAAGGCTGGTTTGCGGGCCCGGAATATTAAATATAGCGTCCTTTTCCCGGCTCGGTTGCGGGTGCAGGATGGTGAGACCACCCGTTTCTTCACTGACCCGCGAGAGGCTGCGGCCTGGCTAGACTCCCTTCCTCCACGTCAGTGAGCCTTAGTGATGGAGCTACAGGTCTGTTGTTCTCTGTGATCAGTCTCATTTTATTTTTTTGTTTTTCGCCCCCCTGGCTTGTTCTCCCTACTGTATGTGCAAGACTTTCCTGCCGGAGGTAAGCTGGGGAGCTTTGGATTTCTTTAGGATTTATTTTGGATCTTTTATGTTTTTGTGCACAAGTCCTGCCTTCAGGTGTGAGACTGTATGCCTGCGGCTGCCCTGGTGCACACACTTGAACCTGACGCCCAACATGAGACTGGATAGATACTGTCCTTATCCGTGTCACCTGCTGCGGACCTCATGGGGGCCCGTGATTGTGATCCTTTGCCTCTGCAGGCCTTGTTGGACACTGAACATACATTCTGGAGGGGGAGACGGAGCTTTGGACATATAGGGCTCTGAAGCACTGCTAACTGCTGTAGCGTGAAGTAACTCTAGCGGTGGTTCCGCTCCGCCTGGCTGTGCCTGAGGTTGCATACAGCTCCGGGGGGACTTGTCCTGCTTGCGGATATCTCCAATAGGAGATTGCGTGGTCATCGTATCCTGCAAGCTTACTGATCGGAGTGATGTTTTCGGGATTAACTGTTGTTGTAAACTAAGTTTGAAACCCCTACCGGGAGGTAGGAGACTTTTTTCTGCATCAGTCAGCATCTCTATGGCCCACATATGCCGTTGGGCAAATCCTCTAGCTATGAACTAGTACCCTCCTTAGTGGATGACTTGGTTACGAGTTTGGGGGATTGAGGTACCCCCGGGTTTGGGGGGGGGGTGCGGGGTGGGGGGAGGGGTTCCTGTTGTCTGCCGTTGCAGATGGGTTGCACCTTTTTTGTTTAGTACTGTTTTTTTGTTATTTTAGTTTCTGTTGGAGTGGCTTTATGATTCAGGGGAATGGGTTCATTTTTCAATGCTGTCGGGTATGGGTGGGCTCTGCGGGCGCTCTCTCCTCTGGTTTAGTTGTGGGGGGGCACCTGTGGATTGTGACACATTATATACTTTCTTGGCCTAATGGGTGAAGTCTCGATTATTTCTTGGAATGTCCGAGGTCTCAACTCGGCGACCAAGCGATCTCTAGTATTTAAATTTTTGCAGAGGTTTAATCCCCACATCTGTATACTTCAAGAAACTCACCTGATTGGTTCGCGGATCCTAGGGGTCCGTAAGGCCTGGGTAGGTACTCACTACCACGCCAACTACTCTAATTACGCTAGAGGTGTCAGTGTCCTGATCCACAGGTCTCTCCCGATCCAGGTTAAGGGGGTGCGGACGGACCCTGGAGGCCGTTATGTGATTATACATATGTCGGTGTATGATAAAGATATGGTATTGGTGGGACTCTACCTGCCCCCCCCCCTGTGAACGGGCAGTTGTTATACGACATTATGCAAATGGTCTTGGGTTTCCATACTCCGGAGGTCCTCTTGGTTGGGGATTTCAACCTGGTCCCCCAGCAGGACCTGGACAGGTTGCACCCTACCTCCCGGGCTGGTGATGAACTCCGGAGTTGGGCGAATACTTTCTCCCTAACTGACCTCTGGCGCCATTATCATCCAGATGGTCGGGAATTTACTTGTCATTCGGCCACCCATCGGGCGATGTCTCGCATAGATCTGGCCTATGCTTCTCCTGGGGCTCTGAAATGGTCTAGGTCTGTGCGACACTTGCCCCGGGGGATCTCCGACCATGCCCCGCTCATGCTTGTGCTATCTCTCTCGAGTCCACCGGGCTCGAGGAGGTGGCGCCTGTCTGGGTTCTGGGCCACTGATGAGCGACTGAGGGAGAAAACTGATGAGGCCGTTAGTAATTTTTGGCAGCATAACGATGACCCTGAGAGAGGTCCTATTGTATGGGATGCATTTAAAGCTGTACTCCGGGGCCACTATATCTCCAATATTGCCTCCTTGCGTAGGGAGGCGACGGCTTCTCTTACAGACCTAGAGGGGCAATGTGCTAGGCGGGAGGCGGAGTATGTTAGATCGGGGGGGAGGAGGCTTACCGGGGGTGGCAGGAGGTGGTACGGGAGGTCTCCCTGGTGGCGGTGACCCATACTCAGCAGTCCATGCTACACTCTAAGCAGCGGATCTTTGAGTTTGGGAACAAGAATGGTAGATTATTGGCGTGGTTAGCAAAGGTTCGTTCAGCCTCCACGCACATTGCCAGTATCCGTGATGCTCGGGGGCAGGAGCTCACTTCCCCTGGGGACATCAATGCCCGGTTTTATGACTTCTTTAAGGGGGTGTATGAATCTAGGCGGGATTACACGGATGCGGCGCTTCAGGAATATTTAGCGGGCATCCCCTTTCCGGCACTGTCTGCGGAGCATAGGGCGCTGCTGGATGAGGGGATTTCGCTGGAGGAGGTCCAATCGGCGATCGGCAGCCTTCAAAAGGGTAAGGCCCCGGGCGCTGATGGTCTGCCGGCGGAGTTTTACTCCCAACATGCTGATGTGCTGGCTCCTAAATTTAAGAAGCTCCTTGATGGGCTCGGAGGAGAGAACTTTCTCCCGGAGTCTATGGGGGACGCAATCATTGTTTTGATTCCGAAGCCGGGTAAGGACCCTCAGGATTGTGGGGCTTACCGTCCCATTTCCCTTCTAAATGTGGATGCCAAACTGCTGGCAAAAATCCTGGCCAATAGGTTGAAAGTAGTGATCTCCACATTGATTCATGCTGACCAAACTGGCTTTATGCCCGGAAAGGGCACGGACATCAACATTAGACGGCTATTCCTTAATCTCTCTATGTCTCCTGAAACTCCGGGGTCCCGTGCGATTGCCTCTCTCGACGCCGAGAAGGCATTCGACTCGGTGGAGTGGGATTTCCTTTGGGGGGTGCTCCGCTGCTTTGGGTTTGGCCCTAAATTTACTGGTTGGCTTAGGTTGCTCTATAGGGCTCCCAGGGCCAGAGTGAGTACCAACGCTTGGCTCTCGGAGCCTTTCTCTCTTCAACGGGGAACTAGGCAGGGGTGCCCTCTCTCGCCGGGACTGTTTGCCCCGGCCCTGGAACCTCTGGCAATCCTCATTCGGGAGTCATCGGTTATTAGAGGTTTTCATACGGGGGGATTGGAGGAACGGATTTCCCTGTACGCAGACGATGCTCTACTATACTTGAATGACACTGGCCCGTCGCTATCGGAGGCGCTCGCGATTTTTAACAAGTTTGGTTCCTTCTCGGGAATTTGTATAAATTGGTCCAAGTCGATTTTGTTTCCTGTGGATGATCGGGCGTCTGTACTGGACAGTAATATTCCATTACAGAGGGCCACCGAGTTCAGATACCTTGGGGTGCAGGTGACCAAAAACCCTGCTCAGTATTATACTCTGAATGTGCTCCCCCTTCTCCGCACCCTGCGAGAGAGATGCCGGTCTTGGTCTGGGCTTCCTCTGAATCTCATAGGGCGAATAAACATTCTTAAAATGGTGCTGTTACCCAAATTTAATTATATTTTTCGGAACTGCCCTGGCTGGATTCCGGGGTCCTTCTTCCGGGAGGCGGATAAAGTTATAGGTTCGTTCATATGGAACGGATCGTCCCCCAGGCTGGCGAAGTCTATTCTACAGTCTCCGACGAGTATCGGGGGCCTATCTCTCCCCAACCTACGGGCTTATTACTGGGCAGCTATACTGGTCACGGTGTCGTGGTGGTTCACTGCGTCGGAGTCGAATGGGGCTGTGCGCTTGGAGGTGACTGTCGCGGGCTCCTTACAGGCCCTGCGGGAGCTAGTCTACAGGGGGGTGGGGGCAAATACGTCGCTTCCTGGCCCGACGAGGACGACGCTAAGGGTGTGGCGGGCAGCTGGGCGACGGTTTGTGAGACCGAACTGCTGGTCCCCGGCCCAACCATTATGGAATAACCCGAGCTTGTCGCAGTTCCGGTCGATCCCAGACCCGCAGGTGTGGGTGAGATTTGGAATTTGCAGGCTGAGGGACATTATGCCGACGGGGGGGGTTGCTCTCCTTTGCTCGGCTGTCAGAGTTGCACGCCATGCCTGGCTGGATGTACTTCGGCTACGTCCAGCTGCGCCATGCCGTCAGAGCCCAGTTCCCTGCACCTCCGACCCTACAGTCTACTCCTCTGGAGGAATTGTTTATAGGGGAGGGATTAGAGAAACCCCTTTCCGATTTGTACCGGGTGGTCTTCCCGGTGGATTCGGCGAGGCTGACTTCGCTCTGGAATAAGTGGCAGGCTGACATCCCGGGGCTGGAGAGAGAGGATTGGGAGGATTGCCTGGAGAGGGGTACTAAGCTGGTTATCTCCGCGAGTGACAAACTCATTCAGACGAAGTTCCTTCATCGGGTGTACCTTACTCCAGTACGTCTGTCAAGAATTTACCCCACTAGAGACCCCCAATGCCCCCGGTGTCAAACTGAGGTTGGAACGTACATGCATATGTTCTGGGAATGTCGTCGCCTGCAGGATTTTTGGTCAGGGGTTTTTGAACAATTGAATGTACGGCTGGAGCTGGGGGTTCCCCGGACCCCTGCACTAGCCTTATTGGGCATTCATTCAGATGATCTCATGCCTTACCACTCGAAGTTGTTGGTTCTTTATCTCCTCTTCTACGCGAAGAAGGCGATCCTGTGCAAATGGCTGTCGACCCGCCCCCCTAGCTTGGCCCAGTGGGAACGTGACATCAATGCTGCCCTTCCATTGTATAAACTCACGTACCACAATAGGGGCTGCCCGTGGAAATTTGACAAAATTTGGCTTCCATGGACCTCTGGGGATACTGTTTGAGGGCTAAAAGATGACAATGGCATGTATGTCTCCCGCTGCTGATCGACGTTGGCTTCCCTTCCCCCTTTTTCTCCCTCCCCCGACCCCCCCCATCCCCCCCCCTCCCCCCCTCCCTCTCCCCCCCTCCCCCCTTGCTCAGTTTTCTTCATGTGGGCCAACGCCAATCATGTGCTGTGTATATTATGTGCTGTGTGTGTTAACAGGTTCCATATTCTGAGAGTTAATGTAGGTGTATTTTATTGTTTCTTTATCACTGTATGACTTGTGTTCATGCTCTAAAGTGTATGCTGTGTTGTTCCTCTGTCTCATTCTGTGGTATCCTGTCAAGATCTCTTTGAAATAAAGCACTCCTGTTGTTTGAAAAACTATTGATGAACCGCAGGTGGTCGTCGCTACGCTTCTGCATGTGAGTCCTGGGACTCATGGTGACCTCCTTCGAGGCAGTACCGTAAGCCCAGTTTCATACCAGAGTCTAACAGAAGGAGATCTTGATGAAATGGAACAAATCTCTGTTATGCCTGGATCGGCAGATTCGGGTGAGCCAGTCAGTCAGGGACTCCCTGCTCTGGTGGCTGAGGTCCCCGGCGCTTCGGTCCGGGAAGTCGTTCCTACCTCTACATTGGACAGTGATCACAACGGATGCCAGCCTGACCGGCTGGGGTGGAGTACTGGAAGTACAGTCGACCCAGGGCCTCTGGTCGGGGGAGGAATCCAAGTTATCGATCAATGTGCTCGAGCTACTAGCGATCAGGCTATGCCTCTCCACATGGTCGATGAGACTACGAGGGCGTCTGATCAGGATCCAGTCAGACAATGCCACGGTATATGTCAACGGCATATGTCAATCACCAAGGAGGAACAAGAAGCTTGGCTGTAGCACGGGAGGTCGCTCACATCCTTTAGTGGGCAGAGCGACATGTACTGGCCCTATTGGCCATTTACATCCCGGGAGTGGAAATCTGGCAGGCGGACTACCTAAGTCGCCAGATGCTGCACCCAGGAGAATGGAGGCTGCATCCGGAGGTGTTCAGGCTTCTGTGCCTGCGGTGGGGCACACAAGACGTGGATCTCCTGGCCTCCCGTCTCAATCGGAAGGTGCCGAGATTCGTATCCAGGTCAAGAGATTTTTGGGCAGACGCATCAGACGCGCTGGTGGCTCCGTGGGGTCAGTATTGACTGATCTACGCCTTTCCTCCGTTAAAGCTACTGCCACGTCTGCTCCGCAGAGGGGAGACCGAGGGGTTTCCAGTAATTCTGATTGCCCCAGATTGGCCTCGTGCCCCCGGTATGCCAACCTAGTATGCCTGGTTGCGGATGCTCCTTGGCGACTACCGATGCGAGAAGACCTTCTGTCTCAAGGTCCTATTCTCCGGCCTGTTTACCATCGCTGGTTTTAACAGCATGGCTGTTGAGAGCCAGGTGCTAAGGAACCAGGGCCTATCGGACTCGGTGATTTCAATTATGTTGAGAGCACGGAAATCTTCTTCTCGGAAGATATATCATCGTACCTGGAAGGCATACATCTCTATATGTGAGGAGAAAAGATGGCGTCCGCTCACCTATTCGGTTTCCAGGATCCTGCTGTTTCTGCAGTGAGGAGTAGACCAGAAATTGGCTTTAAGCACCATTAAAGGACAAATATCAGCCTTGGCTGTATTTTTTCAGTGATCCCCTGGCATCTCACTCTCTAATGAGCACTTTTGTTCAGGGGGTCCAACATGTAGTTCCTCCGGTGCGTCCACCCCCCTGGGATATAAACCTGGAGTTATCGGCGCTTCAGAAACCGCCGTTTGAGAACATCAGGGAAATTCCCTTGTTAACTCTTTTCCAGAAAGTGTTTTTTCTAGCGGCCATTACATCGGCCAGGAGGGTTTCGGAACTGGCGGCCTTGTCTTTCCAATTGCCTTATCTGGTTATCCATAAGGATAAGGTGGTGTTGCGTCCGCAACCTTCTTTTCTGCTGAAGGGGGTTTTGGCGTTCCACATCAATGAAGACATTTTGTTACCACCTCCGTGTCCTAAATTGACACATCCTAAGGAGGTGGCCCTTCGTTCCTTGGACGTGGTCTGGGCTCTAAGGGTGTATTTGTCTGCCACAGCTCCCTTTCATAAGTCAGACTCTTTGTTCGTTTTGGTAGCTGGTCCAAAAAAAAGGAATGGCGGTCTCGTCGGCCACCATTTCTAGGTGGATCAGACAGATTGTGGTCCAGGCCTATGCCTTGAAGGGGCAGGTGTCCCCCTTTCCTGTCATGGCCCACTTGGTCGTCCGTTCACACCTTTACCAAATTCTACAAAGTGGATGTAAGCGCATCGGCTGATGCATGTTTTGGCCACAAAGTTTTGCAGGCGGCCGTGTAATGTTGCAATTGCACTTATTTTTTTCAGTTTTTTTAAAAGAAAATACAGATACCTTTGAGTATTATGCACCGTTGCATTGTTGGCCGCAAGTTCTGATGCGGCTAGATAAGGTGGTGACTCCCCTGTTAGAGAGCACTTCTGGTCGTGGGTGAAGTTTTTTTATTCTGGTTCTGGTCGTGGGTGAAGTTTTTGTTTATGCTGTTTTATGCTGTTTCCCACCCCTCCTTATGACACTGCTTGGGGACGTCCCTATGGTCAAGAATAAGGAGCTGTGTCAGTCAGTGAATGAAAGAGAAAATAGGATTTTTGTACTCACCGTAAAATCCTTTTCTCTGAAGTTCACTGACTGACACAGCACCCTCCCCTCCTATTGATTTACGTTATACTGTTTGTTGACCTACTGAAGCTGCAGGAAGCAGGCTGGGGGGTTGTTACTGAAGGGACCGCCCCTTGGGCGTAACTATAAAATTCTGTTTTTTGTACATGTGTAACATGTTCTGCCTAGTCCTCTCCTGAAGGTGGCGTAACAACCCTATGGTCAAGAATAAGGAGCTGTGTCAATCAGTGAACTTCAGAGAAAAGGATTTTACAGTACAAAAATCCTATTTTTACTTTTTTTTTTGTCAGTAAATTTTGTAACTAAGTAATTTTTAGCCTTAACTTATGTGCGCTGATGAGGCGGCACCGATGGGCACTGATGAGGAGGCACTAATGTGCCGCACTGATGGGCACTGTTAGGTGGCACTGATGGGCACTAATAGGCAGCAGCGGCGGGCACTGATAGGCATGGATAGACACTGATGGGCATTGATGGGTAGCACTGATTGCCAGCACAGACTGGCATGGCTAATGGGCACTGATTTGTGGTATTGTGGGCACTGATTACTGCCACTGGTGGGCACTGATCATTGGAATTATTGGGCACTGTATGCTGGCATTGGTGGGCACTGTGTTTTAGTGCTTTTTTTCTATATTGTAATCAGGGCACTGATGATCAGTGCCCTGATTACTTCCCTAGCTGTCCCCCTGTGAGGAGATGCAACTGATTGGGCAGATTACCGGCATCTCCATGTTTACATGTGACTGTGTTTTCGATCACATGGTTAAAGAGCCGTGGATTTGAACTAGCGACCTTATTTCTGCTAGGTGAAAGTGCTAACCACTACACCACTGTGCTGCCCTCAGAACAAAGGTTTAAACAAATAAATATAATATACCTTCCTATCCATTTACTAATGCTAGCAGCATAAGCATTAAAATAAGGTGTTAAACACAAAACCAAAAATGTAATATATTGCAGCTTACCAATCATTAGATGTGATGGCTGCTTTTGTTTTCTTTTATTTAGTCTTTTTTCCCTCTGTTTTCACCTGGTGATCTGGCCAGTAACACACCTCCTGTATTAGAGTGCCTCCACTCTGGAGGAATAAGAAAAGGAGGCACCTTTGGACAACAGCGGTGTGAATCTTGGGGTAGGGGAGTGTTACATGAACTAACTGTCAGAAACCATGAATCAGACTGAGACAGAAGTACAGTTAAATCACACTTGTGAACAAGAACGGATAGTTAGACAACCCAAAACGTCAGGGAGCCAGAGATGAGCATAGTAGAACAGCAAGCAGGATCTGGAGCCAGAAGGAATGTCAGCCAAGCAAGTCTTTAACAGGAACACAGGAGAGTATCTCTAGAGATGTGACCAAGGCGAAAGCAGAGATCATCTGGACTGGACGGCTTAAGTAGGCAGGACTGATGAGCAGGCTATAATCAACAGGTGAGTCACTGTGGAGAGATGGGAGCTGGCAATTAGCCGACAGCTGAGGAGCCAGCTTTGAGAAGGAAGGGCTGAGCCCAGCCCTGACACTAACCGATTTAACTACACTTAAAGTGATTGTAACATCTCACAGCCACTGTGCCCATCGATTGCCGCCATTGTGCCCATCGATTGCTGACATTGTGCCCATAAAACGCTCCCACTGTGCCATCAAATGCTGCCACTGTGCCCATCAAATGCCACTGTGCCCATCAAATGCTCCCATTGTGCCATTAAATGCTACCACTGTGCCAACAAATGCTGCAACTGTGCCCATCAAGTGCTGCCACTGTGCCCATCAAATTCTCCCTATGGCTCTAATCAGGTGCAAAAACACCCCTGCCGCTGTAATTCAGGTGCCATGTGACCAAAAAGAGGCTGGGCGCCTGAATAGGGGGTGGAAGCAGCCGCCGTAGATAGATTCATGCATTTCATGAATTTATGTATTGGTGATAGAGGGGTGGCTGAAGAGAAGGGGTGGCTGGCGTGCGCCCTAATGGATGCACCGCCACTGATGTGCAGTGGTTTTGCACAGGGCAGCCCGGATTCTCCTCTTCTCTGGTCCCTCTTCGCTGCTCCTGCCCCCCCCCCCCCCCGTCGAGTGCTCCACAGCAAGCTGCTTGCTATGGGGGTATCCGTGCCCAGATGCAGCTCCGTGTGTCCATTCAGACATGGAGCTGCCACTTGGCCCCGCCCCCTCTATCCCCTGATTGGCTAACTGACTTTGATTTAATATAAAAAATATTGCGCTATACACATAAATAAACACTGGCAGCCAGCACTACAATCTTAACAAAAATTGTGTGACTGAATAAAGTGAAAAGCAACGCTAAGAATCAAATGTTGAGTATTGACATATCAATATACCGTGATATTCAAAATAAATAGTGATCAGCATATACAAAAAACTCTGATATTGTGTACAGATGACCAGACTTTCCGGCAAACTAGGTCCGAAGAGATTAGTCCGTCGGACAATCCGATCGTGTGTGGGCTAGTCCGATTGTTTTTGGTAAAATAAATCTGACGGACCTAGAAATAGAACATGTTTCAAATCTATCCGACGGACTCAATTCCGACGGACTAAAATCAGAAAACCTGTTCTGGACTGGCTATTGAAATTGCTTGTTTAGTTCCATTTACATCATCACGGTCAAACCCAACGGGCTTTCGAAAGGACTTAGTCCGTTCGTGTGTAGCCGAGTCCATTCGTTCGGAAAGTCTGTCGGAACTCCGCCCGAAAGTCAGTCGGAAAGACCATCGGACCTAGTCTGCCGGTAAGTCCGGTCGTGTGTACGTGGCCTAACACTATCATCTGATTGATAGTGTCTCTAAATAAAGTGCACTGTGCAAATTGTAAATCAACATTGGTAGTATAGTCCCATTGGCGATTAAAACATTAATCCATTAGTATATATTGATGGGAAAGAATCCAGTAGTGTAGGGCTAAAGGAGGCACTGCTGTGTGTGCATCCACCACCCAAGATTAAATACGCTTACCAGAAGGTAGCATCAATCAGGCCTGTGATATCAAAGCTCTGGATAGCGAGTGGTGCAATTCCTCCTCCTCAGCTGAGCCACCTCAGGCAACCTCGTCCCGGCATGTGAGAATATGGATCAGGGTGGCAATGTGCCAGATGGTAAAAAACCTCCTTCCACCACAGAACCATTTGGTAGGTTTATAGTTAACTGTATTCCTAAAAAACAACATAAAGCCTCCACATAGTGAAAAACCATATGATTACGGGTTTATTTTGAATAAAAAGGCTTTACATATATTCCAAGCTCTATTGCATCCAGTAAAAAAATCTCCTCTGTGATCACAAAAGCATAAAATTCAAAAAGGCGCAATGGCATGGAAAGGATTAATCAAACCCAACACGTTTCGCCTACAAAGACTTCAGCTGGAGTATGAGTCTATTGCCATGCACTGCGCAATAATATGTACTCAATAATCAATAATATTTAAACCAACCTGTATACAACATAATGACATGTGGCCATATTCAGCATGTGTGTTCCAAGCCTCAATGTGGCCACCAATGATGATAGGTGCTAAACTACAGCAAGGCTTGGATAGAGTCAAGCTCCAGATGTCACTTAACTGCACAGCCACACACAACATGGTATACGGCGTGTGTTCCAAGCTTCAATGTGGCCACCAATGATGATAGGTGCTAAACCACAGTGAAGGCCTGGATGGAGCCAAGCCTCAATGTGACCACCAACAATTGTAGGTGCTAAACCACAGTGGATTCACTATATGGACCACTTATGTATTTATACATGGTGATCATATACTCCTTAATTCTCAAGAGAGAATAAATTCAGTTCCTCTAATCTTTCCTCATAGCTGGGCTCCTCCATGCCTCTATCGGTTTGGTTGCCCTTCTCTGCACTTTTTCCAGTTCCCCAATATCCTTTTTGTGAACTGGCGCCCAAAACGGAATTGCATATTCCAGATGAGGCCTTATTATATCTATATATAGATAAAAATGATATCTATATCTCTCTGGAGGAGTCCATACCTCTCCTAATACAAGAGAGAATTTTGCTTGCTTTGGAAACCGCAGCTTGGCATTGCATGCTATTATTTAACGTCTTATCTACCAGAACACCCAGATCTTTCTCCACCATTGATTCCCCCAGTTGTACTCCCCCTAGTATGTATGATGCATGCATATTCTTAACCCCCTAAGTGCATAACTTTACATTTATCAACATTAAACCTCATTTGCCAGATAGTTGCCCAATTAAACGGTGCATTAAAGAGGAAGTAAACCCTGATGAGTTTACTTCCTCTTTCATTCCCTGTAAAGGCAAAGCATAATGGACTACTATGCATCGCATAGTAGTCCATTATGTGTCACTTACCTGACACAGGAGCCAGCGAAGTCTTGGTGGGTCTCCGTGGGTCTCGCTGTGATTCGCCGGAGCAGCGATGACGTCACTCCCGCGCATGCGCACGGGAGCCGAGACTCGCGGCATTGCCGTCATCGACGATGCCCCACTCAGTGTGCCTGCGCGCCGCTGTCTACGGCGCATACGCCGTAGATAGCAGTGCCCGTCTTCGAGCAAATATCTCCTAAACCGTATAGGTTTGGGAGATATTTCTTGGACCTACAGGTAAGCCTTAATCTAGGCTTACCTGTAGGTCAAAGTGGTTTGTAAGGGTTTACAACCACTTTAAGGTCAGCTTGTAAGTTGAAAACATCCTGTAAGAATGTTATTCCACTGTAGGGATGAGCTCAGGCGTGTTCACATGGTCCACGTGCAGAGGCTGCCAGGAAGTCGGCGCAGCGCTGCACTAATCGCAGGCAGTGAGACATTGTCCTGATGTGGGGCTGCAGAGATCAAGCAATGTCTCACTGCCTTAAAAGTATAATTTCAGTCTTTGCAGATGACACCAAGCTATGCAGTAGAATAGGGATGAGCTCAGGCGTGTTCACATGGTCCACGTCCTGGCGGGCTGAGCAGGTGGACCATGCGAACATGCCTGAGCTCATCCCTATTCCACTGCATAGCTTGGTGTCATCTGCAAAGACTGAAATTATACTTTTAATCCCAGACCCTATATAATTTATAAATATATTAAAAAGTAAGGCACTGATGAGGAGGCACTAATGTGCCGCACTGATGGGCACTGTTAGGTGGCACTGATGGGCACTAATAGGCAGCAGCAGCGGCGGGCACTGATAGGCATGGATAGACACTGATGGGCATTGATGGGTAGCACTGATTGCCAGCACAGACTGGCATGGCTAATGGGCACTGATTTGTGGTATTGTGGGCACTGATTACTGCCACTGGTGGGCACTGATCATTGGAATTATTGGGCACTGTATGCTGGCATTGGTGGGCACTGTGTTTTAGTGCTTTTTTTCTATATTGTAATCAGGGCACTGATGATCAGTGCCCTGATTACTTCCCTAGCTGTCCCCCTGTGAGGAGATGCAACTGATTGGGCAGATTACCGGCATCTCCATGTTTACATGTGACTGTGTTTTCGATCACATGGTTAAAGAGCCGTGGATTTGAACTAGCGACCTTATTTCTGCTAGGTGAAAGTGCTAACCACTACACCACTGTGCTGCCCTCAGAACAAAGGTTTAAACAAATAAATATAATATACCTTCCTATCCATTTACTAATGCTAGCAGCATAAGCATTAAAATAAGGTGTTAAACACAAAACCAAAAATGTAATATATTGCAGCTTACCAATCATTAGATGTGATGGCTGCTTTTGTTTTCTTTTATTTAGTCTTTTTTCCCTCTGTTTTCACCTGGTGATCTGGCCAGTAACACACCTCCTGTATTAGAGTGCCTCCACTCTGGAGGAATAAGAAAAGGAGGCACCTTTGGACAACAGCGGTGTGAATCTTGGGGTAGGGGAGTGTTACATGAACTAACTGTCAGAAACCATGAATCAGACTGAGACAGAAGTACAGTTAAATCACACTTGTGAACAAGAACGGATAGTTAGACAACCCAAAACGTCAGGGAGCCAGAGATGAGCATAGTAGAACAGCAAGCAGGATCTGGAGCCAGAAGGAATGTCAGCCAAGCAAGTCTTTAACAGGAACACAGGAGAGTATCTCTAGAGATGTGACCAAGGCGAAAGCAGAGATCATCTGGACTGGACGGCTTAAGTAGGCAGGACTGATGAGCAGGCTATAATCAACAGGTGAGTCACTGTGGAGAGATGGGAGCTGGCAATTAGCCGACAGCTGAGGAGCCAGCTTTGAGAAGGAAGGGCTGAGCCCAGCCCTGACACTAACCGATTTAACTACACTTAAAGTGATTGTAACATCTCACAGCCACTGTGCCCATCGATTGCCGCCATTGTGCCCATCGATTGCTGACATTGTGCCCATAAAACGCTCCCACTGTGCCATCAAATGCTGCCACTGTGCCCATCAAATGCCACTGTGCCCATCAAATGCTCCCATTGTGCCATTAAATGCTACCACTGTGCCAACAAATGCTGCAACTGTGCCCATCAAGTGCTGCCACTGTGCCCATCAAATTCTCCCTATGGCTCTAATCAGGTGCAAAAACACCCCTGCCGCTGTAATTCAGGTGCCATGTGACCAAAAAGAGGCTGGGCGCCTGAATAGGGGGTGGAAGCAGCCGCCGTAGATAGATTCATGCATTTCATGAATTTATGTATTGGTGATAGAGGGGTGGCTGAAGAGAAGGGGTGGCTGGCGTGCGCCCTAATGGATGCACCGCCACTGATGTGCAGTGGTTTTGCACAGGGCAGCCCGGATTCTCCTCTTCTCTGGTCCCTCTTCGCTGCTCCTGCCCCCCCCCCCCGTCGAGTGCTCCACAGCAAGCTGCTTGCTATGGGGGTATCCGTGCCCAGATGCAGCTCCGTGTGTCCATTCAGACATGGAGCTGCCACTTGGCCCCGCCCCCTCTATCCCCTGATTGGCTAACTGACTTTGATTTAATATAAAAAATATTGCGCTATACACATAAATAAACACTGGCAGCCAGCACTACAATCTTAACAAAAATTGTGTGACTGAATAAAGTGAAAAGCAACGCTAAGAATCAAATGTTGAGTATTGACATATCAATATACCGTGATATTCAAAATAAATAGTGATCAGCATATACAAAAAACTCTGATATTGTGTACAGATGACCAGACTTTCCGGCAAACTAGGTCCGAAGAGATTAGTCCGTCGGACAATCCGATCGTGTGTGGGCTAGTCCGATTGTTTTTGGTAAAATAAATCTGACGGACCTAGAAATAGAACATGTTTCAAATCTATCCGACGGACTCAATTCCGACGGACTAAAATCAGAAAACCTGTTCTGGACTGGCTATTGAAATTGCTTGTTTAGTTCCATTTACATCATCACGGTCAAACCCAACGGGCTTTCGAAAGGACTTAGTCCGTTCGTGTGTAGCCGAGTCCATTCGTTCGGAAAGTCTGTCGGAACTCCGCCCGAAAGTCAGTCGGAAAGACCATCGGACCTAGTCTGCCGGTAAGTCCGGTCGTGTGTACGTGGCCTAACACTATCATCTGATTGATAGTGTCTCTAAATAAAGTGCACTGTGCAAATTGTAAATCAACATTGGTAGTATAGTCCCATTGGCGATTAAAACATTAATCCATTAGTATATATTGATGGGAAAGAATCCAGTAGTGTAGGGCTAAAGGAGGCACTGCTGTGTGTGCATCCACCACCCAAGATTAAATACGCTTACCAGAAGGTAGCATCAATCAGGCCTGTGATATCAAAGCTCTGGATAGCGAGTGGTGCAATTCCTCCTCCTCAGCTGAGCCACCTCAGGCAACCTCGTCCCGGCATGTGAGAATATGGATCAGGGTGGCAATGTGCCAGATGGTAAAAAACCTCCTTCCACCACAGAACCATTTGGTAGGTTTATAGTTAACTGTATTCCTAAAAAACAACATAAAGCCTCCACATAGTGAAAAACCATATGATTACGGGTTTATTTTGAATAAAAAGGCTTTACATATATTCCAAGCTCTATTGCATCCAGTAAAAAAATCTCCTCTGTGATCACAAAAGCATAAAATTCAAAAAGGCGCAATGGCATGGAAAGGATTAATCAAACCCAACACGTTTCGCCTACAAAGACTTCAGCTGGAGTATGAGTCTATTGCCATGCACTGCGCAATAATATGTACTCAATAATCAATAATATTTAAACCAACCTGTATACAACATAATGACATGTGGCCATATTCAGCATGTGTGTTCCAAGCCTCAATGTGGCCACCAATGATGATAGGTGCTAAACTACAGCAAGGCTTGGATAGAGTCAAGCTCCAGATGTCACTTAACTGCACAGCCACACACAACATGGTATACGGCGTGTGTTCCAAGCTTCAATGTGGCCACCAATGATGATAGGTGCTAAACCACAGTGAAGGCCTGGATGGAGCCAAGCCTCAATGTGACCACCAACAATTGTAGGTGCTAAACCACAGTGGATTCACTATATGGACCACTTATGTATTTATACATGGTGATCATATACTCCTTAATTCTCAAGAGAGAATAAATTCAGTTCCTCTAATCTTTCCTCATAGCTGGGCTCCTCCATGCCTCTATCGGTTTGGTTGCCCTTCTCTGCACTTTTTCCAGTTCCCCAATATCCTTTTTGTGAACTGGCGCCCAAAACGGAATTGCATATTCCAGATGAGGCCTTATTATATCTATATATAGATAAAAATGATATCTATATCTCTCTGGAGGAGTCCATACCTCTCCTAATACAAGAGAGAATTTTGCTTGCTTTGGAAACCGCAGCTTGGCATTGCATGCTATTATTTAACGTCTTATCTACCAGAACACCCAGATCTTTCTCCACCATTGATTCCCCCAGTTGTACTCCCCCTAGTATGTATGATGCATGCATATTCTTAACCCCCTAAGTGCATAACTTTACATTTATCAACATTAAACCTCATTTGCCAGATAGTTGCCCAATTAAACGGTGCATTAAAGAGGAAGTAAACCCTGATGAGTTTACTTCCTCTTTCATTCCCTGTAAAGGCAAAGCATAATGGACTACTATGCATCGCATAGTAGTCCATTATGTGTCACTTACCTGACACAGGAGCCAGCGAAGTCTTGGTGGGTCTCCGTGGGTCTCGCTGTGATTCGCCGGAGCAGCGATGACGTCACTCCCGCGCATGCGCACGGGAGCCGAGACTCGCGGCATTGCCGTCATCGACGATGCCCCACTCAGTGTGCCTGCGCGCCGCTGTCTACGGCGCATACGCCGTAGATAGCAGTGCCCGTCTTCGAGCAAATATCTCCTAAACCGTATAGGTTTGGGAGATATTTCTTGGACCTACAGGTAAGCCTTAATCTAGGCTTACCTGTAGGTCAAAGTGGTTTGTAAGGGTTTACAACCACTTTAAGGTCAGCTTGTAAGTTGAAAACATCCTGTAAGAATGTTATTCCACTGTAGGGATGAGCTCAGGCGTGTTCACATGGTCCACGTGCAGAGGCTGCCAGGAAGTCGGCGCAGCGCTGCACTAATCGCAGGCAGTGAGACATTGTCCTGATGTGGGGCTGCAGAGATCAAGCAATGTCTCACTGCCTTAAAAGTATAATTTCAGTCTTTGCAGATGACACCAAGCTATGCAGTAGAATAGGGATGAGCTCAGGCGTGTTCACATGGTCCACGTCCTGGCGGGCTGAGCAGGTGGACCATGCGAACATGCCTGAGCTCATCCCTATTCCACTGCATAGCTTGGTGTCATCTGCAAAGACTGAAATTATACTTTTAATCCCAGACCCTATATAATTTATAAATATATTAAAAAGTAAGGGTCCCAACACTGAACCTTGGGGTACACCACTGATAACCCTAGAAAATTCAGAGTAATGCTGCCCATACACTATACGAAAAATTGGCCGAACCCATTTTCGGAAAAACTAACATTCGGCCACGAGCGCAAACGATAGTGCCATCATGTAATGACCGATAAATCATTCAGTGGATATAAGTGAATGCATTTTTTTTTTAAATATACCTAGTGCAGACAGTTCGGACGGGAAACACATTAACCTTTCAATTTATAATTAGTTCGGCAGAAAATTTCCAATCCTGTCCTTTGTTTTTTCAGCTCAAAAATGTCCCAACGATTATAGATTTTGTGCCCGTTAACTGACTGAAAAATGAACGAACTGTCTAAATGACTGAATTTCCGATGTTTTTTTGTATAGTGTATGGCCAGTATTAGAATCATTAACCACTACTCTACTATGGTCCTTTAGCCAATTACAAACTGATTTTTCCAAGCCTGTAGACTTAAACCTGCACCTTATTTTTCATTGTCAAAATATCAGTTTATTGTGAAAGATAAGCATGGTACAGAGATACAACCGGGTGTGAGGTGGTACATAATAAAGGAAAAAAAACAAAAATGTATATTCAAACTGATAACAGTAGCATTGCATCAATAATAGTTATGCTAGTTTCCTTGCCACTAAAATCTTTAGTTATCAAGTGCAGGGCAGATAATATAGATTGTTGAGAGATATTGAGCTAAGTCTAATGCCCTGTACACACAGTCGGACTTTCCGACAGAAAATGTGCGATCCAATCGCGTTGTCGGAAAATCCGATCGTGTGTGGGCTCCATCGGACCTTTTCCGTCTGAATTTCCGGCACACAAAGTTTGAGAGCTGGATCAAAAATTTTCCGACAACAAAATCCGATCGTTTAAATTCCGATTGTGTGTAGTCAATTCTGATGGCCAAAGTGCCACGCATGCTCAGAATAAATTATGAGACGAAAGCTATTGGCTACTGTCCCGTCTATAGTCCCGCCGTATGTGTTCTACGTCACCACGTTCAGAGCGATCAGATTTTCCGACCAACGGATTTTGTTGTCTGAAAGTTTGACTGCGTGTACAGGGCAGGACTATAATGTACCAAGAGCGGACCTTACTATACCCTTACAGCCATGTGTGGGGAACTGTGTCAAAGACTTTTGCAAAATCCAAGTATACCACATCCACAGCCACCCCTCGGTTCAAGGTACCTCCTCATAGAAATAAATCAGATTTGTCTGACAACTTCTGTCTTTCATCAATGCGTGCCGTCTGTTGCTTAAAATATTTTTTCCAGCTACATTAACTGTAAAAACGTTATTCTAAAAGGAAAAAAAACTGTTTGCTATAACTGCTTGTAAAGTATTAGCTGGAGTTTAGCTTCAAATTGTTAGTGTATCTAAATCTGCTAGTCTATCTAACACTCCCCTTCCCCCAGATTGACAATGTGCCCCCTGTGCTCCTTCATTCACAGGAGGGGCTCCAAATTTTATTAACCACACACACACATACTTTATATAAAATTGTATATTCTGCAGAGAAAGCCTTGTTATTGAAAAAAAAAACAACATGCTATCAATTACTCACTTATATCTATGTATCTCATATATTTATCATTTTATTTCCAGAAAATACAACAAATACAAAATATTGAAAAGAAATGGTTATTCTTCGAAAGGTATGACTATTCTTTACTCACTTTTCACGAAAGCAAATGTGGCCTTTCAAAGCCTTTAAAACCAATCCAACTTTTAAAATACTCATGTTTGGTATATAGTTCTTGTTCAGATTTCTTTTTAGGCAATATTTTATAGATTTTTTTCCCCCCATCTTCCCTAACGTGTGCTTGTGTGGTTAGGTCATACAAGCTGCCATTACTGATCCTTTCTTCTTAAAAATGCTAGTTGCTTGGCTTTGAGTTTAATCTCATGGCTTTAGGCTGCATTCCCACTAGTGTGACACAAAAGTCACGCAATTTTGAGTGCGACTTTCATGCGACTTTACACTCCCTGGCACTCAAGTCACAAGAAAGTTGCATGAAAGTTGTGCAGGAATCTTTTCCAATCCGCTGTGACTTTAGGTCGCATAGGTGGGAGCAGGTACCATTGAAATAAATGGGCGGCAACTTGTCATGCGACTTTATGTCCAAAGAGAAAAGGGATACCTGTTCTCAAAGCCCAATAGCTTATACATGTATTTGAACTATCAGATGCTAAAGAGGTGTGACAACACATTAACACTACAAATTCTAGATAGACCCTCTGCACACTGTTACACCCTTCCCAGCAAACTAAGCAATGAAAAACACGAAAATGAAATATCCCTGCTTTTCATTGCATAGTTTGCTGGGAAGGGTGTAGCAGTGTGCAGAGGGTCCATTCAAAATTTGTAGTGTTTGTGACCAAAGTCACATGAAAAGTCACGCTAGTGGGAACGGAGCCTAAGTGTTTTCTAAGCCACTTATCCAGAACAAACATGCAGATACATACTCCTGTCTTCACTTTAGAGCTGTCTGTTTTCAGCCAGTGACATAGAAAGCACTGAACCTAGAGACAGCCAGCAGTGGTGTTCTTAACCACTTTCAGACCGGACCATTTTGCTGGTAAATGACCAGAGGTCTTTTTACAATTTGGCACTGCGCTGCTTTAACTGGTAATTGCGCGGTCATGCAATGTTGTACCCAAACAAAATTTGCGTCCTTTTCTTCCCACAAATAGAGCTTTCTTTTGATGGTATTTGATTGCCTCTGCGATTTTTATTTTTTGCGATATAAACGTAAAAAGACCGCAAATTTTGAAAAAAAAAACGGAAAATTCCTATCAAAATACTTACCGTAATTTTCCTTTCCTGATGGACTCCATGGCAGCAACGTGTGGGTTAAGTCCCGCCTCCACTACCCTATAGGACACCACTCCCATAAATCTTTGCTCCCTGCCCATGGCCGTGTTCGGTAACTAGCCTACTCCAGCCATTTTGGGAGGGAACTCCTGCTGCCATGGAGTCCATCAGGAAAGGAAAATTACGGTAAGTATTTTGATAGGAATTTTCCGTTTTCCTGACAGACTCCATGGCAGCAACGTGTGGGAAATAACTCGCCAAACACACTCGGGTGGGCAAAAAATGCTGAACAAAAAAATTTATTTAACACTGTCCACCGACAGCACCTTTAAGCCAAAATCAACAGAAGATAAACTGGCAGGTTCAACACAATAGTGAGCCATAAATGTATGAATGGATGACCAAGAGGCAGCCCTGCAGATAACCTCAGGAGCCACATGACGTGAAGCTGCCCAAGAAGTAGAGAGACTTCTCGTGGAATGCGCCGTAACCGCCTCAGGAGGAGCCAAGCCCTTCTCATTATAAGCCCACTGGATCGCCTGAACCACCCACGTGGAGATGGATCTGACCGAAGCCCTAAGGCCTTTGCTTTTACCATGAAAAAGAACAAAAAGATAATCTGATTGCCGGAAAGAAGCTGTCGCCTCCAGGTATCGTTTCAAGATAACTCCCATGTCGAGAGGATGAAGATCCTGATTCCCAGTCGAATGAAAGGTAGGAAGGGTAATGTCCTGATTTTCGTGAAAGACTGAGGTAACCTTTGGGTTCGAACCCAGCATTGGCACTAGGACCACTCTGTCAGGGAAGAATGTGAGGAAAGGTTCCTTTGACCCTAAAGACTGAATCTCAGAGACTCTTTTTGCTGAGGATATGGCCACCAAAAAAGATGTCATTAGGGACAATTCTTTGACTGAAAGTGTTCTGTCCAGATGAGAGAAGAAGTCGAGAACTAGCGGTAAATCCCACTTGGGGAACCTAGGTTTCCTCTGTGGTCTAAGTCTAATCGCTCCTTTAAAAAAATGCTGAACCAAAGGATGTTTAGCCCAGGATACTCCAGAAAAGGCCGAGATTGCCGAGACTTGCACACGAAGAGCGCTGACAGACAGGGGAATGTCTAGTCCGGACTGTAAGAAACCGAGAACATCCTGAACCGTCAAATTACTACTGGAGCAAGACCTGGAAGACAAGTGACTTGTGAATCTAGACCAAATCCTCTCATATACCTGGTTGGTACTTTTCCTCCTTGCACTCATGAGAGTAGGAATGGCCTCCTTTGGGCAACCCAGAGCCTCTAACCTTCCCCTCTCAAAAACCAGACCCTCAGACATAGATGGGCTGGACAGGGATGGAGCTTCGAGCCCTGGGATAGAAGATCGGGTCTGAGAGGTAAGGGAATCGGATCTCTGACACTGAGGAGCATTAGAAGCGGAAACCATGGCCTGTTGGGCCAATAAGGTATTACAGCTATCACCTCTACTGCTTCTGTTTTGAGTCTCCGCAGGAACTGTAGAATAATAGGAGTTGGAGGAAAGGCGTAAGCTTTGTTGAACCACCATCGATCCGTCAGTGCATCCACTCCGTAGGCCTGAGGATCCCGAAACCTGGAATAATACCTCGCCAGTTTCTTGTTGCAAGAGGAAGCAAATAGGTCGACCTCTGGGGAGAACCACAACGTTAGAATCCACCTGAAAACTTCTTCGTGAAGGGACCATTCGTTGTTGTCCAGATTGACCCGAGACAGAAAATCCGCTTGGACGTTCTGCGTTCCTGGAACATAAGTTGCTGTAATGTTGACCAGGTTCTTCTGAGCCCAAGACATGATTGGCTCTACCTCCTGAAGAAGGGACAGACTCCGAGTACCTCCTTGTCTCCTTATATATGCCACTGCTGTAGTGTTGTCTAGTCTGAGTAGGACCGAGGTTCCTAAGACCAGATGACGAAAGGCT
Organism: Lithobates pipiens; assembly: GCF_037356315.1. Taxonomy (NCBI): domain Eukaryota; kingdom Metazoa; phylum Chordata; class Amphibia; order Anura; family Ranidae; genus Lithobates; species Lithobates pipiens. The sequence goes on from NW_027507758.1 coordinate 482,841,214, forward strand.
AGGAGCGCCTGGAAGGCTGCCCTCAGTTCTAGAATATTTGACACCATCCTCCTGGAAGGAAAGTCCCAGGTGCCCTGTGCTACTTCCGTCAAACAGTGGGCGCCCCAGCCCCTGTTGCTGGCATCCGAAGTTATTGTCACCCATGAGATGGGGAGAATGGAATGGCAATTGAATAGGTTCTCCTTCCGAAGCCACCAGAGCAGAGAGATTCTCATTGAAGATGTGATCCGGATAGGTTGCATCTTGTTGCCCAGCCATTGGTGAAGAAACCCCTTTTGGAACGGTCTCGTTCTTCCATTGGGCCCACTTCACCATTGGAATCGTGGCCACCATGGTGCCAATAATCCTCAGGCACTGAAGAGCCGGAAGATGGGAGGCTGAGAGGGCCGGACGAATTCTGTCTCGAATTACCACTACTTTCTCTTCGGGTAAAGAGATGGTACCCCTCATCGTGTTGAAGAGTGCGCCTAGGAACACAAGAGACTGGGAGGGAATTAACTGACTCTTTTCTAGATTCAGGATCCAACCGAACTCTTGAAGAGTGGAGATAACCTGACCCTTGTGCAGTAGCAGACGGTCTCTGTCCTGGGCTAGCAGCAGAAGATCATCCAAATAGTGGTAAAGACGAATTCCCTTGGTTCTCAATAGAGCCACTACGGCCAACAACACCTTTGAGAACACTCGGGGGGACGTTGAAAGTCCGAACGGGAGACACACGAACTGGAGATGTAGTTTTCCTACTGAAAATCGCAGAAACTGCTGAAAATCTTCTGCCACAGGGACATGAAAGTAAGCGTCCTTTAGGTCTATTCTTCTGTGGCTGGAAATGAAGTGGGAACAAACTTTAGTTTTGGGGACCTGCAGAAGGTCCAAGAATGGCCTGAAGAGACCGTTCTGACGGTCCAGAGGTCCTGGATTGAGGCCGCCCAGACATGCCGAAAATGTAGAAGACGAGCCCCCACCTGGCCTATCTGAGCGGGCCCAATCTCAAAAAGATTTGGTTGGTTCCCTCTCTCCTGACGCACTGCTCTTGGCGGATTTCTTGAAGGATGACTGCCTTGATTTCCATGATCTGGAATATTCCCGACCCGGTTTATAGCTACAGGCCTCCCTGGCCTGTTCTTGATACTGCTTTTTGGGAAAAAATCTCCTCTGGCTTTTTAAGCGTCTATCCTGGGGAAGAAACCCCGACTTACCACCAGTGGCCCGGGTTATGGCATTATCCAATTTATTCCCAAAAAGAGAAGAACCCTCGAAGGGGATACGGCACCACACCTGTTTAGATGCTGGATCAGCCAGCCAGGGACGGAGCCAAAGGGCCCGTTTGGCGGTTACCGCTGAAAGCATGACCCGGGAAACTAGGCGGATGATGTCAATCGAAGCCTCCCCCAGAAAAGCCGAAGCAAGCCGCAACTCCTGGATAGGAGAGTTTTTGGCGACTTCATCCGAAATGTTTCTGAGAGTATCATCCACACCGTCCGTCCAGACTTCCATGGCTTTGGACATTGCCGCTAGAGGCATCCTTGAATCCTTGAATGAAACTGTATCCTCCAATGGAAGGGTCACATGTTTTACTAATCTCATCACCGCTGCATCCACGAGTGGAGCGGATTCCAGATACTTGACCTCATCCTCCTTAAAGGGATATAACCTTAGGACTTTTGAGAGCATACTATTCTTTTTCTCAACTTTACTCCATTCATCCGTGATGACCTCACCAAGTTCAGACAGGAATGGAAAGTTAAGACGCTCCCTTCTAAGTTGCTTGAAATACTTCCTTTGTTTGGAAGGATTAGCCACCTCATCTTCCCAGTTCAAAGCCTCTCTGATGGCCTTCACCAAGGGAGAAAGTAAGGCAAAGTCAAACCCCACACAGGGGCTATCTTCCTCAGATTCACTGTCTGAAGCAGCAGCTGAATGGTGGCTTGTTAAAGAGGACTCCCAGAGCTCTTGAGCATGCGAATCCCTGACTGGTGACTGAGGTGATTCTGACTGAGGCACAGGGGTCTGATTGGCCCCGATCCCCTTGAGGGATTCTTTCACCACCTTTTCCACAAGGGATCTTAGTTGCTGGTCCGTACCCCCTCTCTCACTAGAGGCTTTGGAAAAGCAGAGGTCACACAGGGATTTCCCAATAGGAACTTGCGATCTGCATCCCCAGCAAGTATTAATAACAGAGTGGCTGGAATGAGCCCTGGAGGAGCGAGATCTATCCTCGCTACGGCGCCCAGATCTTGAGGGTGAGCCGTGATGTTTAGACTTAGAATATGAGTGCCGGTGGTAAGACTTAGAAGAATCGCTTCCTCTGTGCGTTGAGCTGCGTTGCTGTTCTGATCTAGATGGGCTAAGACAGAGATAGAAGAGACATACAGATAAGGAAAGATAACACACTGACTAATACCGGACCCCTCCCCCCCCTTACTTCCTCCCCAGACAGTACCTATTATGAGAGGGCTGGCCACATACAGGCGGAGGTGAGTCCATATCTCTAGGGGTTTCCATAAATGCTGCAAAGACATATAAGTAAGGCTGAGGCATCAAACACACACACGCCCACCCCCCTCTTCCCAGAAGGCCACCTACCTCCACAGCAGAAAACCTGGACAAGGGGAAGTCACGTAGTAACCTGCAAGCATTCCCAAAGCTTGCAGGCTATTTTCTAAGTTTAAATAAGGCGCCTTAATGACGTCATCACCACGTCCTGTGTACCGCTACTGCGCATGCGCGAATAGCGTCAATTTGCCGCCACTGCGCATGCGCGAACCAAGCCTCGATCCTGTGCCGTACGCGCGCATGCGCAGAACGAACGTACCAACGAAGACCCGGAAGTGAGCGGCGGCTGGAACGCAGGCTAATCCGACCGCCATGCCTATACCCACATACACAGACACAGAGAACGAACGGAAAATGAAGGAGAAAAGGCAAGAAACAAACACAAACTGCTGCTATGAAAGAAAGAGGAACAATCTTACCGCTCCCACACGAACGTCTCCAGGCCGAAGGTAAGCACAATACATACCGGACTTCTCAGGGCAAAATAGGTCGCCTGCTATTTAGCTGGGCTATCCGACCGAATGCACAGCCTGCCTGCCAGTGGCTAGGCTCCTGGCTTTCCTCCAGCGCTTGTATCCAAATGCCCACTCCATACCCTGCTAGTAGCTAGGGCTTAGCGGAGTCATGCGACAATTCCATCCACAGTCGCTCTTCGGCCAAACCAACAACGGAATCATGTGGGAGCAATCTTCAGGTAGAAAGACCGTAATGGGTCCTACGGAGGAGGACAAAAAAAGAACACGGCCATGGGCAGGGAGCAAAGATTTATGGGAGTAGTGTCCTATAGGGTAGTGGAGGCGGGACTTAACCCACACGTTGCTGCCATGGAGTCTGTCAGGAAAAATCATTTTGCAAAGAATTGGGGGAAAAAATTACAACTTTAACCACTACAGCCCCGGACCAATAAACACCTTAAGGACCAGAGGTATTTTTCCAATTTCGCACTGCGCTGCTTTAACTGGTAATTGCGCGGTCATGCAATATTGCACCCAAACGAAATTTGCGTCCCTTTCTTCCCACAAATGGAGCTTTCTTTTGATGGTATTTGATTGCTTCTGCGGTTTTTATTTTTTGCGATATAAATGGAAAAAGAGCGAAAATTTTGAAAAGAAAAGATATTTTCTTCTTTTTGTTATAAGAAAAATCGAATAAACTAAATTTTAGTCATACATTGAGGGCAAAATTTATTCAGCCACATGTCTTTAGTAAAAAAAAATGTCAATAAGCGTATATTTTTTGGTTTGCGCAAAAGTTATAGCATCTACAAACTAGAGTACATTTTCTGGAATTTACACAGCTTTTAATTTATGACTGCCTATCTCATTTCTTGAGGTGCTAAAATGGCAGGGCAGTACAAACCCCCCCCAAATGACCCCATTTTGGAAAGTAGACACCCCAAGGAAATTGCTGATGGGTAAGTTGAGCCCATTGAATATTTATTTTTTTGTCCTAAGGGATTGAATAATGACAAAAAAAAAAAAATGTACAAAAAGTTGTCACTAAATGATATATTGCTCACACATGCCATGGTTATATGTGGAATTGCACCCCAAAATATATTCCGCTACTTCTCCTGAGTATGGGGATACCACATGTGTGGGACTTTTTGGGAGTCTAGTCGCGCACGGCACCCCGAAAACCAATCACCACCTTCAGGATTTCTAAGGGTGCAAATTTTTGATTTCACTCCTCACTACCTATCACAGTTTCGAAGGCCATAAAATGCCAAAATAGCACAAAACCCCCAAAAATGACCCCATTTTGGAAAGTAGACACCCCAAGCTATTTACTGAGAGGCATGTTGAGTCCATGGAATATTTTATATTTTGCCACAAGTTGCGGGAATATTACAAACTTTTTTTTTGCACAAAGTTGTCACTAAATGATATATTGCTCACACATGCTATGGGCATATGTGAAATGACACCCCAAAATACATTTTGCTGCTTCTCCTGAGTACAGGGATACCACATGTGTGGGACTTTTTGGGAGCCTAGCCGTGTACGGGACCCCGAAATCCAAGCACCGCCTTCAGGATTTCTAAGGGCATACATTTTTTATTTTACTCCTCACTACCTATCACAGTTTTGAAGGCCATAAAATGCCAAGATGGCACAAACCCCCCCCAAATGACCCCATTTTGGAAAGTAGACACCCCAAGCTATTTGCTGAGGGCCATGTTGAGACCATTGAATATTTTTTTTTTGTCCCAAGGGATTGAATAATGACAAAAAAAAAAAAAAAAAAATTTTTTTACAAAAAGTTGTCACTAAATGATATATTGCTCACACATGCCATGGTTATATGTGGAATTGCACCCCAAAATATATTCCGCTACTTCTCCCGAGTATGGGGATACCACATGTGTGGGACTTTTTAGGCGTCTAGTCGCGCACGGCACCCCGAAAACCAATCACCACCTTCAGGATTTCTAAGGGTGCAAATCTTTGATTTCACTCCTCACTACCTATCACAGTTTCGAAGGCCATAACATGCAAAAATAGCACAAAACCCCCCAAAATGACCCCATTTTGGAAAGTAGACACCCCAAGCTATTTACTGAGAGGCATGTTGAGTCCATGGAATATTTTATATTTTGCCACAAGTTGCGGGAATATTACAAACTTTTTTTTTGCACAAAGTTGTCACTAAATGATATATTGCTCACACATGCTATGGGCATAAGTCAAATTACACCCCAAAATAAATTCTGCTGCTTCTCCCGAGTACGGGGATACCACATGTGGGGGACTTTTTGGGAGCCTAGCCACGTACGGGACCCCGAAAACCAAGCACTGCCTTCCGGATTTAAATATAAAATGCTACCAAAAAAACTGTTAGCGATCGCAGGGATCAGGCCTGACTCTGCGATCGCTGCAGTTATGTGTTTAGTGTTTTGTAAGTGACAGTGATCGATCGATACTGCACTTGGGTGGGCTGGGCAGAGGGGCAAAACACAGGTGCCAGCAGGTATCTGGGCTGATCCCGCTAACAATGCGTTTTTTTGGAACCCTGAACTGCTGGGGACGCTAGTTTAGATCTGATCAGATCAGATATTGATCTGTTCAGATTCTATACCACTACAGGAGGTTTATGCTTTGCGTGTGGGTGTTAGCGGTACTGGCACTAACCTAGCGCTGCCTGGGGCGACGCAGACCCTGACCCTAAAACCTAATTGATATCACCCGCCGGGTGATCAGGGGGTTAAACCTTTATTGGGTAATAAATGGTGGGTGCCCTGATGCTATAAAAAGCAAACTAACCAGAGTCACCCGTAACACTTATACGGTGATCAGTGGTGAAAGGGTTAACTAGGGGCAATCAGGGGGTTCAAATTTTTATTAGGTAGTATATGGGGGTCCCTGGCGCTACATAAAAACCTGATGGGGAACCTAAATAACTAACTGGCTAACCAGCGTCACCAGTGACACTTATACTGTGATCGCTGGTGAAAGGGTTAACTAGGGGCAATCAGGGGGTTAAAACCATTATTGGGTAGTATATGGGGGTGCCTAACGCTATAAAAACCTGGCGGTGAACCTAAAAAAATAACTAGCTACCTAGCGACACTAATGCAGCGATCAGAAAAATGATCGCTTAGTGACAGTGGCAAAAGGGGGTGAAAGGGTTAACTAGGGGCAATCAGGGGGTTAAAACCATTATTGGGTAGTATATCGGGGTACCTAGCGCTGTAAAAACCTGGCGGTGAACCTAAAAAAAAAACTAGCTACCTAGCGACACTGATGCAGCGATCAGAAAAATGATCGCTTGGTGACACTGGCAAAAGGGGGTGAAAGGGTTAACTAGGGGCAATCAGGGGGTTAAAACCATTATTGGGTAGTATATCGGGGTACCTAGCGCTATAAAAACCTGGCGGTGAACCTAAAAAAATAACTAGCTGCCTAGCGACACTAGCGACACTAATGCAGCGATCAGAAAAATGATCACTTAGTGACAGTGGCAAAAGGGGGTGAAAGGGTTAACTAGGGGCAATCAGGGGGTTAAAACCATTATTGGGTAGTATATCGGGGTACCTAGCGCTATAAAAACCTGGCGGTGAACCTAAAAAAAAACTAGCTACCTAGCGACACTGATGCAGCGATCAGAAAAATGATCGCTTGGTGACACTGGCAAAAGGGGGTGAAAGGGTTAACTAGGGGCAATCAGGGGGTTAAAACCATTATTGGGTAGTATATCGGGGTACCTAGCGCTATAAAAACCTGGCGGTGAACCTAAAAAAAAAACTAGCTACCTAGCGACACTAGCGACACTGATGCAGCGATCAGAAAAATGATCGCTTGGTGACACTAGCAAAAGGGGGTGAAAGGGTTAACTAGGGGCAATCAGGGGGTTAAAACCATTATTGGGTAGTATATCGGGGTACCTAGCGCTATAAAAACCTGGCGGTGAACCTAAAAAAACTAGCTGCCTAGCGACACTAGCGACACTAATGCAGCGATCAGAAAAATGATCGCTTAGTGACAGTGGCAAAAGGGGGTGAAAGGGTTAACTAGGGGCAATCAGGGGGTTAAAACCATTATTGGGTAGTATATCGGGGTACCTAGCGCTATAAAAACCTAGCGGTGAACCTAAAAAAATAACTAGCTACCTAGCGACACTAATGCAGCGATCAGAAAAATGATCGCTTAGTGACACTGGCAAAAGGGGGTGAAAGGGTTAACTCTAGGGGCAATCAGGGGGTTAAATCTTTATTGGGGGGTGATAGGGGGCTACCCTGGACCTAACACTAACTGCCACAACTGACACTGAATGCATTGATCAGTAAAGAAATGATCAATGCAATCAGTGACACTGTGACTGGGGGGGAGGGGGGGGCGATCGGGGGGGGGGGATTTGTGTGCCTGTGTGTACCTACATGTCAGTGTAGTGTTGGTGCACACTTACTTTTAGTCTTCTCCTCGTAGTCCGGTCAAAAAGACCGCCCCGAGGAGAATGACATCACTTCCTCCTTCCTGTGTAAACAATACACAGTGGGAGGAAGTTCGTCATTGGCCAGGAGCGATCCAGAGGGGGTGGCCAGAAACCAACGGCCATCCCCTCATCACGGATCGCTTCTGGAGCGAACCGGACCGCCGTATCCAGCGGGAGGGGGTCCGATCGGACCCCCCACCCGCTGGAAGGCAGGCACATACATCTACGTGCTTGTGCCTGCCTGTGCCATTGTGATGACGTATACTGGCAATACGGAGGTCCTTAAGTGGTTAAAAACTCACCATGCTACTTACTTAATACATTGGAATGTCTACTTTCTAAAAATAGGACATTTGGGGGGTATTTGTATTTTCCTGACTTGTTCTCAAGAAATGAGTTACACCTGATGTACTGAAGGCCTGATCAGATGTGATCAATTTTCAGTGATTGGCACCATAGTTTGTATAACTTTCACAAAAACCAAATATTGTACACTAATTTGGGTTATTTTTACCAAAGTTATGTAGCAGTATAAAATTTGGCCAAAATCTATGAAGAAAAATTACTAATTAGCAAAATTTTATGACAGAAACAAAGAAAAAGGAATTTTTTTCACAAAATTTAAGTTTTTTTATTTATAGCACAAAAAAAACAACCCACTAGTGATTAAATACCACTAAAAGAAAGCTCTATTTGTGTGGAAAAAAGGACGCAAGTTTCATATGGGTACAGTGTTGCATGACTGAGTAATTGTCATTCAAACTGTGAGAGCGCTGAAAATTGGTCTGGACAGGAAGGGGGTGTAAGTGCACTGTATTGAGGTGGTTAATGATGACAAGAAAAGCAGTAAAATAGATACCCCCAGCCAGAAACAGCAGACCCCCCCCCCCCAGATAAAACAGACCCCTGGCGGCAACGACAATTCTCTCCACAGCCAACATCAATAGACCCCCCAGCAGCCAGCATGTAGACCCCTTCTTCAACAGTAGATCCCTCCTAGTAACACTAGATTCCCAGCCCGCAACAATAGACATTCCCAGCAACGATAGACCCCATCGCAATAATAGATCCCCTCCAGTGACAATAGATTTCCCAGGAGCCAGCATCAATAGACCCTGCAGGCCACCCAAGCATCCCTTGCCATTATATACAGTTAGCACTGTGTCCCCACATCACAGCAGTTGGTGAATAAATAGCACGTAGTAAATTCTGTTATTGCATGTTATTTTCAGATCCTCAGAAAGTTCTTTGCCATGAGGTGCCATGTTTTGAATTTCCAGTGACTAGTATGAGAGAGTGAGAGCGATAAAAACAAATATAACACACCCGCTCCCCATTCACACCTCAGACCTTGTAACACTAACAAGTCACATGACACCGGGGAGGGGAAATTGCTAATTGGACCCAATTTGGACATTTTCACTTAGGGGTGTACTCACTTTTGTTGCCAGCGGTTTACACATTAATGGCTGTGTTGAGTTATTTTGAGGGGACAGCAAATTTACACTGTTATACAAGCTGTACACTCACTACTTTACATTGTAGCAAAGTGTCATTTCTTCAGTGTTGTCACATGAAAAGGTATAATAAAATATTTACAGAAATGTGAGGGGTGTACTCACTTTTGTGAGATACTGTATACACAATCTTGCTTCTACCTGATTAAAAAAGACTTCCGTCTTCCTGAACTTCACATCCTGGATTCAAGTCCTGTTTAGCCTGAAATTCAGCATTTCTTTACAGATGGCATAAACTGATCTGGGTGTGGATATTTTTATTTTAGATGATTGCACTGCATATTGGAGCCAACATTTTTGGTGTTGCCATATTACAACAATTTTGTTTTAACACACGAGCCTGGTTGTAATATTTGTGCTAGCATTGCCAAGACTCTATTTACAGCAATCCCACTGATAATGGTTTAGTATAGATTTTAACTGAGCTTTAGGCCTAAGCCCCTGTACACACGGTCGGACATTCTGCCAACCAAATCCATTGAATTGTGTCCGACGGATTGTGTCCGAAACTGTTGCATACACACAGTCGGACCAAGTTGTCGGAAAATCCGATCATTCAGAACGTGATGACGTTATTTAGTTACGATGGGACTACGTTCAGGCTAGTAGCCAATAGCTTTGTTCTAGGAATTTGATCTGAGCATGCGTGGCACTTGGTCCGATCTGAATTCTCTACACATGATCGGAGTATGTCCAGTCGGACCAGTTGGTCGGAAAATATTTCCAACATGTTGGAAAATTGGGTCCGACGGATATTCCGACGGAATCAGTCCGATGCATACCTCACACAGTCGGATTATCCGACAACACGGTCCGATAGGACACATTCCGAAGGATTCTCCGACCGTGTGTACAAGGGCTAAGGGTTTTGTTGAGGGTCAGGCTCGGGCAATTACCAGGACATTAAGGGTTGGCTCAGCCAGTTGGAAACTGCATAGTGTACTCATATTCCAGTGACTGAAGGTCTTTAAGCTATTTGTTTGGTGTCGTTCCCAATATACTAATAGCATTATTACCTGTGGAGCTCATTATTGGATGTTAGTGCCTCAAGTGTGGTGGACAACAGCGAAGATCCACTCTCTCTTACTAAAAGTCAAGGCGTTACTGAACATCTTTTTTAGATTTAGACTTCGATATGCTAATCCTTATCCAAGTGAAGTTAAGCTTCTCTTGATTGTAAATTGTTGCTTCACTTGCCTTAGGCCTGTTTCACACCAGCTTCAGATTGTATAAGAGCAATGTTAACAGCAAGCTATTAGGGCTTGTTTACACCTGCTGATCGCTCTTCAGAGCTTCTGACATGCAGTAAAGGAGCGTTGTATTGTCCCCTCGCCGTTTGTTTTGACCCCCTAAATGCTGGACTACTATACCGCAACTAAACACAATGCGGGTGCAGGGCGTTTGGCATGTCATTTTAAAGGGGGAGGAGCAGGTAACCTGTTTTTACAAGCACCCAGCTCCCACTTCCTCCCCTAGCTCCGCGGCACCGGAAGAAAGTTCACCTCTCCCCCCTCCCTCCCTGCAATCTTCTGGGACATGTCACAGGTCCCAGAAGATTGTCCGCTCATTCACAGCCCACATGCTCATTGCGCAGTGCGTGCCTGGTTGTGAAGCCATAGCCAGGTGCCCACAGTTAGAATACTGGCACCTCAGAGAGGAGGGGGAGAGGAACGAGGCTTCCTACGCCTGCATCGCTGGACCATGTGACAGGTGAGTGTCTGATTATTAAAAAGTCAGCAGCCACACTTTTTGTAGCTGCTGACTTTGAAATGGGTGGCACTCCGCTTTAATAAATGTTTTATTACTTTAAATTGCTGGTGTGGTATTTTTTTTTTTTGGTATGTTTAAAAAATAAAATTTTAAATAAATTCGTAATCATGTTTAAAGTAACTGGGCTAGATTTTAGAAGATGATTTATATGATGATGATTTATATGATGATGATTTACATACCATTATATAGATATTTAAAAAGAAAGTACACCCCATGTAAATTGTTGGCTTTTTTTCAACATATTTAAACATGCAATAATCAGTCCTTGATTCAAAAAATCCATATACATAAAAGTGATATACTTGAACGAATGACATTTTCAATATCTAAATGAACAAAAGTATAGATTTGTCATAGTGAGCACACCCCTATATTTAAGTGCAAACCTGCACTTACCACCACTTCAGTTCCATGAAATTAGGATCTGGTGTTCCAGATTATGTGCTGGTAATTAGAAACTTTTTTAGAGAGTATGCAGGTAGAACCTGACTTATTTAAAGTGGTTGTAAAGTCTTTTTTTTTTTTCATTAAAATAAAAAAGATGTTTTACTCACCTGCTCTGCATCCTGTGCTGGTGCTATCTGCTCCTCTTCTCTGATTGCCCCCTCAGCAAGCCATATGCTGATGGAGCATTTGTGAAGGCACGCTCCTGAACCCAGCTGTGTGCATCCATAGGCACATAGTGCAGCTTGGCCACAGCCCAGGAGCAAATGGCTCATGCTGCACTCGGTAAAGCCTATGAATCCGGGAGGAGAGGAAAGCAGGGCTGCTGGCAGGAACCGTGCTGGATCGATGGAGGAGTCAGATAAGTGCTTAGGGATGGGGGGTGCCCAACAAATAGTGGTATGTTTTTTATCCTTAATGTAGGGAATGCATTAAGGTAATAAATGTTTAGACCTTAGAAAGACTTCAGATATCTAGGTTCTGCTGTTTTCTTTGCTATTGACAAGTGTGGTATTATCATGCCATGATCATGGTCATTTCTAAAAACCCTCAGCAAGAAAGTTGTAGATGTCTATGCACCTAGGTATTTAAAAAAAACTGCCATTTGAAATCAATCATTCTAGTCTATGGATATAATCTACAAGTGGCATAGATTTCAAATGCAAATTCAAGGATATTGGGGAACTGGAGAAAGTGCAGAGAAGGGCAGCTCAGCTATGAGGAAAGATTAGAGGAACTGAATTTATTCACTCTTGATAAGAGGTGATTAAGGGGGGATATGATCAACATGTACAAATATATAAGGGGTCCATATAGTGAACTTGGTGTTGAGTTATTCACTTTACAGTCAACAAAGAGGACACGGGGGCACTCTTTATGTCTAGAGGAAAACAGATTTCATCTCCAAATAGAACATTTGAACAAGACTGCAGTTTGCCATTGAACATAGAGGCAAAGACAAGACCTAATAAAATAATGTGCTGAAGACCTATTATTGAAAGGTACTACATTTGGGGGAAAAAAATATATACTTGATAATTCATTTACAATACATATTAAAAATATCCAAACATATGATCCTTTTGTCCCCTAACCAGGCATATAGCATGTACAACATATTTAAAATTACAATTCCTTCTCTGGGAAGGATTTTACCAGGTATCCAATCCAGTATGTACTGTATGTAAGTCAGGTAGTTCAAAAATTCATCCTTCTTGACACCAACGAGAGTCTCTATTCTGTTTCGCACATATAGCTTCTTCAGGAGGACAGGGTGGGGAAATCTATCCTTATTAGTATTTCTTCACCTTGTTCACCTGAAGAAGTGTTGAGAAAAGAGACTCTTGTTAGTGTCAATAAAAATAAACCTCTGGACTACTTCATACTGCTATGTACAATACTGTACATAGCAGGGGGTTGGACATATGGGCAAAGCCTTCTCAGAGAACACATTTTAATGTATAAATGTATTATATTCTATGTCCCTGGTTAGGGAACAAAATTAATGTACATGTTTGTATACTTTTAATAAGCATTGTAAATACATAATGAAGTATATTTTACTTGAGCCAAGAGTAATTGTGTAGCACTTTAACCACTTCGCGCCCAGGCCAATTCTGACATTTCTGTCCTACATGTAAAATTCCTAATTTTTTTCTAGAAAATTACATAGAACCCCCAAACATTTTATATGTTTTTTTAGCAAAGACCCTAGAGAATACAATGGCGGTCGTTGCAATTTTTCTAACACGTTTTTTTTCCAGAAAAAAAACAGTTTCATGCTTAAAAAAAAACCAAAAACAGTAAAGTTAGCACAATTTTTTTGCAAAATGTGAAAGAGGAGGATACGCCGAGTAAATAGATACCCAACATGTCACGCTTCAAAATTGCACGCGCTCGTGGAATGGCACCAAACTTTGGTATTTAAAAATCCCCATAGGCGACGCTTTAAATTTTTTTACTGGTTACATGTTTTGGGGTACAGAGGAGGTCTAGAGCTAGAATTATTGCTCTCGCTGTAATGTTCTCACATGTGTGGTTTAAACACCATTTTCATATGTGGGTGGGACTTACATATGCGTTCGCTTCTGTGTGCGAGCTCACGGGGACAGGGGCGCTTTACATTTTTTTTTTTATTGTTAATTTTATTTTTATTTTTTTAGTTTGACACTTAAAAAAATAAAATAAAAAATTGATGACTTTTACTCCTATTATCCTTGTAATAGGAATATGGCACGATCGGACATATTTACAGTGAGATATGGGGTCAATAAGACCCCATATCTCACCTCTAGGCTGGGAAGAATAAAAAAAAAAAAAAACGATCTGGCTTCCCTGCCAAATCGGCGCCGTTAATTTGAATACCGAGGCCGGGCGTGACGTCATAACATCGCGCCCGGCCTCCGAACGATCATAGAGACTCCGGGAACGATCTGGTCCGCCGGAAATCTCTATGGTAACTGACGGGGGCCAGCGGATCCTGTCACCGACTCACCGATGGAAGCGGTGAGTCGGTACAAGCACCGGACGATCAAGCGGCGGAACAGCCGCTATGATCGTTCTTATGGTGCAGGGAATCGCCAGCTGAAAACGCTGATATCTGAATGATGTCTGTGGCCTCAGGCATCATTCAGATATAACCACCGAAAGCCCATGACGTCAATAGACGTAGTATGGGTACCAAGTGGTTAAAAGCCTAATTGAGCTATTGTTAGCATTTTGTATTCTGTGTGTATATAGGGCTTGTGCTGCAAAAAAAAAAATCCCCTAATAGCCCAATATAGATTGAACATTGAAAGAAGTGGGGGGGGTTGGGGCTTTATATGAGGCAATGAGTGGGTAGGTTCATCTGCCTCCATCCCTGGTAATGTGTTAAAAGGAGAAAAGGTTGTAGGACTTTATATGAAGCATAACTGCAAGTTAAATATGCAGAGACATGTTTGATGATTCCTCGTCCATATACAGACATTCATAGTAAATAATGTAACATTGACAACAATAGATATCAATTTAATGTTTTATATTTCATATATATATACACACACACACACACACCTCAACATGATCCACAATTAGAGCAATAAACATATTGATATAAAGTACATTGTTTAGAGGTAGACATAAATGATCTTAAAATTAATAAAGATAAAAAAGATACAGGTAAACTGAATCTTCAAAAAAGTAATATTGACAGCTGAGGGCGCCATAGGAACAACCCTTAGACAATGGTCTCCATGGCCACACGGTGGCACAGTCAGCAGGGAGTGAAACATCTATGGGACTGTAATCCCCAAAAGCAATTGTGTAGTATATACTGAGTGATGATTCCAGAAGACTTCTATGGAAAGACAAAAATGTGTCATTATGTATGCGAACCTGCACAAGGGCAGACCGTAAGCATGTTACTGCGGTAGCATATACATAGCACCTCCGTTCTCCTTGGACGTGGGGCGGTGGGCAGGAGCTTGACACGCATCGACGCCATATATGAAATATAAAATATTAAATTGATATCTATTGTTGTCAATGTTACATTAATTACTATGAATCTCTGTATATGGACGAGGAATCATCAAACATGGCTTTGCATACTGCTTCATATAAAGTCCCACAACCTTTTCTCCTCTTAAAAGACTGAACATTGATTACATGATTGAAAAGGCAAATGTTTCTTGTGTTCTAATTTAAGTATTGTATATTACCTTTATCTGGTAGCAATGTTTGAATAAAGATCTAATGCTTGCTTATTCAAATATCAATTATCATGTCAACAATTTCCATGGGGTGTACCTAACTTTTCACATGACAATATGTCATATTCAAAGTTAAGCACCTATAATATCACGTTATCTGTACAGCACTATAATCTATACGAAAGAACTGGGGACAGTTATGCAATCTAAAGTAAAAGAAAAATAATAGTGGTACCCATGGCAGGTAATTAGGTGCTTTTCTATATTTTATTAATGCAGAAGGATGTGTCACCATGGACTATGTGTGGAAGAAGTGTGAATGGGTGTTCCTGTAATAGAAAGGGTCAAATACTGTGTAGAGAGCGGGATTATAAAAATATATTTTGCCCTGTGCCCTGGGATTAGTACCTGAAAACATGACCAGTGTAGTCCAGATGTACCCATTTACCTCTTACTGCTATACCACTTGTACTCCAACAACCTATTATCTTCCCTCCTAAAATGATGAGACCACACCATGTTTTTTGGAGTATAAATGGGCATAACAGACTGTTTTAATAAAAATCTGGATAAATAACTCCAATATAAAATTAAATATATCAAATATACACATCAGTGAAACAACATGTTTCAACCTCAATCTGTTGGTCAATGATGGAGCTACCACCTTCCACCACATATATCACCAATACACTGTGGGACTTTTTTTCCCAACATGAGAGGCCTTCAGCTGTAAACGCTCAGAGACAACCCCCTTCCCGCAGTGCAACCATTCCAGTATTCCATCAACCTTTTGCTGGAATACACTGGAGGGGCCTATACTACCAATGAGCCCCCCACCCCTTTTACCACATCTGTTTACTGTTACCATCAAAGACTAACAGAAAACACAGTCAACCCCCAGCTGTCATGACAACCGTCTTCCACCAATCCTAAAAAAGAGTAAGCACACATACATCAACAACACACATAACATATAAGGGTGGGAGGGTGGGAAAATATGCATCCTCCTTTCTCTTCCCCCAGCACTCTGTCTCTATTTAGGCCCCGCCCCTTCCTTAAATACTGCCACTCCCCCACAGAACTTTCTCCTGCTGCCTCCTCCCCTCTCTCTCCTAACTCTAAATACTTAACCCTATATGTGTCTCACTAGACACACTGTCATGCCCGGCCTTACAATATGCCTCTCTTCTTTCTCCACCGTTCCGGGCCTCACTGAATGTATCCAGCTACAGATCCCCGCCTCTGACAATCCCATCTGGGCAGCTGGAAAGCAGGAATACCTGAAGTGACTGCTCTAAGTTCTCAGATATCTGTGAGGTCAGCTCAGTTCTCCTCACGCTCTCCACAGATCTGTTTCTTTAGGGCAGGTGTCTCAAACTGGCGGCCCTCCAGCTGTTGCAAAACTACAAGTCCCATGAGGCATTGCAAGGCTGACAGTTATAAGCAGAATTCCCACAGGCAGAGGCATGATGGGACTTGTAGTTTTGCAACAGCTGGAGGGCCACCAGTTTGAGACCCCTGCTGCAGAGGCTGTTTCAAAAACTGGATATTTCCATTGCAAGCAGCCCACTTAGGTTGGGGAACACCATTGACCTTGGCTGGTGGTCCTTCAGGTGCTGAGAACAGGAATTGAAATGCCTTGACATGAACTGATGGATTGCTCTGATGAATGCATGAAATACCTGCCATTTCACTGTTAGCCTTTCTGAGGCCAAAACATTCATTTTTGTTATAAATGATTTTTATTAGAATGTAAAGGTAAAGGTACAAAACAGTTTTGCAATTACAGTTGCAATATATCTTAACTACTAAAACAGAACAACCAGTGCTCAGTACCAATGTGAAGGAAATTTATAAGGTAAATCAAACAACTACAACTCCAGGCAGAAGACTCGAGAATAAAACAATCTTCCCTCTCTTCATAAAGTAATAATTACATCCCTTAGGTAGGAAGAATTCAAGGAACATACTAGGGTCCTACTCGCAGGAGGGAGACCAAACTGTCTCAACGTTACAAGAAAAAAGGGCAGCTCAGTTAAGGGAGCCAAAGGGGTCACGTAGGAACCAATGGTGGTATCTGAGTCATGCCAAAGGTCCCAAACCTTACTGAACTTACCTAAACTAACTAAAAGTTATCAAAAACAACACCTGCATGTATCTTCCTAAATTAAGCATCATTCTGCCATGAAAGAACTGTGTGTGTGGTGATCAGTCTACCGGAAAAGTTAAATGTCTAACATCTCAGTCACTGGATGCGAAGGATAGTACATGAGTTTCTACACTCAACTTAAATGAAGACTCTTTGCATATGGGGCTGTCTAGCTCCTGTGCGTCCCTCCTCATATATTAATGCACCAATGCACCAGGAGAGAAGGGTTTGGCATCTGGCCCTGCTGTCTGCAGCCTGTCAAAGTCTATGGCAGGCTGCAAATGGATGGGGCTGAGCATTGTATCGAGTGACCTTCTCTCATTACAGACATTCAGCCCTGTACTCGTAGGGCCCCAAACCACCTAATACAGCTTTCAGCCCCTTCCAGCTGCAGCCTGCCATAGTATTTATTAGGCTGCGGGTAGCGGGCTGGATGTCGCACCTTTCACTCCCAGGTGCCCTAAAACTCCAGGGAGGGACGCAAAGCAGCCAGACGACCTTGTAAGCAAAGGACCTAATAAGACAGCATTTTTCAAACGCTACACAGATAAAAGGCATATTGCAGCAGGGTAGAGGAGTATCAAAGTCTAGACATTAGCACAGTAATGAAAAGGTATGTGACATTTTAGATGTGCTGAGAAGAATAGCCCTTGGCCACTGCTGTAAACAGTGCAGGAACAGTTACTGACACATACTTCAAATTCTATGAAATAGAATGCAAATCTAGAAGCAGGCTTGTCAGATGTTTCCTATTTCCTACTAAATACATTTCTGCTACCTCTATGCAAATTTTTTGGCTGAAGGAGTGTTGGGATTGTGAGTACCCATATTCACCCACCACATGTGCCAATGATGTACACAATTTAACGACTATCGTTATGCAAGACAATGAGATCTTATCCAAAATCTGCATCTGACAGTTATCTGTTTATCTTATCAGAAAGTTTATATGGTCTCTATCAGTAATATGCACAAAAAGTCTCATATGACCTTGCCCTAGATAGAAAAAGGTGGAAATGGGTAAGTTAAATAAAGTGGTGACAGTGAGGGTTATTTACAAAAGGTAAATCCACTTTGTACTACAAGTGCAAAGTGCACTTGAAATTGCACTGAAAGTGCGCTTGGAAGTGCAGTTGCTGTAAATTTGAGGGGTAGATCTGAAATGAGGGGAAGCGCTGCTGATTCTATCATCCAATCATGTGCAAGCTAAAATGCTTTTTTTTATTCTCCTTCCATGTCCCCCTCGGATCTACAGCGACTTTACTTCCAAGTGCACTTTCTGTGAAATTTCAAGTGCACTTTGCACTTATAGTTACTTGCATTTGTAGTGCAAAGTGGATTTGCCTTTTGTAAATAACCCCCAGTGTGTAGTTAAAGCACCAGTTAATATTGGGCTACTGCACCATTTCTCAACCATTTTAGCTCAGGGGAACCGCTAAAATAGTTTTTAGGTCTCAGAAAACCCTTACTCACCAGCCAATTTATTAGGAGGTACACCTTGCTAGTAAGAGGTTGGACCTCCTTTTGCCTTCAGAACTGCCTCAATTCTCTATGGCATAGACCAGGGGTCTCAAACTGGTGGCCCTCCAGCTGTTGCAAAACTACAAGTCCCATCATGCCTCTGCCTGTGGGAATTCTGCTTATAACTGTCAGCCTTGCAATGCCTCATGGGACTTGTAGTTTTGCAACAGCTGGAGGGCCGCCAGTTTGAGACACCTGGCATAGACCCACAGGGTGAATCCACAAGATGTTGGAAACATTCCTCAGAGATTTTGGTCCATATTGACATGATATCATGCAGTTTCTGCAGATTTGTTGGCTGCACATCCATGATGCCAATCTCCTGTTCTACCACATCCCAAAGGTGCTCTATTGGATTGAGATCTGGTGACTATGGAGGCCATTGGAACACAGTGAACTCATTGTCATGTTCAAAAAACCAGTGGTGAGATGATTTCAGCTTTGTGACATGGCGCATTATCCTGCTGGAAGTAGCCATCAGAAGGTGTGTACAGTGTAGTTATAGAGGGATAGGCATGGTCAGCAACAATAGTCAGGTACGCCGTGGCATTTAAACAATGTTCAATTGGGACTAAGGGGCCCAAATGTGCCAAGAAAATATCCCCCACACCATTACACCACCAGCCTGAACCGTTGATACAAGGCAGGATGGAACCATGCTTTCATGTCGTTTACGCAAAAATTCTGACCCTACCATCTGAGTGTCGCAGCTGAAATCGAGACTCATCAGAATGGCAACATTTTTTACAATCTTCTATTGTCCAATTGTGGTGAGCCTGTGCGAATTGTAGCCTCAGTTTCCTTTTCTTTAGCTGACAGGAGTGGCACCTGGTGTGGTCTTCTGCTGCTGTAGCTCATATGCTTCAAGTTTTGATGTTTTGTGTGTTCAGAAATGGTATTCTACATACCTTAGTTGTAACAAGTGGTTATTTGAGTTATTGTTGCCTTTCTATCAGATCAAACTGGTCTGCTCATTCTCCTCTGACACCAACAAGGTATTTTTGGCCACACAACTGCCGCTCGCTGGATATTGGTGTCATGCCTCTAGTTCTGTTGTTGGACTTAGAACTATACAGGCACTCTCAGATGTGAGGTCAAATAGCCATAGCTCAAGGAACCCTTAGCGACCTTTGGAGGAAATCTGGGGTTCCATGGTGCCTTGGTTGAGAATGGCTGCTTTACATGCTTGTTGAAAATTATTTTTATTGAACATTTTAAAATACAGCACATATATATTTGGCACAACACCAAACTGAGCATTCGGCCAACATGGCCAGTAAAACCAACAACCCAACACTGCCAGATCAACAGTTAAGAGCAAGTACAGTTTCCCCCCCCCCCCCCCCCCCCCCCGGCTGCTTTACATGCTTAATAAAAATATAACATTACATTTTTAGAAAAATCCTCAATTATAGATATCAATATCTTGACACACATGTGTTAATTTAGTGGCATGTAGCCAATGGTACAGCCAAAATTTCACTGAGAATGGCTGGGTTAGAGTATACACTTGTATGACGAAGTCTATTTAAAGTGTGTTCAAAGATTTGAATGGTTAGTAAATGCTAAATGACATGAAGAAAAAAATCCCACCTAAGGTGAGATACAGTGAAACTCTAAGCCCTTGTACACATGGTCGGACATTCCGACAACAAAATCCGTCAGATTTTTTCTGACGGATTTTGTCCAATACTGGTGTTGCATACACACGGTCGGACAAAGTTGTCGGAAAATCCGATCGTTTGGAATGTGATGACGTTATTTAGTTACAGCGGGACTATGCTCAGGCTAGTAGACAATAGCTTTGGTCTTGTAATTTGATCTGAGCATGCGTGGCACTTTGTCCGATCGGAATTTTCTACAAACGATCAGACCGATCGGATCATGTTGTCGGAAAATTTTATATCCAGCTCTCAAACTTTGTTGGTCGGACATTCCGAAGGAAAAAGTCCGATGGAGCCCACACGCGGTCGGATTATCCGACAACGCGGTCCGATCGGATATTTTCCGTCTGAATTTCCAACCGTGTGTACAAGGGCTTATAGTAAAAAAGAATGTAAAAGCTAATGTCACAAGCTAATGAACTAGAGGAAGGAAGGAAGGAATGTCAAAGTTTAATAATGACACTCCTAAATGAATCAAATGCAAGGAACCTTATTGCAGAGAAAATGTGTAGGCTATAGTCAATGTGGTTGTAAACCCTTACATATACCCAGTGAAGTGACTGGCCTTAGGCGATACGCAGAGGTGAAACAAATCCTCTTACATAAGTTGTATCTGTCTATCTGCAGTCTTCTCTCCATCCATATTAAGTCCAGAATTTATAAGCTTGTCTAAGCGTTCAGAAAAAAGGTGGAGTAGAGCTGAAGTCACAATCTGCAGGGCTCAGTGAGGAGAGCTCTGAGAGCTGATTGGAGAAAAGGGACATGCTCCCTTCACACAGCTCACAGGAACAAAGCTGAGGCTTTCAATCAGCTGGAGGTCCCTCCACTATCGCCTTTTTTCTTTTGGTGTCAGAAAAACTTGTCAAAAGTGACTTATGCTGATGGAGGAGTAGAGGAACAAAGCAGCAGACAGAAATGACACTTAGTGCTCCAGATAGAGACAAGCACACACTACAGAGGAATATTCTCATGTCTGAGGTTTACATCCACTTTAACCACTTGAGATCCGCGCTTTAGCCAAATGACAGCTACAGCGCGGATCTCCTTTTCCGGGACTACGTCTATTGACGTCGTCCCGTGCACGAGCGGCCTGCGCGCCCTGTGATCGGCGAGTCCATGAGACTCGCCTGATCACCGATCCGTGCAAGGGGTCGATCCCGACCCCTTATCACGTGATCAGCTGTCAGCCAATGACAGCTGATCATGTGATATAACGGAGCCGGTAATCGGCTATTATTCCTCCTCGCGCTGTCAGCACGAGGAGAAAAAAAAAAGCCGATCACCGGCGGCCGTGATCGGGACATCAGTCCTAATCACGGCCAGCCCTGCTAGTGCCCACCTGCCCCCTGCCAGTGCCACATGTATTAAAAGTAAGTGCCCCCGTCAATGCCACCCAGCAGTGCCCAGTGCCCACAATCTGCCTCAAAGGTGCTGCACCCCAGTGCCACATATCCGTGCCCATCAGTGTCATCTACCAGTGCCCAGCAGTGCTGCCCATCAGTGCCCAGCAGTGCCACCTATCAGAGCCACCTATCAGTGCCACCTATCAGTGCCCATCAGTCCCATCTATCAGTGGTACCTATCCGTGCCACCCATCCGTGCCACCCATCCGTGCCACCCATCCGTGCCCATCTTTGCCCATCAGTGCCGCCTTATCTGTGCCCATCGGTGCCGCCTTATCTGTGCCTATTAGTGCCGCCTTAACTATGCCTATCAGTGCCCACCAATGCAGCCCATCAGTGCCCACCAATGCAGCCCATCAGTGCCCACCAATGCAGCCCATCAGTGCCCACCAATGCAGCCCATCAGTGCCCACCAGTGCAGCCCATCAGTGCCGCCTAATCAGCGCACTTCAATGAAGGAGAAAAATGACCCGTTTGCAAAATTTTATAACAAACTATTAAACATGATTTTTTTTTTCTTGCATCTTTTTTTGTTTGTTTAGCAAAAAATAAAACTCCGAGCTGTAACTAAATACCACCAAAAGAAAGCTCTATTTGTGGGAAAAAAATGATAAAAATTTCATTTGGGTACAGTGTTGTATGCCCGCGCAATTGTCATTCAAAGTGCATCAGCGCTGAAAGCTGAAAATTGGTCTGGGACTGAGGGGGGTTTAAGTGCCCAGTAAGCAAGTGGTTAAAGCAATGTCATTAATCCAAGGTGATATCTGATATATATACTGTATTTTTATTGTATGCTTTTTTTTAAATGATAAGCATACTTACATTCAGTTAGAAAGTCAATATGTGTATTTATTCGTTATTTGCAGGCAGATTGTGCTACCAAAAAATGGCATGTACTGAAAAACTGCCCACATATGAAGTTTAATTATTACTGTCCAAAACACGCTGCAAAAAAGCTATTCACAACTATGACACTCTAATGCCTCCTACTGGCTTAACTTGGATTTCAAGTGCTGTGCACAGTTACATGTGCTAAATATATCAAATTTATAGTTTCAAAAAATGATACTCACCTAGGTGGATGCAGCATCGATCCGATGTTGCATCTGTCTCCCGCCATCGCTCAAGTTCTCCCCTCCACTCTGAGCAAAAAGCAGCGTCTGTCAGTCACCGGCTCCCTGCTCTCCTGTGCCAGGCTGTGGAGGTGGCAGGAGGGGTTGGCTCAGGCGCTCGGCGAGAGGTTGAGCCAGATGTCGATTAAGGCTTCTTTGTGGATCCAACTGTAAATTCAAGATCGTTCCAGAGCCTGGACTGGCTGAGTGATGTAAAAGTCTGCTGTCGGCTGAGAACAGATCACAGGAGTGCAGAACGAAGTGATTCGGAGGAGTAGGGCCAAAAAAGTTTTGGTCCTACTTCTTCTTTAAGGCAGAATTAAACACTAAATCATAAAAACCATAAATGTAATCACAAATCATAAATGTAATATATTGCAGCTTACCAATTGGTAGATGTGGTGGCTGCATTGGTTTTCTTTTATCAGGCTTGTTTTCACCTGGTGATCCGGCTAGTAACATAGAATGCTTCCTGTATCAGAGTACCTCTGCTGTGGATGAAGGAGCACAGGGGTTACATTTGGACAGCAGCATTGTCAGTCGGGGGGGAAGGGAGTGTAAGGCCGCGTACACACGGGCGGACTGTTCGCCCAACTTTGTTCGTCAAACAATACGACAAACAGTCCGCTCAAAATTTGCATGGACGGACTTGACCACACACGATGAACGAACAGTCCGCTGAAAGCGTGCGCGATGACGTGGACGGCACGAACGACGGGACGAGAAACTCGACGTCCAATACACTGCAATGCAACCTTCGCCGTGTAAATTCTTTCTGAGCATGCGCGAAACTTAGTTTGTCGAACAAGCCTACACACGAGCGGACTGTCCGCCGAAACCAAGTTTCAGCGGACTGTCTTACGGGAATTCCAAAAAACTTTGTTCGTCAGACTGTCCGCTGAAACTGTCCGCTGAAGCCCACACACGAGCGGACTGTCCGCTGAAACACTGTTCAGCGGACAAAGTTGGGCGAACAGTCCGCCCGTGTGTACGCGGCCTTAGATGTACTAGCAGATTTAGATACATTAACAAATTAAAGTCAAACACCAGATGACATGTTATAAGCAGTTACAACAAACAGTTTTTTTGGATAAAGGTTTTACATAAATAAATTAAAGCTGATCTTTGTAAGCACCCCTGATAGTGTTAGATTGGTCTGTCATCTCTGTAACCGATATATATTCTGCTGAACAGCTTGTTCTTTTGAAAAACAGCAAACTTACTGGCCAGATCACTAGATGAAAATAAAAATAAGAAAGCCTAAAATGTATGCAGCCATTATGTCTAAGAAATGGTAAGCTGGCTGCGAGATAATAAATGTTTGTTTTGGGGTTTAATACCACTTTAGCCAGTTCCCGACGGGCGCACGCTGATCTATGTCAGCAGAATGGCACGGCTGGGCAAATGGGCGTACCTGTATGTCCCTGTAAATTTGCCACTGTGCCATCGTGTGCACGCCCGCCGGGTCCTCCATGATTCGGGTCACGGGTCCCATGGGCTCAATGTCTGCGGGGATACCCGCGATCGCCTCACAGAGAGGAAGAACAGGGGGAGTTGCTAATGTAAACAAGCATCTCCCCATTCTGCCTAGTGACAGTGTCACTGATCTCTGCTCCCTGTGATCGGCACACGTAGCCACGCCCCCCCACAGTTAGAATTACTCCCCAGGACATACTTAATCCCTACACTGCCCCCTAGTGGTTAACCCCTTCACTGCCGGTGTCATTTACAGTTTACATTTACAGTGTAATGTACAGTATTTACAGTGTCGCAGTGATGATAAAAATCACTGATCGCCGCCATTACTGGTAAAAAAAAAAAATTATTAATAAAAATGCCATAAAACTATCCCCTATTTTGTAAACGCTATAACTTTTGCGCAAACCAATCAATAAATGCTTATTCCGATTTTTTTTTTATTTTTTTTTTACCAAAAATATGTAGAAGAATACGTATCGATCTAAACTGAGGAAAAAAACGTTTTTTATATATTTTTGGTGATATTTATTTGTAATGTAAAAAATAATGTGTTTTTTTTTTCAAAATTGTCACTCTTTTTTTTGTTTATAGCGCAAAAAATAAAGACCGCAGGGGTGACCAAATACCACCAAAAGAAAGCTCTATTTGTGGGAGAAAAAGGACGTCAATTTTGTTTGAGAGCCATGTCGCACGACCGCGCAATTGTCAGTTAAATTGATGCAGTGCCGAATCTCAAAAAGTGATCTGGTCTTTGGTCAGCAAAATGGTCCGGGACTTAAGTGGTTAAAGTATAAGTTCACCTTGGGGAACATGTTACATGTTGCACCTGTTTTTAGGGTGGAACGTGTAACATGTTCCCAATGCTGCAGCCGCTGCCTAATCCTCCCTGTGACAGCAGTACGGGGAGAAGTTTTGCATACTAGCTGTCAATTTTTTAAATCAGCACGGCCATGCGGAGGCTCCGCCCACACGGTCACATCAATCATTAAAACAAAGGGATTGATTTACGAAAGGCAAATCCACTTTGCACTACAAGTGCACTTGGAAGTAAAGTCGCTGAAGATCTGAGGGGGACATGCAAGGAAAATAAAAAACAGCATTTTAGCTTGCACATGATTGGATGATAAAATCAGCAGAGCTTCCCCTCAGATCTACAGTGACTGCACTTCCAAGTACAAGTCCCGACATCCTTTGCAGTTGTCAGCTTGTAGTTCTCAATGAACTACCACAGCGCTTTGGAGCTCTATGGTAGTTAAAGAAATTATTCCTGTCAGTGTATCTGCTTGCCCGTACGAGATGTACAGATACACTGACAGATCTGGAGGACACCTACATGGCACCAGCGATCTGCTGATCATTCGTGCAGTGCTTTACAGGCTCCAGAAACAAACAAAAAAGTAAATGCCCATTTTTTTACCTGCAAAAAAATGTGCATTTATTTTTTTTAAGTGAACTTTTTCTTTAAAGCTGAACTGGGAAAAAATACTCTAGACTTACACTCCAGACTTATCTTCAATCAGAGCTTTTCTTACAGTGTGCATTAGAAGCTGTAGAACGTTAGATGAGCTCTCCTCATTTTCTGGTTAGAGGACATTTAGGACATTCTTTCCTTCCCAGCCTTATTGTCAGTAGCGTTGCTAGGTGGGGGCGGGGGGTGCGGGCCACACCCGTGTGACTGAAGCCGCCTCCTCCTCCTCTCTGTTTACATCCAGTGAGGAGGAGGAGCCCGAGGGACACACACTGCTGTGTGTATGTCCGCGGCCGCACTGTTCTGAGGTCTGCACTGTATACTAGTTTATTATGGGAGGGAAGGGGGGGGTCTGCACTAAGGGGGGTGTCTTCTCTATACTGTGGGGGTCTGCACTAAATGGGGGTCGTCTTGTCTATACTGCGGGGGTCTGCACTAAATGGGGGCGTCTTGTCTATACTGCGGGGGTCTGCACTAAATGGGAGGCGTCTTGTCTATACTGCGGGGGTCTGCACTAAATGGGGGGCGTCTTGTCTATACTGCGGGGGTCTGCACTAAATGGGGGGCGTCTTGTCTATACTGCGGGGGTCTGCACTAAATGGGAGGTGTCTATACTGCGGGGATCTGCACTAAATGGGAGGTGTCTATACTGCGGGGATCTGCACTAAATGGGAGGTGTCTATACTGCGGGGATCTGCACTAAATGGGAGGTGTCCATACTGCGGGGATCTGCACTAAATGGGAGGTGTCTATACTGCGGGGATCTGCACTAAATGGGAGGTGTCCATACTGCGGGGATCTGCACTAAATGGGAGGTGTCTATACTGCGGGGATCTGCACTAAATGGGAGGTGTCCATACTGCGGGGATCTGCACTAAATGGGAGGTGTCTATACTGCGGGGATCTGCACTAAGGGGATGTCTATACTGATGGTGGGTCTGTATTAAGTGGGGGTGTTTATACTGATGGGGGGGTCTGCACTAAGGGGTATTTTATACATTTTATACATCTTCATGGAGGCACGGTATCAAGGTAAGGGGTTCAAATGTGAAAGGTATTGAAGGGACAACTATGTTGAAAATACCTTTGAATTCAAAAAGATAAGGTAACTATAATAATATATAATAACCTTTCCCCTGACTTCAGTACTGCAGAGAGTGACATCACTATTCTACTAACGAGATATCGGGGAATGTCAAGTTTCAAAGGGATGCTCCAGAACAGTGCGGAGTCAGGAGATTTGGGGTATTCAGCTTTCCCTGGGATCTTCCCATAAGGGTGGTGAAGTCCTACAGTAGGTGCTGTGGGTGAAAGGCAAGTATTTGGACTTTATTTTCCCCACAGCTTTTTTCCATTTAGAGCAGCATTTTAGCAATGTGAGTGGGGGTACTTTAAGAACACCCATTTATAGTAAGTAGCCACAAGTACTGCTGCCTGCATGTTAATGTAAGCACTGCTCAGGAATTTGTCAGATTCATGTACATCCAGATTATGAGGCTATAGGCAAATACAGCTGCTTTTCTAAAGCCTACTTTTTTCTTCCCCACCTTCCTCCATTACTCTGATCTGCCATCAGGGTCTCCTGAAATTCCTGGTCAAATATCAACTTTTGCATTTTCCAGTAATTTCTTCCAGTGCCACTTTTAAAGGATAAGTCCATCCTAACACTAAAATGAATACACCTACGGACATCCAGGATTTAAGCCTTTCCTATCTAGTCCTGTAAAGCAGAAATCAGTAAACATACCTTTTTGAAGCCGATCCGGTCTGGTCTCCAGTGGCGGAAGCTCTGCAGAGGACACAGCCGACAACAGATATGAAATGAATGGGAAGTGATGTCACCCATAGACTTACTATAGGGCTTCCCTTGTCGAATGTGTCTTCTGCACCCACCTCCACAGTAAAGCCGCAGCTGACAACTCAGCCTAGAATCGGTTCGGATCAGCTGCAATAAAAAGTATGTATACTGATTTCTTATTTACAGGGTTAGATAGGTTAGTGTTAGATCGTGGATGTCTATAGATGTAGAGATTTTAGTGTTAGGGTGGACTTATCCTTTAAAAAGGAAGTAAACCCTGATGAGTTTACTTCCTCTTTCATTCCCTGCAAAGGCAAAGCATAATGGACTACTATGCATTGCATAGTAGTCCATTATGTGTCACTTACCTGACACAGGAGCCAGCGATGTCACCGCTGTCCCCTGTAGTCCGGCGCATCCATCTTCTTGGTGGGGTCTCGCTGCTCCGCCGCGATGATGTCACTCCCGCGCATGCGCACAGGAGCCGACACGCGCGGAATCTTCGTCGTTGACGATGCCGTGCTCAGTGCGCCTGCACGCCGCTGTCTACGGCGCATGCTCCGTAGACAGCGGTGCCTGTCTTTCAGCAAATATCTCTTTAACCTATATTTCTTGAACCTACAGGTAAGCCTTAATCTAGGCTTACCTGTAGGTCAAAGTGTGTTGTAAGGGTTTACAACCACTTTAAGTAATTAGTACAGCTCCAGATTTTACTGAATATAAACCACAAAGTCTTATGATTACAAAGATATCACATGAGTGTGATCTTAACTGAGCATGAGTTATTACTAAAGCCTAAAGTCAAAGTTTGTGTATTATTTAGAAGAACTATGTCACTCTTTTGATGTTAGGCCGCGTACACACGCGGGGACTGTTCGGCCAACTTTGTCCGTCAAACAGTTTCGGCAAACAGTCCGCTCAAAATTAGCATGGACGGACATGGCCACACACGACGTACGAACAGTTTGCTGAAACCGTGCGCGATGACGTGAACGGCACGTACGACGGGACGAAAAATACGACGTCCTATACACTGCATTATAACTTTCGGCGTGTAAAGCCTTTCTGAGCATGCGCGGAACTTAGTTTGTCGAACAAGCCTACACACGAGGGAACTGTTCGCTGAAACAAGGTTTCAGCGGACAGTTTTTCGGAAATTCCGAAAAACCTTGTTCAGCGGACTGTTCGCTGAAACTGTCCGCTGAACGCCCACACACGAGCGGACTGTCCGCCGAAACACTGTTCAGCGGACAAAGTTGGCCGAACAGTCCCCGCGTGTGTACGCGGCCATACATCGCGAGGCATGCAGGTATACAAATAACCTGTTTGAGTAAATTGATAGTATAGCATTAACTCTGAATGGGCATGCTTGCATGAGTGTAAATAAAACAGAGAAAAACAAACAAGATATTTGGGGGGCACACCCTAAAGATGCATTAAAGATGGTGCCGCCATAAGACCATATAACAAAACAAAATATTACAGTGCACACATGCAAAAGAGTCATTTACCGCCTGCAAGGCTATTTAAAACACCTAGACATTTTCAAAAAACACAATCAAAAAATATGGGGATTTGGTCACACCACATTGCTATATGGTGCTTAAGCCCACTTACTGCTACAAAGTACCCCATGATTAGTGGATCCTATGCTATCCATAGACTGGGATCTCCTGCATGGGGTACTTTGTCACAGTAAGTGACTTGCATGTGTGTGCTGTAATATTTTGTTTTGTTGTATGGTCTTATGGCTGCGCCATCTTTAATGCATCTTTTAGGGTGTGCCACCCAAATATCTTGTTTGTCTATTGTATGGATTCTGACCAAATACATTTGGGCAGGAGCACCCCACTCCCTCATCAGTGTCCACCTGTGTCATGGGTGGAGACCTCTAGTTCTCCCATATAGAGCAGTATAGCTCCCATGGTTCAGAGAAGCAGGATCTCCCAGTCTATGGATACCGTAGAACCCACTAACCATGGGGTACTTTGTCGCAGTAACTGGGCTTAAGCACCATATAGCAATATGGTGTGACCAAATCCCCATATTTTTTCATAGTGTTTTTTGAAAATGTCTAGGTGTTTTAAATAGCCTTGCAGGAGGTAAATGTATTTTTTGCATGTGTGCACTGTAATACTTTTTTTTTTTTATATATATAACAGAGCGCACTGGCATAGTGTTAGAGCCTGAAAAAATCTTTAATTGGTGAAAATAAATAGATTGTACTCACAACAGTACTATTAGGGCTTGCTTCTCATACAATTTCTATTAGGAACATCTCGTTGACCAATGAATGCACTCGTCCTTCCATTTGTGCTCCATTCAAAGAACAAATCTAATATACCTCTAACGTGTTTTGGGGAAAAACCTCTGATGATGTGGTTTGACCTAAAAACATATTAGCCAGTATAGAGTTTAATGTGAAATAACAGTACTAAATAATACTATATTACTTAAAGGGTCTTTTCACAAAAAAAAGATTTTCCACTTTTATTGTTAGCTTTCACAAGTTGAGTCATCCATATTACAACAGGACGAAGGTACGTTTCCCTACGCACCAATAGCCACTGAAATGAAATGTTATTTTGATATACATTTTATAAAAAATTCCTAATAAAGACTGTATGTGCTTATTTACTCATTGGTAGATGAGATGCAGAGATCTCACCTACAGAGTCTCTGATATATAAAAGATTTAAGTGAGTAATTTAACCCACCAGTACCTAAAAAATACTGTATTGAATTGTATTGTAACTGTACTGTCACCCTCATGTTGTAAAAAGTTGCGCAAACTATTGGCACTATATAAAGCTTGTGTATAAAGATGAAGGATGGCCG
The DNA here is from genome assembly GCF_037356315.1 of Lithobates pipiens. Taxonomy (NCBI): domain Eukaryota; kingdom Metazoa; phylum Chordata; class Amphibia; order Anura; family Ranidae; genus Lithobates; species Lithobates pipiens. The sequence continues at coordinate 482,871,560 of NW_027507758.1, forward strand.
CAATCCCATACACAATGCAATATGGTTTATTTAAAAATAATAAAAACAACAGCACTGGAAAATGTACAGGCAGGGGGAAGCAGGCGACACGTTTCACACGACTAGCGTGCTTTGTCAGAACCTATACACATATATATTTGTTAAAACATCATGTAATCAGTTAACCAATTAGGTAATTAGACCGATTGAACTTGCAGTTTCCAACCTTTATCCTCATTCACAAAAAAAAAAACCCATTAAATTCTCAAAGTAAAAATAAAAAGTATCTGTAAAGAGAAAAAGATACATAAGTATAAACATTCTTAGAAACAAATTCAATAAACAAAAAAATGGAAAAATAGGAAGAAACAAAAACAAGAAAAAAGTGATATAGCAAAAAAAAAAAAAAAACACACCAATCAGTCAACGAAAAATGTGTATACGTTCATATCTCATCCTAGATGTTTAATCACAGAAAAGACATCTGTACCAACAGGAGGCTATTAGATAACTATCAGATGAAAATACTTATTTCAAGTTAAGAAATAATCCCACTGTTGAGTATAAAAAGATCTTAAACAATTTAGTTAACAAGGGGGTCTGATTTAGTGTTCTCTCTAACAGAGAAGGTGAGATTATTGTTCCTGATTTCCCCATCACTTCTTTGTTCCATCATCTCCCCAAAACCCATAATGGTCTTTCTCCCTTGATGGGTTGTCCAATAATACCTGGGACAGGTTCTCTTTATGAGAATGTGGGCCTTTGGGTGGATTTTCAATTACAGCCATTGGTCAAACAGCTACTCAGTTATTTGAGAGACACCAAACGACTTAATCAGTGTGACCACATGCAGTGGGTGGAAGGGGATGTTTGGATCACGTGATGTATCCAGCTTGTACTCTTCCATACCACATGCCTTAGGGCTGAGGACGGTCGAGAACTTTTTGGATAATCACAGCGGTTACACATCTATACTTAAGGAATACATTTTGGAGTGTTTAAGTTGCCTCTTGATGCAAAACTTGTTCTCTTTTGATGGCAACTTTTATCTCCAGAGATGTGGAGCATCCATGGGTGCTCATTTTTCATCCTCTCTTGCCAACCTTTACATGGGTTGGTGGGAGAGAGTGCGTATCTTTGGAGATACTAACCCATTTTGTTTACTCACGATATGCTACTGTTGTTTTGTAGATGACCCGCTGTTCATTTGTTCTGGTTCCATGGGAAGTTTAGATAATTTTTTTGCTATATTTGGATACTAATGATTTCAACCTACGTTTTATTGGCCAGCTGGACAGCAGATCGATCCCTTTTCTTGATGTAATTTTGTTTGGTAAGGAGGACCGTATCAAGACCAGTAAACCATTATCGAGGAACACTATTCTTCATACAGACTCGGGGCACCCTGGCCATGTCACCTGTGGAATACCAGTTGGCCAATTTTTAAGGTTGCGCAGGGTCTGAAAGAAATTCTTAACACAGGAAAAAGTGCAGTCTAACCAACACTCTCATTTTCTCCACTCCATTCAGCATGGAGTTCGTTAAGATTAAGAGGATTATGGAGCGTCAAATACCAATTCTATGTGAAGATGAATGTTATGAAAATTTTTTATCAGATGGATTTAAAATGGTACCATGACATGCCTCCTCCTTGGCAAACTCTTTGTCTCCTAGAAATTTCAGTTCCGGCATTCGCAGCAGAACATGGTTACACTTCACTGGAACATTCAAATGTGGAAGCACTGGTTGTCCATGCTGTCCCCGTTTGAAATCAAGTGATGGCTTTTGTTCTACTGCAAACCACAGGTCTTTTAAAAAGAATTCCTTCATAAATTGTAACACCAGAAACACTGTCTATTTGATAACCTGCAAAGTGTGTGCGATCCAATATGTGGGCTGCACAATTAGGAGGCTTCAGGATCGTTTGCATAATGATGGCTATGACATGGAGAAAGAGCACAACACCAATGTGGGTCAACATTTCAATGGGGCCCATGCAGGCGATACCTCATTGCTACAGATCCAGGGCTTTGAGAATGTCACCACCCCTAGGAAGGGTGCGGATAGATTTAGGATTTTATGCAAACAAGGGGTGTTCTGAATTTTTTTTTTTACAAACCAGAATTCCGATGGGCCTCAATTTTGAGTGGGATTTGACACATTTTTGCGATTAATTTGATACTTCTATTATCTAGTCGATAGTTATGGAATTTTTTACAATCAATTTGATATTTTAATATTTCTATTACCCCTTCAATTGTTATGGAATTTGGTGTTGATCATTCTACAATAGTCTTTGATATGTCTAGTTGCCCTGTCCATGATTAAACATCTAGGATGGGATATGAACATATATACATTTTTCGTTGACTGATTGGTGTGTTAGTTTTTAACTAACATTTTTTTCTATAACACTTTTTTTCTTGTTTTTCTTTCTTCCTATATTTTCTTTTTTTTAGTATTGAATTTGTTTATACTTATGTATCATTTTCTCTTTAAAGGTACTTTTTATTTTTACTTTGAGAATTTAATGTTTTTTTTTCTGTGAATGAGGATAAAAAAATAGCAAATTCAATCAGTCTAATCACCTAATTTATTACATGTGATGTTTTAACATCTATACGTGTATGGTGATTGATTTTTGCAAGGTTCTGACAAAAGCACGCTAGTCGTGTGATATATCACTTGCTATATCACTTTTTTCTTGTTTTTGTTTCTTCCTATTTTTCCATTTTTTTGTTTATTGAATTTGTTTCTAAGAATGTTTATACTTATGTATCTTTTTCTCTTTACAGATACTTTTTATTTTTAATGTTTTTTTTTTTTTTTGTGAATGAGGATAAAGGTTGGAAACTGCAAGTTCAATCGGTCTAATCACCTAATTGGTTAATTGATTACATGATGTTTTAACAAATATATATGTGTATAGGTTCTGACAAAGCACGCTAGTCGTGTGAAACATGTCACCTGCTTCCCCCTGCCTGTACATTTTTCAGTGCTTTTTTATTATTATTTTGGAATAAACCATATTGCATTGTGTATGGGAGTGCGGCCATTCTTCGTCTTAAGGCCTCATACACACGGATGTTTTAAAAACTGGGTTGTACACTGACACCAGGAAAAAAAAACGGCATTAAAAACTTGATTTTATCCGCATTTTGCATTGGTGTCAACGTGCGTTTAGCCCCGCTAGCTTTCAGCCGTGTTTCTCTGTCTCTATTCAAAATCAATGGTTCCCCATGGGATCCCATTGATTTGAATAGAAGTCTGATCAAAATGATCCGACTTGAGGTGCGACTTGTGTGCCGAGAATCTTGAAGGGGAACCCCGCCAAAATGTAAAAAAAAGTTTTGGTTCCTTTAAGACAATACCAGACCTTTATCCGAGCACACAGCCAGGCAGGTCAGGAAGGGGGGGACGAGCGAGCGATCCCCCTCCTGGACTATACCAGGCCACATGCCCTCAACATGGGGGGGGGGGGGGGGGGTTGGTGCTTTGGGGAAGGGGGAGCTCTGCGCCCCCCAACCCAAAGCACCTTGTCGCAATGTTTATGAGGACAAGGGCCTCTTCCTGACAACCCTTTCCAGTGGTTGTTGGAGTTTGAGGGCGGAGGCTTATTGGAATCTGGAAGTCCCCTTTAACGCTGTCTTCTCTCTCTTTTGCTGGGTCTTCTCCCACTGCTCTTCTTCCGACATTGACTCGATGCTATCTCCCGATGTAATGCTGGGTCTGCTGTGTGCAATGACTTATATTGGGCATAGGGCGGGGCCACGCAATGATGCAATTTGGAGGCCACACCCCTTGTGACATCATCACCCCATCATGCCCTGAGTGATGCCGCCACAAGGGGCGTGTCCTCTAAATTGCGTCATGTGGCCCCGCCCCATGCCAATATAAGTCATTGCACGCGTTAAACCCAGCATTACACCGGGAGATCGCGTTGAGTCAACATTGGAAGAAGAGCAGTAGGAGAAGACCTAGTAAAAGAGAGAGAAGATAGCGGACAGAGGAGAATAACCGGAGAGGGGAGAAGGACCGGCAGATGGAGAAGAGCCAGAGCTGCCTTAATAAATTACTTTAAAAACCTGTGTAGTGTGTGTTTTTTTTTTTTACACTTTTTCTTTAGGTGAATGGGTAGGGGTATGATGTACCCCATACTCATTCACATAGGGTGGGGGGCCAGGATCTGGGGGCCCCCTTGTTAGAGGGAGCTTTGAGATTCCGATAAGCCCCCGCCCTCAGCCCCTGACAACCACCGGCAAGAGTTGTCGGGAAGAGGCCCTTGTCCTCATCGACATGGGGATAAGGTGCTTCGGGGTGGGCGGGCGCAGAGACCACCCTTCCCCACAGCACCCACCTCCCATGTTGAGGGCATGTGGCTTGGTATGCTCCTGGAAGTAAAAATGAAACTGGAGCAGAGAAAGTTCAAGCCCCCACCTCAGCTAAACAGGGCTGTAATGCAGGGCAGAGCACTGTACATCTGAGGACTAGATGTATAGAAATACAAATCCTTTGGCAGGCAAAAAATTCATATACATGTATACTTGTTACCACTTTATTAGGTAGACTTGTTCAGTTGCTTGGTAACACAAATGGCTAATCAGCCAATCACATGGCAGCAACTTGCTGAAGTCAAACCAAGCACCAGAATGAGGAAGAAAGGGGATTTAAGTGACTGTGAAGGTGACATGGTTGTTGGTCTGTGCCAGACGGGCTGGTCTGAGCATTTCAAACACTGTTGATCTATTGGGATTTTCACGCACAATCATCTCTAGGGATTACAGAAAATGGTCCGAAAAAGAGGAAATATCCAGTGAGCAGCAGTTGTGTGAATGGAAATGCCTTGTTAAGGTCAGGGAAGAATAGACAGACTGGTATGCAGAATACCATCTCTGAACACACAACACATAAAACCTCGACACAGATGGGCTACAGCAGCGGAAAAGCACACCGGGTGCCACTCCTATCAGGAAACTGCCACTCCTAACAGAAAACTGAGGCTACAATTCGCACAGGCTCACCAAAGTTGGACAAAAGATTGGAAAAACATTGCCTGGTCTGATGGAGTCTCAATTTCAGCTGTGACATTCAGATGGTAGAGTTAGAATTTGGCATAAACAGCATCAAAGCTTGGATCCATCCTCCTTTGTATCAATGGGGCAGGCTGGTGGTGGTGGTGTAATGGTGTGGGGGATATTTTTCTTGGCAGACTTTGGGCCCTCAGTACCAATTGAGCATTGTTTAAATACCGCAGCCTACCTGAATATTGTTTCTGACCATATCCATCTGTTTATAACTAGTGTGCCCATCTTCTGATGACTACTTCCAGCAGGATAATACACCATGTCACAAAGCTCAAATCATCTAACCACTGTTTTGAACATTACAATGAGGTCGCTGTACTCCAATGGCCTCCACAGTTACCAGATCTCAATCCAATAGAGCACCTTTGGGATGTGGTGGAACGGGAGATTTGCATCATGGATGTGCAGCTGAAAAGTCTGCAGCAACTGTGTGATAATATGTCAATATGGACCAAAATCTGAGGAATGTTTCCAACACCCTGTTGAATCTATGTCACAAAGAATTAAGGAAGTTCTGAAGGCAAAAGGGGTCCAACCCTGTACTAGCAAGGTGTACCTAATAAAGTGGCTGGGGGGGGGGTGTACTTCATCTATGTATATAACTGCTTGCTTAGAATTGAACTTTTACTAGTAACGGACTGCCCCATTGCACAAATATTGCAACAGGATCATGTATATGTACGTAATCTGGCATTTCTGTGGAGGGGTTGCCTGTGTGTGCCCGCCACCCCATCTATGCTGTGATTTGGTACAGCACAAGTCGGTCAGCGGGTCCTGGCCAATAATTTATGGCTGGGATCTGCTGATCGGCTTCGGGAATCACAGTACAGAGCCCTATGTTTACACAGGGCCCTGTACAAGGAGCAGGGATGTGGCTGTTTTTTATTTCCTACAAAACAGGGAGAAAAGAAACAGCCACAGCGATTAGTAAAAGTAGCACACATTATGCACTGTTAGGCACACAGGTAACAGCTAAGGGCAATCACGGGGTTAACTCCTTCCCAGCCAGCATCATTAGTACAGTGAATAGCATTAGCACTGATCACTGTATTATTGTCACTGGTGAGGACAGTTAGTCAGTTCCCACCAAATGTAACTTTGTGGGAGATTGCCCGCCACACTATCACTGTCCCACTATAAGTCGCTAATCACCACCATTACTAGTATAAAAATAAGTAAATACAAATTCCAGGATATACACTATAGTTTGTAGACGCTATAACTTTCATGCAAACTAAACACTAAGCCCTAGTACACACGGTCGGACATTCTGACAACCAAATCCGTTGGATTTTGTCTGATGGATTTTGTCTGAAACTGTTGCATACACACGGTCAGACAAAGTTGTCGGAAAATCCGATCGTTCAGAACGTGATGACGTTATTTCGTTACGATGGGACTATGTTCAGGATAGTAGCCAATAGCTTTGGTCTAGGAATTTGATCTGAGCATGCGTGCCACTTTGTCCGATCGGAATTCTCTACACACAATCGGACAAAGTCAGATCGGATCATGTTGTCGGAAAATGTTATAGCCCAGCTGGAAAACTTGGTCCGTCGCATATTCCAACGGAAACAGTCCGATGGAGCCCACACACGGTCAGATTATCGGACAACACGGTCCTATCGGACATTGTCCATCGCAATATCTGACCGTGTGTACAAGGGCTTAGGCTGCTTTCACACTGGGGCAGGCGTTGACTGTAAAACGGTTAAATGCGCCTGTGTAGCGTCACTGCCAAATCACTTTGCAGGCGCTTTGGCAGCGGTGCTCATTCATTTCAATGGGCAGGAGCAGTGGTATATACACACACTGCTCCTCCACTGCCCCAAAGATGCTGCTTGCAGGACTTTTTCTAATGTCTTGCCAGCACAGTGCCCCAGTGTGAAAGCACTCGGGCTTTCACACTGGGGACAGCAGGGGAGACGTTTTCCTGGTGTTATTTTTAGCCCAAAAGCGCCTGAAAAACACCTCAGTATGAAAAGGGTCTTATTGGGATTTTTTTATTTTTTTTAAAATTGGATATGTTTTATAATAATAAATAATAATCTGCCTTTTTCATATATTTTATATATATATATATATATATATATATATATATATATATATATATATAAAAATGAAAAAGACAGATTATTATTTATTATTGTTATTATTATAAAACATATCCAATAAAAAAAAAAAAAAAACCAATAAGACCCCTTTCATACTGAGGCGTTTTTCAGTGTATGTGTGTGTATATATATATATATATATATATATATAATATAAAAAATACAAAGCTTTAAATATTACTGCAGGGTGCTTTCCTTTTGACCTTCCTCAAGTGTAATTCCAATTACCCAAGCAAGGAGCCATTTGTATTAGCTGTGCCTCTTCAAATGTTACCAACGCCACTCCTCTTGGGGAATTAAAATAATTCAAGATAATAAAAACAAGTAGATGTGGATGGTTACCATGCTAAAAGTCAGTTTCCATAGCAGGAACTCTAAGGCAGTGCCTGTCAACATGGCAACTAGCTGAGGACTGCATTACTACAGAAATAGCTTACTTCTAATTAATAGGATAAATTCCTGTACAGAAATGTGACATAAAAGGTCCTTAAAGTGGCCCTCACATATACCCAGTGAAGTGAACAGCCTCCGATGATACACAGAAATTAACCACTTCAGCCCCGGACCAATAAACACCCAAAGGACCAGAGGTCTTTTTACAATTTTGCACTGCGCTGCTTTAACTGGTAATTGCGCGGTCATGCAATATTGCACCCAAACGAAATTTGCGTCCTTTTCTTCCCAAAAATAGAGCTTTCTTTTGATGGTATTTGATTGCCTCTGCGATTTTTATTTTTTGCGATATAAATGGAAAAAGACCGAAAATTTTGAGAAAAAATTATATTTTCTACTTTTTGTTATAAGAAAAATCGAATAAACTCAATTTTAGTCATGCATTTAGGGCAAAATTTAAAAAAAATGTCAATAAGCGTATATTTATTGGTTTGCGCAAAAGTTATAGCGTCTACAAACTAGAGTACATTTTCTGGAATTCACACAGCTTTTAATTTATGACTGCCTATCTCAATTCTTGAGGTGCTAAAATGGCAGGGCAGTACAAATCCCCCCCAAATGACCCCATTTTGGAAAGTAGACACCCCAAGGAATTTGTGGAGAGGCATATTGTGCCCATTGAATTTTTTTTTTTGTCCCAAGTGATTGAATAATGACACAAAAAAAAATAAAAAAAGTTTACAAAAAGTTGTCACTAAATGATATATTGCTCACACATGCCATAGTTATATGTGGAATTGCACCCCAAAATATATTCTGCTGCTTCTCCTGAGTACGGGGATACACAACAAATGTGGAAGGAAAGGGATAGCATAAACCCGGGAGTACTGGCTCCATGGAACTACCAGAGAATCTGCTCCAATTGCCAGGGGATCTCTTGTTTGGGACACAAACTGCTGTAGCTTGTTGTTGAACCCGGATGTCAGCAGGTGGACCTTCCCCAACGTTGGCAAATTTCCTGGAACACCCTTGGGTGTAGGGACCATTTCCCCAGGCAGATCTGCTGGCGGCTGAGAAAATCTGCCTTCCAGTTTTCTACTTCCGGGATATGGACTGCCGATATAAAAAAAGTGGCACATGTCCCTCTGCCCAGGCTGGCACAGCCTTGGTGGTTTATATAAGCCACTGCATTGGCATTGTCGGACTGAACCCTGATAGGGCAGTCCTGAAGCTCCACCGTCCAAGACCTTAGGGCCAGTCGTACTGCCCATAATTCCAGGATGTTGATGGGCAGGATCTGTTCTTTACTTGACCATTTCCCCTGAGCTGTGAGCCCTTATAGGGTCACTCCCCAGCCTGAGAGACTGGCATCTGTAGTCAGTACTCAAGTTACTAGGAGGAAGAATTTTTCCCTTTTGCAGGTTCTGATCCTGCAACCACCAGTTTAGGCTTAAGGCCGCGTACACACGGGCGGACTGTTCGCCCAACCTTGTCCGCTGAACAGTGTTTGGGCGGACAGTCCGCTCGTGTGTGGGGCTTCAGCGGACAGTTTCAGCGGACAGTTGGACGAACAAGGTCTTACGGAAATTCCGAAAAACTGTCCGCTGAAACAAGGTTTCAGCGGACTGTTCGCTCGTGTGTAGGCTTGTTCGGCCAACTAAGTCTCGCGCATGCTCAGAAAGGATTTCCACGCCGAAAGCTATAATGCAGTGTATAGGACGTCGTATTTTTCGTCCCGTCGTACGTGCCGTTCACGTCATCGCGCACGGTTTCAGCAAACTGTTCGTCCGTCGTGTGTGGCCATGTCCGTCCATGCTAAGTTTGAGCGGACTGTTTGCCGAAACTGTTGGACGGACAAAGTTGGGCGAACAGTCCGCGCGTGTGTACGCGGCCTAAGTGTGCCTGAGGAGATAACAGGGCTTGTCCTCTCCTGTTCCAAGACAACAAGATGTCTGTTGTAAAGGCCTGGAATGGAACTGGGCATAGGGCACTGCCTCAAAGGAGCATACCATCCTCCCTAGAAGGTACATACAGAGCCGAAGGGAGGCTTGTCTGGTGCCCCTTATCCGACACACCTGATCCTTCAGGGCACAGATCCTTGCGGGTGGCAAGAATGCTTTTGCTTGGAACGTATCTAGGATCAGACCTAAACACTTTAGACTTTGAGCTGGTTTCAAGGCTGACTTTTCAGTATTTATGATCCAGCCTAAGTTTTTCAAATACCGCACTGTGCATGTTATGCTCTGTTCTAGAGCCTGTAATGAGTGAACTGTGAGCGGGAGGTCCTCCAGATACCCAAGCACCAGGATTCCTTGGGCCCTTAAAAGACCCAGTACTGGTGCTAGGACCTTTGTGAAAACCCGGAGAGCTGTTGCAAGCCCGAAGGGTAGAGCCACAAACAGAAAATGATATTACTCTACTGAAAAATCGCAGGAACCTCTGATGAGGCTGAAAGATAGGTATGTGTAAATACGCGTCTTTTATATCAATGGAGGCTAAAAAGTCTCCCATCTGGAGCGAGGCTACAATTAAGCGGACAGACATCCATGCTAAAAGGACTGTATTAGTAGGTACTGGTTCAGGGATCTTAGGTCCAAAAATTGGCCTTGTGTCCCCGTTTGGTTTTTGAACCGTAAACAGGTTCGCTCTTTTGGATACAGGAACCTGTACAATCAGTCCTTGATGCACTAAATGATGTAGTGCCTGAAACAATAAGTCTCTTTTTGGAGGATCTGAGGGAACGCTGGATCTTAGAAACCTCTGAGGTGGAACTCCCCACAATGCCAACTTGTAACTACGGGATATAGTTGAGGTGATCCACTTGTCTTGAACTATTGTTCTCCAAATGTCTGCAAAGTGCAGCAGCCTTCCCCCCACCTGATAGAGTGGGGGCATCACCTCAAAAGGAGGGCTTGGTGCTGGGTTTATAAGAGTTTTGGACCCAGGGATCTTACTGGCCCTGGCCTTGTGGCTTGCCCTAGTGCCCTGTTGGCAGCGGAACTGCCTTGGCGCTGAGACAATTGAGGAAGCAGCCCCTGAGGTTTTAAAACGAGGGACGCCTGGTGCTTTTCTCCACAGGAAGTAGAGAACTCTTCCCTCCGGAAATATTTTGGATACATTTGTCCAAATGATCACCAAATAAACATTCCCCCCTGAAAGGGGAAACCTGCTAATAACTTTTTACACAGAAGCTCGGCTGATCAGTTCTTAAGCCACAAAAGTCTGTGCATATGTACAGACAAGAGAGCCAAATGAGAAACCTGTTGTATTGAATCCTTTTAAGGTGTTAACAGTAAAAACACAGCGCTCATGGAATATCTGTCTCATTTTCAGCCAGATCATCCTCCCGGTTAAGCCTGTCAGGCTGTCTGATCTGATCCTTTATGGACTAGCAGATAACAATTGCTGAAACAGCTGGCTGAATAGCTGAACTGGCCAAAGAAAAGGAAGCCTTTAATAATTACTCCAATTTCTTGTCAGCCGGGTCTTTCTGTCAAGGCTGGGCTCAGCCCTTCCTTCTCTGAGCTGGCCGGTCAGCAGTCAGCTAATTGCCAGCTCCTATCTCTCCACAGTCACTCAGCTGTTTATAATATTCTGCTCGTCAGTAGGGCCTACTTAAGCCGTCCAGTCCAGAGGAGCTCTGCCTTCGCCTTGGTCACATCACAGAAACTATCTCCTGCGATCCTGTTCAAGACTTGCTTTGCTGACATCCCTTCTCGCTCCAGATCCTGCCTGTTGTTCCACTACCTTGATCCCTGACTTCTGGCTTGGCCGAATATCTGTTCCGGTTACTGAACTTTGGCTGTGTTTTGACTACGTTTGTTCTTACTTTTATTATTGAACAAGTGTGATTTAACTGTACTTCTGTTTCAGCCTGATTTCATGGTTTCTGACACTTTCAAGCCCTGTGTGTTATCTACAGGACAAGTTAAGTTCTTGTTTAAAGGAGGAGATGGCTGCATCTAAGGCTGGCATTCTCCACTTAATGAACTTTTCATCCAAGAGATATAAAAGGAAAAACCTCTTAAAAGGAGGAAAAAAAAATCCTGTCAGGATGTTCCCAATCAGTATACACCCCCTGTTCCAATAGAGGGTGCAAGGGGAAAGCTTGTGCGGCCTGAAGAGGCCTCTAGGGACCCCAAAGAGGACCAGGGGGGCTCAGTAACCTCTGCCACCTTGCAGACACTGGTAAAAAAACTAAAGTACTTCCTGTATGGGAGGGGTTATATAGGGGATCACTTCCTGTCTAAAGATCTTTGGTCTACCAGTGTCCAGTCACCTGGAGATGAAGTATATTAGCCTAACTGTGTCCCATGATGTATAAAAATAAATCTCTCTCCCAATTCCTAGACCTCAAGGTCTCTATCACACATAAACTTACTGGGATGAAGTCAACTGATCAATGCAAAAAGAATTCACAGTACTATAAAGGAGGACTAAAAATTATTCTTTAGTTCAGGTTTCTGGAAAAATAAACCATTTATTATGACAGGCTAGAACAATAAGCAGCTTTGATTATCAGGTCATGTGAGCTTTAAGGTTTTATACAAGCAATTATGAGGTCACTTTCTTGTATGTAACCCATAAGTGAGGAGCCATGGCCTGTGTGCTGGTTGTCATGGAGACTGTCTGTTCCAGTTTTCCTTCAGGGGTCAGACGGAAGGTGCGTGAAATCTGGAAAAAAGAAAAATATTGTTAGTGAAATAGCAATAGCAAACATTATCACCTACAAACAAGTATAAAAACGTCTACTTTTTGTGACCCTGCATGACCACAAGTGAGCATGTCTCAGCAATATGAAATGCAACCAAGCAATCTGTTAAACTAAACAAAAAATTCTGATAGTTTTGTTTTTCCTTGAGAGCGCAGAAATTTACATGAAGAGTGTATTGACACATGGTAAACACAACGTAAATGCTAAGTGAAATGTACTGCTTATTAGGCAACAATATAAGCATATTTGTTATCGCTGCATTATCTAGATCAGCCATTTTCAACCAGGTTTCTGTAGAACCCTAGGGTTCCTCCAAAGATTGTTAAGGGTTCCATGCGCTATGGCTAATTGACTTCCCAAATTATGATGCCTGCATAGTTGCAGGACCAATGCCACTTGGCAAAGCGAGCATCATGACACAGATTATCTTTTGTGCTATCTACAAGTATTGAATTCTTCCTACTGACCACCAATGCAAGAGGCATTCCTGTCATTTACACCCAATGAATTGGTTTTAGTAAGGGTCCCCAAAACAAACATTTAGGGGATCTACTGGGTTAAAAAGATTGAGAAAGACTTTAAGACTATAATAAAAATGAAACCGTTTTAAAAAGGTTAAGTTTTAGTTCTGAACACACACACAATATAGATAGATTGTTGATTAACCACTTAAGCCCCGGACCAATTGTCAGCCTAGGGACCAGAGGTCTTTTTACAATTTCGCACTGCACTGCTTTAACTGGTAATTGCGCGGTCATGCAATGTTGTACCCAAACGAAATTTGCTTCCTTTTCTTCTCACAAATAGAGCTTTCTTTTGATGGTATTTGATTGCCTCTGCGATTTTTATTTTTTACGATATAAAAGGAAAAAGACTGAAAATTTTGAAAAAAAAATATATTTTCTACTTTTTGTTATAAGAAAAACAGAATAAACTAAATTTTAGTCATACATTTAGGCCAAAATGTATTCACCCACATCTTTAGTAAAAAAAATGTCAATAAGCCTATATTTATTGCTTTGCACAAAAGTTATAGCGTCTACAAACTAGAGTAGATTTTCTGGAATTTACACAGCTTTTAATTTATGACTGCCTATCTCATTTCTTGAGGTGCTAAAATGGCAGGGCAGTACAACCCCCCCCCCCCCCACCCAAATGACACCCATTTTGGAAAGTAGACACCCCAAGGAAATTGCTGAGAGGCATGTTGAGCCCATTGAATTTTTTTTTGTCCCAAGTGACTGAATAATGACACAAAAAAAAAAAAAAGTTTACAAAAAGTTGTCACTAAATGATATATTGCTCACACATGCCATAGTTATATGTGGAATTGCACCCCAAAATATATTCTGCTGCTTCTCCTGAGTACGGGGATACCACATATGTGGGACTTTTTGGGAGTCTAGCCGCGTACGGCACCCCAAAAACCAATCACTGCCTTCAGGATTTCTAAGGGTGCAAATTTTTGATTTCACTCCTCACTATCTATCACAGTTTCGAAGGCCATAAAATGCCAAAATAGCACAACCCCCCCCCCAAATGACCCCATTTTGGAAAGTAGACACCCCAAGCTATTTACTGAGAGGCATGTTGAGTCCATGAAATATTTTATATTTTGCCACAAGTTGCGGGAATATTACAAACTTTTTTTTTTTTTGCACAAAGTCACTAAATAATATATTGCTCACACATGCTATGGACATAAGTGAAATTACACCCCAAAATAAATTCTGCTGCTTCTCCTGAGTATGGGGATACCACATGTGGGGGACTTTTTGGGAGCCTAGCCATGTACGGGACCTTGAAAACCAAGCACCGCCTTCAGGATTTAAATATAAAACGCTACCAAAAAAACCTGTTAGCGATCGCAGGGATCAGGCCTGTCTCGGGGGGTGATTTGTGTGCCTATGTGTACCTACGTGTCAGTGTAGTGATTGGTGCACTTACTATGTGTTCTCCTAGCAGTCCGGTCAAAAAGACCGCCCGAGGAGAGTGACATCACTTCCTCCCTGCCTGTGTTTACACTACACAGGCAGGGGAAGCTTCTCATTCGCCAGGAGCGATCGAGAGGGGATGGCCAGAAACCAACGGCCACCCCCTCATCCCGGATCGCTTCTGAAGCGAAACGGACCGCCGCAGCCAGCGGGAGGGGGTCCGATCGTACCGGTACGTGCTTGTGCCTGTCGGTGCCATTGTGCCGACGTACATCTCCATGCGGTGGTCCTTAACTGGTTAATCGAACAATTTTTTTATGAAAATTTATAAACATGCGCTTTTGTGCCCCATATATTCTCGGCCACGAAACAGGTGATTGCAAAAGCGTGGAAGACCCCGATTCTCAACTTCGACACGTGAAAAGTCAGGTACATGGTACTCTAGTGAATGAGAAATTGACAGCAATCCAAACTAATAGCCACAATAAATTTCTACGTACCTGGCAGCCTTGGTTAGATTACTACCCATCAACACAACCGCCTACACGCTTCATGGAACTGTAATCTATAAACGCGTGTTAATATCTCTGTAGCATGCCTCCAGGACAGGGGTGACCTCCTCCCCTCCCCCTTTGCAGAGATAAACTCCTTTTAAATCTGTACCTGTTATCGTATAAGCTTCTTGCACTATGACAGGGTCTATATTTCTTACCGTATCTAATAAAATTCAAAGAAAATTTATAAACCCTGCCAGAAGTGCACTTTTCCTACTCCGGTAGAATATTCTGTTCTTACCTGCTGCACTTGAGGCTCCTTTGCAAAGCTCATTCTGCTGAGCGAGTGTGAGGTCAGAGTGAGCTGTTCCCCCTGTACTTCCCCCTCTTCCACCTCTACAACACCTAAAGCCAAAATACAACAAAAGGTGACAAAATCTGTGTTAGCTCTATAGCCCCGGTGCATTTGCATTTTGCAGAGCACACAAAAAAATTAGCATGGAATAATTTCTTGAAGCTATGCCAATTTCAAATAAACTAACAAGTTACAATAGACCTGAGCAACAAGGAAACTCTGTACATTAAGATATCACCAAAGCCTGCTTTTAGATGGACTGAAAAGCCATCATCTTTCTGAAAATCTTAATCTGGAAGGTTAGGGGTTTAAAGATAAATTCACCTTTTGGAACATGTAACATATTCCAGCAGCTGCAGCCAAACCTCCATATGACAGTGGATGGGGGATCCTCTACCTGCACCTGCTGTCACCATTTGAAACACACGGCCACATTATTCACAGTTTCCTGTGAATACTTGAACTACAACTGCAGGCCTTGTCTGGGGAAATCTGGCATTGGACCCCAGGTTCTTTAGGGAAACATTTTTTAAAAAAAATGTATATTTTTTTTCCTGCAAACATATGTGCATTTAATATATGTTTTTCCAAAAGGTGGACTTATCCTTTAAAAGTATGGCTTCGGACATGAGTTATTTGTCTAGGATTGGGTTTTTATGCTTATTTTTGCAGTGAAACACCATATGCACTAAAAGCAATATATAGCTACCACAGCTAATACATGAAGTATATACCGTATATACTCGAGTATAGGCCGACCCGAATATAAGCCGAGGCCCCCAATTTACCCCCAAAAAACTGGAAAACTTATTGACTCGTGTATAAGCCGAGGGTGAGATATGGCTGTCCATCCCTGTGTGTCCGTCCATCCCTGTGTGTGTGTCCGTCCATCCATCCCTGTGTGTGTGTCCATCCATCCATCCATCCCTGTGTGTGTGTCCGTCCATCCATCCCTGTGTGTGTATCCATCCATCCATCCATCCCTGTGTGTGTGTGTGTGTGTGTGTGTATTCATCCATCCATCCATCCCTGTGTGTGTGTGTGTGTGTGTGTGTGTGTATCCATCCATCCATCCATCCATCCCTGTGTGTGTGTGTGTGTGTGTGTGTGTGTGTGTGTGTGTATCCATCCATCCATCCATCCCTGTGTGTGTGTGTGTGTGTGTGTGTGTGTGTGTGTGTGTGTGTGTGTGTGTGTGTGTGTGTGTGTCCGTGCAGCCTTGTGTGTGTGTCCAGCCTACCTGTGTCCCAAGCCTCCGTCCCGAGCCGCCGTCGTCCCGAGCCTCCTCTGTCCCGTGCCTCCTCTGTCCCGTGCCTCCTCTGTCCCGTGCCTCCTCCGTCCCGTGCCTCCTCCGTCCCGTGCCTCCTCCGTCCCGTGTCGTGCCGATGGATCGCCGCTCCAGGATCGCCGCTCTTCTCGGCGGCCATTCTACAATTCAAAAGCCGCGCCTCCTTCTCCGCCTCCGCCTGTGATAGGCGGAACACTCAATTTCCCAGCAGCCTGTGTTCCGCCTATCACGGACATCCTCTCATACTCGTCCGTAGTATGAGAATGAACGGATGTCCGTGATAGGCGGAACACTGACTGCTGGGAAATTCAGTGTTCCGCCTATCACAGGCGGAGGCGGAGAAGGAGGCGCGGCTTTTGAATTTTAATGTCCGCCGTCTGTCTGCTCGATACGCTGATCGAGCAGTCAGACAGCGGTGACTCGAGTATAAGCCGAGGGGGCACTTTCAGCCTCAAAAAAGAGGCTGAAAATCTCGGCTTATACTCGAGTATATACGGTAGTATAGTTATATGTGGCAAAGGATATGACAGTGGAATAAAATGGACTTTAAATAGTGGGAGATTTGACTTTTAAGTCAAAGGTAGTTCACACTGCCTTGTGTGAACTGCTGCGGGTGTCATCGTTATTGACACCCCCAATTTAGTTCACAGATCGCAGTGCAAACTGTGAACTCGCACAGGAAATGGATTGCAGTAGGTGACACCCATGCGATCCAATTCTAGTCCGGGGAAAAACAAGTCCCTGCAATATTTTATGTGTGAATCCAATGAGAGTTCAGCCATACAACTGTATGGCTGAACTCGCATTGCTCAGAGATCGCATTTGATCGGCTCCTGCGAATCACATGCGAGCTCTGAAATCTTGCCAGTGTGAACCCTGGCTTAGTCAATCATAATTTACGTTTGGGCCTAAATTTATTGTACATGTATATATTGTGAGAGATGGAAGATGTGTCACTGCCTGAAGTGGCAGTTAATGAATGGTTCAGCAGTGAGCCCAGGTTCACTGCTGCAGGATTGAAATTGTTCAGCTGAACTCGCACAATTTCATACCCGCACGTCAGTCCGACTTCAGGGGCACAGATATCTATTGAAAATTGCACCCGAAGTTGCCAAAAGTAGTACAGAAACTACTTTTGGGATTCTGTGTGGCGACGCAAAGTCGGCATCGAACAGATTCGGACGGTGCTATTGCCTGCAATAGCACCCAGTTTGGCATGTGACATGTCAAATCGCATCAATGTGAACCTAGGCTGAAAGGATACATAAGCAGGTGTAAGACTGATTTGCCAGGTGGGTGTTGAGCTACAAAAAGGGAATCTGGCTAGGCAACCAGGGCTCCCAACTTTCCAGGAGAAGAATGTAGCAGAAAGCAGCACACACATGGACAGGCATGCAGGGAGTTTGTGTCCATGTCTGACCGACAGGCACTTTGACCAGAGTGCCACCTGAAGGGAACATTCTGGTCTGGGTGGAGGCAGACTCAGGGAATTGAGCAGTCCATTCAGCCAAGAGGCTGTATTGTTGAGTGACTGCATTAACCAGACTGTCAGCTGGTGAGAACAGAGTGAGACATTGTCTAGTAGTCAGACAGTGCTCCAATAGGCATTTAGCGGACCAAGGTGAGCAACTCAACAGCCAGGTGGCCAATGCCGTATGTTTTTCTGTGTCTATGTGATTCTGATGAATTCCTGCAAATGAAAAGTTTATGTAAAGGAATTTATCATTTAAAATAAAAGTGGGTAAAAAAAAAAAACACACAAGTTGGCGAATAGTCCATGAAACGCTACACCTAAAAGCTAAAATAAAAAAAAAACAAAAAAACAATAGGGCAAATAAGGGGCCAGTTCACCTAAAGCAGATATTGCAACTTTTGGTAGCTGCTGGAGAGTTAGCCCTTCTGACAGTTTTATTTATGTCTTAGGGTATTTAAAATGTGAGGTCTTTGTCCTTCAGTTCCTGGGCTTTGGACAGTAATAGGAAGTCCCACCCTTCCTGCTGCAATTTATCTTAAATGTATACCATAGAAAATGCAACAGAAAATACAGATTATTTATCCTGCTACCAAAAGGTTTAACTATGCATTAAAGTAAAAAACAAAAAAAAAAAAAACACACACATGTACTCCAACTTCACAGTTTATAATAAAAGCTGAACTCCAGGAAGCCTAAAAATTCCCCTTGCAGTGGTGCTGCACCTAAACTTGTAGCGTTAACTGCACATTTCTGTCTAGGGGACTTTATAAAGCACTTATCAAATCCTCCACTGCTGCTGGCTCCTCCACACTACTCGTGTGGTCGCTTGTAGCGTCCACCAAGCGTTCATAGTGACGTCGCTTTTTGATCCTTCGATGTCGCCTCCTCCTATCATTGTGAAGTAGAATTCACCAAGCGTTGGATTGTTCACCCACTAATAGGGAACGTGAGCTGGGTTTAGACCGTCATGAGACAGGTTAGTTTTACCCTACTGATGATGTGTTGTCACAATAGTAATCCCTGCAGGCTCTAATCCCATGTGCTCCAGCAGTCTAATGTTCTTTGACATTATAAGACCAATGCAGGGACCATAGCCCTGCAAAGGATGTGAGGACGCTAAGGAACAGTCCAGCGCTGGAGAACTGGGGAGCGCACACTGTGGGCGAAGCGAAGATTAGGTATGTGAAACTGCTTTTAAAAGCAGTAGTAAACTCGGCCAATTTCTAAATTCAATACAGCCAGGACACAAATGTGTTTGACACCATTCAGCCTTATCGATTTATCTCCCTTGGTTTTTTTCTCACTTTTTCAGTTTTTTTTCCTATGCTCCTCATCCAAAGCCAGCACCATGTTTACTGTTCTTTTCTGGCATCGATCCAGTATGAAACTTCAGTCCTTTCTTGTAGTAAGGGCCATGGCACGTTTTAGGAAACTGTGTATTGTGCCATACTCTTGTGGGATTGCAATGCAGTGGATGACGTAGGCACAGCATCCTCCGGTATAGACAAACTGCACACAGAGCATGCCGTGAATCACCTCAAATGTGCGCATGCGCCGGTGACGTCATGAAGTTGCATCTATAAATGAGTTTAAAGGATGATAGTGGTAATAAACTCAACATTCTGACTAAGTCCCCTAGACGAAAGAAATGAAAAGTTAACAAGCTTCCGGGAGTTAGGCTTTACCTAATAAAAGAACAGCAATATACATTTGAAAGCACTACATTGTAGCAGTACCTATGTTCTGGGCACATACAAATGCCACCTGGTTGGTTCCCGGCTTCATACGGATGAATCCACACTCTCTGTGCAGTGGCTTCCCAGTTTCAGGGTTGGAGGCACAAAACCTGCATAACATCATTACTCATACATATATCATTTCTCATAACATGCCTTCTAAATGCTCTCTTTATGTAATATAAATACAACTGTTCCTCCTTTTAACTTGCATCTAACATTCTGGATTCAAGTCATATTCAACACTATACCTCTATCATGTGATCTATATCCATACAGTTGTTTATTTGGAAGAATTTGGGACACTTATTAAAACTTGAAGAATGGAGTTATAATGAGTACTGAGATTATTGGTTATATTACACAAACATACACTGTGTAAATATAGTCTATACATTTGCCTCATATTAGGGTTTTGTGCATCAATGGCAATCTGGAATGATGGGAGGTTGAAACCTCACTTCTGGCAGTTGTCCCATATATACATGTCATGGTGGAGCAGCAGCTTTCACCAGCCACAACATGCAAGTGAAAAAGAGCGTGACTAAGGCATAGTTTACACTTGCTTCAAAACATGGCATTGTGCATGCTTTGTTAAAGCTCTCTGAATGCTACTCAAAAGCCCCTGTCACTAAAATTGTTAGCTTACAATCCTGTTCACAATTTTCTTTTTCTTGGTGCTTCGATGAGGCTTCAATGAAGCTTTGGTGGGCCTTCAATGAGACTTCAAGCGAGCTTTGCCATAGAGTTCTCTGGAGGCTTTGAAGCACCACTGAAGCTGCATGGGGTATCATTTTTGAAGCATAGCTGAAGCAAAGCAAACAAAAGCAGGTGTAAACAGGACTGTAAGCTAACTATTTTATTTAGTGACAGCGTTCAGAGAGCTTTAACAAAGCCTGTCCAAAGCCTTGTTTTGAAGCAAGTGTAAACTAGCCATTCATGTGTGTTTAAAGAGGAAGTAAACCCTGATGGGTTTACTTCCTCTTTTTTTCCCTGCAAAGGTAAAGCATAATGGACTACTATGCATCGCATAGTAGCTCATTATGTGTCACTTACCTGACACAGGAGCCAGCGAAGTCGCCACTGTCCCCTGTAGTCCGCCGCATCCATCTTGCTGGTGGCGTCTCGCAGCTCCGACGAATCACAGCGGCGAAGCCGCGATGACGTCACTCCCGCGCATGCGCACGGGAGTCGCGTCTCGCAGCTCCGCCGCTGCCATTCGGCGAAGCCGTCACTCCCGCGCATGCGCGCGGGAGTCGACAAATTAGGCAGATCCATTCTTGGACTTGCCGCATTTAGTGCGCCTGCGCGCCGCTGTCTACGGCGCATGCGCCGTAGACAGCGGTGCCCATTTTCGGGCAAATGTCTCCTAAACCATATAGGTTTAGGAGATATTGCTTGGACCTACAGGTAAGCCTTAATCTAGGTTTACCTGTAGGTCAAAGTGGTTTGAAAGGGTTTACTTCCTCTTTAAGCAAAAGCAAGTGTAAATGAGCCCTTACAGTCCTGTTTACACCTGCTTTTGCTTGGTGCTTTGGTGAGGCTTCGGTGGAGCGTCAATGAGGCTTCAAGCAATCTTTGCCACAGAGCTTTGAAGCACCACTAAAGCGCCACGGGGTATCATTCGTGAAGCAAAGCCAAAGCAGGGGTAAACAGGATTGTAAGTTAACCATTTTATTTAGTGACAGGAGCTTTGACTAGTGTTCAGAGAGCTTTAACAAAGCCTATCCGAAGCCTTGTTGAAGCCAAAGCAAGTGTAAATGAGTCCTTAGGCTTCATGTACACGGGACGTTTTTACAACCCCTCCTGAATGATTTAACTTGACAGATAGTAACCCACGTTTAAAACATCTGTTTTGACACGTTTACATGCTGCGTTTAGAAGCTTTTCTTAAAAAAATAAAAAAGGCAGAAACAAAAAAAACCCATATAAACGAAAGGCGGCAGCCATGTTAGACTAATTTTTTTTGCCTTAAAAAAAAGGGGCCTTAAACGCAACTGCCTAAAAACGACAGTAAATGAACCTGTGTACATGTACACATAAGATAACACTGAATGAGTTCAGGGGCAGTTGAAAAAAAGTGTCCAACTGCCTCTGAATGTGCATTTAGCAGCAGCAGTGTACATGGGGCCTTGGGCCGCGTACACACGCGGGGACTGTTCGCTCAACTTTGTTCGTCAAACAGTTTCAGCGGACAGTCCGCTCAAAATTAGCATGGACGGACTTGCCCACACACGACGAACGAACAGTCCGCTGAAACCGTGCGCGATGACGTGAACGGCACGTACGAC
Source organism: Lithobates pipiens (assembly GCF_037356315.1). Taxonomy (NCBI): domain Eukaryota; kingdom Metazoa; phylum Chordata; class Amphibia; order Anura; family Ranidae; genus Lithobates; species Lithobates pipiens. Next base: position 482,893,416 of record NW_027507758.1, read on the forward strand.
GGGACTAGAAAACGACGTCCTATACACTGCAATGCAACCTTCGGCGTGTAAATTCTTTCTGAGCATGCGCGAGACTTAGTTTGACGAACAAGCCTACACACGGGCGGACTGTCCGCTCAAACCAAGTTTCAGCGGACAGTTTTTCGGAATTTCCGAAAAACTTTGTTCGTCAGACTGTCCGCCGAAACACTGTTCAGCGGACAAAGTTGAGCGAACAGTCCCCGCGTGTGTACGCGGCCTCAGTGTTATTACTGAGATATACTTATGAAAAGACCTTGTATGTCAAACATGCTTAGAATGGTAGCACCATTATGACAGTTTTGGGCTGTGGCACTGGAGCAGTGTGGAAACACTGATGTGAACTGTCACACAGAAATGTATCTATGTATGCTGGAATGAGCTGTCTGTAGAATGAATTTAAAGTTTCACTCCTTTTTTGCCATGTACCTGTGTAAGTTATACTAATATCAATATAACACCTGAACGTCCACACTAGAGCTGGTCATACACTATTTAGAGTTTTTATGTTCAGCTTACTGGCTGAACAGCATGAATTGATGAATCTCCTACTGTGGTTTTTGTATTCTGACAGCCGGCACCGCTGCCATTGGTGCCAATGACCAGAATACCCGCACAGCAGCTGTAGTGAACTAGATTGAGACAAATTTTCTGTTCGGCTCCTTCAATCATTCAATTGAAGAATGTCAGGCAGGAGCGTGGCAATAGGGCCACTGATGGAGTGAATTTCAGTCGGTTCATCGGGAACCAGCTGAAGTTTGCATATCATATGAAGAATAATGACTGTATACAATCAGGGGTAAATTATTTTTGACCATTAGCAAACATTAAATCATTCTTTCGTCTACAGGCTACTCACGTGAAATTCAGCATAGGCTGGCCAACGTGTGATATGACAGCTTTCTCCATATAGCGAAATGATGGTATAGAGGGAAACTCACCCTCCCCAAGGGGATCGGACACCCAGGTCCCTAGCATCCATGCCAAAGGGGCCACCACAGGGTTCAAAGGTGGTGCATCTGTAATTCACACAAAATATAATGTTACCAGTCACGGTGGATAGGAAAGTTTTTTTTTTACTAGAGGCATATATTCTGAAGTTTTAGTTTAGGGGAAGCAGGCAAAAAAATAAATTACAAGAACTGAGTGCTGTAATGACCGATTGGTGCCGCTGACCAAATTCTTCAAAAGAGATTTATTAATCAAACACATAAAAAAACAGCCTCTTCTGTGCCCGATAAAGGGGCTATTCTGAACTCTGCAATATCAGTGCTGTTTTTTTTTTTTGTGATTAATAAAAGTCTCAAAACTGAACTTGTGATATGCTGGTAATGCTTCTGTGGGTATAGGACCTGGAGAGGTTGTAGGAGAGGGAGAATTAAGCCCTTCCAGTCCAGGCAAATTCTGTCATTCTCCTCCTACATGTAAAAATCAGCATTTATATATTTTTTTTTTAAGCAGAGGCCCTAGAGAATAAAATGGTGGATGCTGCATATTTTTGTGTCACACGATATTTGCACAGTAGTTTTTCAAATGTTTTGGAATAAATATACGAATGGTTTTAATGTGCAAAAACACAAAATAATACCCAATTTGTTTGGTAAAATATAAAAAGGATGATGTTTCGCTGAGTAAATAGATACCAAACATGTCAGGCTTTAAAACTGCATACACCAGTGGAATGGCGTCAAACTAAGGTACCTAAAAAAACTCCATAGGCAACGCTTTAAAAGCCTTTATAGGTTACCAGTTTAGAGTTAAACTTACACAGGAGGTCTAGAGCTAAAATTATTGCTCTTGCATTAGCAGCAATATCTCACGTGTGGTGAGATATGCAAGCAAAACCGATGCATGTGTTCCTTTCCGCATGAGCACGGGGGGGGCGGAGCGACCGGGGCAGTTTACAATTTTTTTAAACACTGTATCTTTTTCAATCAACTGTATTGCTGTCACAAGGGATGAACAACATCCCTTGTGACAGCATGGGCTGTGACATGTCCTCTTTATGGAAAGATCTGGGGTCTATGAGGGGGGTATTTCAACATAACAACCCCAAACACACCTCCAAGACGACCACTGCCTTGCTAAAAAAAGCTGAGGGTAAAGGTGATGAACTGGCCAAGCATGTCTCCAGACCTAAACCCTATTGAGCATCTGTGGGGCATCCTCAAACGGAAGGTGGAGGAGTGCAAGGTCTCGAACATCCACCAGCTCTGTGCTGTCATCATGGAGGAGTGGAAGAGGACTCCAGTGGCAACCTCTGAAGCTCTGGTGGACTCCATGCCCAAGAGGGTTAAGGCAATGCTGCAAAATAATGATGGCCACACAAAATATTGACACTTTGGGTCCAGTTTGGACATTTTCACTTAGGGGTGTACTCACGTTTCTTGGCAGCGGTTTAGATATTAATGGCTGTGTGTTAAATTATTTTGAGGGGACAGCAAATGTACACTGTTATACAAGCTGTACGCTCACTACTTAACATTGTAGCAAAGTGTCATTTCTTCAGTGTTGTCACATGAAAAGATAGAATAAAATATTTACAAAAATGTGAGGGGTGTACTCACTTTTCTGAGAGATCACACACACAGTTGTGCTCATTAGTTTACATACCCTGGCAGAATTTATGATTTCTTGGCCATTTTTCAGAGAATATGACTGATAACACAAAAACTTTTATTTCACTCATGGTTAGGGTTTGGCTGAGGCCATTTATTATCAATCAAGTGCGTTTACTCTTTTTAAAATCATAAAAAAAACAGAAACTACCCAAATGACCCTGATCAAAAGTTTACATACCCTGGTGATTTTGTCCTGATAGCATGCACACAAGTTGACACAAAAGGGGTTTGAATGGCTATTAAAGGTAACCATCCTTGTGTGTGTGTGTGTGTGTGTGTGTGTGTGTGTGTGTGTGTGTGTGTGTGTGTGTGTGCGCACAAAAAGGTCAATGAGTTTCTGGACTCCTGACAGACCCCTGCATCTTTCATCCAGTGCTGCACTGACACTTCTGGATTCTGAGTAGTCATGAAGAAAGCAAAAGAATTGTCAAAGGATCTGCGGGAAAAGGTAGTTGAACTGTATATAAAAAGGAAAAGGGATATAAAAATATATCCAAGGAATTGAGAATGCCAATCAGCAGTGTTCAAACTCTAATCAAGAAGTGGAAAATGAGGGGTTTTGTTGAAACCAAACCACGGTCGGGTAGACCAACTAAATTTTGAGCCACAACTGCCAGTAAAATTGTTCGGGATGCAAAGAAAAACCCATAAATAACTTCAGGCGAAATACAGAAATCTCTGAAAACATGTGGTGTGGCTTTTCAAGATGCACAATAAGGAGGCACTTGAAGAAAGATGGGCTGCATGGTCGAGTCGCCAGAAGAAAGCCATTACTACACAAATGCCACAAAGTATCCCGCTTACAATACCCCAAACAGCCTTAAACCTTCTGGCACAAAGTAGTTTGGAGTGATGAGAACAACATGTAGCTTTTTGGCCACAACCATAAATGCTACATTTGGATAGGAGTCAACAAGGTCTATGATGAAAGGTAAACCATTCCTACTGTGAAACACGGAGGTGGTCTGCTGATATTTTGGGGATGTGTGAGCTACAAAAAGGCACAGAAAATTTCGTCAACATTGATGGCAAGATGAATGCAGTATGGTATTACAAAATACTGGAGGAACATTTGCATTCATCAGCCAGGAAGCTGCACATGGGGCGTACTTGGACATTCCAACATGACAATGATCCAAAACTCAAGGTCAAGTTGACCTGTCATTGGCTACAGCAGAATAAAGTGAAGGTTCTGGAGTGGCCATCTCAGTCTCCTGACCTCAATATCATTGAGCCACTCTGGGGAGATCTCAAACATGCAGTTCATGCAAGACAGCCCAAGAATTTACAGGAACTGGAGGCTTTTTTCCAAGAGGAATGGGCAGCTTTACCATCTGAGAAGATAAAGAGCCTCATCCACAAAAGACTTAAAGCTATCACTGATGTTAAAGGGAGCAATACACGGTATTAAGAACTGGGGTATGTAAACTTTTGATCAGGGTCATTTGGGTAGTTTTTGTTATTCAGAATGACAACCCAATGCCACCCCACAACAATCCTACCTTACAGCACACAGTAGTGCATTGCATTTCAAAAAGGGGTCGCGCCCAGTTTTAGGCACGTTATGCCGTGTACACACGGTCAGACTTTCCGACGGGAAATGTTGGATGTGAGCTTGTGCATGGCCCATTGAACATTTGCCGTCAGAATTTCCCCACACAAATGTTTGAAAGCAGGTTCTCAAATTTTCCGCCAACAAAACTTGTTGTCAGAAAGTCCGATCGTATGTACGCAAGTCCGTCGCACAAAAGTTCACGCATGCTCTGAATCAAGCAGAAGGAGCCATACGGACTATTGAATTTCCTTTTCTCGGCTCGTCATACATCTTGTACATCACCGCATTCTCACGTTCGGAATTTTGGGCCAACATTTGTGCGACCGTGTGTATGCAAGACAAGTTTGAGCCAACATCCTTCGGAAAAAAATCCACGGTTTTGTTGGCGGAAAGTCCAATCGTGCGTACGCTGCATTAGAGTGCTTTGGCAGCTGATTCATTTTAAACGGCCTGCCTTATTGCAATGTGAGTTAATACACCACGAAGAAGTGAATGGTCCCTCATACAGGAGACACTGACTAAACTAAAGTCATTTAAAATCTTTGGCGCAGGAACTACAAAACCAAGCATGGCTAGCTTGCTAAAATGCACCAGTACACAATACTAACAAATCTTTTCTTTGCATCTTGAATGCTCATATGAAATATTTGCCAGTAAAGAGGTTATAGAAATCTGTACACAGCTACAACATTGTTATACTAAAACTTTAAAACTGTGGTTTAAATTTGCTGCTAAAAAAAACAAAACAAAAACAGTATGCATACAATTAGTCAGGCATATTCTGCACTGTATTACAATGTATCCTAAAGACTAATCATTGCAGTATTTCACCTGTGCTAGGCTCCAGGGCCATTTCTCTTCCTTGTTCTTCTAGGATGTGACATCACACAGAAGCAGTGCATTCTGGGTCATGTAGCTTCAGGTTACACTCCCTAAGAGCTGTCAATGATTACTCTAATGTTGTGGTGACAGAGAAGGCTACACTACACAAAATTCTGAAGTTATCATGGTTAGATGAGAAAATAACCAGCTCTCTATAAATAGAACGCCTTCCATACTCTAAATATGCCTATGCAGACATTTTTCTGGGCATCAATAGGAGATCGTACATAGTTTTACATGCTGGTGTACACTAGATGGACTGTCACTTAAAACCTATACATGAAAACTGAATACATTAGTGCAGTGCAGAAGCATAAAAAAAACAAAAAAAAAAAAACAAAAAAAAAAAACAGAAGACTTGGATCTCATTCACTTGTGCAATTAGGGCAGAACAGTGGATTCCTGCAGATGGGATCACAGATGTATGTTAACAGCAGCAGCCTGGAAGCTTGTACATCGCAATGACAGGCTGACAGTTTGCTGCTCATTTATTCACACATCCAGCAGTTAGGGACAGGTGCGTGATCCTGGATGCAGACAAATTGCTACAAGGGTTAGGAACAGAACCGCAGGTGACCACTGAATGTGTCTATACATGTGGACAGCTGGGGCTCCTGTTTGCCTGTCATTACTTTGTACAGGCTTGCTGGCCACAGAAGTTCACATATACCTGTGATCCCAGCCACAGTAATTTGCTGCCTGGTTCTAATAATCCAAAGAAGCCTGTAAAGTGGTTTTGTACCTGCAAGGAAGAGGTATAATGTGCTAGTATGTACCACATACCGCAGCCTATGACCGTCTCCTGTAACGTGTCCGCAGCCTATGACCGTCTCCTGTAACGTGTCCGCAGCCTATGACTGTCTCCTGTAACATGTCCGCAGCCTATGACCGTCTCCTGTAGGATAAAACCAGAGCCACCAAGCTGGAGCCGTCTGACTGAGCCCTGCATGGTGTACCTGAAAGGAGGTCCGTGACAGCGCCGCCAGGCCAGTCTGAGGGGGGTCACTGATGTAAGGGGGCACTGATATAAAGGTTTCCCCCTTATATTAGTAACCCCCCCTTAGCTTAGTGTATTCACTCTATGGAAGGTGGTCTCTGGTCACCAGAGTCCTCCCCACACATCAGAGTTCCTGGTATTCCCCTTTACATCAGAGTCTGCAGGATTCCCCCTTACAGTGCAAGGGGAATTCAGTCTGCGGACCCTGATGTAATTGGGAACTCTGATGTAGAGGGAACACAGTGGGCTCTGATATAAGGTGGTCTCTGGTCACCAGAGCCTTCCCTTACAACAGAGTTTCCCCTTTGATCACGATTTGCTGCGAAACGCTTTACACAGGAGTTTTGCTTCACTGTAAAGGGAAATCCTGCAGACTCTGATGTAAGGGGGAACTCTGTGCTGGCTGGGTTCTAGTAACCTGACCTTCATGTCAATGCAGAAATATTTTTTTTTTACTTTTGTTTAACTTAAACACATTGCTAATAGCACTCGGTATAGGTTTAGTTTAAATATTGATATTTGCACTGTTTAGCACTGAAAACTGTAATTTTAGGTACTTTTTTTTGCAGTGCCAGTAAAAAATTGGTGCCGTTTGTAAATTTTTTTCATTCTGCCAGTAAATCTCAATTTGGCGGGTTGGCAACTCTGGTATGGCTCTACTAGCCACAATGGAATGCGCATTCGCTATTCAAACACAACCTTATTCTATATTATGCAAGTTGTCTCTATTTAACATCACCCATGTAGGCCATGCCCAGTATTCAGCACAATGAAAACCATGCCCAGTCTTTGCTACACTCACCACATTTTATGTTGTATTTTTTTTTTTTTTTATCAACAATGGGGCCCAACTTATGATCTTGCACATAGGTGCACTGATTTCAGAAAATGCCCCTAAAAGGTACATGCAAATTCCACAATTAAAGGTTAGGGTTTTGGGAGACTTCTTATAGCATCAAATAGTCAGCTCTTGCACTGAATTTTTTTAACCAGCCAGCCCTGAACTAATTGCAGTGGTTTGAAGTCTACATTGCTTGGAGACTTTTCTCCTTTCAGCAGAACAGTGGATATAAACCATTTGGCGATCTTTTTAAATCCTTTAGCACAACCTTCTTTCTATGGGCCTGTACAGGATGCCAAGGTTGGGTCCTGGACGGGTACTATGTGGCGCCTATATTCGGGATGTGGTCCCTTTAAGGAAATCATGGTAGGCCTCAGGGGGTCACCCAAAAATGGGTGACATATTCCGGGGATAGTTTTCGGGAGAAGACTGATTCGCGGTCCTCTCTATATTTTAAGAGAGATAGTTGGGACCCGGAATTTGGGAGGCTCTAAAGTGACATTTGGGTGGGAAAGGGCCTCCCTCCCTGACCACAGGGGGTTAACGGCCTCCAGGAAGACAGACAGCCTATAAGACAGGAAGTAGTAGAGAGGTGGTGGTGAGGAGGAGGAGGAGAAGGAGAAGAACACGAACACAAACACAAACACGAACACGAACACGAACACCTGTCTGGCTGGCTGGCTGGCTGTGTTTGCTGGTTTGGAGGCTGCAAAAAGATCTCTGCAAGGACTCTAAAGAAACTTTTTGGTCTACAGAACTGTAGGTGCTTTTCTTTTTGTATTATTCTGTGCTGAAGATAAGCGGACTTTAATTTACGTTTTTTTATATGCTGAAGAAAAGCTTTATTTTTTATTTAATTATAAATAAATATATTTTGGTTTCACCTGATAACGGTTTATGCACTTAATCCCGCGGAGCTAGTATCCCCAAACTTCACAGGGCCTTAGAGAGTTTTTTTCGATCTTAGCATGACACCACACATCAGTAGCAAACAGAACACCAGACCCTAGATATCTGAAACACTGGATTCTAATTTCAAAGATTTAGATTGTAAGAATGAACATGCTATGTCAATTTTTTTTTTCGTTTTTCTCGAATATATATTACCATTGGGTATAGGCACTGAAAGAAGATCTAATGTTTCATTGTTCAAATATGAAACCATAAAGAAATTATTTCAGATGGAACAGAATTTTTTAAAAAAGCACATACTAAGAGAGAAGCGTTGGGAAAGCCAGTTCAGTTATCAAAAGGGTGTTTTTGAAAGAAGAAAGAAGTCTTGTGCTAGCAGCCTTCTAAGTGAAGAAGCTCATGTATTGTGGACCTTAAAGGGCAAGTCCACTTTCGTGGGAAAAATATAGAGTATACAATTTGTAACACAAGCCATATTGTATTTGAATGTTATTAAAAATTCCTATCCTTTTCAATCTGCAGTGATGTAATTTTCTGTAAAACGCAATGCAATATGGCTACCTGGAGGCGTTTTGTACATAGATGGCGTACAGAACACTCCCCAGATATGCAATTTCCTGCTTGTATGATTTGCTTACTGATTTTTACGGAAGTCTGCAGTAAGTTACAAATCAGATTTTTGGCATCCCTTGCAACATTTTGGTGAGATACTTCCAAAGGGGGAATCAGGGTCTAAAGGGATGCCAACCCTGCAAGTTTCCTCATTAGAGCCCTGCAGTACAGCAGCTGATTGATACTTTAATCGGAGTGATTTTATGACTCACTTTTGCACATGGACACAGACAAACGGCCATTTCTTCAGAATAAAAAAAAGTTGGAATCTGCAACAAAGTTTGTTAAAATCCTTACAATGTACAGTGGGGCAAAAAATGATTTAGTCAGCCACCAATTGTGCAAGTTCTCCCACTTACAAAGTTGAAAGCAGCTGTAAATTGTCATCATAGGTATACCTCAACTATGAGAGACAAAATGTGGAACAAATCCAGACAGACAATCACATTGTCTGATTTGGAAAGAATTTATTTGAAAATGATGGTAGAAAATAAGTATCTGGTCAATATCAAAAGTTCATCTCAATACTTTGTTATATATTCTTTGTTGGCAATGACAGAGGTCAAACGTTTTCTGTAAGTCTTCACAAGGTTGTCACACACTATTGCTGGTATGTTGGCCCATTCCTCCATGCAGATCTCCTCTAGAGCAGTGATGTTTTGGGGCTGTCGCTGGGCAACGCAGACTTTCAACTCCCTCAAAAGGTTTTCTATGGGGTTGAGATCTGGAGACTGGCTAGGCCACTCCAGGATCTTGAAATGCGTCTTACGAAGCCACTTCTTCGTTGCCTGGGTGGTGTGTTTGGGATCATTGTCATGCTGAAAGACCCAGCCACGTTTCATCTTCAGTGCCCTTGCTGTTGGGAGGAGGTTTACACTCAATCTCACGATACATGGTCCCATTCATTCTTTCATATACACGGATCAGCCATCGTGTTCCCTTTGCAGAGAAACAGCCCCAAAGCATGATGTTGCCACCCCCATGCTTCACAGTAGGTATGGTGTTCTTTGGTTGCAACTCAGCATTCGCTCTCCTCCAAACACGTTGAGTTGTGTTTCTACCAAACAGTTATACTTTGGTTTCATCTGACCATATGACATTCTCCCAATCCTCTTCTGGATCCTCCAAATGTTCTCTAGCAAACCTCAGATGGGCCCGGGACACGTCTGGCACTGCAGGATCTGCGTCCCTGTAGGCATAGTGTGTTACTGATGGTAGCCTTTGTTAAGTTGGTCCCAGCTCTCTGCAGGTCATTTACTAGATCCTCCCGTGTGGTTCTGGGATTTTTACTCACCGTTCTTGTGATCATTTTGACCCCACGGGGTAAGATCTTGCGTGGAGCCCCAGATCGAGGGAGATTATCAGTGGTCTTGTATGTATTACATTTTCTAATTATTGCTCACAGTTGATGTCTTCACACAAAGATGCTTGCCTATTGCAGATTCAGTCCTCCCAGCCTGGTGCAGGTCTACAAATTTGTTTCTGGTGTCCTTCGACAGCTCTTTGGTCTTCACCATAGTGGAGTTTGGAGTGTGACTGTTTGAGGTTGTGGACAGGTGTCTTTTATACTGATAACAAGTTCAAACAGGTGCCATTAATACAGTGGAGGACAGAGGAGCCTCTTAAAGAAGAAGATACAGGTCTGTGAGAGTCAGAAATCTTGCTTGTTTGTAGGTGACCAAATACTTATTTTCCACCATAATTTGCAAATAAATTCTTTCAAAAATCAGACAATGTGATTATCTGGATTTGTTTCCACATTTTGTCTCTCATAGTTGAGGTATACCTATGACTTTTCATGTGACTTTGCAGTCCCAAGTCACACACGCTTGAAAGGGGCCTAAAGCTGAGAGTGGAAGGAATTTTGCTATCCTCTTTGTATACATAAATACTAGCTTCCATTGCGGTCTTGCACCACAAAAAAAAGTTACTGACCAAAAACAAGTAAGCAGCTAATTAAGAGTTGCTGAGCCCCATTTTTCTGGGTCAGTGCATTAGAAAGTATTGGCTAGAAGAAAACAGCCAGGCAACTACTTTTTGTAACTGAAAAAATAAAAAAAATAAATGGCAACCTGCATATTTTCTCTCTGGTAGCGCCACTGACTTGCAGAACTTGTGACAATGTCACTCTGTGTATGTATATAATCATTCAAAACACAGTGCAGCACAAAAACAAAAACAAAAAAATAAAAAAAGTAAAATGATAAAAAAAAAAAAACCTTCACTGTACATTGTACATAAATACCAATACAAATACAGTGACTCCAGGCGTCGGGTGACGTTACTCGGTCAGAGCCTTTCGTGAACACGGCGAGCAGGGAAGCTTGTGTGGGGAATGCCTCCTTACAGCTGATTGTTTGAACGCGCTACTTGTCGGCTAAGGTTATGTGAGTGAAATTGGTGTGTGTGTGTGTGTGTGTACCACACAGGAATTGTAATCATTGCGCAATGAAAGTTTTCTCTATTTAGTGCCAAGATCTGGGATAATACGATAGGATCGGATCTGGGATAATACAATTGTGATCAATAGTGTTGCTGGAAAAGTTTTTTTTATAGACGATCGCAAGTAACACTATCTGGAGATACTAGAAAAAAAATGTTTCTGATCATGATCCAATTACATTTGAAGCTGCATACAGATATGGATTAAATGCATTTTCATGTGTTATTAAGGCTTGATTCACACCTATGCATTTTTAGTGCTTTTTGCATTTTGCAGATTTAAACTACAGTCCATTTAACATGGTTTCCTATGGAACACTTTCTTTAATGCAAATCTGCAAAATGCATAGGTGTGAATCCAGCCTTAGTGACTATCGCATATATTAATCTGTGGCTATTAATTGATGATATATTTTTCTGGGCTCAGTACACTGCTACAGTTGTTTCTACAGATACATTATTTGTATATTTTTATGCAATTGTGATCACCAATTCGTTTTTTTTTGCACATAGCACATTGTTAGTTAGAGTTGTTCTCAAAGAAATAACGATTTTATATATTTTTTTTGCTATTTGCACGTTTATGGGATTTTGTTTCTCTTGGAATATATATGCCAATTAGTAGGCGGGTTGAATGATAACAAGCACATTTGCACTTTAATTGGATGTTAAGTTCGGCATTCAATTAGTGCTGTGGGTTTTTTTCTCTAGTAGATATTAGTAACTGCACATAATTTGCATTTTTCGCACAGCACTTTGCACCTTGATATTTGTTTACATGATTTTGCACATTATATTTGCACAGTGAATAACACATCTTCATATATATTGTTATAGTAGCCTCAGGAATTGTAGGCTCATAGTCTATGTGCAGACATTGAAATAGAAAACTGACCAGAGTGCACCATTAGATATAATAATAATAATAATTTTAAAGTGACAGAACACTGACATGGTCGCAGCCTAGTCATTTAGGTTTTTTGTCCATCTTATTGCTATAATTTTTTCCTATATATTTGTAATATCAGCGCTAAGGCTTACTTACACTCTATATTTTGAGTTAGCCTATACGACCTTGTATTAATGTACGATACAGAAAATAATTTTATAACTGACCTTCATTTTTTTCTTAGCAATTTTGTTTTTAATGTCTGTATACTTTGTATGAGAGTATTGTGTCAGCTGCTGGTAATTTTTTATTTTTTTTTTTTTTCACCCAAACGCAGATTTCTTTATTATCCAACTCCGTGCATGTAATTTGCAGGTTTTCCTTCTTTTGTGTGTCTTCGCTCCCACAACCCAGAATCATACTGGTAGGTTGATTGGCATTTGCCATAGTTATGTGTGTATGGCTGTGGTGAGGACATTCCATTGTAACCTTGTTTGGGGCTGGGGTGGTTGTGAAGTGGCGGCCCATCCATAGGGGGCACCGGGCACAGTGCGATATGTGAAGCGCCATGTCTATGCTGATACTAATCACGAGATTGCAGATGAGGCGCTTCATTTGGCCCAAAAGAACTCGCTCTGTGGCACGGTCGATCGCGCCACAGCTTCCGGCTGTATGACTGGCCAGGCGAGTGCATAGATTCATTGAGAAGCAGTGGTACTAACATCACTGCCGTCCAACTATTTTCCTAGTTGGACGGCAGCACCCTCCCACTCCACCCCCCCCCCCCCCCTTCTAAACGGCATGTTTTTATTTTCTTAATCTGGACGGCAGCTTGTCTTCCCCCCCCCCCCCCGTTCTAAACTACATGGATTTTTTTAATGATTGTGGATGGCAGCAAACACACCACCCCCCCTCCCCCCCCCCCCCCCCCCCCCCATGTTCTAAACTACATGTTTTTTTTTTTTTCTTAGTCTGGACGGCAGCACCCCTCACTTCTAAACTACAGGTTTTATTTTCTTATTGTGGACGGCAGCACCCAACCCCAACCCCCCTCGTTCTAAGCTACATTTATTTTTTTTCTTAGTCTGGACGGCAGCACCCCCCTCTTCTGAACTACATGGATTTTTTTTATGATTTTGGACTGTAGCACCTCCCCCCTCCCCCTTATCAACTTCATCAATTTTTATTCTGCGTTTGGACTGCAGCCCCCCCCCCCCCCCCACCCTGCTTATCAACTTCATGAATTTTTATTCTGAATTTGGACTGCAGCACCTCCCCCCCCCCGCTTATCAACTTCATTAATTGGGTTGTATGATGTGCAGAGCCCTGTGTATAATGTGCAGCCTGGTATATGATGTGCAAGCTCTGTGTATAAAGTGCAGCCTGGTATATGATGTGCAGAACCCGGTGTATAATGTGCAGAACCCGGTGTATAATGTGCAGAACCCGGTGTATAATGTGCAGAACCCGGTGTATAATGTGCAGAACCCGGTGTATAATGTGCAGAACCCGGTGTATAATGTGCAGAACCCGGTGTATAATGTGCAGAACCCGGTGTATAATGTGCAGAACCCGGTGTATAATGTGCAGAACCCGGTGTATAATGTGCAGAACCCGGTGTATAATGTGCAGAGCCCGGTGTATATGATGTGCAGAGCCCGGTGTATATGATGTGCAGAGCCCGGTGTATATGATGTGCAGAGCCCGGTGTATATGATGTGCAGAGCCCGGTGTATATGATGTGCAGAGCCCGGTGTATATGATGTGCAGAGCCCGGTGTATATGATGTGCAGAGCCCGGTGTATATGATGTGCAGAGCCCGGTGTATATGATGTGCAGAGCCCGGTGTATATGATGTGCAGAGCCCGGTGTATATGATGTGCAGAGCCCGGTGTATATGATGTGCAGAGCCCGGTGTATATGATGTGCAGAGCCCGGTGTATATGATGTGCAGAGCCCGGTGTATATGATGTGCAGAGCCCGGTGTATATGATGTGCAGAGCCCGGTGTATATGATGTGCAGAGCCCGGTGTATATGATGTGCAGAGCCCGGTGTATATGATGTGCAGAGCCCGGTGTATATGATGTGCAGAGCCCGGTGTATATGATGTGCAGAGCCCGGTGTATATGATGTGCAGAGCCCGGTGTATATGATGTGCAGAGCCCGGTGTATATGATGTGCAGAGCCCGGTGTATATGATGTGCAGAGCCCGGTGTATATGATGTGCAGAGCCCGGTGTATATGATGTGCAGAGCCCGGTGTATAATGTGCAGAGCCCGGTGTATAATGTGCAGCCTGGTATATGATGTGGATTCTATAAGGGGTGTGGCTTGTGAGAGGTGGGAGGGATGGGGTCTTGCACCCCCCCATCCTAAAACTTCACCAGCCGCCACTGTTGTGAATGATTCAGTTTTCCCTATAAATGCTGTGGATAAAATGATAGCCTAAACAAATAAGTAAAATAAATATATGTCCATACCTTGTTTATTTAACTTGAATGAATCTTTGCTATGTTGCTCAACACTCCACCCCATATCACATGTTGTCAGGCATTGGTGTCTCTTCTTAGGCAGAGGGTCAGATGTAGAGCAGTATGAATGCAACAAGTTAACAGGGCTGGGATCCAGGTAATCTTCTTGAAGCAGAAACTCATCTGGTTCACCTGTATAATCACAGGGCTCCTCAACACAAACTTCATAAGACTCCAAGAGCATAGTGTTAATCTCAGTTTCCTCTAATTCAGGAGGATCTTTTGTTACGGAGTTCAACTCGGCATTATCACTAACTTCTACATGGCAGGACAACCCCTGAGAATGGTCTACCTGAGACAAGAAATATTCACCATCATGTACTGCAGAGGAAAGGCACTGACTATTTGGTGTACAATACAAAAATTCACTAGTCATTTCTGTTTCCTCTGCATCTGGATCTTTCACGTTTACTACATTTTGTAATAAGGAGGTTGTAGAAGACCGGCTATACGAATGCAGTGAGTAGATAAACCTACAAACTGTGGTAACGGGTGATGCTTTAGGAAGAAAACTGGGGTTCATGTCATCTCGGTCATTAATGTCAAAGTGAGGCTCATTTTCTTTCATAACCTCCTCATTTGAGTACATGGGTGGAGTGTTATCCTCTACAGAAGATGGAGCTCTTCTCTTCTGAACATACTTTCTTTCTCCAATGCCAAGAACTATGGCTCCTTTTCTTTGGTTTCCCCTTCCAGTTTCAAAAAGGGAGGGGACAGCATCTGGTCTTAGAAGTGGGTGCTGGTCAGGCATACGTGGGACAAAGCTATCCAATGTGAAGTGTTCACTGCACAAGAAAGAGTAGGGCCCTGGCGTCCAGTCACTGCGCTGTATGGCAACTGTCCAGAGATAAAGACGAGCTGGATCCTTAAGAGGGAACCTGCAATAAAGGATAATAATGTGAATAATATAATAATTCATAAAATGCTTGTATACATAAACTATTCATCGGGAAGTGAGAACACTTTCTGGCAGTCAATAACAATGGCAGATAATATAAATAAGGGAGGCATGGATTACAAGCAAATGATCAAAAGTAAGGTATCATTATGCATAACACCCGTTCTAAGTAGTGTTTTTCTTGATAGGCTTAGCAAGCAGGACATCGGGGCAAAAATAAATAAATAAAAAAGGGAAGAGCTTTCAAATCTGTCCAGGAAACAGATATACCCAACTTTACTGACAATTTCTGGGCCCTGAAGAGGCATTAAAATAATAGGATATTTTATAACAAAGATGAATGTGGTGATCCAACTTTAAATTTCAAATAGGGTGGGTGCCATTGCTTGCTCAAAACGACACAGAGCAAAGGACCAACATAAGTGCATACTTCACTGACATATACTGGAAGGGAGTCAAAAATAATTGGGCATGTTGATAATTCTTATGAAAAATTCCCCCATTCCTCTAAGCACCTTTTTTCATTTCATCTGATTGTAGAAAGTGCTCTGCCATTCAAATCTTTATGGGTGGTCCAGTTACCGTACTGTATGGAACATGAAAAAGTTGTTAAAATGTCACTAAAGGCAAAACTTTTTATTATTTTTTTTTAACTATTTTGGGTAGCGTAAGGGAGGGCTATAAACTGCTTCAGTTTTTTTTTTTTTTTTGCTGTTATCTGTGACCCATTGGGGAGATTTTCACTTCCTGTCCTATAGCAAAAACAGGAAGTGAGAGGAAATCCCAGCGTGTCACTAGAACTAGTGTCCCTAATGGAAGATTTCCCCTCTATTAGCATTCTGATGTCAACTCAACATTTTATTTTATTGTTTTTACTTTCAATAATAATGGTAAGCAGGACAAATAGAGAGAGAATCTACAGAGACACAGGCATTAAAACTGGCAGGTGTTCTAATTCCTCTGCACTATATAGAAAAAAAAAAAATCTGGAGTTGCACTGGCTTTTCTGGACTGTGTAATATTCAAGAAAGTAAAGTGTTGAGGAAAAATCAAACAGATCAGTATCTACCTTTTAATTCGCACAACCTACTGGAACACAAACTGGGGCTCATAAGAATACTGTACCACTGAGCTGTGAGACACTGACAACCTAAACAAAGGCCCAGAATAAGCAATAAAAATGCCTCCAAGAAACTTGAAAGGTCTGTTGCTATCCAGAAAGTGTCATTTGTTAAAGCAGAAAAAAATCCCACCAGATGGACACACACCTTTTTATCTTAAAGTTTTTTTTTTTTGTTTTGTTTTGTTTCTTTTTTGTTTTTTTATTAATACAAGGCGTTCCTGGTTGAACCTTACACCTCGAGGGTAGCACAGGCCCGAAAGATGGCAACTATCATTGTAGTAGCGCCATCTACTATTGGGATTGTCAGCTTCTACAATTGTTCCTCATGTATGAGATATGTACATTTACATTGGTCCAAGCTGGACCAATGTAACTATTGCAGTAAAAAAAAAAAAAAAAAAATAGATTTCAGTTTTAATGCTTTTAGGACCTTACTATTAATTGTTTTTTGTTGTTGTCGTTAGTTCTGATGCTCAGCAGGTATGACATGAACAGAATTGCCCGTTCTGTGCACATTAGCATGATGTGCAAGCAAGCAACTGGCCCTCCTAATTGCCAAGCTGGCCCAAATGAACCCTTTCCTTCACTAACATGTGCACCTGCCAGCACTATGTTCCAGGTGTCTCACACCTTGAACAAAATGGTGTGGGGCTGAGCGGCACTAAGCTATTCATAGGTAGCTTTGTATTTTATCAATAAAATACAAACCTTCTTTTGATTGGCCAAGTTGGAGATTGTGACGTCATCAGCTTGCCCTGCAGCTTGGCCAGAGGAAGCTTTGTATTAATTGATAGAATTGAAAGCTGAATATGAATGGCTGAATGCTGCTCAGTCCTACTCAATTTTGTTCCTGGTATGAGACGGAAAGGTCTCCTCTTGCACCCGGAACACAGTGCTGTATACTGTATGTAGCTGAGGATACATACAGTATGGCCATTGGGCGCACATGTTAGTGAAGTGAAAGTAAACCTGGAAATCAGCTTTAAAATGCTGGTCACTTCCGTATTCCCTGCCACCCTCATATTCTGGTCACCTCTGCATTCTCTTCTAGTATAGTTCACTTCTGCATCCCCTGCCACCTTCTTCCAATACTGCTCAGCATCCTTTGCCACCTTCTTCCAATACTGCTCACCTCTGCATCCCCTGCCACCCTCCCAGCACTGCTCACCTCTGCATCCCCTGCCACCCTCCCAGCACTGCTCACCTCTGCATCCCCTGCCACCCTCCCAGCACTGCTCATCCCTGCAGCCCCTGCCACCCTCCCGGCACTGCTCATCTCTGCAGCCCCTGCCACCCTCCCAGCACTGCTCATCCCTGCAGCCCCTGCCACCCTCCCAGCACTGCTCACCCCTGCATCCCCTGCCACCCTCCCAGCACTTCTCACCTCTGCATCCCCTGCCACCCTCCCAGCACTGCTCACCTCTGCATCGCCTGCCACCCTCCCAGCACTGCTCGCCTCTGCATACCCTGCCATCCCCTTTTAACACTGCTCACCTCTGCATCCCCTGAGAACTAATAGGATTTTTCTTGCTGGAGGGTGCAGAACAGAGCATCTAAGAAGGCGAGTTTACGTTTTTTGGTTTTTAAGTCAAAATATGTGAATGGGGACAGTTCACAAATGTAAGGTAGGTGTTATCCCAATTAGGCTGCAAAAGTGTAAATGCACTTTAAGACATTGTAAAGTCCTGCTTTCCTCCTGAATCATATGGTTACGTTAAGCAGCGGCTCAGCTTCTAGTGTTAAGCTGGCCATACAAAGAGCGATTTTCTGTCAATTCCTAATGAACCAGAAAAAATGTAATCAGTGGGCCAGCTTTAGGGTGGCTCCTTTCCCTTGCAGGGTCCTATGGAGCCACCCTTGAGTGCATGCTCCTAATCAGTACTAGAGCTGAAGGTACACTTTGTACAGCTAGGTGGTGTGTCTCTATAAACATACACATATAGAATATTCCCATCACACGAGTTCCTGAAAAGGAAAGGGCCTGAAGTAAATGGGTGCTGTAGCAACACCATGGGGTTGATTTACTAAAGGCAAATCCACTTTGCACTACAAGTGCACTCGCTGTAGATCTGATGGGAAGATCTGAAATGAAGGGAAGCTCTGCTGATTTTATCATTCAATAATTTACAAGCAAAAATGCTGTTGTGTTTTTTTTTGTTTTTTTTTTTCCTTGCATGTCCCCCTCACATTTACAGCAACTGCACTTCCAAGTGCACTTGAAGTGCAAAGCGGATTTGCCTTTAGTAAATAGACCCCTATGACGCTTCAAAATAAAATCCAAATGTTTAAGTGACCACCCCACAGCAGCAAAAGTGCAGCATTTCAAGGACAGGCAGATGATGAAAGTGTACTGCGCGACCATGAAACAGTGCACTTTTACTTCTGCGACTACTTTAACCGGTTCCCGACTGGCGCATGCCGATGTACTTCGGCAGATTGGCACAGCTGGGTAAATGGGCGTACCTGTACGTCCCTTTTAAATCTGCCGCCGTGCCATCGTGTGCATGCCGCCGCTGGCACGCACGCCGGCCGGGACCTCCGCGAGTCTGGTCGCGGGTCTTGCGGACTCATTTGCCGCAGGGATACCCGCAATTGTCTCACGGGAGGAAGAACGGGGAGATGCTAATGTAAACAAGCATCTCCCCGTTCTGCCTAGTGACAGTGTCACTGATCTCTGCTCCCTGAGATCGGGAGTAGATATCAGTGACGTGTCACACGTAGCCACGCCCCCCCACAGTTAGAATCACTCCTCAGTACGTACTTAACCCCTACACTGCCCCCTAGTGGTTAACCTCTTCACTGCCAGTGTCATTTACACAGGAATCAGTGCATTTGTATAGCACTGATTGCTGTATAAATGCCAACGGTCCCCAAAAATGTGTCAAAAAGGTCTGATGTGTCCACCAAAATGTCGCAGTCACAATAAAAAAAAAATAAAAAAAAAATTGCTGATCGCCATCATTACTAGTAAAGACTATTAATAAAAATGCCATAAAACTATCCTCTATTTTGTAGACACTATAACATTTGCGCAAACCAATCAAAAAACAATTATTGCAATTTTTTTTACCAAAAATATGTAGAAGAACACGTATCGGCCTAAACTGTGGAAAAAAAATGTTTTAAATATTTTTGGGGTATATTTATTATAGCAAAATGTAAAAAATAATGCTTTTTTTCAAATTGTCGTGTTTTTTAGTGCAAAAAATAAACGCTGAGGTAATCAAATACCACCAAATGAAAGCTCTATTTGTGGGAAAAAAAGGACATCAATTTTGTTTGGGAGTCACGTCGCACATGCGTGCAAGTGACGCAGTACCGAATCTCAAAAAGTGCTCTGGTCTTTGGCCAGCAAAATGGTCTGGGGCTTAAGTGGTTAATAAACATTGCAATATTATCTTGTAGATCCAGGCCCAGGTTCAATTTCTGATGTTAAGCTGGCCCTACACTGAGCAAATTTTGGCTGGTTCCTAGTTAAAGCCAAAATTTAAATCAGCCACTCTGCCCAACATCCGTCAACTAAGAAAAAGAATGGAGGAGGCCACATGGGATTTGAGAAATTTAAGGAGCACACAGGCCCGTGGCCTTGTACCAGAAGCCACCGCCTTGCTCCCACCTCCTCCAACACAACAGATGCACAGCTGCATGAGACTGCACTGGTAATCAATGTACTCATAACCCAACAGGAAGTTCAGGGAAGTGCTGAACCGAGTGTTTTATAAAAATAGCAACTGGAAGTGCTTGGAAAGAGAAAAAAAAAAAAAAAACATGCACATTCTGTGGAATGCATATTTTGATGATCTGGAGGCATAGTGAATTTAGGATACTATAAATATTTGCAATTCCGTGGGTGTGCTCAATTTTAAGGCCCCTTTCACACATGTGGACAGTATGTCCGGATTTCATCCATCCGTTTGCGTTTGCATTCCTATGGGATAGCGGGTGTCTGTGGATAAACATCCACAGACACCCGCTATTGTCCGATTCTGCAGACGGAGGAAAATCCTATTTTTCTATCCGTCTGCAGAGCGGATCGGATGAACACAGACACACGGTCCGTGCTCATCCGATCCCCATAGAGGAGAGCGGAGAGCTGACAGGGCAGTCCCTGCACAGTGTGCAGAGACCGCCCTGTCCGCCACCTGCTCAGCGGGGACAATGGAGCGATCCCCGCTGAGCAAGCGTATCATCACGGGGTGGATCATTACTGGTCCGTACCGTGTAAAAGGTGCCTAAGACTTGACATGTTCGATTTTATTTACTTGATGCAACCCCATCTTTTATATGTTGCCAAAAACAAATAAAAACATTGGATAGCTAGAGATATTATATATAAATATCTCTCTAGCTCCACACACACACACACACACACGTGTTTGTTATCACAAAATTCATTTTAGTGTATTTTTCCCTGGCAATATGCATTTGATTAATAACTGCGCAAACATTGCGCAATGTAAAAAAAAAAAATGCAACTGTCACCATTTTATTCTCCAGGATCTCTGCTATCAGGAAATATAAATATATACTTTTGGAGGGGTGCTTACAGTACTTTTGGGAGCAAAAAAAATAATTCTCGTGTGTATATAGAGCTGAATTAAAGGGGAACTCGACAAGCAGCTCTAATGTTCAGCACATCAACAACAGGACTTTGTTTGCAAAGTTCCCAGCATGCACTGCTGGAGCGCCAAAGCTTCCATAACAGTGATCTTACAGATTCCTAGCCCTTTGTCAGCGCACCTGTGGAAGGACACGGCCCCCCTCTTCCCTTTCCCTTGCCGGTTGGTGCAATTGGGTGCCGCGCAGCAT
The DNA here is from genome assembly GCF_037356315.1 of Lithobates pipiens. Taxonomy (NCBI): domain Eukaryota; kingdom Metazoa; phylum Chordata; class Amphibia; order Anura; family Ranidae; genus Lithobates; species Lithobates pipiens. The sequence continues at coordinate 482,914,546 of NW_027507758.1, forward strand.
ATCACCATGACCAATCCCAATGTCTTTCCGTACAAGATGGCGGCGTCCTCGCTGTACGGAAAACAAGATGGCCTTTGCTGTAAGTCAGCAGACAGCGCTGGTGTTCGTATTAGCCGGAAGGCGATACTCTTTTCACAATGTACGTGGCGCTAATGTTAAAAGAATCCACAACTAGACGCCTCCCCTACAGTCAGCATGCAGCGCTCCGTATCCTGTCTCTAGCTAATGCCTAAACTTCCTGGTTTGTTAGAACTTTCGAATCATGTGATAACAAATCTTAATTTCATTGGAGCATTCCGAGTCAGCTGTTCACACAGCAGCTCTAATCGGGGTAGGTTGTTAATGTTGAGAGCAGTGAGCGCTTCTGGAGGCTGCGTGTACACAGAACAGATCTATGAATCCCTCCGACCAATGTCATAGTCCTTCTAACAGGTTATGGCTGAATATCACACCTCGCAACATTTTGAGATGGGAATGAGGGACACCTACTTACAAACGTATACAGGCATAGGGCACGCCCCCTTAAAGCGGGAGTCCACCGGGACTCCGCGTTTTTTTTTTTTTTTTAAAAGCCAGCAGCTACAAATACTGCAGCTGCTGACTTTTAAATAGTGACACTTACCTGTCCAGTGCGCCCGCGATGTCGGCACCCGAAGCCGATCGCTCGCTCGGCTGCCGGGTCCCGCCGCCATCTTGGGTATGGGAATCAGGAAATGGAGCCTTTCGGCTTCATTTCCCGGTTCCCTACTGCGCATGCGCGAGACGCGTGGCGCAATCCGGACGGTCCCCGCTGCCTCTGGGAGCTGTGTGTTTCCCAGCAGGCAGCGGGGCACTTGCTGAAGGGGGCGGGCGCTTGCGGAACGGGGCGTAACGTATGCCCCGTTCCGCAGAGAGCTAGCCCGGAAGTGGGTGCAGTCACCTGGATTATCCAGGTAACTGCACCCCCCTCCCCCTGAAAGGTGCCGATTGTGGCGCCGGAGGGGGGGGGGATTTCCGATGAGCGGAGGTCCATTTTAGGGTGGACCTCCGCTTTAAAGGAGAATTAACCCCCAAAAAGGTTAATAAAATCCACAAGGACTTTTTGCCACTCCTATTCCTTTATATCAGTAATTTAGAATTTAGATGAAAGGTTTAACACTGGGAAACACATTTGAAAGCTAAAAAGTGCATTTTATATACAACTATATAGATCAGACCAAATTGAGGGACAAATGAGGGGGGGGGGACAGAGGGACATTGCTCCACATCAGGGACAGTCAGGAGCTATGGAATATTGTATACTAAATGAACATCTCATACAGTTTATAGAAGAGACCCCACCCGCCACTCAAAGTGTGAAACATTTTTTGTTTCTTAGTTTTGCTAAAGAGGCTCACCATACACATTACAGCCGGAGTGTACAATCAAACTTAGATTTACCAAAAAATATGTAATATGAGGACCTACCTAAACTATCCAACCCGTGCCTATCCAATCAGGCAGGCTCTTTCACTGCATAGTTGTGGGTAGATCCAAAGAAGATAGTACAATCAGATTGTAACGTGTGTGGCGAGCTAGTGCATACCCGAGAACTTTTGAAAATCAGAATTCATGAGAAGGGGTGGAGGGTGGCCTGTCACAATGAATGGTGGGTGTGGCAAAGCTGGGCAACAAGTGGGGGGGATGTAAAACTTGAGCCTATATACAGAATCAGAAATTCATAACATACATGGTGCAGTGGTCCAAGTGGGGTAATGTACATAGTTCAGGGGTCAGGTGTGTTATGTACAGAGTGTGAGGGTCAGGTGTATGTAGCATACATAGTTTAGGAGTCAGAAATGTATACGGCCCAGGCCCAGCGCACAACACTCCATGTGATTCTTTTCACACCCACCCTCCTATGTGTACATGCATTCACATACATACACACTGCATGCATACAAAATACATACAACATACATGCAACTTACATACATATAACATACATGTACACTGAATATACATACACATACATGCAACGTACATACACACTGCATACATATACAAGCATACAAAATACTTACATACACATACATGCGACTTCCATACACACTGAGCACACATACATACATACATACATACATGCAACACACACACTGCATACATATCCAAGCATACAAAATACATACACATACATGCAACTTGCATACACACTGCACACACATACATGCACTATACATACAAACTGCATAAACATGCATTCAACATACGCACACACACTGCAAACATACAAGCATACAAAATACATACACATACATGCAACTTGCATACACATACATTCATACAACATACATACACACTGCAAACATGCATGTAACATATATACACATGAATTCAACATACTGCTTACACATACATGCAACAGACTGTACATACACATCCATATACTTACACACAACAAACTGCTTACATATACATGTAACATGCATATACATACCGTGCCTTGAAAAAGTATTCCTACCCCATTGAAATGTTCCACGTTTTGTCATGTTACAACCAAAAACATAAATAAGTGGCACATAATTGTGAAGTGGAAGGAAAATTATAAATGGTTTTACAATTTTTTTTACAAATAAATATGTGAGAAGTGTGGCATGTATTTGTATTCAGCCCCCCTAAATCAGTACTTTGTAGAACCACTTTTTCACTGCAATTACAGCTGCAAGTCTTTTTGGGGATGTCTCTACCAGCTTTGCACATCTAGAAAGTGACATTTGTGCCCGTTTTTCTTTGGAAAATAGCTCAAGCTCTGTCAGATTAGATGGAGAGCGTCTGTGAACAGCAACTTTCAAGTCTAGCCACAGATTCGCAATTGGATTTAGGTCTGGATTTTGACTGGGGCATTCTCATTCTAGGTTAATGTCTTTGCGGCTGTGCTTGATGCATTTTTCAGGCACGTTTTTTCAGTGCATTTTGCATCATTAAACCAGCATTTTTTATGGGTTTTTGCATGCAGTTTTCATGCACTGCGTTTTCACATTTTTTTTCTCTTTAAATGCACTGTAAAACACACTATATAGCTGGTTGCTAAAGAGGGGCTGGGAAGCCGGCCACGTGTCTTTAGCAACTAATGAGTCATCAGCTGTCGGTGGGGTTCCCCACTGTAATCTGAATGTAAAAAAATAAATAAAAAATTTGCCAGCAAAAAAAAAAAAACGTGAAAAAAACAGCGTGGGGTTCCCCCCTCCAGGTCCAAAAATGTTGTGGGGTCCCCCCAAAATCCATACCAGACCCTTAATCCAAGCATGCCACCCAGCAGGTCACAAAAGGGAGGGGACAGGTGAGCGCCCCCTCCTGAACCATACCAGGCCGCATGCCCTCAACATGGGGGAGATGGGTGCCACCCCAAAGCACCTTGCCTCCACGTTGATGAGGGCCTCTTCCCGACAACCCTAGGTGGTGGTTGTTGGGATCTGCGGGCGGAGGGTTTATAGTAATCTGGAAGCCCCTCTTTAAGAAGGGGGCCCCAGATTCTGGCCCCCCCATGTGACTGGGTATCATCGTACCCCTACCCATTCACCAAAAAAGCAGTGAAATGTAATAAAAACTCAAGGGGCGTTTTTTGACAATTGCTTTATTAAGAGCTCTGTCTTCTCTAGCAGTCTCTTCCCACTGTCTTCTCCTTCCTGCCATCTCCTCCTTGAGCTGTCTCTTCACACTGTCTTCTTATTCCCGTCTTCTCGTCGAGCTTTCTCTTCCCGCCACCGCTATCTCTTCCCACTGCTGTCTTCTTTGTTGCTGCCCGCTCTCTGCCGACTCTTATATAGCAATGGGGCGTGGCCATCTGATTACATCACCTGTAGAGCCCGTCCCTTGTCATAAGAGCGGCTTTTTAAAAATAATTTTAGCGGGTAACTGGTGGTGAGGAAGAAGACAGGAGTGTTTTTATTACATTTCACTGCTTTTTTGGTGAATGGGTAGGGGTACAATGTACTCGATAGGGGGAACCCCCTTCTTAAAGGGGGACTTCCAGATTCTGATAAGCCCCCCTCCCGCAGACACCGACAACCACTGACTAGAGTTGTCGGAAAGAGGCCCTTGTCCTCATCAACATTGGGGCAAGGTGCTTTGGGCTGGGGGAGTGCAGAGGGAGTGCATTCGCCTGGTATGGTATGGTTGGGGGGTGCTCGCACGTCCCCTCCCTTTCCTGATCTGCCGGGCGGCATGCTCGGATAGGGGTCTGGTATAGATTTTGGGGGGGGGGCGCCACGCCATTTAAAAATAAAATTGGCATGGGGTCCCCACTGAATCCATACTAGACCTGAAAGGCCTGGTATGGACCTGGGGGGAAAAAACGCAGTGGCTGGCCTCTTGCTTAGCAAACAGCTATATACAGTGGTAAAATAAGAACTGCAAAATGCAAAACACATCAGAAATCGCAAAACAAAAATGCACCACTTGCGTTTCTGGTGCAGCTCCATTTAAGTCTATTAGCTGCAAATCGCGGGAAAAAAGCCCCCGACCCTTTCCAAAAACGCATCGGCCGCAAAAGGCATAGATGTGAATTACTACCATAGGAAACCATGTTAAATGGACTGTAGTGCATTGTGTGAATGTAGGGTAACACATGAATATGCTTTGATCTAAATCATCCCATTGTAACTCTGGCTATATGTTTAGGGTCGTTGTCCTGCTGGAAAGTGAACCTCCGCCCCAGTCTCAAGTCTTTTGCAGATTCTAAAGCCCCATACACACTATCAGATTTTCTGCTGATTTTTTCCTTCAGATTTATCAAAACGATATAATATGAGGTCCAAACTTAGGTGTTCCAGTTTGTATGCAATCAGGCATGCCCTTCTACTACATGGGTTTGGTAAATCCGAAGGTAAAAATCAGCAGAAAATCTTATAGTGTGTATGGGGCTTAACAGGTTTTCTTCTAAGATTTCCCTGTATTTGACTCCATCCATCTTCACATCAACTCTGACCAGCTTTCCCGTCCCTGCTGAAGAAATGCATCCCCACAACATGATGCTACCACCACCATGTTTCACGGTGGGAATGGTGTGTTCAGGGTGGTGTGCAGGGTTAGTTTTCCGTCACACATAACATTTTGCTGTTAGGCTAAAAAGTTAAAATTTGGTCTCATCTGACCAGAGCACCTTCCACATGTTTGCTGTGTCCCCCACATGGCTTCTCGCAAACTGCAAACAGGACTTCTTATGGCTTTCTTTCAACAATGGCTTTCTTCTTGCCACTGTTCTATAAAGGCCAGATTTGTGGAGTGCATGACTGATGCCGCGTACACACGACCGGACTTTCCGTCAGAAAAGGTCAGACAGAATAATTTCATTGGATAATCCAATCGTGTGTATGCATCATCTGACTTTTTTTTTTCTCGAAAATTCTGACGGACCTAGAAATAGAAAATGTATTAAATCTTTCTGTTGGGAAAACCGCTCGTCTGTATGCTTTTCCGACGGACCAAAAACGATGCATGCTCTGAAGCAAGTATGAGACGGAAGCGTTCAGTGTGGTAAAACTAGCGTTCATATTGGAGCTAGCACATTCCTCACGCTGCTAATTCTGTGATCTTTTAATGCAGCGCATTCTTTTCTTCTTTATAATGCTAGAAGAATGAAGCTGTTTTGCTGCTCATGTTCTCACAAACTGATTTCTTCATTATTTATCCTCATCTCTTGAATAATATTCTATTTTTTAAAAGCCTTTCAGTTACCACAATAACATTATTATCTTGTATTTTTTCTTAACCTTAAGGAGGTTGGTGTCCTTTGTTAATTTGACATAGTGTTTTTTTTTTTTTTTTTTTTGAAAACTGACATTTTATTGAAATTTCAAATTTAACAAAGATACCGAAGAATGAACAACAAGGTACAGGTAATGAAGGAAAGCAGTCACAAGCTACAGTACTCTGTATGGCGGGAGGCCTATACCAAACGAGCCGCCAATACTTCTATTCAGTGGCGTGGGCATGAGATCCCGGCTCACTGGGTCCACTAATAATGTAGCAGAAACAAAAAATACAACATTGCATTAACTCAAGCATTACACCACTACGACGTACATTTACCGGGGGAGTTAGATTCCTGCAGTCTTCCACTGATCAATTTAATAAACCTTCATGTGACTGAGAGATTGAGGGGGAAAGATGGAAAATAGGAAAGTTGGATAAAGGCACGAAGAATCGTGTGAACAGCCCTAGGACGGGAGAAAAATGGTACAGATTAGATAAAGAAGGAGAAAGAGGTGGAAAGTAAAGTAAAGGACGCCCGTCCGACCGCCCCCGCGCCCCCGCCGTCTCCTCACTCAAAGGGTGGGGGCCTCCATCCTATCCCAAAGGTCCCATACCTTGTTATGTTTGTCGAGAGTGTTATTTAGGGACGCTGTGAGATATTCGACATAGTGTTTTTGAAATGTACCTGTCTACTCACAAACGGTCCTTTTTGAATAAAAACACATAGGAAAGTATTTTGTGAAAATAAAATATCCATTTATTCTGGGTAACACAATAAAGAGGAAGGCAACGCTGGACAAACTATTGGAATTTGTGAAGCCTTTTTCGCCCCCGGGGGAAAACACATCAAGTCTGTGAAAAAGAAAATTGTGATCTTGAGGAAGCTATATAATAGGGAGCACAATCTGGTCCAGGAATCCCAGAAATCAGGACCAGCAGAAGATGACATATCTGTCCCCAGGCTGTGGTACTACCACAGCCTGCGTCTTCTGTCAGAACAGACTGAACCCAGGCCATCACTTTTTTCTCTTCACTGCAGCCTTCCCTCCACGCTGCCCTGCAGCCTTCCTTGCAGCCTTCCTTGGAGGCTGTGGCTCTGGTGGTGGACTTGTGGCAGGAGGAGGAGGAGGATGGGCTTGTTCATATATGTGGCTATTCTCAGTGAGCTGGCCCTCAACCCCTTCTGAAGGGCCTCATAAAAAATTCCCTCACAGAGGAGGCGTTGGCCCTTCTCTAATTCCAGCAACCTGGTGGCTAGATAGCAGCCATAGGACTCTTCAGCATTGGGGGGGGGGGCTCCTCAGGAAATGGCTGGCTTCCCTAATGAGACCCAGTTCTGCGTCCTCCATCATTGTCCTCTTCCTGGGCCTTTTGGTGGTAAGGCAGAGGGGAGGCACCTGGGATTGGGTGAGGCTCCTACTGGGCCCAGCCACCTTCTGGCTGACACTGGGCACAGCCTCCTCCTGGCTGACACTTAGCATGGCCTCCTCCTGGCTGACGCTTTCCAGACCCTCCTCCTGGCTGAGCTCATCCTGTGTATAAAAAAGGGACATAGTTGTAGTTTTTGCTTTATCAATCACACACAATTTTCAGCTCATGACTTGCAAATTGAATGTTAATAAATAAAAAAGGCTATCATTCTGACCCCAGCATTTTTCAAGCTGGTCACCAACATTTTTGGCCACTACTGTCTAGTGATATGTATACATCATTTAAAATCATTGATTTGTAAGCAATTATAACTGCTAGTTAACATCATTAATATTAGAACAATAAATATGTCTAAAAACTAATATACCTGGCTCCAGCTGCACGCATCCACTTCTTCCAGGATGGAAGGCCCAGATTGTTCCTGAGAAGCCTCTGCTGGTGTGGAGGGAAGGCTGCAGGTAAGGCTTCAGTCTGGTCATCCAGAAACCTCAGTTTATTGAAGTACCACAGCCTGGGGACATAAACATTCTATGCTCCTGATCAGAGTGAAGCCTGGATCTTATTGTGCTCCTCCTTATACATGTTCCTCAAGATCCCAATTTTATTTTCCAAAAATGTCATGTTTGCATCGGGGACCCAAGTCTTCACAAATACCAGAAGTTTCTCCAGCATTGCCTTCCTTATTTGTTTATTGTAATATAAACTGTGTTTGACCTCCCACAGATTCCTTATCTCCCTGTACTTGTCAATAAAACTGGACAGAAATTCAGGGTCCTTAAATCAGATTAATTTTTTCTGTTGGACAAAAATACCAATGTCAGTCTAAACTCTCATTAGATTATCCCAATATAGGCTTCAATCTTGAAGCAGTATAGGCCACTGTAATGGGCCAAGTTCAAATTTTACCTTAGTTTAGGAAGCTCGCCACTTCCATCTGTTCGACACACAGATCGTACGTACGACAGATGCGTGTTAGCTTTATATACACTGTAGAGGTCGACCGATATATGGGCTGGCCGATATATGGGCCGATATTTGGCGTTTTTTAAATTAATCGGCATCGGCTGATTGTGCTGTTAAAAAAGGCCGATGATATATTCAGCACGACTTAAATGACTTCAGTAATAAAAGTCAGTGCAAGTTGCCTGGAGACTTGAGTGAAGCTACTTGTCGCCTCTCTGGGCAGTCTGCCAAGAAAAGATCAAAAAGATACAATGTTTACACTTGAATGAATGAACTCAACTCAGTGTGTAGCGTTCTCAGTTTAACCATTTAAAGACTAAATCTTTTTTGACACTTGATGCTTACAAATAAAAATGCTGTATTTTCTGCTAGAAATTCACTTAGAACCCCCAAAACTTATATATATATATTTTTTTTAGCAGAGATCCTAGGGAATAAAATAGCAGTTGTTGCAATATTTTATGTCACATGATATTTGCGCAGCAGTCTTTCAAACTCAATTTTTTTGGGAAAAAATACACAGATTTAAAAAAAAAAAAAACAGTAAAGTTAGCCCATTTTTTTTCATCCAAAAGTTTTGATTACCTGTTTTTGTGTAAATATATAAAAAAAATATATATATTTCATTCCAAATTATACATACAAGTGAACTGTTTGGATGTTTGTTTTGTTTAATAAATGTAATAAATTTTCTGTATCACTTAAGGCTGCTTTCACACTGGAGCGAGCAGGCGTTGACGGTAAAACGCTGCCAGTTTTAGCGGCGCTTTACCGTCATTTTAGCGGGGCACTTGTAATCCAGCTAGCGGCCCAGGAAGCGGTTAAATGTGCCCGTGAAGCGCCACTGCCAAATTGCATTGCAGGTGCTTCGGCAGCGGTGCCCATTCATTTCAATGGGCAGGAGTGGTGGAGGAGCGGTATACACCACTCGAAAGATGCTGCTTGCAGGACTTTAACGTCCTGCCAGCGCATCGCCTCAGTGTGAAAGCACTCGGGGCTTCCACACAGACTGCAGGGGAGCCGTTTTGCAGGCACTTTACAGGCGCTATTTTAAAGCGCCTGAAAAACGCCCCAGTGGGAAAGGTGTCTAACTGTTAGATTTTATGAGATGAAGGGGGAAAAAATAAATAAATAATCGGCCTAACATATCGGCCCAAAAAAATCGGCATCATATATCGGCCATCGGCCGTGGCGATTTCTAAATATCGGCATCGGCCAAAGAAAAACCCATATCGGTCGACCTCTAATACACTGCACATGTGTGAAACTCCACCCGCGTCCAGGGCCGCTGATAAGCCAGTACAATTGGCCCTGTTGTACCGGGCCAAGCCAGCAGGGGGGGCCCGGGCAATCTGAGCAGAGAATGATAGAAAAAAATATATATATATTTCTCCAGCCAGCACGAGATGAGTCTGACCACCGGAGAGGTGAGGAGCGGCAGGCGCCACTCAGAGGCTGGAGAGGAGGAGGAGAACACTTTCCAGACAGTGAGTAAACGCAAGGCAGGGGTTGACTTCAGTTTAACAGCACCGACGGCAGGTAGCCTGCATGTGTGACTTGCTCAAATTCCACTCACATCTCTGCTCATGTCCCTTGTGTCAGTGAGGAGAACAGCACCATGGAAGCCTCTCCTACACTGCTATCTACATATTTTTGCCTCCCAGCAGGATGTCAAACCAATTGGTCTGCTGCTCTGTCATTCAGAGCTGCACCGCCTCCTCCTGACCTCCAGTCTGTGCAGGAAATACAATGTGCAGCCTGGAGATTTAAATGTCTGCTGAAGCAAGAGTGGTAAGAGCCAGTGGCCTCACTTGTTATAGCTGTACACTCAACCCTGTTTACCATCAATGGTGTACTGTGATGGAACATGTGGGCAGAGGGGTGCACTGAGGGAACACCTGTGTAGCGATGACACATATGTACATGAGGGGAAAGCAATGGAACATGTGTACAGTGACAGAACATGTGTGCAGAGGTGTACAATGATAGAACATGTGTGAAGAGGTGTACAGTGATAGAACATGTGTGAAGAGGTGTACAGTGATAGAACATGTGTGAAGAGGTGTACAGTGATAGAACATGTATGATAAGGTATACAGTGATAGAACATGTATGAAGAGGTGTACAGTGATAGAACATGTATGAAGAGGTGTACAGTGATAGAACATATGTGAAGAGGTGTACAGTGACAGAAGATGTGTGCAGAAGTGTACAGTGATAGAACATGTGTGAAGAGGTGTACAGTGACAGAACATGTGTGAAGAGGTGTACAGTGATAGAACATGTGTGAAGAGGTGTATAGTGACAGAACATGTGTGAAGAGGTGTACAGTGACAAAACATGTGTGAAGAGGTGTACAGTGACAGAACATGTGTGAAGAGGTGTACCGTGACAGAACATGTGTGAAGAGGTGTACAGTGACAGAACATGTGTGAAGAGGTGTACAGTGACAGAACATGTGTGCAGAGGTGTACAGTGACAAAACATGTGTGAAGAGGTGTACAGTGACAGAACATGTATGAAGAGGTGTACAGTGACAGAACATGTATGAAGAGGTGTACAGTGACAGAACATGTGTGAAGAGGTGTACAGTGACAGAACATGTGTGAAGAGGTGTACAGTGACAGAACATGTGTGAAGAGGTGTACAGTGATAGAACATGTGTGAAGAGATGTACAGTGATAGAACATGTGTGAAGAGGTGTACAGTGATAGAACATGTGTGAAGAGGTGTACTGTACTTCATATAATGGGGGGCCCCCTGTGTGTCCTGCGAACAGTGTACTCATAATGGGCGACCCCCTGTCATGTCATGTGGATGGGGGAGATTTAACTCCTTATATTGAGACCCCTGTGTGTCCTAACTCACTGGGAAGCAGCCAAGGTTGGGGCTGAAGGAGGGACCAGGGGCAGGAGCAGGGGTGGGGCTGAAGGAGGGACCAGGGGTGGGGCTGAAGGAGGGACCAGTGATGGGGCTAAAGGGGGCCCCGTCAGGTGGGCTGTAGGGGGCCCAATGATTTCTATCAGCGGCCCTGCCCGCGTCACCCACCCCTGATGTTCTTTTTCACGAATATTCCCCGCCCCTTCTCTTTTCGGTGCGCAGTAGAAGTAGTAGGAGAAAAATGGCAGAGACACACTGTCTAATTAGCGAGGAGGAAAGCCTGGAGCCACAAACATCTGGATCCAGAAGGAGGAGATTGAAGGCCACCAACATGGGCCTTTGAGGAAATGGTCGAGATGGTAGGGATTTTAAGGAAACATGGTCCATACACCCATCCCAGTCGAAGAAAGGATGACATCATGACAACTGTTGTCAACACCCTGGAGCAGAAGTTTGAGGTACGCCGATCACAAGAGCAGTTAAGGAAGCGATTGTCCGACAATAAACTCAGGGAACCGGATCAGTATCGCAAAATAAAGAAGGAGCTTCAAAAAAGTACTTGTCGTGTGTTCCTATTATGATGATTAACTTGCATGCTGCTCCATGTGCTTTTCTTTACTGTTGTACAGTTTGAAATGGCTACTTTCATGTTTGTGGGCACAGTAATTGTTCATAGAAAACATTGTTCGTAGAAAACATTGATCGTAGGAAACATTGTTCGTTTGCCAATAAATACAATGTATTTAGCTGGTACAGGGTTATACCTACATATTAGTCATGCTGATTTGTCCTATTAAAAGAAGTTTAGGACATTGTTATGTAGATGTCTTTGAAACTAGAGTGAATTGCAGACTTGATTCAGTGCAATGTAAGGAGAAGACACTCAGCAGCTGTTTACACATCTGGACTCAGGAGCACTAGTATGGGACACCAGAGAACATTTTTTAGGGTAGCCCACACAGGTGCTCCAGTGGATACTTGTGGTGTCTCCATCTGCGAAACTTGGCCACAAAAGGTAAGTATTGCAGCTTGGTAAAAAGGAAATCTTAATCATGTCTTCAACTTGGATCTCTTCCCAAACAGACATTTGTACACCACTTCAAAGTAATGTTTCATATTCCTATTTCTGGACTCAAATATCTGTGTGCTAAGTATAACTTTGGTTTCAAAAAAGAGATTGATTGCTAGGCCCTAGGGTGGCAATCGAAAACACCCAAGATGAAAAAAGTGCCACATACTAATAGTAATTTGGATAACGGAGAAATAAATGGACTTTAAAGGCACATATAAAAAATGATAACAAATTTTAATAGTTCACAATATATACAAATGCACATTGAATAATACAAATTAATTAGACAAATACAGAAAAAGGTACCGTATTTATCGGGGTATAACACGCACCCCAAGTTTAGGAGGGCATTTTAAGGAAAAAAGTTTTAGGAGGGAAGTTTAAGGAAAAAAGAACTTACATTTAAATGCCAGTCAATGCAGCCTTATCAGTGTGCATCTGCAGCCTTGTCTATCATTGCAGAATGATCAGTGTCATTTGCAGCTTGCCCAGCGCTGTTTGCAGCTTTGCAATGTCATTTGCAGCTTGGCCAGCGCCGTTTGCAGCATTGCCCATGTTTAAATTTCCCGCTGCCATAGCCCTGCGGCTATCGCCTGGGGTAGGAGCACTGGAGGTGGGGGGTATTAAGGAGTGTATAGCGCTCTATGCAGATGACATGCTCCTTTTCTTGAAGGATGCAGGGCCATCTTTGGAGGCGGTGTTTGGGGTGCTCGACAAATTTGCTGAGTTCTCCGGGCTCAGGGTTAATTGGGAGAAATCAAACGTGATGGCTATTGACGGGGAGGCGCGAGAGGTGGCGACCGCTAGGGTCCCCATCGCCTGGGTGCAAGAAATTACATATTTGGGAGTGAGAGTTTCACCACGAGTGGGCGACTTTATGTCTCTGAATCTTCTCCCCCTGCTGGCCAGGGTTAAGGTGCAGCTGGAAGCTTGGAAGCATCTGCCGCTGTCCCTTATTGGTAGGGTTAACCTGCTCAAAATGAAGGTTCTGCCTGTATTCCTTTATCTTTTACGTAATTCTCCTATTTGGATTCCCTGCTCATTTTTTCGGAGGGTTAATAGTCTTTTTGGATCCTTTTTATGGGCTGCTACGCACCCCCGTATAGGTCTCAGGGTTTTGCAGGAGCCGTGGGGTCAAGGTGGCTTGGCATTGCCGGATCTTTTTAAATATTATCTGGCTGGGCAAATGGTAGTCGCCAGACGGTGGCTGACACGGGAGGACGGGGATTCGGCAAATGTACTGGAGGCGGCTTTTTTGGGCTCATATGAGAGCCTGTCCTATTTGGTGTATAGAGGTCCAGGGGCTTCACGAGCGCTGACGGCCTCTATGCGGTCAACGATCCGGGCCTGGGGAAAAGCGCAGACCTTAAAGCGGAGGTCCACCCTAAAATACACTCCCATGGCTATGTGTTCCCCCCTTCCCTAAACGCTCGGTAACCCCCTTACCTTCCAGCTGACTTCTTTAGTTTTTTTGCTTTTGAAATTTCCCTCCACAGTGAAATCCGGAACAGGGGAGGAGCCGATGCGGAACGGGGGCGTGGCTTAATCGTCAGGTCACTCGTTCCGGTCTGCCGCATGGGCTCCTGGGACCTTTTTTTTTTTTCTCCGGAGTCTGTGGTGTGCATAGACTCGAGATCTCGCGTGAGGCAGAGAAGGGAAGTGACGTCATCACGACACCCACGTTCAGAGGGCGGTTCACAAACCGCCATTTGAATCGTGGGCAAAAGGTAATACTGACCAGTACACCTGCTCAGTATTACCTGTGCACACCTGAGCGCAACACGAGGACCACGAGGACCACGCGGAGGACGAGCAGGACGAGGACCACGCGGAGGACGAGGACCCAGCTTTCCTAACATAGAAAACAACACTTGATCTGCTATTTCAAGGTAAGTTTAACTATTTATATTTTCATACTATACAATCATGTTAAATGTATAACATTTCCTATATCTTCCATTTTTTTTTTTTTTTTTTGCCCGTTTTTTTTATTTATTTATTTATTTTGTGAATTGGTGTATCTATTTTTTTTATGGTCTGTATCCATTTTTAATAAAAGATATAAAGATTGTTAAATAATTTTCATAATAAAAGGTAGTATATGTTTTTTTTATATTAGTTTTCATTAGTCTTTTTTATTTTATTTTTTTAAATTTTTTCTTATATTTTCTCAGTTTTGGCTGTGTATTTTTTTAAATGTGTGTGGGGGCTTTCTTTTTATTTTTTATTTTTATTCTTTTTTAAAATTTTTTTTTTCTTGGGGAAGGGTTTTTTTGTTTTTTTTTTTTTGAACAATCATCTTTATTGACTTTTTAATTTTATTAATTTTAGATTATTTTGTTACAGTTATATTGAAGCCGTTTACGTAAATCTTTTCCGAAGCCTTATTGTACTGCTGAGCTGCAGGTAATTTATTTTTTTGGTACTATTGTTTATTATTTCTAAAAGATTTTTTTCGAATTATTTTTTTTATTTTTATTTTTTTACAGACCGACAGAAGATCTTATTCAAACTCTCTGCCTCTGACCGTAAAAACCAGATTTGCAGGTAATTTTTTTTTTTTATTTTTTTCCAGGCTGATTGTGTATCTTTTTTTTTTTTCTTTGTGCACACACACACACACACACTATGAACATGTTTTCCTTTAACAATAATTTTCTTTTACATTTTAATTTATCTTATTTATTTTTTTTTTTTTCTCATATAGATTACAAAGACAAGTGGCTTTGATTTATCAAAACCATGCCTAAACTTAGAATTTACGAAGAAGATTTCAAAATTTACGTTATGTTTGTATTTTTGGTATGTTGTCTCTCTCTCTCTCTCTCTCTCTCTCTCTCTCTCTCTCTCTCTCTCTCTCTCTCTCTCTCTCTCTCTCTCTCTCTCTTCTCTCTCTCTCTCTCCTTATATTTACTCAGTTTTGGCTGTGTATGTTTTTTAAATGTGTGTGGGGGCTTTTTTTTTCCTTTGTTTAAATTTTTTCTTTGGTTTACATTTTTTTTTTTTTTTTTTTTGGGGGGGAAGGGGGGTTTAATTTTTTTTTTTTTATAACAATCGTCTTTATTGACTTTTTAAATATTAATTTTAGATTATTTTGTTACAGTTATATTGAAGCCATTTACGTAAATCTTTTCCGAAGCCTTATTGTACTGCTGAGCTGCAGGCAATTTATTTTTCTTGTACTATTGTTTATTTTTTCTAAAAGATTTTTTCTAATTTTTTTTTTTTTTATGTTCATTTTTTTTACAGACCGACAGAAGATCTTATTCAAACTCTCTGCCTCAGACCCTTACTAAAAAACAGATTTTGCAGGTAATTTTTTTTTTTTTTTTTTTAAGGATGATTGTGTATCTTTATTTTTGTCTTTGTGTACTGACACACACACACACACACACACACACACACACACACACACACTATGAACATGTTTTCCTTTAACAATAATTTTCTTTTACATTTTAATTTATCTTTTTTTTTTATTTT